>NC_080028.1:103519316-104214733 GCF_030020395.1 Manis pentadactyla
CTTGCATCCCTGGGATGAATCCCACTTGGTCATGGTGTATGATCCTTTTGATGTATTTTTGAATTCGGTTTGCTAATATTTTGTTGAGTATTTTTGCATCTACGTTCATCAGGGATATTGGTCTGTAGTTTTCTTTTTTGGTGGGGTCTTTGCCTGGTTTTGGTATTAGGGTGATGTTAGCTTCATAGAATGAGTTTGGGAGTATCCCCTCCTCCTCTATTTTTTGGAAAACTTTAAGGAGAATGGGTATTATATCTTCCCTGTATGTCTGATAAAATTCCGAGGTAAATCCATCTGGCCCAGGGGTTTTGTTGTTTGGTAGTTTTTTGATTACCGCTTCAATTTCGTTGCTGGTAATTGGTCTGTTTAGATTTTCTGTTTCTTCCTGGGTCAATCTTGGAAGGTTATATTTTTCTAGGAAGTTGTCCATTTCTCCTAGGTTTCCCAGCTTGTTAGCATATAGGTTTTCATAGTATTCTCCAATAATTCTTTGGATTTCCGTGGGGTCCGTCGTGATTTTTCCTTTCTCGTTTCTGATACTGTTGATTTGTGTTGACTCTCTTTTCTTCTTAATAAGTCTGGCTAGAGGCTTATCTATTTTGTTTATTTTCTCGAAGAACCAGCTCTTGGTTTCATTGATTTTTTGCTATTGTTTTATTCTTCTCAATTTTATTTATTTCTTCTCTGATCTTTATTATGTCCCTCCTTCTGCTGACCTTAGGCCTCATCTGTTCTTCTTTTTCCAATTTCGATAATTGTGACATTAGACCATTCATTTTGGATTGCTCTTCCTTTTTTAAATATGCTTGGATTGCTATATACTTTCCTCTTAAGACTGCTTTTGCTGTGTCCCACAGAAGTTGGGGCTTAGTGTTGTTGTTGTCATTTGTTTCCATATATTGCTGGATCTCCATTTTGATTTGGTCATTGATCCTTTGATTATTTAGGAGGGTGTTGTTAAGCCTCCATGTGTTTGTGAGCCTCTTTGCTTTCTTTGTACAGTTTATTTCTAGTTTTATGCCTTTGTGGTCTGAAAAGTTGGTTGGTAGGATTTCAATCTTTTGGAATTTTCTGAGGTTCTTTTTGTGGCCTAGTATGTGGTCTATTCTGGAGAATGTTCCATGTGCACTTGAGAAGAATGTATATCCCGCTGCTTTTGGATGTAGAGTTCTATAGATGTCTATTAGGTCCATCTGCTCTACTGTGTTGTTCAGTGCTTCCGTGTCCTTACTTATTTTCTGCCCAGTGGATCTATCCTTTGGGGTGAGTGGTGTGTTGAAGTCTCCTAGAATGAATGCATTGCAGTCTATATCCCCCTTTAGTTCTGTTAGTATTTGTTTCACATATGCTGGTGCTCTTGTGTTGGGTGCATATATATTTAGAATGGTTATATCCTCTTGTTTGACTGAGCACTTTATCATTATGTAGTGTCCTTCTTTATCTCTTGTTACTTTCTTTGTTTTGAAGTCTGTTTTGTCTGATATTAGTACTGCAACCCCTGCTTTCTTCTCACTGTTGTTTGCTTGAAATATGTTTTTCCATCCCTTGACTTTTAGTCTGTACATGTCTTTGGGTTTGAGGTGAGTTTCTTGTAAGCAGCATATAGATGGGTCTTGCTTTTTTATCCATTCTGTTACTCTGTGTCTTTTGATTGGTGCATTCAGCCCATTAACATTTAGGGTGACTATTGAAAGATATGTACTTACTGCCATTGCAGGCTTTAAATTCGTGGTTACCAAAGGTTCAAGGTTAGCCTCTTTAGTATCTTACTGCCTAACTTAGCTCACTTATTGAGCTGTTATATACACTGTCTGGAGATTCTTTTCTTCTCTCCCTTCTTGTTCGTCCTCCTCGATTCTTCATATGTTGGGTGTTTTGTGCTGTGCTCTTTCTAGGAGTGCTCCCATCTAGAGCAGTCCCTGTAAGATGTTCTGTAGAGGTGGTTTGTGGAAAGCAAATTCCCTCAGCTTTTGTTTGTCTGGGAATTGTTTAATCCCACCGTCATATTTGAATGATAGTCGTGCTGGATACAGTATCCTTGGTTCAAGGCCCTTCTGTTTCATTGTATTAAATATATCATGCCATTCTCTTCTGGCCTGTAGGGTTTCTGTTGAGAAATCTGACGTTAGCCTGATGGGTTTCCCTTTATAGGTGACCTTTTTCTCTCTAGCTGCCTTTAACACTCTTTCCTTGTCCTTGATCTTTGCCATTTTAATTATTATGTGTCTTGGTGTTGCCCTTCTTGGATCCTTTCTGTTGGGGGTTCTGTGTATTTCCGTGGTCTGTTGGATTACTTCCTCCCCCAGTGTGGGGAAGTTTTCAGCAATTATTTCGTCTAAGATACTTTCCATCCCTTTTCCTCTCTCTTCTTCTTCTGGGACCCCTATAATACGGATATTGTTCCTTTTGGATTGGTCACACAGTTCTCTTAATATTGTTTAATTCCTGGAGATCCTTTTGTCTCTCTCTATGTCAGCTTCTATGCGTTCCTGTTCTCTGATTTCAATTCCATCAATGGCCTCTTGCATTCTATCCATTCTGCTTATAAACCCTTCCAGAGTTCGTTTCATTTCTGTGATCTCCTTTCTGGCATCTGTGATCTCCTTCCGGACTTCATCCCATTTCTCTTGCGTATTTCTCTCCATCTCTGTCAGCATGTTTATGATTCTTATTTTGAATTCTTTTTCAGGGAGACTGGTTAGGTCTGTCTCCTTCTCTGGTGTTGTCTCTGTGATCTTTGTCTGCCTGTAGCTTTGCCTTTTCATGGTGATAGGAATAGTCTGCAGAACTGGGACGAGTGACGGCTGGAAGGACTTCCTTTCTTGTTGGTTTGTGGCCCTCCTCTCCTGGGAGAACAGCGACGTCTAGTGGCTTGTGCTGTGCAGCTGCGCGCAGACAGGGTTTCTGCTTCCTGCCCGGCTGCTATGGAGTTAATCTCCGCTGTTGCTGTGGGCGTGGCCTGGCTCGGGCAGCTACTCCAAAATGGTGGAGTCGCGTTGGAGCAGGAGCTGCTGGGAGGCTATTTATCTCCGTAAGGGGCCTCCCTGCTCCCTGCAGCCCAGGGGTTAGGGTGCCCAGAGATCCCGGATTCCCTACCTCTGGATTAAGTGACCCGCCCTACCCCTTTAAGACTTCCAAAAAGCACCTGCCAAAACAAAACAACGCCCACCAAAAAAAAAAAGAAAAAAAAATTTTTTTAATTAAAAAAAAAAAAAAAAAAGGTGGTCGTTCGTTTTTCTTTATTCTCCGGTGCCAGCCTCAGGCCTCTGCTCACCGGTCTTGCTGCCCTGTTTCCCTAGTATTGGGGTCCCTATCCCTTTAAGACTTCCAAAAAGCGCTCGCCAAAACAAAACAGCAAAAAAGCAAAAAAAAAAATGGTCGCGCGCTTTTCTTATGTCCTCTGTCGCCCAGCCTCCAGTGCCTGCTCACTGTTCTTGCTGCCCTGTTTTCCTAGTATCGAGGGCCCTGCACTTTGGCCCGGATGGCTGGGGCTGGGTGCTCGGCTGTCCTAGGCTCCGTCTCCCTCCCGCTCTGCCTATTCTTCTCCCGCCGGGAGCTGGGGGGAGGGGCACTCGACTCCCGCGGGGCCGGGGCTTGTATCTTACCCCCTTCGCGAGGCGCTGGGTTCTCTCAGGTGCGGATGTGGTCTGGATATTGTCCTGTGTCCTCTGGTCTTTATTCTAGGAAGGGTTGTCTTTGTTATATTTTCATAGATATATGTTGTTTTGGGAGGAGATTTCCGCTGCTCTACTCACGCCGCCATCTTCCGCCTCTTTGTGGTAACTTTTATTTGACTTTCTGATTAATAGCCAAACCGCTTTCCATGGTGGCTGCACCATTTTGCTTCTTCACACCAGTCTTTGGGTGTCCCAGCTTTTTCACGCCCTCCCCAACTCTCTGGCTCTCTGACCGTGGCCGTCTGTGTGGGAGTGTAGGGCTGGCTCACTGAGACCTAAATGTATTCCCTGTGGCTGAAGTAACTGTGGAAATAAAGGTGACACAGCAGAGGAACCATCTCACAGGACTGTCACAGAGAAGTCACTAGGCAAATCAGTTATAGCTAGTGGGACAGCGAACCCTGGGGAGGCAGACGTGTTGCTTTTCAGAGGTGTCACATACTTGAAATGTCCAGTTTTCAGTAAAATTGGGAGACATACAAAGAAAGAAGAACATGTAACTCAACAGGGAAAAAGAATCCTTAGAAAGAGAGAATATTGATAAAAAGAAACCATGAAAAGGAACCAGATAGAAATTCTGTCTTTGGAAAGTACAGTAACTAACATGAAAATGCACTGGGTGAGCTCAATAGTAGGCGTGAGCTGTCGGAGGGAAGCCCAGCGGCGGGCGTGAGTCAGCAGCCGGAGGGAGCCCATGGAGGGAATCAGCGGTGGGCAGGGGCCCGCGGAGGGATGAGTCAGGGGTGGGTGTGCAACATCGGAGGGAAGAGTCAGCCTTGAAGTGGGGTTAGTTGAGATCATTTGGTCTGCGGAATAGAAGGAAAAAAGAAAAATCCAGAGGAAGAATGTTTTTGCCACTGCTATTTGACATTGTGCTGGAGATCCCCTCAGGCCAGGGAGGCCAGGTTGGACTGGGCGAAGGGACTTGAGATTTGTACACGACGTGATGTCGTGTGAAGAGAGACCTCGTGGGCGCACGCGCACTGTGACAAGACAACGACCCGCCTTCTGCTGGCTGACTGGACATGGGACCCGTATTTTGAGTTGAATTTCTTTAGGTATGAACAATGTGATAAAAATGATTATCCTCAGAGATGTTTTGTCTAATATTTTGATTGCCTTTATGTGTTTGTTTTGGATGCCACAGAAACACCAATTTCCTCATCAGGTGTGTTATTCTTAATATAAAACCTCATCAGACCTTTCATATTTGAAAACTACCAGGAATAAGTTAACCATAGTCATTAAATCTCTGATGTCTTTTTAAAAAATTTTTTTATTTAGATATGATTGACATATACTCTTAGGAAGGTTTCACATGAAAAAACAATGTGGTTACTACATTTACCTATATTTTCAAGTCCCCACCCATAGTCCAATGCAGTCACTGTCCATCAGTGCAGCAAGATGCCACAGATCCACTATGTGCCTTCTCTGTGCTACACTGTTCTCCCCGTAATCCCCCACACCATGTGTACTAAACATAATACCCCTCAGTCCCCTTCTCCCTCCCTCCCCACCCGCCCTCCCACACCCCTCCCCTTTGGTAACCACTAGATCATTCTTGGAGTCTCTGAGTCTGCTGCTGTTTTGTTCCTTCAGCTTTTCTTCATTGATATACTCCACAAATGGGGGAAATCATTTGGCATTTGTCTTTCTCTGCCTGGCTTACTTCACTGAGCATAATACCCTGTAGCTCCATCCGTATTGTTGCAAATGATAGGATTTGTTTCTTTCTAATGGCTGAATAGTATTCCATTGTTATATGTACCACATCTTCTTTATCTATTCATCTACTGATGGACACTTAGGTTGCTTCCATATCTTGGCTGTTGTAAAAAGTGCTGCGATAAACATAGGGGTGCATATGTCTTTTTGAATCTGAGAAGTTGTATTCTTTGGGTAAATTCCAAGGAGTGGGATTCCCAGGTCAAATGGTATTTCTATTTTTCGTTTTTTGAGGAACCTCCATATTGCTTTCCACAATGGTTGAACTAGCTTACATTCCCACCAGCAGTGTAGGAGGCTTCCCTTTCTCCGCATCCTTGCCAGCATTTGTTGTTCTTAGTCTTTTCGATGCTGGCCATCCTAACTGGTGTGAGGTGATATCTCATTGTGGTTTTAATTAGCATTTCCCTGATGATTATTGATGTGGAGCATCTTTTCATGTGTCTGTTGGCCATCTGACTTTCTTCTTTGGAGAACTCTCTCTTCATATCCTCTGCCCATTTGTTAATCAGGTTATTTGCTTTTGGGTGTTGAGGCATGGAAGTTCTTTATATATTCTGGATGTTAACCCTTGTCGGATATGTCATTTACAAATATATTCTCCCATACTGTAGGATGCCTTTTTGTTCTGTTGATGATGTCCTTTGAGGTACAGAAACTTTTTAGTTTGATGTAGTCCCACGAGTTCATTTTTGCTTTTGTTTCCCTTGCTCAAGGAGATGCACTCAGGAAGAAGTTGCTCATGCTTATATTCAGGAGATGTTTGCCTGTGTTGTTTTCTAAGAGTTTTATGGTTTCATGACTTACATTCAAGTCTTTAATCCATTCCAAGTTTACTTTTGTGTATGAGGTTAAACAGTAATCCAGTTTCATTCTCTTGCATGTAGCTGTCCAGTTTTGCCAACAACAGCTGTTGAAGAGGCTGTCATTTCCCCATTGTATGTCCATGACTCCTTTATCATATATTAATTGACCATATATGGTTGGGTTTATATCAGGGCTCTCTAGTCTTTTCCATTGGTCTATGGGTCTGTTCTTGTGCCAGTACCAAATTGTCTTGATTACTGTGGCTTTGTAGTAGAGCTTGAAGTTGGGGAGCATAATCCCCCCAGCTTTATTCTTCCTTCTCAGGATTGCTTTGGCTATTTGAGGTCTTTTGTGGTTCCATATGGATTTTAGAATGATTTTCTCTAGTGCATTGAAGAATGCTGTCGGTATTTTGATAGAAATTGCATTGAATCTATAGATTGCTTTAGGCAGGATGGCCATTTTGACAACATTAATTCTTCCTATCCATGAACACGGGATGCATTTCCATTTACTGGTATCTTCTTTAATTTCTCTCATGAGTGTCTTGTAGTTTTTAGAGTATAGGTCTTTCACTTCCTTGGTTAGGTTTATTCCTAGGTATTTTATTCTTTTTGATGCAATTGTGAATAGAATTGTTTTCCTAATTTCTCTCTTGTTAGTGTATAGGAATGCCACAGATTTCTGTGTATTAATTTTGTATCCTGCAACTTTGCTGAATTCAGGTATTAGTTCTGGCAGTTTTGGAGTGAATTCTTTAGAGTTTTTTTAAAATTCACTTTATTATCATTAATCTACAATTACATGAAGAATATTATGGTTACTAGACTCTCCCCTTCACCAAGTTCCCCCCCCCACAAACCCCATTACAGTCACTGTCCATAAGCATAGTAAGATGCTGTAGACTCACTACTTGTCTTCTCTGTGTTGCACATCCCTCCCTATGCCCCCCCACCACATTATACATGCTAATTGTAAGGCCCCCTTTCTTTTTCCCTGCCCTTATCCCTCTCTTTCCACCCCTCCTGCCCAGTCCCTTTCCCTTTGGTAACCGTTAGTCCATTCTTGGATTCTGTGATTCTGCTGCTGTTTTGTTCCTTCAGTTTTTCTTTGTTCTTATACTCCACATATGAATGAAATCATTTGATACTTGTCTTTCTCAGCCTGGTTTATTTCACTGAGCATAATACCCTCTAGCTCCATTCATGTTGTTTCAAATGGTAGGATCTGTTTATGGCTGAGTAATATTCCATTGTGTGTATGTGCCACATCTTCTTTATCCATTCATCTACTGATGGACATTTAGGTTGCTTCCATTTCTTGGCTATTGTAAATAGTGCTGCGATAAACATAGGGGTGCACCTGTCTTTTTCAAACCGTAGTGCTGCATTCTTAGGGTAAATTCCTAGAAGTAGAATTAGAGTTTTTTATGTACAGTATCATTTCATCTGCAAACATGGACAGTTTAACTTCTTCCTTGCCAGTCTGGGTGCCTTTTATTTCTTTGTGTTGTCTGATTGCTGTGGCTGGGACCTCCATTACTATGTTGAATAGAAGTGGGGAGAATGGGCATCCTTGTCTTGTTCCCAATATTAAAGGAAAAGCTTTCAGCTTCTCACTGTTAAGCATAATGTTGGCTGTGGGTTTGTCATATATGACCTTTATTATGTTGAGGTACTTGCCCTCTATACCCATTTTGTTGAGACTTTTAAACACAGTGGATGTTGAATTTTGTCAAATGCTTTTTCAGCATCTATTGAGATGATCATGTGGTTTTTGTCCTTCTTTTTGTTGATGTGGTGGATGATGTTGATGGATTTTCAAAAGTTGTACCATCCTTGCATCCCTGGAATAAATCCTACTTGATCATGATGGATGATCTTTTTGATGTATTTTTGAATTCAGTTTGCTAATATTTTGTTGAGTATTTTTGCGTCTAAGTTCATCAGGGATATTGGTCTGTAATTTTCTTTTTTTGTGGTGTCTTTGCCTGGTTTTGGTATTAGAGTGATGCTGGCCTCATAGAATGAATTTGGAAGTATTCCCTCCTGTTCTATTTTTTGGAAAACTTTGAGGAGGATGGGTATTAGGTCTTCACTAAATGTTTGATGAAATTCAGCGGTGAAGCCGTCTGGTCCAAGAGTTTTGTTCTAAGGTAGTTTTTTGATTACCAGTTCAATTTCGTTGCTGGTAATTGGTCTGTTCAGATTTTCTGTTTCTTCCTTGGTCAGTCTTGGAAGCTTGTATTGTTCTAGAAAGTTGTCCATTTCTTCTAGGTTATCCGGTTTGTTAGCATATAATTTTTCATAGTATTCTCTAATAATTATTTGTATTTCTATGGTGTCCGTAGTGATTTTTCCTTTATTTCTGATTCTGTTTATTTGTGTAGACTCTCTTTTTTTCTTGATAAGTCTGGCTTGGGGTTTATCTATTTTGTTTATTTTCTTGAAGAACCAGCTCTTGCTTTCATTGATTCTTTCTATTGTTTTATTCTTCTTGATTTTATTTATTTATGCTCTAGTCTTTATTGAAAGGAAGGGAGCGACACACAGCAGCAATTCACTGGAGAATTCCGCTTTACTGGGGAAAGGTGCTGGGTTATATAGGAAGGGGCATGGGGTGATTGTGGTGTTACTTCTCCGGGGCTGGTGGCTATTGGCTAGGTGCTGGGAGTGGGAGTATGGAGAGAGGTGATTGGTCTTTAGGTGGCGCCGTCGGGAACTGAGGACCCGGAAGAGAAGCCGGAAGTTCGCCATCTTACCGGTGGGGGCCCTTCATTTATTATGTCCCTCCTTCTACTGACTTTGGGCCTCATTTGTTCTTCTTTTTCTAGTTTCATTAATTGTGAGTTTAGACTGCTTATATGGTATTGTTCTTCTTTCCTGAGGTAGGCCGGCATGCAATATACTTTGCTCTTTGCATGGCCTTGGCTGCATCCCACACATTTTGCGGTGTGAATTATGGTTGTCATTTGTCTCCATATATTGCTTGATCTCTGTTTTTATTTGGTCATTGATCCATTTGTTATTTAGGAGCATGTTCTGAAGTCTCCATGTGTTTGTGGGATTTTTCATTTTCTTTGCATAATTAATTTCTCATTCCATACCTTTGTAGTCTGAGAAACTGGTTGGTACAATTTCAATCTTTCTGAATTTACTGAGGCTTTTTTTGTGGCCTAGTATATAATCGATTCTTGAAAATGTTCCATGTGCACTTGAGAAGAATGTGTATTCTGCTGCTTTTGGGTATAGAGTTCTGTAGATGTCTGTTAGATCCATCTGTTCTACTGTGTTGTTCAGTGCCTCTGTCTCCTTACTTATTTTCTGTCTAGTTGATTTGTCCTTCAGAGTGAGTGGAGTGTTGAAGTCTCCTACAATGAATGTATTGCATTCTATTTCCCCTTTTAATTCAGTTAGTATTTGTTTTACATATGTAGTTGCTCCTGTGTTGGGAGCATAGATATTTATAATGGTTTTATCTTCTTGTTGGATTGACCCCTTTATCATTATGTAATGTCCTTCTTTGTTTCTTGTGACTTTCTTTGTTTTGAAGTCTATTTTGTCTGATACAAGTACTGGAACTCCTGCTTTTTTCTCCCTATTAGCTGCATGAAATATCTTTTTCCATCCCTTCACTTTTAGTCTGTGTATGTCTTTGGGTTTAAAGTGAGTCTCTTGTAGGCAGCGTATAGATGGGTCTTGTTTTTTTATCCATTCAGTGACTGTCTTTTGATTGGTGCATTCAGTCCATTTACATTTAGGGTGATTATCGATAGGTATGTACTTATTGCCATTGCAGGCTTTAGATTCTTGGTTACCAAAGGTTCATGGTTAACTTCTTAACTCAGTTAATATGCTAGTAAAAACACAATCTAAAGATTCTTTTCTGTTTCTTCCTCCTCCATACTTTATATATTAGATATCATATTCTGTACTCTTTGCCTATCCCTTGATTGACTTTGCGGATAGTTAATTTAATTTTGCATTTGCTTAGTAATTAACTGTTGTACTTTTTTTGCTGTGGTTTTATTATCTCTGGTGACAGCTATTAAACCTTAAGAACACTTCCATCTATAGCAGTCCCTCCAAAATAGACTGTAGAGATGGTTTGTGGGAGGTAAATTCTCTCATTTTTTGCTTATCTGGAAATTGTTTAATCCCTCCTTCAAATTTAAATGATAATCTTACCGGATAAAGTAATCTTGGTTCCAGGCCCTTCTGCTTCATGGCATTAAATGCATCATGCCAATCCTTTCTGGCTTGTACGGTTTCTACTGAGAAGTCTGATGTTTGCCTGATGGGCTTTCCTTTGTATGTGGTCTTATTTCTCTCTCTGGCTTGTTTTAGTAGTCTGTCCTTATCCTTGATCTTTGCCATTTTAATTACTGTATGTCTTGGTGTTGTCTTTCTTGGGTCCCTGGTGTTGGGAGATCTGTGGATCTCCATGACCTGAGAGACTATCTCCTTCCCCAGATTGGGAAAGTTTTCAGCAATTACCTCCTCAAAGACACTTTCTATCCCTTTCTCTCTCTCTCCTTCTGGTATTCCTATAATGCGAATATTGTTCCGCTTGGATTGGTCACACAGTTCTCTCAATATTCTTTCATTCTTAGAGATCCTTTATTCTCTCTGTGGCTCAGCTTCTTTGTATTCCTCTTCTCTAGTTTCTACTTCATTTATCGTCTCCTCCACTGTATCCAATCTGCTTTTAATACCCTCCATTGTGCTCTTCAGTGATTGGATCTCTGACCGGAATTCATTCCTGAGTTATTGAATATCTTTCTGTACCTCCATGAGCATGCTAATGATTTTTATTTTGAACTCCCTTTCAGGAAGAGTCATGAGGTCCATGTCATCTTTCTCAGGAGTTTTATTAATTTTACTCTGAACCAGGTTCCTTTGGCATTTCATATTTGTATATGGCGCCCTCTAGTGTCTGTAAGCTCTACGCTCTGGAGCTGCTCAGCAATGTCAGGTGTCACAGGGGAGTGGGATTGGTGCCTGGGGGGAGGAAAGAGCTGTGTTTTGCTTCCCGGCTGCTGTGCCTGTCTCCACTGCCTGAACCAGTGGGCTCAGCACACAGGTATAAGCTTTTGTCCCAGAGCAGCCAGATATGGATCCCTGCTTTCCACAAGTGGCTGGGATCTCAGACTCTCCAGGAATTCTGCCTGTCTTAGCTTTCCAATCCCCTGATCACAAGAGTATTATGAAAGCACCATGAATTGTAGGTTTGTGCTCTCAGAGCTGATCTCTGGAGTTAGTTGTTCAGCTGTCCCAGGCCTCCACTTCCTCCCTGCTCCGTTTCTCTTCCTCCAGCCGGTGAGCTGGGGTGGGCGAAGGGCTTGGGTCCCGCCAGGCCACAGCTTTGGTACGTTACTCTGTTCCGTGAGATCTGCTCTTTTCTCCCAGTGTGTGCAGTCTGGTGCAGCCCTCTTTCCTGTTGCTCTTTCAGGATTAGTTGTATTAATTATATTTTTGTATTATATGTGGTTTTAGGAGGAAACCTCTGTCTCACCTCTCATGCCGCTATCTTTAATCCCTCAAGTCTCTGATGTCTTAATGGTACTGCTTGATTTTGATGAAATTCTGTTTATCAAGTTTTTCTTTTATGGTTAGTGGTTTTTGTGCTTCATGGAGTCTTTTCCCATTTCATGTTTGCAAATTAATTTTCCTTTTCCTCTAGAAGCTTTCTGCTTTAATCTTTTATGTATACAGGTTTATCAGCATTTGCAGTGTGGTCTGAGGCTAGAGTCAAGGTTCATTTTTGTGCCCCTACTTTCTTCTAGTTTTAGCACTATTTTTGGAAAACTTACTCCTTTTACTGTGTAATTGTTACTACTGTCAAATAAATGTAGTGTGTGTGTTCTGTTTCTGGACTCACATTCCTTGCGTGTGTCTCTAGCGCCAGTTTTCTGCTTGCTAGAAGCTACTGCTGTAGCTTCATAATAAATCTCTCAGTCAGGTTGTGCATGTCTTCCAGGATTGTTTGCCTTTCCTGAGGTTGTTAGCTGCGAAAGGTTCTCTCACTTTTCTGTGTCCATCTGAGAAAGAGATCATCAGTATCTACCAAAACCCTGTTGTGATTTTTACTTATTTTGCGTTGAATTTGCAGATCAGTTTGGAGAGAATTGACATCTTAATGACAATGACCCTCCCAGTTCAGGTATATCTCTCCATTCCATTTGCACAACAGTTTTTTGTAATTTTAAAAGTAGTGGTCTTGTAGTTTGCATTTATGTATTCATGTAGTGGTGTCAGGTATTTTATTTAACTCATTAAATAATGAAGGAACTAGTAAGGCCTCACAACTGGTCCAAAGGAGAAGTCAGAGTACCACATATTTATTGTCAGAAAGGGACTATTATAATTAATCTACAAATCACTGCCATACCGAGGAAGCTGTTCGCATGAAGGTGTGGTTGGTGCTCTGTTCAACAAGTCGTGCTTCTGTGGACATGAATCCTTTGCATTACTGTCAGTTTTCTTCTACTTCCCAGCTTGTAAAATAGCTTAAACATGATGAAAGTTAGAGCTAATGTTAATAGGTGAGCTACACAGGACGCCAAATCATCTTTCATTGCCCATTTAAGGCTTTTTTTTTGCCTCCGTTTTTGTGATTTTAAGTCTCAAACAAAGATGATCAGCTGAGGCTGGTCTCGGTAGATCGGACCTGATGATCTATCTTGGTGCCCTGAGTGTCAGTAGACCCTATGGCCTTTTCTTCAGCTTTGTAAGATCCTAGAGCCATGTGGTTGTAATCAGATACAAAATTTAGATAAGGAATCTCAGATTGGGCTTTTAGAAGCTTTTTATTATTTTTAGCTTGAGGCTGGAAATGAAGCCCAGTAAAATCTCTCTACCAGATTCACCTGCCACCTGTAAATCCGGGTGAATTCCCCTCTTCTGGAGGTCCCCTAGATACCCTAAGTTTCCTGGCTTTCTTGGAAGTGGCCTTACCACCTGTGAGGCTGGGACCTTGCCAGCCAGGTACTAGGCTATGTTCCTGGGGGTTTCTGGGCATCAACAGCCATCCTTTGGCTCTTTTGCTGTGTGTCTGTGACTGAGATTGTCCTTGGACGCTCCAGGGAAGGCATTGGCTGTACGTTTTGCCCCAATTCTATTTTAGAAAGGTGGGGCGACTCTTGCTGAACCCATGCGTATAACCGTATTGCCATGAAAAGTAAGGGTACTCAGACTTTCTGGATTCCGGGATGTCAGTAAGGGTCCAATATCATTTGAAAATATTTCATTTCATTTTTATCAAAGGCAAGTTCCCTAAATTGTTGTAGATTAGTTGACGTAGGAGTGGTAACTTCCTTAAGTAACTAGAAAATAGAATTTACAACCAGCACCCACAGATAGCCTCCATAACATGCCCGTCTTTAGTTTGTTACCTCTGTGTAATCCTTACCCTATGAGATCCTAGGTTAGCAGAAGTCTGAAACCATCTGACTAAAAGTTACGAGGAAGTCCTGACTGTCAGCCAGTGAGTCTGCGCGTCACTGAGTGATGTCACTGCAACGGCCTGGGCTTGCAGCTGTGCCCTGCAGGGTGGCTGCCCCTCTCGGGAAGGTACACACGCTGGCCTGCCACTGATGATGCAGCTTCCAGGCAGGCCTCAGAATGAGGCAGAACTGCATAGATGACAGAGACTTAATGGCTTTGGTTAATTTATTACCAGTAATTTTCTATGATGAGGTTATTGTAAGTACAAATAATACGACCAACAAGGAAATTGGGTTGTTGCTGTGGCATCCAAAACAAAGATGAAAGTCACTGTTAAAGGACTAGACAGGATACCTGAGGATGATGATTAAGCCAGTTTCCAAAGAAGTGAGTCAGGGTTAACATCTGACTCATCAAAATGTATGAATGCACTTTTTACAGGGAAACAGTCTAGAGATAAAATAACTCTGAGACAGAATGTGCTGGGACCAGATAGAGATGGTCAAGTGAAGGGAGGCCAGCAGTCTGGAGTGGAGCCTCGCCACCTTCTCTTTGCAGAACTCTATGGATAAGTGTGACATGCACCCGCAGCTGTGAGCCACTGGCCTAGAAGGTGCTAGATGCCAGTTCAAGAGGCGTGTTGTGGCTACTGATAGCTGAATTCACGACAGTTGACATCATGTTGGTACCTGACACCATCGAAGTATGTGGACTCTGATACAGAAAAATGTGGCAGAACTTTGAAACAAGCATTGGTCAGTTTTCTCCTGAGGTGAGCATGGAGGTAGTGGCAGATCTCCAGGGACCCCACTAAAAGCTGCAGTTGCTAGAATATTCGTTATATAATTTTACTTGAACAGATTCAACCTAGAGGATTCTGGGCAGCTCTTCTGTTGTGACAACTCCTGCCGTGTAACTCACCAAGCAAACAGTTACTTCTAGCATATCTTTTTACAAAGAAGTCATGCATACTTTTTTTTTTTTTTTTTTTTAGATAATTATTTTTTATTGAAGGGTAGTTGACACACAGTATTACATTAGTTTCAGGTGTACAACACAGTGATTCAACATTTATATACATGATAATTCTAGGTACCAGCTATCACCATACCAAGTTGTTACAATATTTTGACTATATTCCTTATGCTATACATTACATCCCAGTTACTTATTTATTTTACAATTGGAAGTGTGTATATATATATATATATTTTTTGTGAGGGCATCTCTCATATTTATTGATCAAATGGTTGTTAACAACAATAAAATTCTGTATAGGGGGGTCAATGCTCAATGCACAATCATTAATCCACCCCAAGCCTAATTTTCGTCAGTCTCCAATCTTCTGAAGCATAACAAACAAGTTCTTACATGGAGAACAAATTCTTACATAGTGAATAAGTTACATGGTGAACAGTACAAGGGCAGCCATCACAGAAACCTTCGGTTTTGCTCATGCATTATGAACTATAAACAGTCAGTTCAAATATGAATACTCATTTGATTTTTATACTTGATTTATATGTGGATACCACATTTCTCTCTTTATTATTATTATTTTTAATAAAATGCTGAAGTGGTAGGTAGATACAAGATAAAGGTAGAAAACATAGTTTAGTGTTGTAAGAGAGTCAAATGTAGATGATCAGGTGTGTGCCTGTAGACTATGTGTTAATCCAAGCTAGACAAGGGCCATAAAACATCCACATCGTGCATACTTTTTTGATAAATTTAGTCCTAAATATTTTGTATTTTTGATGCTCTTTTGAACAGAAGTTGAGAAAATTTCACTTTCCTACACTTGCTGCTATCAGTACATAAGAAACTTAATATTTATTTTTTGTATATTGATCTTGTATCTGGACTCTGCTAAATTTACTTTTAGTGCCTTTGAAATTTTTTTTTAGATTTTTCAGGAATTTCTATGTAAATAATAGTTTAGTATGCAAATAAAGACAATTTTGTTTCTTCCTTTTAATATGCCTTTTATTTTTTCTCTCGCATTCTTAAGTAGCTAGGACCTTCCAGTACAATGTTGAATAGCAGTAGGGAACAAAATAACTTGTTTTTAATCATGATCTTAGGGGAAAATATTCAGTATTTTGCTGTTAAGTGTGATTTTAGCTATAGGTTTTTATAGATGTTAATGTTTTAAATGTAGTGTTTAAAGAAGATAACAGCTTTCTCAGGATAAAGAAGAAAATAAAGATGGCCCATAATTCCAATATGCAGAGAGGCTTCCTGGTAACGTGTAAAATGTGATACATGCAGGTGGTAAATTTTTTTTCAAACATTACAGGAAGGTAAATCACAAAGGAAAATTTCTTTTCTTAATCCAACTTCTGGTCCTTCTGGCCAAAAATAACCGGTCTTAGCAGTGTCTTTATACCTTGGGCTTCTCGTCTAATTGTTAAAGTTCATGTGTATACAATGGAAATCCCGTTGTTTCCTTCTTGAGGCCAGTTACTCGTGCCTTCTCTCTTTTACCTTCATGTTTCCATGTCTACTAACTTTGAGACTTTTTAAATAACTAATGTTTGACTTCATTGATTCTATTACATTTTTTCAACTTCCTCTGTTTTGCCCTTTATTTCCTTTCCTTTCTTTTTTTGGGTTTATTTTGCACACTTAACAAACCTTCTGGGTGATGGCAGGGTCAGCCAGGCCTGAAAGCAGGAGGTGGCCCAGCTCCGAGCTGGTGGGGTCCTGAGTGTGTCCAGGGTGGGCTCACTGGGGCATGTCTGTCAACACCCGCTTCCTGGCCCCCCCACTCCCCTGGACAGTCACTGCACAAGTCTAAGGCAGAGGGCTGAGTGGCGCATGTAAAATTGTGCTGCGAAATTTCTTCCTAGGACCCTCTTTGGGGGATGGGAGATGGTAAAGGTGAAAGTAAAGCTTACCAGGTAAAGAGGGAGTTGAAAGCACGTAAGTATCCTTTTTCTCTTACTGAGACTGCATGCAAGAGCCGTGGAGCCAGGTTTTGGAAGGCAGAGTCTGGGGAGCAGGGCAAAGGGAAAGGGCAGGGCCTGGCCGAGGCTGGTGCAAATGGTGGGGCTGCTGGGAGCTCTGTGAAGGCTGCCTTCCCTGTGCCGGATATGCTGGGAGGTGGGGCCACAGCAGGCGCAGCGGTAGTCCTCCCGTTGGGGTGTCCGTGGCCTCTCATTTCTTTTTGGAAGTGCATGATTCATGCAGTGTTTGTGCCCTTTCCCAGAGAAGTCCTCTCCCCAAGGAGGCGTGGGGTGTTCATAGGAGGCCCGGGGCCTTGAGCGCCAAGACAGGAACTTCCCACTGCCCATCTCTGGGCCCTTTGCAGAGTCGGGGGGCCTTGCCAGGTGTTGTGAGAGTTAGTCTGAGCCCACATCTGGAGTTGGCTGTGATTCTGCAGCTTCCCAGCACATATCTTGCACCCTCTGGGGCCTCTGCTTGCTTGTCTGTCCCAGGGGTTCGAGGCTTTTGGGTGGTGTGAAAGTAGCGAGAGCAGTGAGCCCTCACCGGCCCCTCCTGTGCTCTGGTGCTGGTCTAAACCCAAATGTCCATCAGCTCATCAGATCCTCCTTCAGCCTCTGAGGGGTGTGGGTGTTGCCAAGCCCTTCTGTGAATGAGGAAGGCAGGGAGAGGCGAGCAGCCATGCTGAGGACACATGGTGGTGAGTGGCCATGGCCCATTGGAACTGAGGCTGCCAGGCTGTACAGCCCTGTGGCACAGCGCCTGCCCCAGAGCCAGAGCGAGTGGGGATTTGTAGTTAGGAGTTTCTCTTCTCACTGCATTGCCACATTCTCACCTTAGAACACCTATCCCAGGCTGCACAAATTAAAAAGGGCAGGGATTACGGGGTACCTAGTACCTAGCACTGGTGACTGTAAATGCACCGGAAATTGGTGGTGTAGCCTTTATCTGCTTCTCCATCTCGAGACAGAAAAGGAGCCTGGGAGTGTCTGGCCCTGACTTGTGCTGAGCTGCATTTGCAAAAAGTACTTTCGTTCAGTGTGGCCTGCCTATAACCTTCTGTTTGCAGAATCGCTGGCTGTGGGATAGGGGAGCATGGAGCCAGGCCTGGGACCAGGGCGCTGGTGTGGCAAGGGGGACGGGACTGCAGCCCCAGGACCAGCTGAGCCATGTATGGACTTCTCTCTTGCTCGGCTTACTGGAGCATGTCTGTCAGCACCCCCTTCTTGGCCAGCGCTACTTCTCCCTGAGCTGTGCGTGCAGCCACCAACCCAAGGGGGAGGGCAGTGTCCCCCACCCTGAGCTGTGCTTGTGGCCACTGTCACAATGGGGAGGGCGGTGTCCCCCACTGGGGCCTTCAGGAGTCAGGAGAATCAGATGGGCCCAGGATGTGCTCCGTGCAGTTGCCTCCCTGGCCCTCTATGCCCTCTCCCTCCATAGCTCTCTGAGTGCTGCTTCCCTAGGTGCCGGCAGCTGGGCTGGCCATGCCACTGCTCAGTGGCTCCAAACGGTGCCAGGTAACCTTGCTGGCCTCTGTAGGTGGCCTGGGGCTAATCGGGTGCTGCAGTCAGATGCAGGCTGGGGTGGGAGGTCCACACTGGCTTTGCTCACAGTGTGGCACCCTCAGGCATGCCGAGGCTGGCTCTGCTCTCCTTCCCGTGGCCTCTCCATGCAGCTGGGTCACATGGGAACAAGCCCCTGGGGCGGGGTGGGATGGAAGGCGCTGCTTGTCAAGCCCGTATCTGTGTCATGGCTATAGGAGCTGTGCTCAGAGCCTGGCCTAGGGTCAGTATGACCTGAAGGCGGGAGGCCTGCCTCCCTGTCTCTTAGAAGACATTGCCCACCACTAGGTTTCATCTGAAACCTCTCTTCTCTCACGAAGCCTTGCATGAGCCCAGCCCCACTTCAAACTCTTACCTGCCTTGGCTGTAAATACCCCCATGGCCCTTGGCCAACCCCATAATGACACTTGGACTAACTGCTTATTCCATGTTCATGTAACTCAGTGTGGGGGAGCCAAGGCCTCTAGGGTGCTGGGCCTGCTGTGGGCACACGGGGTGACTCACGTGAGACACCCTGTGTCTCCTCCAGCCTTTGTGCTCGTGGATGGAGAAGAGATTTTTTTCCATGTGAATAACAGTTTATGTTCTTAAATACTTGTTTTTCTTGACAACAGATTGGAACAAGGTGGCTGTGGAACTTCCATTCTTCATTTTATTTCACAAGTGATACTCTTCACAGAGCAGAGAGCTACAGATAAGTTAGAGAGAAACTGATGCTGCAGTATCCCAGCCATGAGAGGCCGCTGCTCCTGAGGCCCATGTCGATCTCTGTAGGTTCCCATGGCCCAGCATGTGCCCATCCCTTGCATCACTACCTAGTGTTCTTGCCTGCACACACGCGTGGCATCCTCTGTGATGGCCCTGGTAGGCTACCTGGTGTGTGACGTGTCTTCTCCATCCTCTGGGGCGCCGAGGCTGTTTCTGGTTCTTCCTGTTGCACACAACGCTGGGGTGAGCATGTGGTGCATGCACACCAGTGGATATGACCATGTCCTTGCCCTGCGTACGCCGCTAGGGGCATGTACCTGGATGAGCTTTGGCTTAGCTGTGGCCCTTGGCCCTGGCCTGCCTCCCCAACTCGGCCCCCCGCAGCCTCCCGTGCCTGTGCCTCAGGGTCTGGGCCTTGCGCCCTCTCCCCCGCCCAGAATCCACAGGGGAGCAGATTCTTATTGTTCTTACCTTCTGGAAGCAGTCCTCAGTTGGGTGCAAGCTCAGTGGCTCCCTCTCACTTATGGACGGGTAGCTGAGGCTCAGCACGGCACAGCGGCCTGCCCAGGGCTGCACAGCAGCTGGGCCCCTTCAGCAGCCTGTTGTTCTGAGGTTCTGAGCCCTCTCCCCTGTGCTGCTAAGCAGGTTGAAGAGCATCTCCCAGGAGAGCGCCCTTCTCTGAGCACTGTGTCCATGTAGTCCTTTGTTCCTACATTGCCTGAGGCTGTTCTGTGGAGCCTGTGGCTGGATGTCAGTGCTGGGCTCTGCTGCCTCTGCTGAGAGGGGTCCTTGCAGGCAGGCCAGGTGGGACAGGGGAGGGGAGGGAGGGCTGAATGTACTGTCGAGGGCTTTTCTAATTTCTGAGCATTGAGAGTCATGGCCAAGCAGTAACCTCACATCTCTGAAGTCATGGTGTGGACGGGATGGGGACAACTTGGTTTCCCCATTCTGCTCAGATGCCCGCGCACGACACATCTGCTGCCGACGGTGAGGCACACCTGCATGTGCCTCCTTGTCCACCTTCTCCCTTGTGCTGGGTGCCACCTGCCCACCACGGGGCAGCTTCATGTTGGGCCTTGGCTACATCACCTTGGCTATGTGAACTGTAGTTGTTTCTTCGTGAAATGTGGGCATTGCCTGCTCCCCTATGCTAGCCTCGTCTCCCACACCCCTGGGCTGGTTTCTGGAAGCCTCCTCTGTTCGGGTATGCAGGATGATGGCTGTTCTCCTGGGCCAACAAATCTGCCTGCAGGTGCTTTGTGTCAGGACCTCGTTCTGTTGGAGGTCCTCCTCCCTGGGTCCACTGGGACTGAATGATGGGCATGTGAATCTGGCAGGAAGCCCTTCTGCAACTCCTCAGAGCCCCCCACTGCCCAGCTGCTTAGGCCTCACCTCTGTGGGGACAAACCAGCTGTACACTCAGGCTGCCAGGGCTCCTCACCTCCTGGAAGCTAGCGTGCTATGTCCACTTGCATACCAAGCCCTCTACTTATTGTCCCTGTTCTGAGCTCCTGGCTGAAGTTGTGTTTGGGGCAATTATCCAGCCATCTTTTTGACTGTTGAAAGCATTCAAAAGATCAGCTTTTGCAGAGAGTGAGGGAATGGGGAGAGAAAATTAAGGCATTTGTTTGAAAGGTTCTGAGAGCTTTTTTTAGCTCAAACAGTTCAAAGAGCGCCTCTTGTTAATCAGGAATATTCTAGTATCCCTGGGGTGGTCACACTGGCTTAATTGGAACCTGGGGTGCTTTGAAGTCCTTTTAATCCTTCCTGAGTTGGAAAAAGAATCTGAAGGCAGCAACTGTAAATCTGACGTTTCTTCATTTTATTTACGCGTGTCCGGAGACCCCTGGGATTCATTCCCCTGAAGCAGTTATGCCTGTTGCTGGCTGACAGACACCAGCTGAACTTCACCAGGCTGGAGTGCATGCCGGTCCCTGGCAGGAGAGCTGACACAGCCTTTGGGTGCCTGGACAGGCGAGCCGGGTGGCTGGTGCGGCTGCCCTTGTGGGCTGTGGTTGTGCCAGAGTCTCTGAGGAGGGGCCTCATGGCCCCAGCAGCCCTGACGGAGGCTTGCACCATGTGGAAACTCCCTCTTCCACAGAAAAACTGGTCTCTAGCTGCTGGGCTATCTGACGGCAGAATTCCGGTCCCAGGCCTTCTTGTCAAGGGACCTGTGAGCACGTGTGCCACCCACGAGTCACCTCCTGTCACTGAGGGTCCTGCCTGACTGTGGAGGGCCTCCAGTGGCCTGTCCCATAGTCTGTCCTGGCCCATCTCAGGGGCAGGTCCCACCCAGCAGGGTGCCTGCCCCCCACTCCGCACTCACTCTCCCTTCATCCCCCCAGTGTGGCTCATGGACTCCAACTGTCACTTAACACACTTGCTGTGTTCGTTTTGTGTTACCCAGAAGTCTACAGGCTCTGAGTGATGGGGACGGTCGGCTGGGGCTGCGGGCTGGGGCTGCCTTTCTCTGGTGCCCACCTTCTCCACTCTGACCCCCTTTCATGAATAGGCACTTTCTGGAGCAGTGCCTGGATATGCTCAGAATCACCTCACGTCTGCTCTGGAGCAGGGCCTGGGATGGATATATGTTTGTTTCTCATAATGTGCCCTGTATTTACATAGCAGCCTATCGTACAAGTCAGGGTGGGAATGTCAGTTCATATAACCCCATTCTTGGTGAATTCATGCTGGGAACTAATAGCTACCACCTGGCTTTCTGATTGGCTCAGCTGCCATCTGGTCATGAATTCTGCAGGGCTGCCCCGTGGCTCAGCACGATAACCCGATACTGTCCAAAAGGCCCTTTGTGTGCAGCACTCGGACAACCTGTGGGTGGCTGCTGCTTCACATCCATCTTGCTGGTGAGGAAGCTGAGGCTTGCCGAGGCTGGTGGACTGTTGGGCTGCACAGCTGGTAATGAATTGGTTAGGGTGACTGCTTGCTGTCTCCTCTTTGTGCTGCTCGTCATTAGCAGAACTTGCTTTTTGCCAACAAAACCATCACCTGCCTGCACCCTCTGTCATTGTTCTGTGGACACAGGGCGGTCTGTGCGAGTCTCCAGAAGGCAGGACTGCTCCTTCAGGAGCCCTGCACCTCATTGCTTCACTCCTGATTCTTTGCCTGAGATATTTTGATAGATTCCACAGCACAGTGGGTGGTATATATTTATAAAGAAAAGACTGTCCTTAAAGAGTGCATACCATCCCACACACGTGTCCTCTAAGTGAAGAACATCCCCTTGAAAACATGCCTTCCCTCCCCCTTCTGGCCCCTTACCCTTCCCACTTCCGAGCCCAGACCCTGCACCTGGCGCCAATCACTCAGGCTCTGTGAAACGTCATGAGCATTTGCTCTTAGTCCCTCACCTAGGAGGGATCTTGATCCAGTCTGAGATGTGCCTGTTTCTGCCAATTGCACATGTTGTTGTAATGATATGATTTAATTAAATATTACAGAGGCTGATGAAAAAATTAATGTGTAAAGAAAGCAATGTTTCTGTTAAAGCCAAGTTGAATACTCTGGAAAATCTCAAAGGAAAATTATCAAAAATACTGCTGCTGAATAAAGTGAACTGGTTATAAAATATTAAAAGGAAAAGTTGTAAAAGGAAGATTGCAGGTGTCCATTTTAAAGAAACAAAGCTAAAAATCATGGATTGTGTGTCGTGGTTTATGCAAAAAATATAAGATGAAACTCAAGTTAGTGGATTCATTTTTGAAGAAAAAGTCTGCAGCTTGGGGAATGACTGTATATTTGTAATATTTTAAGTTAAAATGTTTGAGATACATATATAAAAACATTTGCTTCCCCACTTTAGCCAATTTTTAGAATTGGTTACTGGTTTTGATTATTTTAGATAGGATACCTTTTACTAATATATTTTTGACCCACTTATAAAGCAAACTATTCTTATTGTTATATGTAGCTAAGCATTTAGGAATGATATATGATTGTTTTATTATAAATGGTTATAGTTAGATTTTTATGTATTCATTATGAAATATTTTCAGAGAATTTTTGTAAAATATGTGATTCTGCAGTATATGTTTACAATGCTAAGCTTTAAAAAATAAGTTTCTGAGTAGGTATTACATTTCCCTGGTACAAATACTAACTTTTAAAAAAGGTATATAGTGATTAAGTTTCCTGCCCAGGATTTATCCTTTACAACAGGAAGCCACTGTTTCTGTCTTATTTATCTTTCATTTTTTTGATAGGTCAATATTTATTTATTTATTTGAATGAAGTGGGTATACAGTATCATATTGTTCAGATGTGCAACATAACGACTGGATAACTATACACATTACTAGATGCTTGTTATGGCAAGGGTAGTTACCCCGTTACCATACCACGATATTACAGTGGATTGGTTCTGTTCTCTATGCTGTACTTCCATTCCTGTGTCTGACATATTACACTTTATAGTTTGTACCTCTTCATATCCGCTTCACCTCTTTCACACATACCCTCCCTATGGTAATCAGCAGTCCATTGTCTTTATTTGTGGGTCTATTTCTCTTTTCTATGTTTTGTTTTTTAGGTTTCACAGGTAAGTAAAATCATACAGTATTTGTTTTTCTCTGCCTGGCTTATTTCACAGCATTAATACCTTCTAGGTCCAGCCAGATTGTTGCAAATGGCAGGATTTCCTTCTTTTTATGGCTGAATAATATTCCATTGTGCATGTACCATTTCTTTATCCATTCATCTGTCAATGGACTTAGGTTGTTTCTGTATCTTGGTTATTGTAAATAGCTCTGCAGTGAACATTAGGGGTGCAGTGTTTTTCTTCCTAGACAATTTTTATACTCATATAAACCAATACTAGTAGCAATACAGCCATGCTGCTTTGTTTTCCATTTCTTTTAGGCAAAAGATGGCACAGTACACTCATGTTCTGCTTCCCGAGTTTTTATTTAGGAATGCATTTTGGAGAGTTTGCCACATAAATATCTGAAGAGAGTCTTTCTTTCCTCTTTATTTTAAACAGGTCCATTACATGGAAGGGCTGTGATTCATGTAACCAGTAATATTAAACCTGTCACCCAGTGATCAGAGTTCAGACTTTGGTAGAATTTAGTTGGATAGTCATTGTTCTGGGGAGGCATCATGGTTTCTTATTCACTTAGCTTGTATTTATTGAAAGCCCACTGTTGAGCCAGGCATTATTCTGAATTCAAGACCAGTGTATAATACAGCAACTACAAAAAATCAAACCCTTGCTGTTACGGAGCTTGCCTTCTAGTTGAAACAGAAAGATGACAACCAAGTAAATAGGTAAACATATAGCATGTGAGATGGTGGCACGTTCTGTGGAGGAGACTTCAGGAAGAGGGACTGGGGGTTCGGGTTCACTGTGTTAAATGGGTGGGTGGGGCAGATGCCCATGAGAACCCAGTGGCTTTTGAGGTAAGCTGATGAGGGAGCTCGAGCTTGCTGCTGAGGCCCTCAGGGCAGCACCTTCCAGCGGTGGGTGGAGCCCCAGAGTGGAGTGTGAGGGGATGGGGGGGCCACTTCCAGCAGTGGGTGCAGCCCCGGGGTGGGGTGGGGGGCAGATTGCCATGGCTGCATGGGTGCTGCTGGTGATGCTGTGCCTCGCTTGGCATTGTGGTGGTGTACTGGGGGGTTTTGGCAAAGGCATGTGATCTAACGTACATTTTAAAGTGACCACCGCGGTTGCTGTGTTACAAACATGTTTGAAGGGCAAGTTTGAAATCAAGAGGACAAGTGAGGCCGTCGCAATGGCCAAGGGTAGGGGTGGCAGCCTAGGTCATGGCAGGGTGGCAGAGCTGGTACAAAATAGATGAATTCGGGGCCACTTTGAAGATGGAGCTGATGGATTAGCTGTGGGGTGTGGATAAGGCTTTAGGGATTGCAGGCTTTGGCCTGAGTAGCTGGCAGAATAGGGATTCAGGCCTTCAAGATAGAGAAGACATTGGAGGAACAGGATTTGGGAGGGCGGAAGGTCGAGGTGTGGGTTTGGGTGTGTTGGGTCGGGGGTCCTTCTTGGAGCCCACAGATGGAGCAGCCTGGCATTTGGAAGCTGCGATCTCAAGTGCAGTTAGCTTGTGTATACAGCGGTGGGATCCCGTGGTTGTGAGCATGGCTGGGTTGGAGGAGGGGGCGGGGAGAGGAGATCCTGTGGGGCTTGAGGCAGACAGCGTTCAGGATCGGGAGGCCAGTGAAGGTGCAGCAGCGAGGCCAGAGGAGAGCCAGGAGGGCAGCCCTGGGGGAGGCGGGTGTGGGACCTGATCTGAGGGTTTCGGTGAAGATATTCTAACAAGTCCTGCCTGAAAAGGGTTCAAGACGTCCGGGTTGAGCAGAGCAGAGGCCGTGTGCACCAACAGTTTTTTGGGGGGTGCTTTGGGTGGGGGAGATGCATGGATGAGGCAGTAGCTCCGGGCGTGGGGGCCATATGGACAGGTGGCTGAAGCCCTGTCAGCAGACAGACCACTTAGCGTGGTTGCCCCTGGATGGTTTGGAAGTATGGGGAGAACCCAGGCTCTGTCTGGAGTGAAGTGGAGGCCTGAGTTATTCTGGAGCAGTGGATTGCAGAAGCACATGTCTGTCGTGTCTGTTCTGTCAAGCAGCCAGTGGAGCTTGGGAGCCTGGGCTTCAGGAACCGTCAGTGGTCAGCTTCCTTTTGCAGCTCAGCAGCCTCAAGGCCAGCGCAGCAGGAAGAGCCACCAGAAGGTGCCTGTCAGAGCCTGGCTCTGGTCTAGGCCACACAGAGGTCATGCCTGTCTTCCAGAAAACTGTCTGCTTCTCCCACTCCTGGGAGGAGCACAGGTCTTATCTGAACTCAGTCCTTGGTAGTATGGATCCCCCCGACCCCAGCTGCCCCTCCCCACAGGGCTGTGCCACTTCATCAGGAATAAAGTGATTTCCTGCCAGCCTGTCCTGTTGCCCCGTGAGTGCCTGTCCTCTTGGGTTCCAATACTGAGCTTTGCTGTCTAATGTCTCCTATTCCTGGTTCTGCAGACTTCCTGCAGGAATGAGCCCTGGAAGGGGAACCCCCTCACTTGGCTGTGTCCCCTCTGTTGGGCTCTGGCTGAAGCCCACGCCCTGGACTGTGGCTGGGGTCCTGTGGGCCTTGCTCCTCAGAATGAGAACTCCCTGAAGAAAGCTTGGGGTTTCTTGTTTGTTACCTTGGTGTTGCTGAGACTTCTTTCACCTCAGAGATCGGGGTCCTCTGGGTCTCGTGTTTCACACCCATTGACCCCTGCACTCTGGGCCCCACAAGGGCCCCAGCCCACTGCTGGGGCCTCAGAGTGACTGCTGCCAGGGCTGGCATGCCCTTTCATCGAAAGTAACCCCGCAGGTCCACTTTCCCAGGCCCCTGCTGTTCTGTATGCAGCTAAATGTGAGTCAAAACTCAGCTGCAGATCAAACTGAAGCATGTTTTTCCCTTTAAAACCCACCAGTTCGAGTTAAAAGGCTTCTCAGCTGAAGCAGGGTTCTCAGTGGCGGCTGTCACAGTTCGGGCTGCCACTGCAACTGTCACTTGCCTGTGGTCTCCAAGCTGGAGAATCCTGAGGCCCTCTGTGAAGGCCTTCCCCTTTCCAGTGTGTGAAGTGGAAGTTTCAGGATGGATTCTTCCCGTCTTTGTGCTTGGTGCTATTCTGGGCCATGTTGGTATGTGGCCTGACTCGGGTTAGTTACCGGGATTTAGCTGATCCTCAGAGCGCCCTTGGTAAACACCCCCGAGTAGCTGTAACCACACAGCAGGTCAGGAGGCTTCCAGAGCATAATGCTCTTCCTGCCAGTTGGACGAGCTTTGGCCTCTGGTCCCTGACTTGATGTGTGGTGAAGGCTGCAGCTGCTTACTCATCCTCCCGACTCCACAGCTCTTCAGGGGCTCTTCCCATGGGACAAGGCCCTCCTCCTGAATCCAGGGTGTCCCCTCCACTTCCAGATGCCCTCCTCCCTGTCCTGAGCCCCTGGTCTGTGCTGAGCCCCCTCTTCTACCAGCTGCCTGCCTCCTCCCACCGGGCATCCCAGCAGCACTGCAGAGTTATTTGTACTTTTACATGTAATATATGAATTCTCACCCTAAGAAATGCAAGTAGTGCATTTGAAGTCAAAGGCCTTTTGAGTGTACCACTGGCGTTAGCCTTGAGCTGGAGGTGCCCGCTGGTGGTGGTCTGTAGGTGCACTCTGGACACATGCACACGTATCGTTGGAGCATTCCCTCTGAACCTCGAGGTGGGGAGCTCTGCAGGTGCTGGTGCAGCCTCTGCACCTGACTGTGCCCAGCTCACCGGGGCCCCTGCGGATGGGCTGGGTGCAGCCTCGGCACCTGACTGCCCAGCTCACCAGGGTCCCTGCGGACGGGCTGGGTGCAGCCTCGGCACCTGACTGTGCCCAGCTCACTGGGGCTCCTGCGGACTGGCTGGGTGCCTGTTGCTCCCTGCACTCAGTGCTCTGAGGCCCGAACATGTGATGGCCGCTTGTGGCCCAGGAATCAGTCCCCTGCTCCCGTGGGCTGCCTCCTTGTCTTGCATCTGGTCACCTGTACCCTCCCAGTGCCTCCAGTGCCGCCCTCGACCTGAGCAACGATGGTGTGAAAGCCTCAGGCTCTCTGCCCTTGCCTTGGAGGACGGCCTATGCCACCCTCCCTGTGCTCATCCTACAACCTGTGCGGCTCAGAGAGCGCGGGCGGAGAAGGCGCAGGCCAACCTGGGGCACTGCACACTGTACCCGTGCCTGCCTCTCTGTCTCCATGCACAGTGCCGGCTGACCCCAGGGGCAGCCCACGTTCATCTCTAAGCCTGGAGGCTGAGTGGAGCTTCCCATGCTCAGCTTGGGTGAACAGTCACTGTGCAGGAGCAAGTCCTTTGGCCCCAGGACGTCCTCGCGGTGGCCCCCCTGTGGCCGCTGTTGGGAGCAGCCCACAGAGCCATGTCGTGGGGCGGGCTCACCTTGTCAGAGTTGCTCACTGTGTCCCGTCTCCACAGCTAGAAAGTACAGGTTAAAAAGTCTTGAAGAAAGTTCCCCCAATGAAATTATAGAAAATTTGAAAAATAAAAAAATACCAGGAATGTGAGGCTGAGATGTGACTCCTGGTTTTTCTAAACAAGAAACTTGTTTTCTCCCAATTCTTATCTCCACAGATAGGTTATTAATCTGGTTAATCTGCACTTAACCTTATTTTCTGGTTGTGTGTGTGTGTGTATGTGTGTACATACATAATGTATATTTGTTGCTGTTGTTAAAAAGAACCAAATACATTAGCATTTAAGAGTGTTTCCCATGTTACTTGCACCTGCTGGTTTAAATGGCTCCTTGTGTACACCGTCTTCTATAAAACTAATCTGAAGTTTGTGCAGCAGCACAGATGGCAGGAGTGGGGGTCTCAGCTTCCCACTCTGCACTGGGGTGGTGGGGCGCCCTCCTAGGCTGTCGGCGGGACGAACAGCTGGGCCTCTGCAGAGAGCTCAGAGTAGCGCCCTTCTCGAGGTGTGCTGGCGTGACTGTGTTGCTCAGGGATCCCGTGTCCTCGAGTGATGGAGGTTGTACCCTGGGTTTGTACAGTGGAGCAGCCTTGCCACTGTGTTCTCATTTTTTCTGCGTAGTGACACTTTGCTGTGTATTGACCCTGTTTTTACAGGGGAAATAAAATCACAGCTTATAAAAATAACTGACGATCTTGGGAGGCTAGTGATAGGCTGTGGTTTGAGCCTCGGTCGCGGCATGTGCTGCGCCGCACACGCAGCCCTGGGAAGCGGCCATGCGACTTCACATGGCTTCGGCTTGTCAGCAGCTGGCATGGCTTTTGGTGGTCACCTCATGTGCCGACTCAGGTCCCCTCCAGGGAGCGACTATTGCTGAGTGTGTGTGTGCTTGATCCCACAGGACCCCGGAAGACCTTTCCAGGTTCATTGTTGAGCTGCAGCAGCGAGAACTCTCCCTGAAGGACAGAAACAGCTCCATCACCAGCAGGTAGGCCTGGCAGCCCGCGTGCTCACAGGGGTACATCTGCCTCGGAAAGCTGGGGTCAGTGAGGGGGTGCCCTGGGTTTGGCTTGAGTGGCCTGAGCCCCTGTGAGTGGGCGCTGGGTCTTCAGGGCGTGTCCCTGCCCTGGGGCGGTGAGACTCAGTGGAGGCAGCAAGATAACATTATCCCAACCACGTGCCAGCTGACTGCTGGCTTCTGGGTGCCTGGGGTCTGCCTGGGGGAGTGAGAGCCGACACGTGGAGCATTCCCACCTGCGCGGTGCACGGGCTCCTGGGGGCTCTTTGATGGCATGCAGACCCGGACCTCGGGGTAAACGCAGCTGTGTGCACTGTGCACTCAGGACAGACGGGAGCCTTGGGCCGCACGTAACGGGAATCGTGCCCTGTGGCTTATGTGCTGAGGAAGTTTGTTTCCTCCTTGGCGGGCAGGAAGCCCAGGGGTGGGCAGCAGCTGGGAGACTCCTTCCAGGGCTGTGAGCTAGGCGGTGTCCTCCTGACGCCAGGTACATGGTGTGTTTTCCGACACCACTTCTGTAACTGGCTGACTGCCCCCCCAGCCAGAGACAGCAGACCCCACAGATGGGCTCCGTTTCACAAGACTGTCCCCACTTCAGACACCAGCCATGGTATGGAGTCCAAGGTTCTTGCACTCCTGCCTGGCTGATTACAAATTCAGGGGCTCCCTCAATCCCCCCTCAGGTTCTATAATTCACTAGAATGATTCTCAGAATTCTGGGAAGCACTTTGTTTACAATTACTGACTTACTACAAAAGGTGTGACTCAGAACAGCAGGTGGCAGATGTGTGGGGGCACAAACTTCCATGAACTCTCCCGGCACCACCCTCAGGCACCTCGGTGTTGCAGTCCACCGACTTGGGAGCTGCCTGGGTCCTGTCACTGAGAGGTTTTTGTGGAGTTGCCATGCTGGGTTAGGTCCCTGCTGTTGGTGATGGACTCAGCCCCCACCCACCTCCCCTTCCCTGGAAGTCTGACCCTCAAGTTGTGCAGTCCATTCCTCTGGTGCCCAGTCCCCATCTTGAGGTTGCTGTGGGCGCCCAGAGCACCCCATCAGCACAGCCTCCAGTGCGATTGAAAGGGGCTTATCAGCAATAAGAAACAATGCTCCTGCTACTTCAAAATCCCGAGGGTGTAGGAGTTCTGTGCCAGGAATGGGGACCGAGCCCAGTACTTATTTTCTATAGAACCACCCCAGCCTTATCCATACTGTCTCCTGATGCCCTCCAGTGCCCAGGCAGGGTAGCTTCCCAGGTTCTGGGGGTCACATCCACCTGCCTTTTTCTTGGGTTTTCTTTTTGGAACCAGGAAACCTTTCCTAGGACCCCCACTGCCAGCAGATGCACCCTCTAGCCTCAGTGGCCCAAATGGGATTATGTGCCTGCCCCAGACCACTTAACACCATAGCAGCGTTCCCATGACTAGCGGTGGCTCTGCTCCTGCTCAGAGCACTTGGGGAGTGTGGGCTGTGGAGTGAGGCCGGGCCCTCCATTGGGCAGAGGGCCCTGGCAAAGGCGGGAGCATCTGCAGCACCGACCCAGCCAGTCAGCCTGTTTACCCCTGATGGCCCACTGCGGCCTCGTCCCTCAGTAGGGCTGGGGCTTTAATAATTTAGTGGTAGCCAGAGGAAGGTTTTCTCATTTTGGGATTGCTGTCACTTTGAAAATTGGCTTTGAGAAGTATCTGGTTATGTTAGACACAATCACATCAATTTAGTTTCAAGACCTCAAATGATGAAGATCGCCTTTTGCTTTCAAAGCTACTCTAAGATGAAACGGGCTTTGAGACTGATTTGAAACTAAAGCTTTACCATTTTTCTAGGCAATCTTCTTTGTTTTACTTTGAATTTGAAATAGAATGAACTATGAGGAGAAAGGGAACTTGTCTCCATTTTCTTCCTGCCAACCTGTGAGATATTTTCTAAAAGTACCTGCTTTGTCCAGCAGCAGGAAGGTCAGCCTTTATGTCTGAGAGCCATGGCGAGGAGTGGCTCCCTCATGCAGGTCCCAGCTGTGCCGGCGCTGGTGTTGTGTGGGCTCAGCCCTCCATCTCTTTCTTCTTGGGGGTGGCTTGGGCAGGAACTCTACCTCAGGGAGCAGCCCTCCCCAGAGGGCAGGTGGTCTGCATGGGCCCCTTCTCAGGACCCTTGGTTTCCCACTGAGAGCCAGTGCAGCCTCGCGAGGCCAGGTGACTCTCAGGCATCCCACGGAAGAGCTCTGTGCTTCCCCTCATCAGCAGGACAGACCTTAGGAGGTGGCATGAAGTGTGCCAGCACCTGCCTTGGGGCCTGGGGATGTTGGTGTCAGGAGGTACACAGGCATCTGTGGAGATAGAGTGGTGCGATGGAGTGGTGCGCTCCTGTGCCCAGGCACCAGGCCCACTGCCTGCCTGCACTCTATCTCACATGGGAGCACAGCTCAGAAAGCCCGAAGTTCTTGAGGCCTCAGATGATCAGGAGCTGTCGGGCAGTTCTGCCTCATACATCATCACAGACTCTGGTGTGCGAGCCTTGTGGGTTGCTGGCAGGCATGCTGTGCCTGGGAGGCCTGTACTGGCCAGGATGGCAGGTGCCATGTAACCCAGCATTCTTTATACCCTGGGGTTGGGCGCTGCAGTCCCTGTAGGCAGCCAGGCAACATTGCCGTTTGTCATGGCGTTCTTTGTGGAGGGCCAGGATGTCTCGTGAGGTTGGAGCAACTGGTTCAAGAAATTAAGGTCACGTGGGAAGAGACATCTTGGCAATGGTGCGCAGAGGGGGTCCGGGCCATGCCCCGGTGGCGCTCCTCACTTAGGCAGAGTCCTGAAGTGCATGTTCATCCAAAACCCGTGGGCCCAGGCCCGAGAGGGACTCCTGTGGGCTTTGTCTTCTGAGCATGTCCCATTTGCTGAGGCCTCGCAGTTGCTACCTTGGCCCAGGGCTCTTCAGCCTCTTCCCATAGCTACCTGCCCGCTTCTGTCAGGGCAGAGTGGCACTTGCTGCTGCATGCTGAGCGAGCAAGAGCGGGTAAGGGGGGTCTCATGCCAACTTGCCATAATGAGGGCAGAAAGCGTCCTGCACAGCATGGAAGCTGGGTGGGAAAGCCATTGCCCACTTTGCTGGGGATAAGATGATGTCATACCTCTGGCCACGTGCCAGGCCACCTGCCAGCCTGGGTGGAGGAGAGCATTTCCACACCTCGTTCTGGCTCCTGACTCCCTGTCACTGGTGACTCCTGGCTCTGCCCTCCACCCTGTGTGTGACTGGGACTTTCACCTTCCTTACTGTCATGCTTGCAGACCGGAAGCTCATGGTGGGCCTGTGCTTCCCTGGCTGGACCGGGCTTTCAGAGGCCGATGTCCAGAGCCCTATGCATTCAGGGCAGGGCTGCTTCCTCCTACGGCAGGTGGGGAGGAACTTAGTTGCTAGTGTCATGCGTGTTAAGTTCTGAACACACCTCCTGTGTCAGAGTGGGGCTGGCGCTTGCCATGTGAATGACGTGGAAAGGTGAGGGTGGGCCTGGTCATCAGGAGCACTCAGGAAATGCCTAATGATATACAGGTGTGGTGTGATCCATGTTCCTGGTCCGGGCAGAGTTCCGGTTGGCAGCTTGTAGGGTGGTGAAGGGTGCCTCCCTTTCTGCAGAGGGCTGCGTGGGCCGGGCTGGGCCTGTGCTGTTTCCCATCTGTGGCCCTTGGGGTACAGCTCCATGGCACCGTGGACCCTGGTGTGAACCTGTTGGGGTGCTGGGATTCAGTGTCCCCCATAAGCATGGGCAGCGGGGGCGGTGGCATTGGTGAGAGCCGTGGTGGTTGTGGAGCAGCTGTGGCCCAGGCTCCAGGCTGTGCGCCTCACCCTCAGGCTGCCAGGTGGGTACTGCCATTTCCCTCTGCCAGTCAGTGGAGGAGCCCAGCTCCAGGTTAGGAGCCAGAAGGTAGTAGAAACCCCTGGAGCCCATGGCTGCCTGTCTGTGGATCTCCGCCAGGCTCATTGGAGGATGGAGTGCACGTCACTGTGAAGTGTCTGACGTGGCTGCAGAGGGTCCCTTTGTCACTGGTTCCTCTGCTGCAGTGGACCTGGCCCATGAGCTCTCTGTGTGAAGCTCCTGGCCCCCTTCTTGAAGTGGGTTTCAGCGAGAAGCCACTGTAGAAGTAAGTGAGAAGCCACCAACTGATGTGGCCACAGGCGCTCTGTGAACATTTCTGCCGTGGCCACTAGAACCAGCCCAGGCATCGCCAGTGGATGGGCTTCTCTGTCATCTCTCTGGGGTGAGCTAAGCTCATCTTAACAGTCATAATTTTTAATGTAGCTCTTTTCCCACTGTTTGTCCAGAGCGTTTAGCTCTCCTCTCTGACCATCCGGTGTATAATGAGGCCTTGTCACCCTGTGTCTGTGTGAGTTATAGCGCGCTCAAGCTGTCCAGAGGCCAGCGAGGCTGTGACGGCACAGAAGATTGACGATGCCCAGGCTGGCTCTCGGTGCGTCTTGGTGCATGGCACGTTGTGCCTGATGTGCAGGCAGGGGGGCTATGGGGCTGCATGTCCTTGGCCAGTTCCCATGGCCCTTCTCTGCCTTACTTGTCCAGGTGGTGACAGGGTCATGGGGTCAGTTAAATAGCCTCTGTACAGTGTCAGCTGGCCATCATTTTCTCCTGTGTCATTTGTCATGTTCTGAGGTGCTCAGCAAAGTGTGACTTCAGGGGTAGATGAGGACACGGCAGTGGTGAGTTCTCTGTGGGCTTGTTGGGGCGAGATGTGTGTGTCCCGTGTGTGACCAGAGAAGACCAGGAGGGTTGGGCTTGTTGGTGCCTGGGAACGGCAAAGGCGGCGGGGAAGGGAAAGGCCCCTGTGAGGCCTGCAAGAGCCGGGGAGACAGTGCACCTGCCTGTTAGGCAACGGAGCGCAGGGCGGAGGAGCAGGAAGGAGAGGCCTGAGGGCAGTTTGGGGCCTGATGGTATTGGGAAGCCCATCAGCCAGCCAGGGAGAACTGGGACAGGATGGATGAGATGCAGGCTGGAGCTGCCAGTGTGCAGACTCCTCCCAGAGGCGGCACGGCCGAAGCTGAAGCCAGGTCTGCGGACTCTGGGCCTCATCACTGCCCCATCCACCGTGCACAGCTCTACCATCCGTGGGCTCCCGGAGACTCAGCAGCATGGTGGCCTGACTGGAACGGACTCCTACAGCTGTGAGTCCCTCCGCGGGTGTCACGCTCATCCTGACATTTACCACCTCCACAAGAGCGGCCCTGGGGGCTGTGTTGCGGGCCAGGGTGCTTCCTGTCCCTTCAGCCCTTGGTGCCACTTGGTGGGGATGGGCTTTGGCAGAAGGTGTCAAATGGGCTGTCCCCTCACAGTCCTGGTGGCCCCGGAGAGAGAGGCCACCTGGAGCGAGAGTGCCCCCACCAGAGGATGAGCCGGCAGCCTCCAGACCTGTAGCAGCACCAGTGTCTTCGCTGGAGAGGGGGGCTCAGTTGGGCAGCCCCGTCTAGAGTTGGGAGGGGGCTACTCAGTGTGCAGCCCTGGCTGTCTGAGCCTGTGAGGGGCCATCCCGAGTCCTGGGCCGCCCTCCCGCCACAGCACCTGCACCCTTGTCCCTCTCAGCTGGATGTCTGGTCTGCACATTCCCGGTACCTTCCGGCGTCCAGCATAGCCCTGGCCGTGGCTTAAGAGTATTTCATGAACGAAGAGTCAGACAGAGACCACAAACTCTAGCTGAATGCCGCTATCCCAGCCATACACTTTGTTGCTACAGACTCGTGTGCATGTCCTGTCCCTGGCACCCCGTCCTGTGCCTGGGCCGGAAGCGAGTCCCCTCTGTTCTGCTCCCTGTGTGTTCATGAGTCTGTACCTCTTGCCCATCAACGTGCTGCCTTCCCTTCAGGAGGCAGAAATTTGTGTTCCGGTTTGCCGTGCTTGCTCCTTCTCCCATCTACTTCCACACAGCTGTCTGTGGGAATTGTGTTCAGTTGTAAATTAAATGGTACTGCCCCGCCCTGGACCCACTTGTGATTTCCCATCTCAGGAGTAAGTACAGACCCCCCAGCTGCCTGTGCGCACCTTCCTCACGTCTCCCCTTAGCACTGGCGCTGTTATCAGGTGTTGGCTGAATTTTAACTTCTCAGGTGGCCTATGCTGACTCCCCTCTAAATTTGGTCTCTGTTAGATTGTGAATTGTGTATTAAGTTTGCATTCATTACATGCATATTTGTTCAACTTGTCTCCTTCAGAGTGGCACCGTCTCTGCGGTGTGGTATTCAGCCCTGGGACTCGGGCCTGGGTGCAGCTCGCTAGAGAGGATTTCCATGCCTCACGCATATGGTATGGAAAGTGAGTGACTCCCCTTGCTCTGGACATGAGCACTGTAAGCTCTGGCCCTTCCCCATATCCTGTTTCAATCCCAGGAGACTGTTTCAGCCCTCTCTGCAGAGTGAACCTCGAAGCCAGCCCACTGTCCCCACGCCCATAAGCACGTCCTCCGCCTGATCATGAGGCAGCCCCTGGCTGCTCCCCTGACCCCACTTCTGTCCCTGCAGCCGGCTCTGCTCCGCACAGGGCAGGACAGTCTGCCTGGGACGTGTGTCCCCCCATGTGTCCCTGGGTGGGAGTGTGTTCCATTTCACTTTGCAGGAAAGCCCCGGTCTGTTGGTGTCCCAGGGGCCCTGCTACCCTCACCCTCCAGTCACCCTCCAGTCACCCCACCCCATGACCTCTTTACAGATTAGGTGAGCCAAGAGTTGTGGGGAGTCTGGTTTCTGTTCTGGGAGGTTCCAGATGTGCCCCTGACAGAGGGCTTCTGCTCCTGGCCTGTGTGGACATCTACGTCCTTCTGCTGGGTGGTCCCTGTGAACATGGCCGTCTTGCTGCACTGTCAGCTTCTTTTCCTTCTCATCGTGCTTCCAGGCTCTGCAGAGCACTGATCTGACCCATCCATTTATTGATCAGTTGGTTGATAACTAATCCTGTGTTTCTCACTGTTAGCCTGTAAACTCCACCAGAAGGCAGGGACTTTGGGCATTGTATGCTTGCTACAGAATCCCTGCCCAGCAGGTGTTTGTTGAGTGAATAGTAAATGTCTCTTCTCTCCCCTAAGATGTGGGCAGCATGGTGGCTCTTGGGGTTCCAGTGTCCTCATGCAGCCAGGACGGGGCAGATGGGGCATCAGCAGGCAGTTGCTGTGTCCTTGCCCCGCCCAGGTGCCTGTGGAGTCTGGACTGGTGCCTCCATTTCTCTCCCAGTTCCTTTAGGCCCTCTGTCTCCAGGTGTGACTGGTTGGTGGGGCAGCAGCTGAGGGGGTGAGCTGGTGCGTCTAGTCGCCTGCAGCTGACCTGGCATGGATCTGCTTGGCTCTTGATGCCACATCCTGGTTGCAGTGCCTATGGGCACCCGCTGTGGCTGCTGTGCCTCCTGTGGTGGCAGATTCATGGCTGGAAACCCTTAGAACTGTGTCCCACTAGAGAGAAAATTGCTGTTCCACTTCATACTGAGAGCTGACTTACCTAAGTTCCCTTCAGATGGTGCCTGGGAAGGTCGTTCTTGTTCCTGGTGCCTATGTGCAGCGTCCTCAGTGCAGCTCTGAGCAGGTGGGCAGGTTGAGACCATGGCTCTTGAAAGCGCTCAAATGCCTCATTATGCTCTGTAAACCTCAACAGAGTGTCTGCCTTGTACTGGGCAGGGTGGGGTGAACAGGATGCAGACAGCCATCTGAGTGGGGTTCAGGCACGTGTGCATACATGGACTCATGCTAATATGGAGGCACTGAAGCCTTGTGTGTGTTCAGGGAGAGGTTTATTCATTTTCTGGCTATAAATTGGTGGGGAGCTTTTCTTAGTGGAAGCACCTTTTGAGTTAGGTCTGGCCAGAAATGGAAAAATAAAAGCAAAACCAGAAAATAGCATACGTGGTGACCCAGAGCTGGAACACCACCAGAGAGGGTGGGTGCTTGCCACCAAGTGCTGCCCCGCCTTCCGCCACCCTGGTCCTGCTGCGCAGGGCTTGTGTCTGGCCCAGGAAGAACGCTTGGACCCTCCAACCTGGAACTGCCTGGGCACAAGCTGCGGTCAGGCTGGTGGGCTGTGGGCGTGTGCAGGTGAAGCACCTGGAGAGGCTCGAAGGCCCTCTTCTGGGAGGACCTGGGTGTGAAGAGCCTGCTGGTGTCCCCCCACTGCTCCTCAGGGTTGCACCTGGGCTGATCCCGACCTGGCTCCCAGTGCTTCCAGTGCTTGTCTGGACCGTGGTGGAGGCATGTCTTCTGGGGGATAGGGGACCTCACTGCCTGAAGCAGATAGATGATGACAAGCCCACGTGGGGCCAGGCTCCCTGCAAGGGCTACATTTTATCTCCAAACGGGGGTTATAACAGCACCTACTTCCTCAGGTGGGGTGGCTGTGCAGGCAGGAGGCAGTGCGTGGCCCCCTGCCAGCTTAGGAAAGTGGCTTATGTGGGTGGTGCGAGCTGACTAGGGGTCCTGTGGTCACACAGGCCTCCTGCAGGAGGGTGGGGAGGGCCGGCCGCCCACAGCCCGTGTAGTCTGGCCCTCACCTGTTGACATGGGCCTCAGGACGTCAGGGCCCACCTCCATCTCCCACTGTGACACGTGGTGCCCCAGCCATGTCAGCTGAGGGGACTTTAGGAGACCCTCTGTGCGGGAGGTCTCCTGGGGTGGCTACGGCTGTGAGGCACGTGTGTGCCCCGGTGCCAACACGAAGCTGCCTTCCTGCCCCCCACCCCCAAGGTGCCGCTCTGGGGGCACAGCCTCTGGGCTCTGCCTGCCTTGTGGTTTCTCAGACTGTCCCCCTCCCAGCAGCTTCTGGACAGTCGCAGTTCAGCAGAGGACCCCTGGGCCTTCATGGCCTTTGGGGCTGGCTGGGCCCTGGCGCAATGCCTGCCTGCAGTGCTGGTGTTTGGACGGGAGGTGGTGCCTGAGGCACTGGAAGCCACTTGGTGCTTCTCCTCAGATACTCCTGCGGCCTCCCCCGTGGGAGTGCTGTTGCCAGGCTGTCACTTTTGGGGCCATTTGGAGAGAGTGGGGGAGGGAGGCTGAGGGCAGTGGCGGGGAGAACTGGAGGTGCATGGGGTCTGTCCAGGCACCTCCCTGGAGTTAGCCTCTACTTCCTCTCCCTGGGCCGTGGCCTCTGGGTCCTCGGTCGCTGCCTGGTCAGTGGGGTGAGGCCCATGGCGGGCACCGACGGCCTGTCCAGCTCTGCCTGGAGACCCCTTTGGGTCGCTCCCACTTTCCAGACTGTAACCATCTGGCTTCTGTCCCTGAGGCCAGGCCTGTATCATCCTTAAGAGAGAATCTAGTCCATCCTGGGGTGCAGAGGGCAGTCTTGGCTCCTCGCAAATGGGCCGGGTGTCTGGCTGCACCGGCCCGGCACAGGATCACCCACATGGCTCCAGCGGGGAAGCAGCCCGGGGTCTGGGTATGGGGACGTACCATTCAAGGACTTGGGCTTCAGATAAGCCAGACTTATTGGCTATGCTTCACGGGAGAGGTCAGGACTTCTCACATGCTCGAGTCCAGGTCACTTGGGAGGTGTGTGGGGTCCGCCTCCTAAAGGCGAGCTTTCCCAGGTGCTTGGTCCCTGCCGCAGAGTGGCAGGCATGTTGGCTCCTCTCCACTGTGGGTCTTTGTGGTCATCTTGGGGTAGTCATGTGGCCCAGCCCTCCTCCAGCTCCTAAGCGTGAACACTTGGTTGTGGGTGCTTTGTGTGGACTGCAGTGGGACACACTTCTGTACTTAAGGTGACCTCCCAAGTGTCTGGGGCCCACAGTGAGTGCCAGGGACTTAGTCACCCAGGGTCTTGTCCTGTCAAGTGGAGAGAGGCCTGGTCATTTCTTTCCCTGCCAGGGCCCTGCAGGAAGGCCCCTAAAGGTCTGTGGAGCTCCCTGGGGGGACGGCATCAGGACTCCTGTAAGAAGGCAGGCTTTGTTGTATGGGGGGGTGGTCATTGGCCTTGTTTTTTGGCATGCAGTGAGGGGTGCTGCACCTTGGAGGTGGGGGTACCGTCCCACCGCAGGCCCTGCCGGCCAAGGTCTTTGGCTGACCTCTGGACCTCCCATGCAGTCCCAAAGGTTCTGAGCCTCTGGGTGGGACTGTGCCAGCGGAGCTCCCATCCAGCTTGCTCTGCCCCTGACACAGCAGGTTACCCTGTGCTCAGCGCTTCAAGTCTGTGAGGTTTACCCACGCTGCCACTTGGGGAGGCATAATCCTGTCCTCACTGGGCTCTCCTGACCTTGGCTTGGCTGGGGAAGGACCCAGCTGTCGCCCTGGGCCCCCACCGTCCTTCTGTTCCTGGCAGGGGCAGGCAGAGGCTGCTGGCGGGGACACTAGATTTGGTTCCTGTGCTCTAGCAGTGGGAAAGCAGAGGTGGCCCAGAGGTGGCGGGAATGCAGGTTGCCAGCAGTGGGTTGGGAGCCTCAGACCTGAGCAGACATTGGCAGCAGAGGCTGGCCCACCCTGCGAGCAGGGGGCCCTGCTGCAGGGTGGGACTGGCTGCCCCTCTTCCAGGGAGCCCGCGGACCCGGCGCTGCCCCCATGACTGAGCAGGCCCCCTCCGCTGGCAGGAGTGCCGCCGGGGTTCCTCAGCCTGCCACTTCCCCAGCCTGTGCTGTCTCTTTTCAGCACGAATGAGACGCCGTTAATAGTTCACACCCAGACTGTTTTCTTGCATGTTTTGCATTTCCATATTTAAAATTGCATTTACATATTCATGGATCTTTGAAATAAGTTTTTATTGTTAAGGAATGGGAAGGGGGTAAAATGTGATACTCCCTCTTTTATTTAAGCACTGGAAATTTTCATCCCCAGAATGAAATCAACTTCTGAGTGGTTCTGCAGCAGTTGCTGTAGGGAAATTACTCTGGAAGCCAGTGTGTCCCCAGTTCATCTAGCCGTCCCCTTGGCATGCAGGTACTGGCTGGGTGGGCTCAGCCCTCGTGTCCCCAGTCTGCAACCAGGCCCCAGGGCCATCTGTCTCTTCTGGGCCTCTCCTGGCTGGGGCCTTGTCTTCCACTGTGAGATGGAGGCCACGGCACCCATGTCCCTTCTGGAGGCAGGACATAAGGTCGGCAAGGGTCTTGCTTTTAACAGTGGCTGAAGCTTGACCCGCGGTTGACCAGCCGGCTTTGGGGTGATCCCACACGGTTTCCAAGAGTGTGCTTGTCCCTTCTGCCCCTCACTCACTAGTGCTGGAAGCCCCTGTCCCTGCAGCACTGCCCACTTCTGGCCAAGCCTCTAAGGCCTCTGGGGCAGGAAGAAAGCTCAGCCACAGGGGGAACAGCAGCTGTGTTCCTGGCTCTGCTGCTGCCAGCATGCTCCTTGGCAGGACCTGGCAGCCCTCTGGCTGTGGGGAGGGGAGAGGTACGCCCCAGTTCCTGAGCATTGTCATCAGGGTCACTTTAAGGCTGTGTGAGGTGCCAGCTGGGGCTGGTCAGAGAGCCACCCATATGCCTAGTTCTTCATGTTTGGGCCAAGCCTGTGTCCCTGGGATGCCTGGATGGTGGGGAGCCAAGTGGGACACTGAGGACTGACAGAGCAGGGGGCCCTGGAAGGGGCATTTGCAGGTTGCCCACAAGCTTTGGGGTCTTGTGTGGGTCTGATCTTAAGCCAGGCAAAGCTCATGGAGGTGACCAGGTGCTTCAGGGCAGGTGTGGGCTTTGGAACATGCAGAAATGTAGCCATGATGGTGTGCCATGTGGGCTGGCACTGTGTGGAGGAGCAGCCAGGGGGCCGTGGAGCACCCAGGGGACAGTCATAGGAGGGGGCTGTGCTCAGGAGTCCACCCTGGGTCACAGGTGGAGTCCAGCCTAGAAAGCAGATCTTCCGGATCTCTTTTACTTTGAATGTGAAAACTTGTTCTTACCTCGGAGAGGCCTTTCTCCATAGTTCACAAAACCTTAGAAGCCAGAGAAGACAGAGTGATAAGTGTGACTGTATGAATGCTTTTAAAGTTTACATGCAGAAAAAGCTACAAACATAGTCAAAAGTTAAGTGGTGTAGTCTGTTTTCTGAATAGTCTTTGAATATTTGACGTGACCTTGTAACCTTGAGATCTAAACACTCAAGGTCATCTCCCATCACTGTAGACCCTGGGCCTCACCCTCACTGCTCTGCTTTCTTGGCGCTTGCCCAAGTGCAGGATGGCTGATGAGGACACACAGCATCCCTCAGAATGAGTCCCTTTCCCGATGTCCCTAGAAGGCAGTGAGGATTGTCACCTTTTGACAGGGTGGCCAGATGGAGGGATGGCCGCCAGGTACCTGGGTCATGGGCACAGGTGTTGGAACTGGAAGCATGGCTGCCCCAGCTGCAGATGTTGGATCTCTCCACACAGAGACCCTCTCGTTGGCTAGGCCATACTGGAACACCCTTGGGTTGGGGTCTCTGGAAGCCTCTTCTTGTCATGGCCTTGAAGGCCTTGTCAGATTTCTTGTGGCTGTTGTCAGATGTGTCCTTTGACCCCACCCAGCCTCTGGCAGTGTGTGGGGGATAGCTGCTCCTGCTTCAGTGGTTCCCCAGGCACCCAGGGCTCTGGTCTCTTGCCAGTGGCTGGTTCCTGCAGAGATCAGAGGTGGGTGCAGAGACCAGGGCCAGAGACTCCTGGGGTTATGACCCCTGTGGGCTAAGGCCAAGGTGCGTCAGCTGCATCAGCAAGGGCAGAGGTGGCACCTGTCCACCCCTTCTTGGCAAGTGTTGGCCTGCAGACCTGTGAACTTGGAGGAGGAAGGGATGGCTGGTGATGGGTGTACCCCTGGCTGAGGGCACTGGGAGCTGTGACCACAGCTAAGAGAGGTGACAGCCTGTAGCTCAGGCCAGGGCATCCTTTTCAGTCACGCTGGTCAGTGCATGGGGCCAAGCAGCTCCTGGGGGGTGGCCTGCATGTGGTGTGAGCAGCCCCTCGGCTTTGGGTTACTCATGACGCTCACCTACAGTCCTCACCCCGTCTGTGCAGGTTCAGCCCTGAGCGTGGGTGGTGAGGCTGAGGCAGGGTTTCCCATTTGCTCCCTCACTGTCTGTCCTCCTTGCTGAATATCAGCTTGTGGGAAGAGACGCTGGCTCTCTGGTGGGGGGCTGGGGCCCCACAGCAAGCATCCAACCCAAGATTATAGGCACTTCTGTTCCCTCAGGTTCTCGGCCCTTCTGCCACTCTTCCACCCAGGTATCAGGCCGAGGCATCCGTTCCCACCCGGGTATCAGGCCAAGGTGCCTGTTTCCACCCAGGTTTCAGGCTGAGGTACCTGAGTGGCCAGGTCATTGTAGAACTGAAGGCTGTGGAAGTGTGTAAGCAAAGGCACTGCTGCCTGATGGGTAGGATGTCCGTCCCTGGGTCCCATGCTGGCTCTGCTGTCTGTAGTTGCTCAGTGTTGGTTCCTCACTGACAGCAGAGGTTTGCTCTGCTTCCCTGGGGTGTCTTTGAAGGTCATGTGCAGTTCTGTGCATAGTAGGTGCTAAGTAAGTGGTAGCCTGTTGTCATTTCCACCAATGTGGTCCCGGGCTTGCTGGTTTCAGTGGTGGGAACAGAGCAAAAGGGCTGAGAGGCATCAGGGATGAGGCCCGTCAGCTAGTCTTCCCTGGTCTCCTCGCCTCCAACTTGCCTTGATCTGAACAAGCCAGAAACATAAGTTGCTATTTGTGCCCCAATCCCCACTCCTCAGTATAGTTTTCCTTCAGTTTACTCAGTGAAGTCTTTCTTTAGCCTGTGCATGCTGAATGCTTATCTCACCTGGCCACTTGGCTGTAGCCACCACCTCCCTTCCTCAGCTGCAGATCCTAGAGGAGGTGGGTGCCTCCTCCCATCAGCTGCTGTGGAGGACAGTCAACCTTGCGTCTGCCCAGATGCTGCTGGCAGAGCAGGAGCTGGTGAGGTCAGGTGCAGGCCCAGTGGAGAGCAGGGCAACTTAGGAAAGTGCCGAGGGGAGCTTCCCTTGGTGGTGAGCAGGTAAAAACTTCCCTGCCTTCTCTCAAGCTGCTGCAGCAGTGGTTTCAAAAGTGCTAAACAATGGCATGTCCACCTGCCCAGTCTTAGGTCGTATCAGTCACATAGAGGTGCTTCAGGAGACAGCATGGCTTGGTGGTTAGAGCACCAAGTGGGGGTACAGGCCCGCCCTGATCCAGGCTCTCCGCCGCCCACTGTGTGACAGTGGCACGTCACTGCACCACCCCGACCTCTTGTGTGGTCACGGACTGGGAGCCATGTAAGAATGTCAGCAAGAAGAGATGCTCTCACGGCTGTTATGTGCTGAAGCTGCTTATGCCCCAGCTTGGTGCCTGCCTGGCTGTGCCTCTGTGGAAACCCCCGGGGCTGGTGGAGCACAGCTGGGTACCACGGGACTGGAGACCTGTGCCTGGGCAGGATCCTGCTTGAGACTACAGGGCCAGGGGCCAGCCTGTGTGGGAGCCTGTGTGGCACATCAGAGGCGACCCAGAGACCCCGGTAAAGGCATGGCATTCCTGCCTGGGGTTTCTAGGTATTGCCATGCCACAGTTCCTTCTTCGCCTGGGGAAGATATGGTACCGGTAAGACACGTTGCTGTGGTTTCTGCAGCCGGGTGGGGCAAGAGAGGATTTATACAAGTTGTAAAATGGAAAGGAAAAGGCCATATGTAGTCATGTGACACCATTCACCTACTTTGTGGTATTTTTATGAGAGAAAAGAGAACACCTGCCCTCAGCATGCCAAAAAAGAAGATAGAGCATTTAGGTTAAAGAGGGTGCTCAGGCCACCTCCATCCTTGGGAAGCAGACAAAACCTTGATTGCCCCCACCAAGAGGTGGTATTCGAATCTAGGTTTGCTCAAACATTTAGAGGAAAGCAGAAGTGGATAATAATGCCGGATGAAGGAGGTGGTGGAAGACTCCTTTGGCTGGTCTCTGAATCTTCTGGTGCCTGGAAGCTGCTGCTGCTCTGTCTGTTGAGAGGGCTTCTCACAGACGCAGCCCACTCCTGCAGCCAGAGTGGTCAGGCCTCTTTGACCTGCTGTCTGGTGGGCCTGAAGGTGGCCCAAGTCCTTAGGGGCTGCAGCCTGTGAGCCCCAGTGCTCACGCTCGGGGCTGCCCTTTAGGCGGAAGAGCCAAGGCCTCTTACTGACATGTCTCTCAAGGTTCCTGAAAATTCTGTGTAAACTTTATAAGCCCTGAGCCAAATAACTTCCTACTCAGCTCTGAAACCCAGCCGCTACTGGCTCATTTTAAGGAACAAGCCTGGGAAAACACACGTATTGATTCTCGACGTGCAATACTAGTTCTCTAATGTCATAAGGCAACCTCAGTACACTTTGCTGCCTTGTTCTGCAAAGCATTGAAACAGTCTGGTCATCCGTGCCCCAGCCTGGTAACCAAGGCCGAAGGAGGTGTGGGAAGATGGGACAGAGAGAAGGTGGCAGAGCAGGCATGGGCCTCTTGGCTGTGCTGAAACGGCCTGGAGGCCACAGCATCTGTCGAGTACACTTATCTTAGGTGTGCTTGCTTGAGAGTAGCGGCCTCTGTAGGGCATTGTGAGCGGCCTCTGTTGTGCCTCTGAGGTCTAGGGTGTGCCTCTTTAGGTCTTGTTAAAAACTATGTAAGACAGTAGGAATAAGGAAACATATTTATTAAGCACTGATGGGTACCAGAAACTACACACATCATCCTTGATCCTTGCACAGCCTGCATGCCAGACACTATACCTCTGGCCTTACACAGGTCTCCCCGAGGCCGAGAGCTTACTTCATATTGGAGTTGGGTATGAGCTCAGGCATGTCTGTTTCCCAGACCTGTGCTCTTGCCACATCACTCCCACTGGGCAATGCTTTCCATGCTTGGTTAATCATGTCTTGCTCCTCAGGGTCATGAGACCCCTCTTCCTGACCCTTTTTCAGTACTGAGGCAGAGAAGCAGTAGCAGGCTGGGGAGGAAGGACTGGGCAGCATTGTTCTGTCCATCAGCAAGCACCTTGTTTTGTGGGGCTGGCTGTTCCAGCGCGGTCAGGAGCATCATCACTGCCCAGAGAAGCCTCCTCCAGTCTGGGAAGGTAAAATAGCAGTGGATCAGTTAGAGGACCTTAAAGGGTTGATGTGTGGTGCCATCTTGGCCATGCTTCCCAAGTACCAGGTTCCACAGGTTCCCCGTTGGTGGCTTAAGACTTACATGGAGGGAAATACCCCGAAAATGCGGATTCTTGGGACTCATCTCCAGAGATTCAGATTTAGGACTCTGCTAAATGCATTTTACCTTTTTATCAGCATACTTTTCACCTGGGTTTATAATGGCCCCGTACACACTGTTAGCCGTTCCTGGGTGGTACTCCAGCCTCATGTCCACCAGAGGCTGGACTCCTTGCCAGGTATACTTGTGACACATCTTCGTACCCCAGCTCTGTTCTAAGTTGTTAGCCTCAGGACTCCCTCACATAAACAGTTATCAAAAACAAAAAGAGCTTTTTTGTAGGGATCTATATTAACCTTTTTATAAAGTTAAAACAAATTTTAAAATAATTTGCAATTATATTTATATTGTAATTTCACTAAAAACAACTCATTACCTCTTAATATATAAAATATTTATAAAAAATATATAATCTAAACAAGATTTAGTGAGAAAGGCATTGTTTTTTGCAATGTTTCTGCAAATCTCTCCAGTATCTGTTAAGTAGAAGATGGTTGGATTCTCACACCTGCTTCTGCGGTGAGTCTGTTGTGATGTACCCTTCTGGTTGAAGTGCATGCAGCAGGCCTGGCTTCACACAGATGTGCAGTTGGGAGGAGGAGGAACCCAGCCCATCTCTGAGGGGCGCACTTGGGCTATAGCACCAGATGCTCCTCTGGGCATGGCTAGTGCTCAGAGCACCTTGGTGTGAGGGCAGGTGCAACGATGCATGCTGCCTCTGCTTCGCCACCTTCTGTACCTGGTCTCCTGCTCTGTGTGCTGTCCTGTTGATTCTGATTTGAGTCCAGAAGGCATTTCCATTTGAAATTCAAGGATACCAGTAGTTAAACATCTGGGAAGAACCCCCCAGTTTTGTCTTTTCTTGGGAAGGTGTTGTTCATGTCTTAGGCAAAGGCCCCTTTTGCCACAAGTTGTGGCTGAAGGAGGACATTGGCTTCTCAGTAGCACAGCTGGTTTTCCATCCAGGTGCTCTTTTGTAGGTGATCGGTGGCAAGGAGGGAAGAGGTGGGAGGAGGGGAGCCACTGGGCTCCGACTGCCTTTCCCTGATTTCTGTGCAGGAGAATGTGGGCAGCTTTAAGATGCTTCCTGGAGCACAGTGGTGCTGCTGGCTGCCTAGTTGCATAAGCCTCTTGGGCCCAAGAACAGTCCTTCATGAGAGAGGCTGGGACCTCCCTGAGACATCAGCCGCTGAACTCACAGGGCTCCCTGGTGACTGCTACTGTTTAAATGAGCAGGTTTTTCTTTTTCTTGAGGCAAATAATTGATTTCTTTTTATAAAATACTTACATGTTCCATCCAGGTAAGAAACTAGATGCTTTCCCACGAAGATTAGGAACAAGTCAAGGATGTCCAATTTAATGCTGTGCTGGAAGTCCTAGCTAATGCAGTAAGACAAGAAAAGGAAATGAAATGTATGCCATAGGAGAGGAGAAATGAAGCTGTCTTTGTTTGCAGATGACATGGTTGCCTGCATAAAAAGGCCCAGAGAATCAACCGGAACCTCTCAGAACTAGTAAGTGGTCCTTGCTGGGTTGCATGATACAGGGCTAATTAATACATACAAGTCTGTCAGTGAATTGATTGGATAAATGATTAGATTTAAAATGAAAAATGTAATCCCATTTACATTAGTACCAAAAAGTCCCCCCAAAACAAAACAAAACCCAACAACAATAATATCCAGAAAACCAAGCAGAAAGAAATACACAGGCATAAATCTAACAAAATATATACAAGATGCATATAAGGAGAATTACAGAAGTGATGAAATGAACCAAAGATGATCTAAATAAATGCAGATATTCCATGTTAATGGATAGGAACACTCAGTATTGTGAACATGTCAGTTCTTCCTAACCTGATTCATGGATCAATTCAGTCCCAATCAAAATCCCAGTGTTATTTTGTGGCTTTGGACAAACTGATTCTAAAGTTTATGTGAAGAGGCAAAGACCCAGAACAGACAACATGATATTGAAGGAGAACAAAGCTGAAAGACTGACTGCCGGACTTCAAGACTTGCCATAAAGCTACACAGCCAGGACAGGGCGGTACAGGGGAAGGAACAAACAAACAGATCCATGGAACAGAAGACAGCCCAGACAGACCCCTGGAAATACAGGCAACTGATCTTCAGCAAAGGGACAAAGGGAGCAGCCTGGAGCCAAGAGAGTCTGTCTCTCAGCAAAGGGGTTGGAACACCTGGACACCACATGCTAAAAAGAAAGAATCTAGGCACAGACCTCATTCCCATCATAAAAATGAACACTAATGGATCATAGACCTAAATGTAAAATGCAAAACTGTAGAAGTCCTAGAAGGAAACAGCAAGTTTAGCTGACCTTCAGCTTGGCAACAATGACTTTTTATATACAACATCAAAACACATCACAGAGGGTTACTGTGTGCAGTAATGGCTATTATATAACATTGTACGGATGTCAAAACCTCTAGAATGTGCAGTAAAAATGTACAGAGTTCCAGAACTGACATGTTGACAAGTCCTGATGTAAACAGGACTTGTGTTAGTAACATACCAATATTGGTTCCTCAGTTGTAACAAATGAACCAGTACTGCTGCAGGTGGTCAGAATAGGGGAAACTGGGTGGGGGATATGTGGGGTCTGTAATTTCTGCTCAGTTTTCTATAAACCAAAAACTGCTCTAAAAAATATGTTAATTTTCAAACAAAAGAAACAGAAAGCAGGTAAGATGGACCTAGAGAAAGAGCTCTCCCAGAGGTCAGAATCTCGTGGGAAATGCAAATGGACTTGCCCTTCCTCCTGAGCCGGGTTCTCCTGGCAGTGCAGTGGGGAGAAGAAGTCTGTGCTGAGTTGGGAGGCGGGAATGCCAGCGCGTGTTAATGTGTGTGCGTCCCTTCCCAGCCGCTGTTAAAGCACCTGACTCGCCCGTCGTCATGGCCACTCTTTCCAGGTGGGGTCTCAGGTGTGCACAGTCAGGCCTCTGAGGCCCTGAGGATGTTGGGACTGCCAGTTACTGTTTCCACAGGAGCAGACCCGTTTCTTCACTAGAGGGACCCAAGGTGTTGTGCTTCCCAGTGGCCCTGTGCCGGCAGCTCTGTGAGCCAGGGTGGAGGCAGGGGCGCCGGGGTGGGACTCGCATGGCAGAGGAGGGCCCTGTGGAGTGGAGAGTGTGGGCTGCTCCGCAGGCACCCTGGGTGCACGTCTGGGGCCCCCCGCCTGCAAGTGCGTGCGTGAGCTGTTCTGGGAGGCGCCACAGCACTGCCCTCGGCCTGCCCGGTGTCCCCCAGGCGTTCGGCAGGGAGGGGGAAATGGAACTTTGAATTTTAAATTGGTTTAAAGTCCTTCCACTTCAACAGTTTCCACAATTCCTTGTCTGTTTGTATTGGAGAGCCAAGGATGCTTTGTATGCTCTGGTGATTTTATTATCTTTCCATATTTTCTTGCTATAAATATAACAGATTTTATGTTTAAACCATTTTTAATGTAGTCTCTCATAAAAAGCCAGAGAAATAAGGGGGATTACGCCTTGCCAACCCAGCACACTTGTCCCTTTAATTCTGCGCGTTGAGCCAAGGCTGCCCTGCAGCCTCCCTGGATCCCATCGCCTGCTGTCCTCGAGAAGGGCTCGGAGGCATGCACTTGGCTGGCAGCCCACGGACCCAGCAGGCGCCTTTCAGGAGCTCCTTTCAGAAGTCCCCCGTGCAGCGGGAGAGTTAAGACATGCCTGTGCAAGCTTGGGTTTGGAGAAACAGAGTCCCATTTTCCATGGTGGGAGAGGCGGCTCGCTTCAAGTCCTGCCTCATGGCCCAAGGGTGTCAGGTTCCCACGCTCCTTTCCTGGGTGTCCCGTTCATGTGCAGGAGTTGCTTCTTGGTCCCAGATGCCCCTTGGTCACACTGGAGTGTTCTTCATCTCTGTTCCCTTAGCCACCTGTAGGGGGCTGGTGTCTGGGGGAGGTCACTCCTACGGGAGGCTGCAGGAGAGAGCTCAGGCTTGCTCCCTAAGTCCTGCACCCTCTGCCCCCAACTGGGTGGCTGCAGGCCAGTAGGCCCTGGGGGCACCTCTGTGACACAGTTTGGGGCTTCATGATTCCAGCAGTTGCCTGCCCCAGAGGACTGGGGTGCACCACCTAGGAGAGCTGTCCCAACAGGGGTGTTCTGTGACTTACTTAATTCTCTGTGACCTTTTGGTAAATTACCCCAAATATGTCTGAGCTTTAGTTGTAAGACACCTTCAAATGTGGTTCCAGCCAGTGAATGTGGCCCTCCAGGGCTGTGCTGTGCTGCACCCTGAGGCCTCGGGTAGCTGCCTGGCAGGTCCCTCTGGCCACTGTTAGTTTCCCCCCCAGCTCTCCTCACTCTGTGTCCACACCCTCTCTGTGAAAGTCCTGGGCTTTGCAGGCAACGTTGGGAGTCCGTCCTCTCTGGCACCCAGAACAGCGAGCAGCCAGGGCCAGGAGTCTCTGATGCTTGCTGGGTGCATCAGTGCCCCCTGCACCTCCTCTTGTCCTGTGCTTAACACAGCCCCATGGAGTTTGCCATCAGGTCTGATGTACCCAAATGCCTGGTAGAGGGTCAGAGCCCCCAGCAGCAGCCAGGAGTCGGGAGAGGGTGAGTGTGTCTGGTTGGGTGGGTTGGGGCTGGTGCTGGAGGCTGAGCAGTGTGGGGAGAGACAGGCTGACACACAGGCCTCGGCCCACACGCTGACGGGGGAGGCTGCTTTGATACGGATGGGTACCCTAGCTGGCTGCATCCTCAGCCCTTGCGGTGCCTTCTCTTTAGTCAGACAGCCCTGGGCTTGCCCTCCTATGCTGACCTTTTCATCGTTTCTTGACTGGGCCAGATTTTGAGAGGACAGGTGCTCCCCCTCTTGTGCCCACTGACCCCATCGCCTGCCTGTCTGCCCTGCTGCAGACAGGACCTGGGGGAGGTATAGCCAGGCCGAGGACTGCAGCCTGAATTCCCCTGTGTACCCCGCAGCCCGCTGTGGACCACCCGGCTGTCGTGCAGAATAACTATGTTTCCTCTGCAGGCCCAGCAGAGCAAGCAGCAATGCCCCCATGTGTCTGCCTTGCTCATCTTGTCAGGGAGACAGGAGTGTCTGTCTGGATGTTTTTGTGCGGAGAGGTGGCCTCTGGAGGCAGGGGCTTACCCCAAAGCCCCGCCCCCCCCACCCACCCCATGAGAGGAGACCCTATGGTTTCATGCTCTGAGGCTGTGTTTACCACTTGACTCAAGAAACAAGTTTTTCTCAGCATCGTGTCCTCGCCAGGTAACCAAACGGCTCTGGCAGGATGTGGCAGCAGGAGTGGATACTGACCGGAGTCCAGGAGCCCTGTGGATGGGCCGCACAGGGGTCCTGCAGAGCACACCTCTTATTTTTCTTGCTGAGGCCCACTCAGGTGTCCACACAGTTGGACCTGGCCCTTCTGTGGCCGGTGGCCTCGTCCTTTGGGCCTTTCATTTGTGCCCCATCCGCCCACCTGCCCTGGCAGTGCAGCGTCAGCTCGCTGCCTCTGTGAGGGTCCTGGCAGGCCTGTCAGGGATGATGCGGCTTGGCCCTGCTCTTCTCAGCTGCCGAGCCGAGTTCCCCTGGCTCTGGGCCTAGAAAGATGATCAGAGTACTGCCTGCCCGCAAATCCAATTTCACCCTCTGCAGGGCTGCTCCTATCCGTCTCCACTGCTGGCCTCCCCAAAGGCTGGTGAGGTGGGGCTGAGGGGCACCTCTGCTCAGGCTGGCGGGTCGGCCAGGCAGCATTTTCTCCTCTCCTGTGGTTCTGGCCACCTGTGAACAGCACACCCTGTGGAGATGAGGCCCTGTGAGTGCTGTGCCCCTTCCTCCAGCACGTGCTGGCGCCCCTGTGCACTTTGCACAGTGAATTAACCCTGGCCGGCCACAGTGGTTGAGAACAGGCCGGGAGGGAGAGTGGGTTGCAGTGCAAATACAAGAAGAATGGGTGCGGTCACCTCCTTGTCAGGGGCAGTGGGTGATTCCTGCTCCAGCTGGGAGAGCTGGGCATGGCAAGATGGGGGCTTGAGGGCACAGGGAGGCCCAGGGGGAGCTGGACCTTCCTGTGGAGCTGACCCTAAGTCCACTGCCTATGATCCTGGACTTCAGGGGACAGGGGCTTTAGCAGCGTGCAGGCAGCTCAGCTAGTGGTCCAGGAAATTGATTGGCGTGACCACACTGGGCCTCCTTGGGTCACTGATTTCCTGATGGCCCAGGCTGCAGGCCTGACCCTCAGCCTGGCCAGGTTAGTTGTTACATTGTTCCTAGGTTAGTTGTGTGTCGTCTCCAGCTAGTCCACCTGTCCACCATGACACAGAGGCAGGTGTGCTCTGTTGGGGAGTAGGCGGCTCTCTAGGACGAGGCTCTCATATCTGAGCAGGTCATCCCAGAGCTGCTCTTAAAGACTATTTTCTCCAAATAAGCTTAATGCCTTTTGCTCTTTATGAACAGGCGGTTGTGGGAGAGCTGAACTGCCTCGGCCCTCACGATGGTGTGGCCGCCTCCGCCCTCTTGGTGCTGGCCCGGAAAGTGACCAGTGTCATCTTCCAGAAAGTATCTGGCCTGGGACTCAATGGCCGACGACTCTGCCAGTTTTTTGGCAGAGCCATCTGTTGGGTGAGCAGGGCTCCTGGCTCCAGGATGTGGTCGAGCTAGTTGGTGACAAATGCAGTTCAGTCACAGAAATGTAAATTAACTAGTCTGGGACCAGAGAACTATGCCGAATGCACACAGAATGGAATAATCATCTGGCTTCACGATGACGAAATTGATTTGGAAACAGTTTGGGGATTGCTTCAGTTACTGAGCCACTTACTGGTAAATGAGCCCGGCTAGCTCTTTGGCCCGGATACAGAATTTGTTGTGAATTGAAGCAGCCTCACTACATTCTTGTGACTGAGGAATATAATTAGAGATGCATTTTATTCATGGCATGCCTGTTGTGTGTCAGGAACTTGACAGGTGTCTGTTACAATTACCCCCGCAGTGCTGGGGTGGGGGCGGGGCAGGCACCTGCTCTCAGGCGTGTGCCAGATTGCTGAAGGCTCCTACTGAGGCCACAGGGCCCGTGCTTCCACCCCTCTCAGGCTGGTTCTGAGCCTGGCCATTCTCGCCTGGACCTGCTGTCTCGACTGCTGCTCCCAGGCCAACCATGTCCATGACGGCACTGGGTTTGTGGGGAGCCAGCACTGTCCTGACTTTGTTGGCCCCCATGGGCCTTTTTCTTGGCCCACCTCCTTGGGAATTGGGCCCCAAGACCCACAGCGACCAGCCTGTGTTCCAAGAATCTCCTGGTGGAGGGACCCGGGGGTGTGCTGAGGCAGACACCGGTGGCGCCCCCTGTGGGCCTCAGACCTTCACAAGTGAGGGCCGCGGAGCTCCTGCCCCAAGCTGTTGCTGTCCTGGCTCCCAGCCCCTCTCGGAGGCGGTGCTGCTGGGCCCTGCCATCCTTGACCTTGCCTTGTGCCTGCCTTGCGCCTGCTTTCCGTGTGGCTCTCTGGTCTTCCCATAGCTGAATGAGGCGCCTCCCCCTGCATGTCCCGGACACCTTTAGAAGCCAGCTGCCGCCACGTCTGTGTCCCTGCGTGTTGTAAGCACAGAGCAGGAGGGTGTTGGCTTGATACTCCCACAACCGACCAAGGGCGAGGCCCCCTGGCGCAGTGCTGAGCAGATGTCTGCTGGGGGACCCTGGTCGGCTCGGGTGTGATGGGCTGTCACTGGGGACACAGTGTCAGGCATCGCCGGCGGGGCCAGTGACAGGCGCCCTGGGCAGGCATTAAGTGCCCTGCTCGTCTGTGCGCGTTCCTGCCTCGGGCATGCCTTTGCAGCACGCACATCATTACTCAGATCGACTGCTTCATTAGAATCTCAGTTTTAATTCACCATTTGTTTGAAATGCCTTATTAGATGCACAGTCACATGATTTATCAGCCCATCACCTGGCAGTGTGATGTTGGGGTGTTTCTTGTGAGATCTGTGGCTTTTAATGAAGCCGGAACGGAGGCTGTTGCACGTGGGACTGGTAACGGGCAGAGCTGCTGCCCAAGCCTTTATTTCATGACAAGCACCCTACTTAGCCTGCACATTTAAAGATGGTGGGTGACAGTGGTGGGTGGTCCTCCGAGCCCTCCCTGGGTCTCCTCGTGTGGGGGGTGTATGAAGGAGTGGGTTCCTCAGGGTCCAGGCATGTGTGCTCATCAGGGCGGGGGTCCCCAGGACTCTGGAACCCACACCTGTCCCATCCTTTGTCTCTGACCCCTCGGGGTATGTGTGCGTGCCTGGGTCTTTGTTTATTTGAAAATGAAAGCTGAAGCTGCCTGTTTCATGATCATTGTTTTTACTGATGGGTCGGCGTACTAGGAGCCCCTGAGGTTGCTTTCCGCAGGCGTTCTGGTAGTGGAGTTTTAAGCCCTTACTATGTCCGTCCTGACGTGATCACCTCGCTAGGTCTCCCAGCAGCCCCTGGCCGGGGCTCAGGGTGCGGCCGCACAGGGGACGCCTCCGCAGGTCCCTCCAGGAGTGGCAGTGAGGACGGTGCCTGCATCTTCTGTCCCCTTGCTGGCCCTGCCCAGGCAGGGGTTCCATGTGGGGGGAGTGGCCCAGGAGCAGCAGCCCCCTTTTAAAGGGACTGGCTGACCACCATCGGCTTTTCTCATCTACAGAATCACAAATGTTGGCAGGTAGGGACGGTGGGCCAGGTGCTAATTGGCTGCTTTTTAGAAACTGAGTGCTGTCTCTCTCTTAAATAGATGCTTTGAGCTAACTTTTCAGAGAGCCTGTTTTCCTGAGATACTAAGGCTGGACGAATGTCAAGACTCTTCCTTAGTATCATCTTCTTATTTATTTTAAGAGCTGTCAGCAGAAGGCCCGGGAAGCCAGTGGATGGGAACTGCGGAAAGGCTCTCTCTGTCTTTACAGCGTCTAGAGGACTCGCATCGCTCAGTGTCTGGGCTTCTGGAGGGTGTTTGTCTTCCATCTGGGAGCTGGCTTAGCAGTTACCCATCATCTTTGGTGTGGAAGCATTGGGAGATCTCAGCCTATTTTCCCTCCAGTTAGGAGCCGCTCGCCTTGGCGAGGTCTGTCTCTTGTTGAGTCTGTCGCATGGTCCCTGGGCTCACTGGAACTGGCGAGTGTCAGAAATCTCATCCTGGAAATATGGGGCATCCCATCTAACTGAGCTGGGGGAAGTGCCTCCTGGCTTTCTGGAATGCCACCAGGGGGGCAGCAGCTCTGGTGGACCGAGCAGAGGACTCCTCCAGGGTGGCCCTTGCCAACGGGGCTCAGCCCAGGCTGAGGCTGGCTGCCACTCTGCCACCCAGCTCTCTGCCAATGCCCGTCATGTAAGGAGCACCGAGCTGTCTCCTTGTCTTGGGCCCATGTGTGTGTCCACTTCTCCCTGTCTCTCCTGGCCTCCTAGGAGCTCTGCATGTCCAGGGGCTTGTTGAGCACTAAGGGAGCTGGGACCCCTGGGGCGACCTTGCTGCCATGTTACCTGGGACATGGCCTCCCGTCCTTCCTGGTTTACCTGCGCAGTGGCTCCACCTGCCTTCCCCTGGCCTCTCCATTGGGGTACTGGGTGGTTTTCTGAAGGTGGGGTTTGTGCTGACCGCTTGGGGCTGATCCCTCCAAGAGTCAGAGAAGCTTCTGGGGTCCAACACCTGGGTCTGTACCCAGCTGTGTTGCTGACTGTGCACAAGACCTTGGTGGGACCCAGTCTTCCAGTGACAGGTGCCTTGGCTGTGAGAGACACACATACTAGCACTTCTTGGTAGAGGAGGCCGCTGTGCCTGGTGGGCTTTCTCTGGGGTCACTGTTGCCATCACCATCATGATTCTCTGCGCGGAGCCTGCCCAGTCTCATCTGCTTGGGCGCCACCCTTGCCTGTGTGTGTCCGGGCCGTGGTCTACAGCAGGCAGCACACCGTTCTTTCACTGGTGGCACCTTACTCTGCTTCTCTCATCTCTCTCGGGCAGATTCCAGCCTGTCCTCTGTCCCCAGGTCCCAGCAGAAACATCCCCTCCCCACCCCCATGGGAGGCCCCCGGCTCCCTCAGGCAGAGTCCTGCTGTGACTCCTCAAGGGGAGGCATCTTTGCGGTCCACCTCTGTGTCACTGTATGGAACAGAAGGAGGCTGCCCTCCCTCCACGCCATGAGAGACCCCACCCCTCATTCTCACATGCGTCTGTCACAGTGCCCTGCCAGCACCTGGATAAGGCAGTGACTCGTGGACAGTGTGGTGTTGGGGCAGGGCTGTGATGGTGCACTGAGCCGTGCCACCTGCTGGTTTGCTGATCTCTCCAGGCGGGGGTCCGGGTGAACGCTAGCCTTTGGGGCTGCCAGGCAATGTGCTGTGCGAGGACCCAGCATGGGCGGCAGTTCCGCCAGCTCCCAGGGAGGTTCAGACTCTTCTAGACCAGCTGAGGTTGGCACTCTCGAAACCTCATCTCTCTGCCAGGGCTCTATGGTTGTGCCCTGTCCTTCTGGGCAGTCTGGTTTTGTTGCCAGGCCTGACCTCCCCACTGCTCTTCTGTGGAGGCCCCTCTTGCCTTGTCAGCACCCCCCTGCTTGGTGCTGGCAGCCCTGGGGAGTCCTCACCCGCGGCTGAGGCCCATGCACAGTGCAGCTCTGTTCCCTGTGTGTGCAGGAGGGCCTTCAGAGCCCCTGCAGCCGCAGAGTTTCAGAAGGGGGGAAGCCTGTACTGAGTCTGTCCTGGCACTGGCCTGCCCAGCACGTGCTGCCCACAGGCCCAGAGGCCTTAGGCCTCCCCTGCTACATGGCTGTGTGACCAGGGCCACAGTGCGGCTGCTCTGTAGTAGGACACCCTGAGGTTGTCACCATGCGCCTGTGTGGAGTGGCCCAGGGACAGGGACATCCTGCCCGGCATGGGGTCACCCACCTGCTTCCGTCAGGTCCTCGCTGGCCCGTCAGGGAGTTTTGTCTGGTGCCTTTCTGGGCAGGGCGGACTGACATGGGGCCCTCGCTGAGCGACCACCCTGGTGGCGACGTGGGCGTGGGTGGCTGGGGCTGCATGGTACCTTTGTGCCTGAGCTGGCTCCACATGCTGACAAGCTGGAGTGGCTGTAGGGAAAGGTCGCAGAGCATGCCTCTGGGGACAGGACTCACTCCAGCCTGCAGTGATGGGAGCTGGCCATGTGTTGGAGGAATGTTCAGCACCAGAGGTGAGGAACCTGGCCCCGGACCAGTCCCCCTGGTGACAAGTCCTCCCAGGATCTGGGGTGGCCCATGGAGAGCTGGGGGCTCTCATAGCATCCTCAGCTGTGGGCAGCATGGAACCTACCCCGGCACCTGGTGTGCTGCCCTGTGTTTCCGGCTCAGAGGAGGTGGCCAGCCTGGTTGCAGGCTGCCTCCTGACACTGGGGCTCCTGGGGCCTGCGAGGGCATAGTCCCCAAGCTCCCACAGGTCATGGGCACAATGCTTGGCTCGCTGTGTCCTCCAGTTGCCTTAATGGAGGCCACGCAGGGCACTGGCTTCCTTGTCAGAACTAACACAGCTTTCGCCAGAGAAACAGAGGTGCTGACTAATTGGTAGCTTTATTTATTCGTTTCTGGGCATGAATGGTAAACAGCTTTGCTTCTTGGCTCAGCAGGAACAGATGGGGAGCATTTGCCTGATTGATTCCTTACCTGCAGGGACACATGGCTGGAGGGAGGCTATCGATTTCACGCCTCCTGCCAGACCCACTCTGACATAGGCTTAATTGCCTCAACAGCAGCTTCCTGGCACCGAGTGTCCCTCTAAGTGTCTGCCTGGGGTTGTCACTCAGCTCAGGTTGTGCCCCCCAGGACTGAAGTCTCCTGCTCCTAGCTCCCATCCCTGGTCCAGAATGCCCCCAGGGCTGCCAGGCGGACTGTGTCGCACTCCTCTGGTTGTAGAGAGGGAATCCCAGCTGTAGCCAACAGGCCTGCACAGTACGTCACCTCTGCTAGTGGCTGGAGACTTGGTGGGGCCTCGTCACAGACAGAAGCAGGGGACAAACCAGCTTGCCCTCTGCCTTCCCTTGCTGTCAGGCTTTTCCTGCTTGGCTGCTTGCCTGCTGGTGACCTGAGCCCACATCCTGGGGTTTGTCGCTCAGTCTTTCTGCCCTGAGCTGGCCCCATCTCGAGCTGCCCCCCAGGGCCAGTTTCAGCAGATGGGGCTGGGGCATCATGGCCACCCACTTGTTTTACGTGCTCCCTGTGGCTGTTGGACAGAGTCCCCCTAGAATGGGAGGGTGTGGTGGATGGCTGGCTCCCCATCGCAGGGGAGTGCTGCCCACAGGACAGTGCCTGCTGCAGTGCCCACCTGGGGCTGACAGATGTGAGGCTCTGGGGCCTGCACATCAGAGCATCTGTTCTGTCCTGCTCCTCACCAGCCGTGACTGCTCACTACTTCACGGTCCTCATCAGTGCAGGTGGGACTCGAGCTGCCTGCCGTGACCTGCCAGGCCACTCTGCCTCCCTGCAGGAGCTGGCCTCCACCTCAGGTCCATGGGCTGTATCATTAGCTCTCACTGAGTGGAGCAGGCATGAGTTGGTGTCTGGTGTGTGGTTTCAGGACTCTGATTAGATTTTTAAGTGTCAGTTATCAAATAGCTAGGAAATATTACAGGCTCGTCTTGGAGGGAATGTGGGTTTGGTTCCAGATCACTGCAGTAAAGTGAATGTTGCAATAAAGCAGTCAGATGAGCTTTCTGGCTTCCCAGTGCACATAAAGGTCATGTTTACACTACACTGCCATCTATTAGGTGCGCCAGTGTCACAACAAAGCAGTGTACACACCTTAATTCAAAATGCCTTATTGCTAAAAAATGCTAACTACCATCTGCGCTTTCAAAGTTGTGATCTTTTTGCTGGGGGAGGGTCTTGCCTCCACGCTTACGGCTGCTGCCTGATTCAGGTGGTGGCTGCTGGATGGAGTGGCAGGGGCTGTTTCTTTTTTTTTCTTTTTCTTTTTTTTTTAAATTTTTTAAAATTTTGGTACCATTAATCTACAATTACATGAAGAACATTATGTTTACTAGGCTCCCCCTTTCACCAAGTCCCCCCCACATACCCCTTCACAGTCACTGTCCATCTGCGTAATAAGATGCTGTAAAATCACTACTTGTCTTCTCTGTGTTGCACAGCCCTCCCTGTGCCCCCCCAACACTATACATGCTAATCATAATGCCCTCTTTCTTTTTCTCCACCCTTATCCCTCCCTTCCGACCCATCCTCCCCAGTCCCTTTCCCTTTGTTAACTATTAGTCCATTCTTGGGTTCTGTGATTCTGCTGCTGTTTTGTTCCTTCAGTTTTCCTTTGTTCTTATACTCCACATATGAGTGAAATCATTTGGTACTTATCTTTCTCCGCCTGGCTTATTTCACTGAGCATAATACCCTCTAGCTCCATCCATGTTGTTGCGAATGGTAGGATCTGTTTTTTTCTTATGGCTGAATAATATTCCATTGTGTATATGTACCACATCTTCTTTATCCATTCATCTACTGATGGACATTTAGGTTGCTTCTATATCTTAGCTATTGTAAATAGTCCAGTGATAAAAATGGGGGTGCATCTGTCTTTTTCAAACTGGAGTGCTGCATTCTTAGGGTATATTCCTAGAAGTGGAATTCCTGCGTCAAATGGTAAGTCTATTTTGAGCATTCTGAGGAACCTCCACTGCTTTCCACAATGGTTGAACTAACTTACATTCCCACCAGCAGTGTAGGAGGGTTCCGCTTTCTCCACAACCTCGTCAACATTTGTTGTTGTTTGTCTTTTCGATGATGGCGATCCTTACGGGTGTGAGGTGATATCTCATTGTGGTTTTAATTTGCATTTCTCTGATTAGCGATGTGAAGCATCTTTTCATGTGCCTGTTGGCGATCTGGATTTCTTCTTTAGACAACTGTCTATTCAGCTCCTCTGCCCATTTTTTTTTTGAGAGGGCATCTCTCATATTTATTGATTAAATGGTTATTAACAACAATAAAATTCTGTATAGGGGACTCAATGCACAATCATTAATCAACCCCAGGCCTAATTCTCAACAGTCTCCAATCTTCTGAAGCATAATGAACAAGTTCTTACATGGTGAACAAGTTCTTACACAGTGAATAAGTTCTCACAGAAACTTTCGGTTTTGATCACGCATCATGAACTATAAACAATCAAGTCAGATATGATTATTCATTTGATTTTTTTTTTTGTAGATAATTATTTTTTATTGCAGGGTAGTTGACACACAGTATTACATTACATTAGTTTCAGGTGTACAACACAGTGATTCAACATTTATATACATGATAATTCTAGGTACCAGCTATCACCATACCAAGTTGTTACAATATTTTGACTATATTCCTTATGCTATACATTACATCCTGGTTAATTATTTATTTTACAATTGGGAGTGTGTACTTTTTTCTTTTGTGAGGGCATCTCTCATATTTATTGATCAAATGGTTGTTAACAACAATAAAATTCTGTATAGGGGAGTCAATGCTCAATGCACAATCATTAATCCACCCCAAGCCTAATTTTTGTCAGTCTCCAATCTTCTGAAGCATAACAAACAAGTTCTTACATGGAGAACAAATTCTTACATAGTGAATAAGTTCTTATATGGTGAACAGTACAAGGGCAGTCATCACAGAAACTTTTGGTTTTGCTCATGCATTATGAACTATAAACAGTCAGTTCAAATATGAATACTCATTTGATTTTTATACTTGATTTATATGTGGATACCACATTTCTCTCTTTATTATTATTATTTTTAATAAAATGCTGAAGTGGTAGGTAGATACAAGATAAAGATAGAAAACATAGTTTAGTGTTGTAAGAGAGCAAATATTCATTTGATTTTTATACTTGATTTATATGTGAATCCCACATTTCTCCCTTATTATTATTATTATTATTTTTTAAATAAAATGCTGAAGTGGTAGGTAGATGCAAGATAAAGGTAGAAAACATAATATAGTGCTGTAAGAGGGCAAATGTAGATGATCAGGTCTGTACCTATAGACTAAGTATTAATCCAAGCTAGACAAGGGCAACAAAACATCCACGGATGTAGAAGATTTCTCTCAAAACCGGGGGGGTGAGGTTCTAAGCCTCCCCTCTGTTGATCCCCAATTTCTCACCTGATGGCCCCCCTGCGACTGTGCCTGTCTTAGGTTGTTCCTCCCTTGAGGAATCTTACCCATCTCTGGCTAACCAGTCATCTTCTGGGGCCATACAGGGAAATGTGAAGTTGGTAAGTGAGAGAGAAGCAATATTCTTTGAAAAGGTTAGCTTTTTACTTCTTTGCATATTTATGCCCTGTGGCTTCTATGCCCAGCATTTGTCTTGAGGTATCTTTACCACTTGGGGGAATTATGATACTCGGTAATTATCGATATGAGGCACAAATTCTACTAAAGGGTTGTAATTAGGAAGGAAGAAGAAAAGCTATAGAATTAGCAGATGGAAGAAAACATGGGAAGATTGATTATTTCTTTGACATATCTTCTTGTAGAGTAACATAAGCATGCATAGGTTTTAAACTACTCATTAAATTGTGTACACACATTAACATAATAGGAATACAGCTACATAACAAAAGCAGACCTACAATTACCAGCCATATCCAGTGAAACCAAGAAAACCAGTTAGGTACCCTAGGCATTTGTGAAAACTTATCAGTGATGTGATGGATATTGTCTAACTGAATTTCAATAGTTTGAGAAAAATCAGACAAATTAAAACAACACATTCCTGGGAACTGTTCACATCCCATAAGTTCTTTTAACAGTAGATAGTCTACAGTCGCACAATTTTGGAGCACTGCAACTTGCACTTCTCCTAATTCTTGGTTGAGTTCCGACAGTATAGATCCAGTCAAATTTGTTGTTTTACTGTATGCACAGGCCAGCTTAGATATCTCCTTCCTCATTCCAATGGCAAGTCCAGGAACTGGTGGGATGAATGCAGCTACAACTGCAACAGTGCCAGGATCTTTGTTGAAGTTTTTTGATGATCATCTGCTGGAATGACTCTTCCAGAGGATGTTGATGTTGGAAGTTCTTCTATATATCGTATCTTAATTCATTTTCTGGGTAGCCAAATTAGGCTTTGATCCTCTGTATAAACACAAATAAACCCTTTGCCCACACTTTGATATGACCTTTATACCATTGTGAAGAACCTATTGGAGATCACCAAACAGGAACTGCTTTTTTTTTTAAGAGAAAGGAATATTATCAGAAAAATGTACTTCCATAGATGATCATCTGACACCCTTTAAAAGATCAAAATTAAGGATATTTAAAGCATGCATTAATCATTGATTTACAGTTAGTTTTATCCTATCAGGGAATAATCCCCCTTTTCTTTCTCTTTTTTTTTTGTTTTCATTAATCTACAATTACATGAAGAATATTATGTTCACTAGGCTCTCGCCTATACCAAGTCCCTCCCACAAACCCCATTACAGTCACTGTCCATCAGCATAGCAAAATGTCGTAGAATCACTACTTGTCTTCTCTGTGTTGCACAGCCCTCCCCTTACTCCCACCCCCCACATTATGCATGCTAATCATAATACCCCTTTATTCTTCCCCCCCATCCCTCCCTACCAACCCATCCTCCCCAGTCCCTTTCCCTTTGGTACCTGTTAGTCCATTCTTGGGTTCTGTGATTCTGCTGCTGTTTTGTTCCTTCAGTTTTTCCTTTGTTCTTATATTCCACAGATAAGTGAAATCATTTGGTATTTCTCTTTCTCTGCCTGGCTTATTTCACTGAGCATAATACCCTCTAGCCCCATCCATGTTGTTGCAAATGGTAGGATTTGTTTTCTTCTTATGGCTGAATAATATTCCATTGTGTATATACCACATCTTCTTTATCCATTCATCTACTGATGGACACTTAAGTTGCTTCCAATTCTTGGCTATTGTAAATAGTGCTGCGATAAGCATAGGGGTGCATCTGTCTTTCTCAAACTGGAGTGCTGCATTCTTAGGGTAAATTCCTAGAAGTGGAATTCCTGGGTCAAATGGTATTTCTATTTTGAGCATTTTGAGGAACCTCCATACTGCTTTCCACAATTGTTGAACTAATTTACATTCCCACCAGCAGTGTAGGAGGGTTCCCCTTTCTCCACAACCTTGCCAACATTTGTTGTTGTTTGTCTTTTGGATGGTAGCCATCCTTACTGGTGTGAGGTGATATCTCATTGTGGTTTTAATTTGCATTTCTCTGATAATTAGCGATGTGGAGCATCTTTTCATGTGTCTGTTGGCCATCTGAATTTCTTTTTTGGAGAACTGTCTGTTCAGTTCCTCTGCCCATTTTTTAATTGGATTATTTGTTTTTTGTTTGTTGAGGTGGGTGAGCTCTTTATATATTTTGGATGTCAAGCCTTTATCGGATCTGTCATTTACAAATATATTCTCCCATACTGTAGGGTACCTTTTCTTTTTTTTTTTAATTTTTAATTTTTATATTGGTATCATTAATCTACAATTACAGAAAGAGCATTATGTTTACTAGGTTCCCCCCTTCACCAAGTCCTCCCCACATACCCCTTCACAGTCACTGTGCATCTGCGTAGTAAGATGCTGTAAAATCACTACTTGTCTTCTCTGTGTTGCGCAGCCCTCCCCGTGTCCCCTATGCACTATACATGCTAATCGTAATGCCCTCTTTCTTTTTCCCCGCCCTTATCCCTCCCTTTGCACCCATTGTCCCCAGTCCCTTTCCCTTTGTTAACTATTAGTCCATTCTTGGGTTCTGTGATTCTGCTGCTGTTTTATTCCTTCAGTTTTCCTTTGTTCTTATACTCCACATATGAGTGAAATCATTTGGTATTTGTCCTTCTCCACTTGGCTTATTTCACTGAGCATAATACCCTCTAGCTCCATCCTTGTTGTTGCGAATGGTAGGATATGTTTTTTTCTTATGGCTGCATAATATTCCATTGTGTATATGTATCACATCTTCTTTTATCGGATCTGTCATTTATGAATATGTTCTCCCATACTGTAGGATACCATTTTGTTCTATTGATGGTGTCTTTTGCTGTACAGAAGCTTTTCAGCTTAATATAGTCCCACTCGTTCATTTTTGCTTTTGTTTTCCTTGCCCAGGGAGATATGTTCAAAAGAGGTCACTCATGTTTATGTCTAAGAGATTTTTGCCTATGTTTTTTTGTAAGAGTTTTATGGTTTCATGACTTACATTCAGGTCTTTGATCCATTTTGCATTTACTTTTGTGTATGGGGTTAGACAGTGATCCAGTTTCCTGCTCTTACATATAGCTGTCCAGTTTTGCCAGCACCAGCTGTTGAAGAGACTCTCATTTCCCCATGGTATGTCCATGGCTCCTTTTTCATATATTAATTGACCATATATGTTTGGGTTAATGTCTGGAGTCTCTATTCTCTTCCACTGGTCTGTGTCTCTGTTCTTGTGCCAGTACCAAATTGTCTTGATTACGGTGGCTTTGTAGTAGAGCTTGAAGTTGGGGAGTGAGATCCCCCTCACTTTATTCTTCCTTCTCAGGATTGCTTTGGCTATTCGGGGTCTTTGGTGTTTCCGTATGAATTTTTGAACTATTTGTTCCAGTTCATTGAAGAATGCTGTTGGTAATTTGATAGAGATTGCATCAAATCTGTATATTGCTTTGGGCAGGATGGCAATTTTGACGATATTAATTCTTCCCAGCCAGGAGCATGGGATGAGTTTCCATTTGTTAGTGAGCTCTTTAATTTCTCTTAAGAGTGTCTTGTAGTTTTCAGGGTATAGGTCTGTCACTTCCTTGGTTAGGTTTATACCTAGGTATTTTATTCTTTTTGATGCTACTGTGAATGGAATTGTTTTCCTGATTTCTCTTTCTATTAGTTCATTGTTAGTGTATAGGAAAGCTACAGATTTCTGTTTGTTAATTTTGTATCCTGCAACTTTGCTGAATTCCGATATTAGTTCTAGTCGTTTTGCAGAGGAGTCTTTAGGGTTTTTTATGTACAATATCATGTCATCTGCAAATAATGACAGTTTGACTTCTTCTTTATCAATCTGGATTCCTTGTATTTCTTTCTTTTGTCTGATTGCCATGGCTAGGACCTTCTGTACAATGTTGAATAACAGTGGGGAGAGTAGGCATCCCTGCCTTGTTCCCGATCTCAGAGGAAAAGCTTTCAGCCTCTCGCTGTTCAGTATGATGTTAGCTGGGGGTTTATCATATATGGCCTTTATTATGTTGAGGTACTTGCCCTCTATGCCCATTTTGTTGAGAGTTTTTATCATGAATGGATGTTGAATTTTGTCAAATGCTTTTTCAGCATGTATGGAGATGATCATGTGGTTTTTGTTCTTCTTTTTGTTGATGTGGTGGATGATGTTGATGGATTTTCGAATGTTGTACCATCCTTGCATCCCTGGGATGAATCCCACTTGGTCATGGTGTATGATCCTCTTGATGTAGTTTTGAATTCGGTTTGCTAATATTTTGTTGAGTATTTTTGCATCTATGTTCATCAGGGATACTGGTCTGTAGTTTTCTTTTTTGGTGGGGTCTTTGCCTGGTTTTGGTATTAGGGTGATGTTGGCTTCATAGAATGAGTTTGGGAGTATCTCCCCCTCCTCTATTTTTTGGAAAACTTTAAGGAGAATGGGTATTATATCTTCTCTGTATGTCTGATAAAATTCCGAGGTAAATCCATCTGGCCCGGGGGTTTTGTTTTTGGGTAGTTTTTTACTGCTTCAATTTCTTTGCTGGTACTTGGTTTGTTTAGATTTTGTGTTTCTTCCTTGATCAGTCTTGGAAGGTTGTATTTTTCTAGGAAGTTGTCCATTTCTTCTAGGTTTTCCAGCTTCTTAGCATATAGGTTTTCATAGTAGTCTCTAATAATTCTTCATATTTCTGTTGGGTCCATCGTGATGTTTCCTTTCTCATTTCTGATGCTGTTGATGTGTGTTGATTCTCTTTTTCTCTTAATAAGTCTGGCTAGAGGCTTATCTATTTTATTTTCTCAAAGAACCAGCTCTTGGTTTCATTGATTTTTTCTATTGTTTTATTGTTCTCAATTTCATTTATTTCTTCTCTAATCTTTATTATGTCCCTCCGTCTGCTGACCTTAGACCTAATTTGTTCTTCTTTTTTCAATTTAGATAACTGTGACATAAGAGTATTCATTTGGGATTGTTCTTTCTTCTTTAAATAGGCCTGGATTGCTATATATATATATATATATATATATACTGTCCTCTTAAGACTGCTTTTGCTGCATCCCACAGAAGTTGGGGCTTAGTGTTGTTGTTGTCATTTGTTTCCATATATTGCTGGATCTCCATTTTAATTTGGTCGTTGATCCATTGATTATTTAGGAGCATGTTGTTAAGTCTCCATGTGTTTGTGAGCCTTTTTGCTTTCTTTGTACAATTTATTTCTAGTTTTACACCTTTGTGACCTGAAAAGTTTGTTGGTGGGATTTCAATCTTTTGGAATTTACTGAGGCTCCTTTTTGTGGCCTAGTATGTGGTCTATTCTGGAGAATGTTCCATGTGCACTTGAGAAGAATCTGTATCCTGTTGCTTTTGGATGTAGAGTTCTATAGATGTCTTTTAGGTCTATCTGTTCTAGTGTGTTGTTCAGTGCCTCTGTGTCCTTACTTATTTTCTGTCTGGTGGATCTGTCCTTTGGAGTGAGTGGTGTGTTAAAGTCTCCTAGAATGAATGCACTGCATTCTATTTCCTCCTTTAATTCTGTTAGTATTTCTTTCACATATATTGGTGCTCCTGTATTGGGTGCATATATGTTTATAATGGTTATATCCTCTTGTTGGACTGAGCCCTTTTTCATTATGAATGTACTTCTTTATCTCTTGTTACTTTCTTTATTTTGAAGTCTATTTTGTCTGATACTAGTATTGCAACATCTGCTTTTTTCTCTCTGTTGTTTGCATGAAATATCTTTCTCCATCCCTTGACTTTTAGTCTGTGCATGTCTTTGGGTTTGAGGTGAGTCTTTGTAAGCAGCATATGGATGGGTCTTGCTTTTTTATCCATTCTGTTACTCTGTGTCTTTTGATTGGTGCATTCAGTCCATTTACATTTAGGGTGATTATTGAAAGATATGTACTTATTGCCATTGCAGGCTTTAAATTCGTGGTTACCAAAGGTTCAAGGTTAGCTTGTTTACTACCTTACTGTCTGACTTAACTCACTCATTAAGCTGTTATTAACACAGTCTGATGATTATTTCTTTCCCTTCTTTTTCCTCCTCCTCCATTCTTCATATGTTGGGTGTTTTGTTTTGTGCTCTTTTTAGGAATGCTTCCATCTAGAACAGTCCCTCTAAGATACCCTGTAGAGGTGGTTTGTGGGAGGCAAATTCCCTTAACTTTTGCTTGTCTGGGAATTATTTAATCCCTCCTTCATATTTAAATGATAATCGTGCTGGATACGGTATCCTTGGTTCAAGGCCCTTCTGTTTCATTGCATTAAATATATCATGCCACTCTCTTCTGGCCTGTAAGGTTTCTATTGAGAAGTCTGATGATAGCCTGATGGGTTTTCCTTTGTAGGTGACCTGTTTTTTCTCTCTGGCTGCCTTTAATACTCTTTCCTTGTCCTTGATCTTTGCCAGTTTAATTATTATGTGTCTTGGTGTTGTGCTCTTTGGGTCCCGTCTCTCAGGAGTTCTGTGTACCTCCGTAGTCTGAGCAACTATGTCCTCCCCCAGTTTGGGGAAGTTCTCAGCAATTATTTCTTCAAAGACACTTTCTATCCCTTTTTCTCTCTCTTCTTCTTCTGGTACCCCTATAATGCGGATATTGTTCCTTTTCGATTGGTCACACAGTTCTCTTAATATTGTTTCATTCCTGGAGATCCTTTTATCTCTCTCTGCATCAGCTTCTATGCGTTCCTGTTCTCTGGTTTCTATTCCATCAATAGCCTCTTGCATCCTATCCATTCTGCTTATAAATCCTTCCAGAGTTTGTTTTACTTCTGTAATTTCCCTCTGGACGTCTGTACTCTTCCTCCAGACTTCATCCCTTAGCTCTTGCATATTTCTCTGCAGCTCTGTCAGCATGTTTATGATTTTTATTTTGAATTCTTTTTCAGGGAGGCTGGTTAGGTCTGCCTCTGCAGATCCTTTCTCAGGTGTTGTAGCTATCTTGGACTGGACTAAATTTTTTTGCCTTTTCATGGTGATAGCGGTGGCTGTAGGCAGGTTGTGGGTGTGTCAGCTGGGAGAAGAAAGTCCTTTCCTGCTTGCTGGATGCCTTGCCATTCTTCGCCGCCTGTGACGGTTACCCGCACTCCTGGAGCAGCCACCGGGTTAGTCCCCTAGGCTGCTGTGGGTGGGGTCTTCGTCTGAGCAGCATGGAGCCCTACAGGGAGTGGCAGGCACGCCAGGTGCGCTCCTCCGTGCTAGCAGCATCCCTGCCGGGCCGCTGTGTAAGAGCAGCAGCCTTTGGGGTTGGCCCGGGTGACTATGCATTGGGCTGGGATTCCATTCGGCTGCTGGGAGCACGCCTGCTCCCTCTGGCTCCTCTGCGGGTGTGCGTGGGCCTCTACCGGGCTCCTCTGGCTCCACTGCTGCTGGTGCGCGCGAGCCGCACCCAGGCTGTTCAGTTGTGCTGCTGCGGGCGCGCACAAGCCTGTCCTCGTCCCCTCTGGTGCTGTTGGCTCACGGATCTGCTCCTGGTCCCTTCCGGCGCCTCTGCCCCCGGTGCGCCCTGCCACTGTCCCGCTACTGTGCCGGGGTGTCGGGGTCCGCACCAGTTGGAGGAATGACTGACAGGCTGCTTCATGCTGTGAGGGGCTTTAGAGCTGCCCTGCCTCCCTGGTGTTTAGGGCACCTAAGGTTCCCTGGGATTCCCAGCTGCTGACTAAGTGTGTTGGGGCAACTTTGTCCAGCTATGGGGTCCCTGTCTCTTTAAGACTTGCAGAAAGCACTTGCTTTCTTTTGTCTCAGGGGCGCCAGTTACAGGGACCTGCCCACAGGTTTTGCTTTTCCGCTTCTCTAATATCTAGCACCCCATGGACCTTGTGTCTGCGTTCCGGGTGCGTATTTCTAGAGCTGGTTGTTTAGCAGTCCTGGGCTTTCACTCCCTCCCAGTTCCGACTCCTTTCTTCCTGCTGGGTTTTGGGGTGGGGGAGCGTTTTGGTCCCGCCTGGCTGCGGCTTGTATCTTACCCTCTTCGTGTGATGTTGAGTTCTCACAGATGTAGATGTATCCTGGCTGTTGTACTGCATCCACTGTTGTCTCTTTTAGGAATAGTTGTTATTTATTGTATTTTCATAAATATATATGTTTTGGGGAGGAGATTTCCTCTGAACTACTCATGCTGCCATCTTCCTATGATCCGCAGGAGCGGTTTCTTTTTTTTTTTTTGTAGATAATTATTTTTTTATTGAAGGGTAGTTGACACACGGTATTACATTACATTAGTTACAGGTGTACAACATAGTGATTCAACGTTTATATACATGACAATTCTGGGTACCAACTATCACCATACCAAGCTGTTACAATATCTTGACTATATTCATTACATCCTGCTTACTTATTATTTTACCATTGGAAGTGTATAGTTTGTTTTTTTTTTTTGTGAGGGCATTTCTCATATTTATTGATCAAATGGTTGTTAACAACAATAAAATTCTGTATAGGGGAGTCAGTGCTCAATGCACAATCATTAATCCACCCCAAGCCTAATTTTCGTCAGTCTCCAATCTTCTGAGGCATAACAAACAAGTTCTTACATGGAGAAAAAATTCTTACGTAGTGAATAAGTTCTAACCTGGTGAACAGTACAAGGGCAGCCATCACAGAAACCTTCAGTTTTGCTCATGCATTATGAACTATAAACAGTCAGTTCAAATATGAATACTCATTTGATTTTTATACTTGATTTATATGTGGATACCACATTTCTCTCTTTATTATTATTATTTTTAATAAAATGCTGAAGTGGTAGGTAGATACAAGATAAAGGTAGAAAACATAGTTTAGTGTTGGAAGAGAGCAAATGTAGATGATCAAGTGTGTGCCTGTAGACTATGTGTTAATCCAAGCTAGACAAGGGCAATAAAACATCCACGTATGCAGAAGATTTCTCTCAGAACTGGGAGGGGGGAGGTTCTAAGCCTCACCTCTGTTGATCCCCATTTTTTCACCTGATGGCCCCCCTGTGACTGTGCATGTCTTAGGTTGTTCCTCCCTTGAGGAATCTTACCTGTCTCTGGCTAACCAGTCATCTTCCGGGGCCATACAGGGAAATGTAAAGTTGGTAAGTGAGAGAGAAGCCTTATTGTTTGAAATGGTTAGCTTTTTATTTCTTTGCATATTTATGCCCTGTGGCTTCTATGCCTAGCATTTGTCTTGAGGTATCTTTATCACTTGGAAGAATTATGATACTCGGTAAATTTGATATGAGGCACGAATTCTATTTAAGGGTTGTAATTAGGAAGGAAGAAGAAAAGCTATAGAAGTAGCAGGCGGCAGAAAACCTGGGAAGATTGATTATTTCTTTGACATATCTTCTTGTAGAGTAACTTCGGCATGTATAGGTATTAAGCTACTACTTAAATTGCGCACACACATTAACATAATAGGAGTATAGTTACATAACCAAAGCATACCTGTAATTACCAACCATCTCCAGTGAAACCAAGAAAACCAGTTAGGCACCTTAGGCATTTGTGAAAACTTATCTATGATATGGTGGATATTGTCCAACTGAACTTGAACAGTCTGAGAGAAATCAGACAAATTAAAACAACCCATTCCTGGGGAATGTTCACATCCCTTATGTTCTTTTAACAGTAAATAGTCTGTAGTTGTAAGATTTTGGAGCGCTACAATTTGCACTTCTCCTAATTCTTGATTGAGTTCCAACAGTATAGATCCAGTCAAATTTGTTGTTTTACTGTATGCACAGGCCAGCTTAGATATCTCCTTCCTCATTGCCATGGCAAGTCCAGGAACTGGTGGGATGAGTGCATCTACAGCTGTAGCAGTGCGTGGATCTTTGTTGGGGTTTTTTGATGATCATCTTCTGGCATGAGTCTTCCAGAGAGTGCTGATGTTGGAAGTTCTTTTTCATATCGTATCTTAGTTCATTTTCAGGGTAGTCCAATTAGGCTTTGATCCTCTGTATAAACACAAACAGACCCTTTGCCTACACTTTTATATGCCCTTTATACTCTTGTGTAGAACTCATTGGACGTTACCACACAGGAACTGCCCCCCCCCCCTTTTTTTTTTGGTATCACTAATCTACACTTACCTGATGAATATTATGTTTACTAGCCTCTCTCCTACACCAGGTCCCCCCTATAATCCCCTTTACAGTCACTGTCCATCAGCATAGCAAAATGTTGTAGAATCCCTACTTGCCTTCTCTGTGTTGTACAGCCCTCCCTTTTCTCCTACCCCGCCCCCATGCATGCTAATCTTAATACCCCCTACTTCTCCCCCACTCTTATCCCTCCCTACCCACCCATCCTCTCCATTCCCTTTCCCTTTGGTACCTGTTAGTCCATTCTTGAGTTCTGTGATTCTGGTGCTGTTTTGTTCCTTTAGTTTTTCCTTTGTTCTTATATTCCACAGATAAGTGAAATCATTTGGTATTTCTCTTTCTCCGCCTGGCTTGTTTCACTGAGCATAATACCCTCCAGCTCCATCCATGTTGCTGCAAATGGTTGGATTTGCCCCTTTCTTATGGCTGAGTAGTATGCCATTGTGTATATGTACCACATCTTCTTTATCCATTCATCTATCGATGGACATTTAGGTTGCTTCCAATTCTTGGCTATTGTAAATAGTGCTGCAATAAACATAGGGGTGCACTGATCTTTCTCATACTTGATTGCTGCATTCTTAGGGTATATTCCTAGGAGTGCAATTCCTGGGTCAAATGGTAGGTCTGTTTTGAGCATTTTGATGTACCTCCATACTGCTTTCCACAATGGTTGAACTAACTTACATTCCCACCAGCAGTGTAGGAGGGTTCCCCTTTCTCCACAGCCTTACCAACATTTGTTGTTCTCTGTCTTTTGGATGGCAGCCATCCTTACTGGTGTGAGGTGATACCTCATTGTAGTTTTAATTTGCATTTCTCTGATAATTAGCGATGAGGAGCATCTTTTCATGTGTCTGTTGGCCATCTGTATTTCTTTTTTGGAGAACTGTCTGTTCAGTTCCTCTGCCCATTTTTTAATTGGGTTATTTGTTTTTTGTTTGTTGAGGCGTGTGAGCTCTTTATATATTCAGGACGTCAAGCCTTTATCGGATATGTCATTTTCAAATATATTCTCCCATACCGTAGGGTTCCTTCTTGTTCTATTGATGGTGTCTTTTGCTGTACAGAAGCTTTTCAGCTTAATATAGTCCCACTTACTCATTTTTGCTGTTGTTTTCCTTGCCCGGGGAGATATGTTCAAGCAGAGGTCACTCATGTTTATGTCTAAGAGGTTTTTGCCTATGTTTTCATCCAAGAGTTTAATGGTTTCATGACTTACATTCAGGTCTTTGATTTTTGAATTTACTTTTGTATATGCGGTTAGACAGTGATCCAATTTCATTCTCCTACATGTAGCTGTCCAGTTTTGCCAGCACCATCTGGTGAAGAGACTGTCATTTCGCCATTGTATGTCCATGGCTCCTTTATCAAATATTAATTGACCATATATGTCTGGGTTAATGTCTGGATTCTCTAGTCTGTTCCATTGGTCTGTGGCTCTGCTCTTGTGCCAGTACCAAATTGTCTTGATTACTATGGCTTTATAGTAGAGCTTGAAGTTGGGGAGTGAGATCCCCCCTTCTTTATTCTTCTTTCTCAGGATTGCTTTGGCTATTCGGGGTCTTTGGTGTTTCCATATGAATTTTTGAATTATTTGTTCCAGTTCATTGAAGAATGTTGCTGGTAGTTTCATAGGGATTGCATCAAATCTGTATATTGCTTTGGGCAGGATGGCCATTTTAACGATATTAATTCTTCCTAGCCACGAGCATGGGATGAGTTTCCATCTGTTAGTGTCCCCTTTAATTTCTCTTAAGAGTGACTTGTAGTTTTCAGAGTATAAGTCTTTCACTTCCTTGGTTAGGTTTATTCCTAGGTATTTTATTTTTTTTGATGCAATTGTGAATGGAGTTGTTTTCCTGATTTCTCTTTCTGTTGGTTCATTGTTAGTGTATAGGAAAGCCACAGATTTCTGTGTGTTGATTTTGTATCCTGCAACTTTGCTGTATTCCGATATCAGTTCTAGTAGTTTTGTGGTGGAGTCTTTAGGGTTTTTTATGTACAGTATCATGTCATCTGCAAATAGTGAGAGTTTAACTCCTTCTTTACCAATCTGGATTCCTTGTATTTCTTTGTTTTGTCTGATTGCCGTGGCTAGGACCTTCAGTACTATGTTAAATAGCAATGGGGAGAGTGGGCATCCCTGTCTAGTTCCCGATCTCAGCAGAAATGCTTTCAGCTTCTCGCTGTTCAATATAATGTTGGCTGTGGGTTTTTCATAGATGGCCTTTATTATGTTGAGGTACTTGCCCTCTATTCCCATTTTGCTGAGAGTTTTTATCATGAATGGATGTTGAACTTTGTCAGATGCTTTTTCAGCATCTATGGAGATGATCATGTGGTTTTTGTCTTTCTTTTTTTGATGTGGTGGATGATGTTGATGGACTTTCGAATGTTGTACCATCCTTGCATCCCCGGGATGAATCCCACTTGGTCATGGTGTATGATCCTTTTGATGTATTTTTGAATTCGGTTTGCTAATATTTTGTTGAGTATTTTTGCATCTACGTTCATCAGGGATATTGGTCTGTAGTTTTCTTTTTTGGTGGGGTCTTTGCCTGGTTTTGGTATTAGGGTGATGTTAGCTTCATAGAATGAGTTTGGTAGTATCCCCTCCTCCTCTATTTTTTGGAAAACTCTAAGGAGAATGGGTATTATGTCTTCTCTGTATGTCTGATAAAATTCCAAGGTAAATCCCTCTGGCCCGAGGGTTTTGTTCTTTAGTAGTTTTTTGATTACCGGTTCAATTTCGTTGCTGGTAATTGGTCTGTTTAGATTTTCTGTTTCTTTCTGGGTCAATCGTGGAAGGTTGTATTTTTCTAGGAAGGTGTCCATTTCTCCTAGGTTTCCCAGCTTGTTAGCATATAGGTTTTCATAGTATTCTCTAATAATTCTTTGTATTTCTGTGGGGTCCGTCGTGATATTTCCTTTCTCGTTTCTGATACTGTTGATTTGTGTTGACTCTCTTTTCTTCTTAATAAGTCTGGCTAGAGGCTTATCTATTTTGTTTATTTTCTCGAAGATCCAGCTCTTGGTTTCATTGATTTTTGCTATTGTTTTATTCTTCTCAATTTTATTTATTTCTTCTCTTATCTTTATTATGTCCCTCCTTCTGCTGACCTTAGGCCTCATCTGTTCTTCTTTTTCCAATTTCGATATTTGTGACATTAGACCATTCATTTGGGATTGTTCTTCCTTTTTTAAATATGCTTGGATTGCTATATACTTCCCTCTTAAGACTGCTTTTGCTGCGTCCCACAGAAGTTGGGGCTTAGTGTTGTTGTTGTCATTTTTTTCCATATATTGCTGGATCTCCATTTTGATTTGGTCATTGATCCATTGATTATTTAGGAGCGTGTTGTTAAGCCTCCATGTGTTTGTGAGCCTCTTTGCTTTCTTTGTACAATTTGTTTCTAGTTTTATGCCTTTGTGGTCTGAAAAGTTGGTTGGTATGATTTCAATCTTTTGGAATTTTCTGAGGCTCTTTTTGTGGCCTAGTATGTGGTCTATTCTGGAGAATGTTCCATGTGCACTTGAGAAGAATGTATATCCTGTTGCTTTTGGATGTAGAGTTCTATAGATGTCTATTAGGTCCATCTGCTCTACTCTGTTGTTCAGTGCTTCCATGTCCTTACTTATTTTCTGCCCAGTTTATCTATCCTTTCGGGTGAGTGGTGTGTTGAAGTCTCCTAGAATGAATGCATTGCAGTCTATTTCCCCCTTTAGTTCTGTTAGTATTTGTTTCACATATGCTGGTGCTCCTGTGTTGGGTGCATATATATTTAGAATGGTTATATCCTCTTGTTGGACTGAGCCCTTTATCATTATGTAGTGTCCTTCTTTGTCTCTTGTTACTTTCTTTGTTTTGAAGTCTATTTTGTCTGATATTAGTATTGCAACCCCTGCTTTCTTCTCGCTGTTGTTTGCCTGAAATATGTCTTTCCATCCCTTGACTTTTAGTCTGTACATGTCTTTGGGTTTGAGGTGAGTTTCTTATATGCAGCATATAAATGGATCTTGCTTTTTTATCCATTCTAGTACTCTGTGTCTTTTGATTGGTGCATTCAGTCCATTTACATTTAGGGTGACTATTGAAAGATATGTACTTATTGCCATTGCAGGCTTTAACTTTGTGGTTACCAAAGGTTCAAGGTTAGCCTCTTTAGTATCTTACTGCCTAACTTAGCTCGTTTATTGAGCTGTTATATACACTGTCTGGAGATTGTTTTCTTCTCTCCCTTCTTATTCCTCCTCCTCGATTCTTCATATGTTGGGTGTTTTGTGCTGTGCTCTTTCTAGGAGTGCTCCCATCTAGAGCAGTCCCTGTAAGATGTTCTGTAGAGGTGGTTTGTGGGAAGCAAATTCCCTCAGCTTTTGCTTGTCTGGGAATTGTTTAATCCCACCATCATATTTAAATGATAGTCGTGCTGGATACAGTATCCTTGGTTCAAGGCCCTTCTGTTTCATTGCATTAAATATATCATGCCATTCTCTTTTGTCCTGTAGTGTTTCTGTCGAGAAGTCTGATGTTAGCCTGATGGGTTTTCCTTCATAGGTGACCTTTTTCTCCCTAGCTGCCTTTAAAACTCTTTCCTTGTCCTTGATCTTTGCCATTTTAATTATTATGTGTCTTGGTGTTGTCCTCCTTGGATCCTTTCTGTTGGGGGTTCTGTGTATTTCCGTGGTCTGTTCGATTATTTCCTCCCCCAGTTTGGGGAAGTTTTCAGCAATTATTTCTTCTAAGATACTTTTCATCTCTTTTCCTCTCTCTTCTTCTTCTGGAACCCCTATAATACGGATATTGTTCCTTTTGGATTGGTCACACAGTTCTCTTAACATTATTTCATTCCTGGAGATCCTTTTATCTCTCTCTATGTCAGCTTCTATGCGTTCCTCTTCTCTGGTTTCAATTCCATCAATGGCCTCTTGCATCCTATCCATTCTGCTTATAAACCCTTCCAGAGTTTGTTTCATTTCTGCGATCTCCTTTCTGGCATCTGTGATCTCCCTCCGGACTTCATCCCATTTCTCTTGCGTATTTCTCTGCATCTCTGTCAGCATGTTTATGATTCTTATTTTGAATTCTTTGTCAGGAAGACTGGTTAGGTCTGTCTCCTTCTCTGGTGTTGTCTCTGTGATCTTTGTCTGCCTGTAGCTTCGCCTTTTCATGGTGATAGGAATAGTTTGCAGAGCTGGGACGAGTGACGGCTGGAAGGACTTCCTTTCTTGTTGGTTTGTGGCCCTCCTCTCCTGGGAGAACAGCGGCCTCTAGTGGCTTGTGCTGTGCAGCTGCGCGCAGACAGGGTTTCTGCTTCCTGCCCGGCTGCTATGGAGTTAATCTCCGCTGTTGCTGTGGGCGTGGCCTGGCTCGGGCAGCTGCTCCAAAGTGGTGGAGTCCCGTTGGAGCAGGAGCGGCTGGGAGGCTATTTATCTCCGTAAGGGGCCTTCCTGCTCCCTGAAGCCCAGGGGTTAGGGTGCCCAGAGATCCCCGGATTCCCTACCTCTGGATTAAGTGTCCCACCCTGCCCCTTTAAGACTTCCAAAAAGCACCCGCCAAAACAAAAAGACCACAAAGAAAAAAAAATTTGAATTAAAAAAAAAATTTGAATTAAAAAAAAAAAGTGGCCGCTCGTTTTTCTTTATTCTCCAGCGCCAGCCTGAGGCATCTGCTCACCGGTCTTGCTGCCCTGTTTCCCTAGTATTGGGGGCCCTATCCCTTTAAGACTTCCAAAAAGCGCTCGCCAAAACAAAACAGCAAAAAAATAAAAATAAAAAATAAAAAATGTTCGCGCATTTTTCTAGTGTCCTCTGGCGCCAGGCCTCCGGTGCCCGCTCACTGTTCTTCCTGCCCTGTGTCCCTAGCATCCAGGGCCCCCTGGACACGTTCTGTGTCTGCACTCTGGCCCGGATGGCTGGGGCTGGGTGTTCGGCAGTCCTGTGCCCCGTCTCCCTCCCGCTCTGCCTATTCTTCTCCCGCGGGGAGCTGGGGGGAGGGTCGCTCGGCTCCCGCGGGGCCGGGGCTTGTATCTTATCCCCTTTGCGAGGCGCTGGGTTCTCTCAGGTGCGGATGTGGTCTGGATATTGTCCTGTGTCCTCTGGTCTTTATTCTAGGAAGGGTTGTCTTTGTTATATTTTCATAGATATATGTGGTTTTGGGAGGAGATTTCCGCTGCTCTACTCACGCCGCCATCTTCCGCTCCTCCTCTCAGAAGCTGTTTCTTAAGACAACAGAGATTTAAGAAAGAAAGTTGGCACTTCCATTCACAGAGATTTCTCCAGCTTATGATGCTGGGTGATAGCATTTTACCCACAGTAGAACTTTGAAGACTGACATCAGTTCTCTCAATCCCTGCTGCTGCTTTATCAACTCAGTTTAGATGACACTCTTCAGTCTTTTGTTGTCATGTCAACCGTCCTCACAGCATCTTCCCCAGGAGCAGATTCTTTGTCAAGACACCCTTCTGTGCTCCTCCTTAGGGAGCAATGCCTCACCCGTTCACGTTTCCCGAGATTGCAGGACTCGGTCCTGGCGTCAGGGCTGCTCTTGTAGTTCCAGTTCCCTCGCTGTTTGCTCCATGTCTGCAGTGACCGCCTCGCTGAAGGCTTGAACACCTCACAGTCAACCTGAGGGTTGGAATCGACCTCTTCGAATCTCCTGGTAGTGTTGATATTTTGACCTCTTCCCATGAATCGCACAAGTTTCCCATGGCATCTGGAATGGTGGCTCCATTCTAGAAGGTTTTCAGTTCACTTTGCCCAGATCCAGCAGAGGGGTCACCATCTATGGCCGCTGGAGCTTCCGAAATGTATTTCTTCAGTGAGAAGACTTGAAAGTCGAGATGACTGCCTGACCCGTGGGCTACAGAAAGGATGCTGTGCTGACTGCATGGAGACCATGCTGATCTCAGCATCCCTCTCGTGAGGGCTCATCTGTGTGCATCAGTGACCAGGTGTATGGTTGTGACAGTAGCGTTTTGAAAGCAATCTTTTTTTCTGAGCAGTCGGTCTCAACAGTGGGCTAAAAATATTCTGTAAACCACGCTATAAACAGACATGCTGTTGTCCAGGCCGTGCTGTTCCATTTCTAGGGCACAGACAGAGTAGGTTTAGCATAATTTTGAGGACCTAGGATTTCCAGAATGGTAAATGGACATTGACTCCACCTTAAAGTTATCAGCTGCATCGGCCCCTAACGAGAGTCAGCCTGTCCTTTGAAGCTTTGAACCAGGCACTGACTTTCCTCCCAGCTGTGCGAGTCCTTGACGGCATCTTCTTCCCCCAGGAGGCCATTTTATCTGCAGTGAAACGCTGTTGATTAGCGCAGCACCTTCGTTAGTTCTATCAGCCGGACCTTCTGGGTAACTTGCTGCAGCTTCTCCATCAGCGCTTGCTGCTGCCTCTGCACTTGGATGTTACAGAGAAGGCTTCTTCCTTAAGCCTCATGAACCGACCTCCGCTGGCTTCACGCTTTTCCTCTGCAGCCCCTTCGACTCTCAGCCTTCATGGAATTGAAGAGAGTCAGGTCCTCGCTCTGGGTGCAGCTTTTGCCTAAGGGACTATCGTGGCTGGTTTGGTCTTCCAGGCCACTCACACCTTCTGCCCGTCAGCAGTCAGGCCATTTCACTATATCATTAGTTGTTCCTGGAGGAGCATTTTAATGCCTTCAATCACTTTTCCTTTGTACTCACGTCTTGGCCGTTTGGCACAAGAGTGGCTTTTGGCCAGTCCCAGCTTTCGGCATGCCTTCCTCACTGAAAGTGCTTTTCCCTCATTTCTGTCTTTTGATTTAAAAGTGAGACATACTTCCGCTTGAACACGTTGAGGCCGTAGTGGGTTTTTAATTGGCCTGATTTCAATACTGTCGTCTCAGGATAGGAAGGCCTGAGGACAGGGAGAGAAATGGGAGCGGCTGGTCAGTGGAGTGGTCAGAACACAGTACATTTATCGATTAAGTTCTCCGTCTCATGGGTGCGGTTTGTGGCACGCCAATTACAAAGTGACATCAAGGATGCAGACACCACAACTATAACAATAATGGAAATGTTTGAAATACTGTGAGAATTACCAAAGTGTGACACAGAGACACGAAGTGAGCAGGTGCTGTTGGAAAAATGGCACCGACAGATGTGCTTGACCCTGGGTTGCCACAAACATTCAAGTAAACGAAATAAGTGATACTTGTGAAGCTCAGTGCACGAGGTGTGGCCACAGCTGAACTGCCTTGAGCTGTAAGATGCAGGGAGGTGGCAAAGGGAACAGGTCATACGTGGATGGCCCTGAATCTGTACTTTGGTGTGCATACCTTGCAGCCCTTACACACCAGGACCTCGGGCACTCCCAGCTGCAGGGGTCCCCATGCCTGCTGGTCTGCAAGTGTAGGGAAGACACCACTGTTGTCCTTGCGGTGATTCCCGTCTTCAGGATGGGCGGGCCGAGGAGCCTGCTGCACCTAGGCTGGGACTCTGACCTCATCCTGATGGCTCAGAGTTGGGGCAGAGGCCTGTGTGCTGAGGCCCTGGGGGCCAGGCAGTCTGACTGCAGTCACAGAGCCAGGGCCGGCAGAAAGTCCCTAGCTTCCACTCTCTGGCTCTTTGTGGCAGTGATTTATCTATTTCCTGTCTATTTCTCATTCATTTAATTATAAGTTAAAACAGTAGAAATTACTCCTTATTCCTCCCTTGGGGTCCACATGTTGCAGAAGCTGATGGCCCTCAGTCCTTCTAGACCCATCCACTGGGCAGTTGCTTTGAACAGCTTGGGATTTTCCCAAACTTCCTCTCAGTTTTTGTCTGTGTGTGTCTTGTGTCTCTGCTTCCTGCCTTTGCCCTGTCTGCTCCCTGTGTGTCTGTATGGATTGATGTCCCTGTGGCACCAGCTAGCTAGTGATGCTGGAGATGGAGCTGGGGGGTCTCTGGAGTTCCCTGGCTCTTGGCGCTCACAGCCACGCGAGGGAGCTGAGAAGGGACTACCAGTCATGCTTCAGGAAGACGCCTCTGTCCCTGTGGCCTCTCGTGCAGGTTTTCAGGTGGTTTGGTGCCCTCCTGGTTCTGGCACCCAGTGCCTCCTGCAGGCCACGGTGAAGATGGCCCTGACCTGCAGCCCAAGGCTTCTCCCGTCCTCTCCACACTGCTGCCCACAGGGGTGCTGACCTGAAGGCGGATGGTGAAGCCACCTGCTGATGAGCCGGCATGGAGCTGCAGTGCGCCAGCCCCAGGCCCAAGTGCCCAGTGGGTGAGTGCTCGCCAGCCTTCTGGATGGGAATGTCTGTGGGCTGTTCTCAGCCACCTGCTATCCCCTCGGAGCTGCCGTGGGTGTATGGCACAGGGGTGTGTGGCCACGTATCTCCCTTGAAGAGCAAGCACAGCCGGGCAGCCAACCCCCCCTGGGCCCCAGTCCTCTTAGCCGTTCCCTGTGCCTGCGCTTACTGTGGGATGGAGGCTGCCATTCAGTTCTGAGGGACAGACTCCCCATGAACCCTCAAAGCCAGGGGACCGTCAGTGCCCTGGAGCAGGGCTGGCCAGGGAGCCCAGCACATCCCGATTGGCCATGGTGTGGGGCTCCCTGCGGTGGGGGGCTTGGGGTCTCTGCCTCAGCTGGTCCCCCACAATACCCACAGAGATGGAGTGTTTATGCCTGTTTCAGTTCTGCGTCCCGATGGGGGCTGCAGTTCATACCAGCTCCCTCACAGGCCCTTCTGTGCTCTTGGCTGAGCCCCATTTCCAGTCTCTGCGTTGGGTGCCCTGTAGATGTGCCTCAGTGTCTGGAGAACAGAAGAGAGCCCCTTCCTTGCTCTGCCCTTGGGCCACAGGGGCCAGGGTGATGTGTGTGCACACTGCAGCCCTGGACACTGGGGGGACCCTGCCCTTCCCACGGACTCCAGCATGAGAGGCAGTTTGAGGCTCATCTCTCCTACTTGGTTGTCCTTGCCTCCTCTAGCTCCACTTCTGTTTACACATCTCTCAGAATGACATGCCAAGATAATTGTAATGTTTTATGTTTTAAAAAAGCGTTTGGCTTTGTGCTGTTGGGGAAACAAAGCAGTGGAGGACACATCTCCTGGTGTTGGGGTGGCTTCTGAGAACTGTTCTCGTAAACAGCATAGAAAGCCAAGCCAGCGGGGGAGGTGCATGAAGTGGCAGCCACTGCCTTGTGGCAGCAGACATGGTGCTGTGTCTGGAAGTCCCCCACCCCCCGCCCTGAAGGTCTGGAGGGCCTGGAAATGGTCCATGCACATCTCCGGACGATCTGATGCCTGGCAGTGCTCTGCCCATGCCCTCCTGGCACTTAGTCAGGTTGTGTCCATGCACAGCAGGGGTGGGCCATACTCTGGTGGGCTTACAGAGGATTTATCTGTGGATCTGGTTTGTGGCCAGGATAGGGATGGCCTGCCCCCAGGAGTCTTACTGTTTTCAGCCTAAGAGGAAGTTACGGAGGGTTTTTCGGGGGGTGGGGGTGATACTGTCAGAGCCCACCCTGTTGCAGAGTGTTATGTGGTATAGTGTACTGGGTGGGTTGCTGGGGTGGGGCAAACCAGTGAGAAATTAGGAGAGGAGTGGTGGTTCTGGGGACTGGATGGGTCGGGAGAAAATAGCCCTGGAGGCCCAGTGGTACTGGGGGCGGGCCAGGGGCAGAGAGCAGGAGAGGCCCTCGGACATCCGGGTTTTGGCCTTTGTAGTTGGAGCTACCTTAGGTCCAGAGAATCTGAGGGAAGGAGCAGGATGGCCAAAGGCCTTGGGCTTAATCTGAATGTGTGCCAGTGTGAGGTGGCTCCACAGTCTGCCAGGGGAGCAGCCCTTTGGGAATGGGAAGGTCCAGCTTGGGATGGAGCATGGTTTGGGGCCCTCTGCCCAGGGCTTTGGCCTTGCGGGTGGGGTGGGGTGGGATGCCGTGAGCACAGCAGTCAGGCATGTGCCCCATTGGTGGAGACGAGGGCTCTTGGCCAGGAGGGTGCATGTAGAGCTGCAGCCACCACGGGAGGGGCCAAGCCTGGACTTCCAGGGCGCTTGTCATTCAGCCCAGATCCCCTCCACGTCTCCCCCTGCTTGGCTTTCCTCTGAGCACCGTGCTGAACTCCGAGTGTGCGCTGAGCTTGGGTCTGTCAAGATGAATGAGTCTGGGGGCCTGAGGGCACTGCAGGCTGGGTGGCCAGCTGGACCCAGGGTGTTAGTCAGGGAGCGGCTCTCTGGCACCTGAAGCTCTTGCCATGCTTGTGCATAAAAATGCACTATTTTGCCCTGAGGCTAGTGACGCCTGTCCATAGAGGGTTGTGCTCAAGGCCTTGGCCTGTGTTGCTCTGCCTAGCCAGGGTCTCTCCCCTCCCCCACCCCCACTTGACATTGGCTGTCTCATGGTCATGACTCCTGGAGGGAGGGGCGCGCCTGTGTGTCCCAAAACTGTGCTGAACTAGCTGCCTGTTAGCTCCACAAGGGTTCATCTAGCTCACAGAAGGCATGTGGGAGAGCAGGTTCCCAGGGGGCTTCCTTGCAGACCTGCTCCTCTGGGATATGCCTGGCTTGTCAGGAAGGAAAGCCTGCTGGTGGCCACTGGTCAGGGAGGCAGGAGTCTCTTAGTGGCCTGGCTTCTGCCAGTCTCCTCTGGCCCCCAGGCCACCCAGCTCCAGTTGCAGACCCTTATCCCAGGAAGGCTGCTTTCCTGGAATGGAGCCCAAGTGTGCATCCCCCAGTGGCCTGGGAGCTCCCCAAGGGCCAGCCTTCGTTTTCTGGCAGTGAGCAGCGTGCTCCTTGCCAGGAGGGTTTGCTTACAAGCCTGCACCCTTCCCCTTGGCAGAAGCCTTCTTTTGCGCACACTTCCTCATCGCCCACGCAGCCCTCTTGGCCAGAGACTGGTTTTGTGGAAAACTAGGCATGGCACCCTACCGTGACCTGCAGTCAGGACCCTGATCTCCAGGGGGTACCCCGGCAGGGCAGCTCCAGGTGCTGTGGTCATGGGCCTGCCTTCCTGATGGAAGCCCCTGATCATCCTGGAAGACCCGGACTCAGTCCTGGGAATTGCTGCCCTGTCCCTCCTTACCTGTCTTCGCTGCCATCCCCCATACCTGGCACCTTGATTGTCGTTCCTCCACTGAGGAGAGGGTGCTTCCATTCTGATCAGTAAGTGTCCTGGGGAGGTGCTTTGAGACAGTGTGAATGTCCTGTCTCTTCTTGAACTGTTGCACCCACGGACTTTAAGCATTGGTCGGAGGCTCAGCGTTGAGGACTGTGGGGGTGGAGGGCGGTTTTCTGTTTCCCTCATCTCCCTGCCTTTGCTGATTGGCACCTTAGGTCAGCATGTGTCCTTCCTGCCCACGTTGCCTGGTCAGCATGGACTTGTGGGCCTTCAGTCTGCCCCATGGGTGGGAGTCCGGCCGCGCCGCTTCGGTGTGCTTGGATGGGTTTGCGGTGGCCCCCAGGAGCTCTCTGTGGTTGCCTCCTATGCCCTTTTGATTTGCCCGCGTCCTTTTTTTTGTAAAACATTTTCTTTTTTCTGGCACCACAAGGTGCTCTAAACTTTTATTCCCCAGCTCCTTTCTGGAGTCCATCACTGTTCCAAAGAGCCCTGGATCCTTTTGATGCGAGCCAGTCCTGGGTGTGCACTGTGCTTCCACTTCTCAGCCCTCGGCGGACAGAGCTGGCCCATGTGTGTCCTCTTCTGGGCACCTGCGCCTTTGTCTGTTCCTGTGTCTGCTGACTGTGTGGGTGGGAGACAGGAACCCCTGCTTATACCTGCCATCTCCAGGCCATGTTGCTGGAGTCATTCTAACCCCCTGGTTTGTAATTTCCTTCTCTGATGATGAGAAACCTGGCCGTCATTACACACCACGTTTCCCATTTGCTTAGTCTGTTGTTAACGTAGCCTCTCCAGCATTACCGTCCGTCTCTGGGGACAGCCAAGTGCGGCGGCCTTTCTGTCTGCAGCTGTACTGTCTTAGTTCAGCCCCTGTGTCGTGTGGTCCCCCCGGCAGTTCTATCGGGCTCAGCAATGCTTGTGCTTCATTTGCCCCTTCCCCATGCTTTGGCTCGGTTCTGAGTGCCATGAGGAGCATTCGCTCCGTGGCATGTGTGGTGGGCACCTCTAGGTGGCGATGCCCAGCACATCCAGCACCCTGAACTTCCTGCATGCTCAGCCCACCTACACCCCCACCCTGAGAACTGTGGCCGTGTCTTCTGTCCCGCTCGTTCGGCCTTCTCTAGAGGCCATAGAGGTGGAGTCGTCTTGTGCATGGTCTCCGGTCTGGCTGCTTTCACGCATTCAAAACATTCAAGAACTGCCCCAGCTGTGCATGAGCCACAGGCCGAGCTCCTCATGGCCGAGTCGCATTCCATGGTGGTTGTGGCATGGTTCATCCTTGTGGGGAGAAGGACATCTGAGCTGTTCGGTCTTTGGTGAAATTGAGTAAGCAGCTGTGAACATTGGTTTGTATGAGCAAGTTTTCATTTCTCATGACTGGATACCTGGCGGTGGGTGGTGGGGTCATAATGCATGTTTAGCTGCAGGAAACATCCAGCTGTTCCCAGAGGGGACTTGCCTTCTGCGTCTGCTGGCCGCGTGTGAGCGCCGTGGTTCCTCATGGCTGCCCTTGGCCTTGGCAGCTTGCTCTTCGCTGCTCTCAGGGGTAGGGGTGTGAAGTGTCTGAGCTCCTCTGCGACTTTAGGATGGTGACCATCCCTCATTACAGGGCTATGGGGACATGTGGGGTTGGGGGTTTGCATGGTGACACGGGGGCTGGGGACGGAGGACACCAGGGTGGGGTCCCTCCCTGTTGATGTTTCTTCCCTGCTCTCCTTTTGTTTTTACCTTACTTTTCCTCTAAGTACTCAAGCCTCAGTGTGCCCTAGAGACTTCATATTGAAATGCTTCTCTGCTTTCTTTTTTTTTTTTACAGGCATACCTCATTTTATTGTGCTTCACAGATAATGCATTTTTTACAAATTGACGATATGTGGCAACCCTGCATTGAGCAAGTCTTTCTGCACCATCTTTCCATTAGCATTTGCTCATACCATGTCTCTGTGTCACATTTTGCAAATTCTTGCAATATTTTATGCTTTTTCTTTATTTATTTTTTATTATTTTTATTTTGGTATCATTAATATACAATTACATGAGCAACATTGTGGTTACAAGATTCCCCCCATTATCAAGTCCCCACCACATACCCCATTACAGTCACTGTCCGTCAGCTTAGTAAGATGGTACAGAATCACTACTTGTCTTCTCTATGCTATACTGCCTTCCTCGTACACCCTCCCCAACTACATTATGTGTGCTAATTGTAATGCCTCTTTTTCCCCTTATCCCTCTCTTCCCACCCAGCCTCTCCAGTCCCTTTCCCTTTGGTAACCTTAGTTCATTCTTGGGTTCTGTGAGTCTGCTGCTGTTTTGTTCCTTCAGTTTTTTCTTTGTTCTTATACTCAACAGATGAGTGAAATCATTTGGCACTTGTCTTTCTCCACCTGGCTTATTTCACTGAGCATAATACCCTCTAGCTCAGTCCATGTTGTTGCAAATGGTAGGATTTGTTTTCTTCTTATGGCTGAATAATACTCCATTGTCTATATGTACCACATCTTCTTTATCCATTCATCTACTGATGGACACTTAGGTTGCTTCCATTTCTTGGCTATTGTAAATAGGCTGCGATAAACATAGGGGTGCATATGTCTCTTTCAAACTGGGCTCCTGCATTCTTAGGGTAAATTCCTAGGAATGGAATTCCTGGGTCAAATGGTACTTCCATTTTAGTTTTTTGAGGAACCTCCATACTGCTTTCCACAATGGTTGAACTAATTTACATTCCCAACAACAGTGTGGCATGGTTCCCCTTTCTCCACATCCTCGCCAACATTTGTTGTTGTTTGTCTTTTGGATGTTGGCCATCCTAACCGATGAGAGGTGATATCTCATTGTGGTTTCAATTTGCATTTCTCTGATGATTAATGATGTGAAGCATCTTTCCATGTGCCTGTTGGCCATCTGAATTTCTTCTTTGGAGAAGTATCTGTTCAGATACTCTGCCCATTTTTTAATTGGATTATTTACTTTTTGTTTGTTAAGGTGCGTGAGCTCTTTGTATATTTTGGATGTCAACCCTTTATTGGATGTCATTTATGAATATATTCTCTATACTCATACTGTAGGATGCCTTTTTGTTCTACTGATGGTGCCCTTTGCTGTACAGAAGCTTTTTGGTTTGATATAGTCCCACTTGTTCATTTTTGCTTTTGTTTCCCTAGTCCATGGAGATATGTTCATGAAGAAGTTGTTTATGTTTATATTCAAGAGATTTTTGCCTGAGTTTTCTTCTAAGAGTTTTATGGTTTCATGACTTACATTCAGGTCTTTGATCCATTTCGAGTTTACTTTTGTGTATGGAGTTATACAGTAATCCACTTTCATTCTCTTACATGTAGCTGTCCAGTTTTGCCAACACCAGGTGTGGAAGAGGCTGTCATTTCCCCATTGTATGTCCATGGCTCCTTTATCGTATATTAATTGACCATATATGTTTGGGTTAAATCTGGACTCTATTCTGTTTCACTGGTCTGTGGGTCTGTTCTTGTGCCAGTACCAAAATGTCTTTATTACTGTGGCTTGGTAGTAGAGCTTGAAGTTGGGAAGTGAGATCCCCCCTGCTTTACTCTTCCCTCTCAGGATTGCTTTGGCTATTCGGGGTCTTCGGTATTTCCATATGAATTTTAGAACTATTTTTTCCAGTTTGTTGAAGAATGCTTTCGATATTTTGATAGGGATTGCATTGAATCTGTAGATTGCTTTAGGCAGGATGGCCATTTTGACAATATTAATTCTTCCTACCCAAGCGCATGGGATGAATTTCCATTTGTTACTGTCCTCTTATTTCTCTTATGAGTGTTTTGTAGTTTTCATGGCATAGGTCTTTCACTTCCTTGGTTAGGTTTATTCCTAGGTATTTTTTCTTGTTGATGCAATTGTGAATGGAATTGTTTTCCTGATTTCTCTTTCTGCTAGTTCATCGTTAGTATAAAGGAATGCAACAGATTTCTGTGTATTAATTTTATATCCTGCAACTTTGCTGAATTCAGATATTCTGGTGGTTTTGGAGTGGAGTCTTTAGGGTTTTTTATGTACAATATCATGTCATCTGCAAACAGTGACAGTTTGGCTTCTTCCTTGCCAATCTGGATGCCTTTTATTTCTTTGTGTTGTCTGATTGCCGTGGTGAGGACCTCCAGAACTACGTTGAACAAAAGCGGGAAGAGTGGGCATCCTGGCTTTGTTCCCGATCTTAGGGGAAAAGCTTTCAACTTCTTGCTGTTGAGTATGATGTTGGCTGTGGGTTTGTCATATATGGCCTTTATTATGTTGAGGTACCTGCCCTCTATGCCCATTTTGTTGAGAGTTTTTATCATGAATGGATGTTGAATTTTGTCTATTGCTTTTTCAGCGTCTGTGGAGATGGTCATGTGGTTTTTGTCCTTTATTTCTCTGCTTTCTATTGTTTACTGTTGCCTGACCAGCTTTTCTTTCCTGCGCTTCTGTATGGACACCAGGGAATGGGGAGGGACAAAAAAACCCAAGGATCAGTGAGCTTTGTTTGGATAAAAAGTGCTTCCTCATTCTTCTGGGGACTGTGTGAGACACAGCCTGTGTCACATTGTGGGCGCGATTCCTAGACGACACTGCCCAGGCTGGCATGTGGTGGGTGGTGAGTCTTGATCCAGAAACATAATTCATTGATCAGAGAGGCCCTACAGCATCTTAATAGTCTGGTACGATGAGTTCTTCAGCAAGATGAGTTTTATTTGGGACAAAGAGAGACATCTGGAACAGACCACTGGCTGCACTGAACATGGAAATGGTGCCTCACATGCTGAGGGACTGAGTCACTCCGGTTGAGACACAGTAAGCGTGATGGAGAGTGAGTCACTGCTGATGGTGTCAGGCGTAGTCTTCTCGGGCTGCAGTAGAAGCAGGGTATTGGGGGAGGAGTGTGTGCCTCTGCCGTTCCCGGACTTGCCGAGCGCCCGTGCCTGCCCAACCTACAGGCTTGGCTTGTACAAGGGACATCAGGATGCTGGGCCGTGGGAATGGGACAGCCCCAGATGTGCCTGTGCTGTACTAGGCACAGGGGTGCGGCTTGGGTCTGTAGGAGGTTTTAGGAATATTTGGGGCAGTTTTCTGGGGATGGGTTGGACACTGGACTTAGATAACTGTGCCCGATGAGCATGTGGCAGCCATGGGGGAAAGGCTCTGGTTTAAGGCACAGAGGCTGGAACCTCTGTGCTGCTTTTTATGCCAAGAATGACCTCTTCGGGCTGGAAAGGTGTGGCTTGTGCCTGTCCTCCATCCCTGGGCACCAATGGCTTGGTGCCTGTGTGAGCCCGATACACCCTTTGTCGTGGCCCTGACTCCATGTTGTGGAACAGAAGGGCAGTTATTGTTACAAACTGTAGGACTTCTTGTGTGTATTCAGAAAGTACCCAAATGAATTCAAAGGAATAATTGGCATATCCTGTAAGATATCAATTTTAATTCGTAAATTACATATTTAGCAGATGGTCCGAAATAGCACTTGTAATGGCAACATTCAATTAGTGAGTTTAAAAAATGTGTATTATTTCAACAGTCTCCATGGATTTTATTTAGAGGTTTCTAAATATAGTGCTATAAAAACATAGACGTGTTTCAAACTATTTAGACCACACTGCTGCAGTGAGCCTGTGTGCTAAGTTAACCAGGAGAGTGACTGTGAAGACTCAGTCTGCTGTCCTGTGGAGGGACGACACAGGAAGGCACAGCGAGGCCATTGGGCTGTCCCTGGGCCACCATTTCTGAGTGTCCTTGCTGGGGTAGCTGACATGGGACTCAGGACTAAGTCAGGTTTTATTCATATCATGTGCTTGGGGAGTCATTTTTCTGTGCCTGATTCTGGGTGCCTTTGGTGGTCTGCATGCAGCTTAGCTCAGGTGTTACCCGGTTGACAGAGAAGTAAACCGAGGCCTGGGGAAGTTGCCTGTCTGACACTGAGGGGCCTGCTCCAGCTCAAGAACAGGCCAGGGTGCCGCCTTTGAGTTCTGTTGAGGTGGGATGAGGTGATGGGGCCCCAGAGGCAGGCCCACCCTCTGCGAGATGCAGGGTGGAACAGCTGTGCACGGGGCTTAGATCTAAGGTATGGGTGTGGGGAGGGGGCCCAGGGATGGTGGGGGCTGCACCCTGGGCACCTGGCTGGCTGGCGCCAGAGCTCTCTCAGACACAAGCCATTGAAGGGTGAATGGAATGTGCTTGACCCTTTCTGGAGACCACATGTGCTCTGGGCAACCTCTCCTGGCTCCTGCCCTGTCCCCACCTCCAGGGAAGCCCTGAGCCTAAGTGGTACCCAGCGGGGGGCGCCTTTGTTGTTTCCTGAAGAGGCAGGTGTCCCACCAGCTCAGAAGAGAGAATGCCAGAGCAGATCCCCCCATCCTACTAAGCCCGGATCCCTCTGTGCACCAGGCCTTCCTGGTAATCAAGTGTTTACAGATGAAGGCTTTGTTCAGACCCTTTCTGGGGCTCTGTATGTTTAAACAAAGAGCTTTTTAGACCTAAACACAGATGTTCATTTGAAAATGAAAAATCAAATTAAGCGGAACCAGCCTTTGAAAGTTAATACCCTATAGCAAGTAAAACAAAGGGAGAAAACACTGCTTTGTAAATTTCACTTAAATAACTTTTTATCTTAAAGTTTTAAACTAAAAAAGTGTCATTTGAAAGCCGCCTGTCTTCCTCTGTCTTCCAATGGAACATCTGTGCTTATTCTGACTCGATGAATGACATGAATTACACTGGAACCGCTGGAGTGCTCCTTTTACCATAATTACACCTTGCTTGTTGTGAGATGCGATGCGGCAGGAGATGCCAATTAGGCTGCTATGTTAATGAGATGGAGCCTGAATAGTGGATTACAGCGGTTGCGAATCCCACCGGAACTAGTTCGATAGAACCCCCGAGTTTGTTCTGTTTTAGCAGAAATGTTATCATACATAACGAACATCTCCAGCATTTGCTTTTATTTTAAAATGATCCACTTTGGGGTGTTTGGTCAGCAAGTTTTGAAATAGGTACATTCTGAGCACCTGGATGGACGCCTCATCCCCTCCTCACCTGGAGACCGGGACAGGGCCTTTTGGTGGTCGCTGCTGTCCGCTGTCCACCACAGGCCTGGGTACTGTGGTGCGGGGCTCTGGAAATTGCTGAGTGGGCGAGTCCAAAGACAGCTGTCCCCAGCACCAGGTGCCGGGCACCATCCCCAGGACGCCAGCCCCCAGTCTGGGGTGGCAGCTGAGAGGTCGGTAATTCTAACCAGCCCGCTTCCATCCATTTATCGCCTGTTCCTGGCTGGCAGCTTTGATAGACGTCTGGGTTGAGCCCCGTGGAGGAGCAGAGCATAGGAGGTTCCGGCACGATCAGCAGATGTTCGGAGTCCTTGGAGAAGCTGCTTGGCGCCTTTTGCCTCGGCTACTCATCCACCGAGCATGGGCCCTAGAACCTTCTCTGGAGGTTTTGAAGTGGGAGTAAAATGAGACCCAGAAAGCCGCTACACTTCGTAATGCTGAGATTTGGGCTTTATGAAATCTTTTTTCCTGACTCAGATCCCAGATAAACTTTAAATTCATACCAAGGATGAGAATTGCTTGATTTTTCAGCTTCTCTCCCATATTTATGGTGTGGCAGGGACTGCTGCATGTGCTGTGATGTGTCAGTGAGCCGGGTAGGCCTGCCACCTGCCCTTGGGATGGGTCTGCTGGGAGAGTGACCTGCTGGGGCCCACGGGCCTCTCTGGGCTGGCACGGGGAAGCAGAGGCCGGGGGGTGGGAGGAGAGAGTGGCCAGGGTCAGGACCGGACGCTGGAGAAGGTGAGGCTGAGCAGAGAGGTGGGGGCCCCCTCAGAGCCACCAGGGAGGTCATGGGGGCCCAGCCTGGAGGATTGGAACTGTCCGTTGCAGTGGTCAGCTGCTTAAAGATGAGAAGAGTGGGTTAATTTACATACTGGGAAGATCATTGTGGGGTATGGTGTTCCCCAGGGGGGAGCAGGACACTTGTTGGTATGAATAGATGGGTGCAGGTGAAGGGCTTCTGGCCAGCTCAGGTGGGAGGAGCTGGAAGAGAGGAGACCCCTGTGCTGCCCAGGGAGCCCTCCGGTGCCCGCCCAGTCTGCCCCCAGCGCCTCTCTAGTGCTCTCTCGTCTGCTGCCTCTGTGCAGGCCTCCTGTCTCCTGGCCTCTTGGCTGCCTCTGACCTGCCGTCCTGTCCTGCCTCCCTCACCCCGCAGTGAAATCTCATATGCCCTGCCTGCCCATCCCAACTGCAGCTGCCAGTGGGAGACGAGCACATGCTCCATTGCAGCACCAGATTCCTAGTGCCTTACTGCCCCTTCTCCTGGGCTGCCAGGGACTGAGCGGTGCCGGCCTGGGCACGGAGCACCCACGTTCACCCTTCTGGAGCCAGGCTCCGGTGCCTGCCTTCCTAGGTATTCCTGGTGCAGAGCCTGGGAGAGCTCGCTGTGGCACCTGGCTGGTGCACTCTCCTCCTCAGATGGGCCCGTGCCTTCCGGCACCCATCCCCTGCCCCCCAGGTCTGATGTGCAGCTGTTGCCGGTCAGGACTGAGAGGGTCCCCATCAAGACCCCTGTTGGTTTGTAGGGGATGAGGAGGAGCCCCCTTGTGGGCTGGGATGGCTCCCTCCTCTGCTGCAGCAGAGCCAGGTCTTTTTGGCTTGGAGGTCTCATGGCCCTAGAATGCCCTCAAGTGTGGGAAGGCCTCCTGCACCCACTAGTCTGAGAGGGGGCGCGGGAGTCCCCTCTGTTCATTCTGGCTGAGGCCCGACAGCCTGTCCCCAACAGGCGGCCGACCTCTGTGCAGGCTTTGTGGGGGTGTCCTCAGGTGTGGGCTGTGGGAGGGCTGAGGGGGAGGGTTCTCTGGGAGAGAGCCTGTCTCTCCTGACAGAGGCACGGGGTGCTTCCCCCTCAGTGCTTAAGCCAGGTTGGAAGGGTCTCTGCTGCACCAGGTAGAGCTCGGCAGGTGTTCGCAGGAGCACACGTGTCTGAGCGCTAGACAGGTGTGGAGCTGAGCACAGTGGCTCGGTGGGCAGTGTGAGGGCGAGAGCTGCCACAGTGACCCCCACCCTCAGAAGCCGGAAGTGTGCAGACACAGCCATCTGGTTTCACGGCTGGGGGCACAGTGACACGTTTTTTCTGGGAACCAACTGTAGACCCTGTGGAGGGAGGTCCTCCTGGCCAGGGGGTGGTCACACATGCAGGAGCTCCGGCCCTCCTGATCTCCTGGAGTGCCTTCCTGTGGGTGGCAGGGGGCCTGGCCCGCACTGCCTCAGGATCACCTGGCTGTGCTGTGTGAAGCCCTCCTGCTCTGCTGGACTGTGGCCTCAGGGCAGCAGGCTTGGCTCCATTCCCACTCTGCCTCCCACCTGCCCTGAACCTCTGTCTGCTCCTTCCTGGACCCGCTCCCCTTCTCCAGATGGCTCCCCTGCTGTAGTCTGTGGTGGTGGCCCTTCCTAACTGTGAAGTCTGGGACACTGCCTCTCAGGCTGCCCCCTGAGCCCCGTGAGATCCTCCGCCCTGTGTGTGCTGCCTCTGTGCGCCTGGTCTGGGTGCTGCCTTCTGAAACCAGCCAGGCTGGCGGGCACTTACTCGGGCACTTGTTTACTTGGCTGTGACCAACGTCCTTGGTGAACGGTGAGCTTCCTGCTGGCAGGGCCCTACCTTCCCCTCTTACTCACGGCATAGCATCTCAGAGAGACCAGAGGCTGGTCCGGCTGCTGTGGCAGAGCGAGGTTCTCACATAGACTGCTTTCGGAGAACTGCAGGAGTCAGCCGCTCCTGCTCCCGAGTCTGCACCCAGAGAGAGGTGGGCTCTGGGGGTGGCTGGCACAGGGGCCCCATTTTGGACTTGACAGACAGTGTGTAATTCTCAGCATGTTCAAGTATTCGGAGGGGAGTGGGCCCTTTCCTTGCATCCTGGGAAGAGTCCCTGAGCTGGGGTTTTATGACTACCCAGCCACCAGGGGAATCAGATCTTTTCACTTACAGCACACGTGGGAAAGGGAAGCAGCCGCAGGCCAGGCCAGACTCGACCCATCCCCCTGGCCACACAAGGCCCAGTAGGGGACTGGGTGATTGATGTTGGCTGATTGGGCCCCCCTGCGCTGGGATCATTACAGGGGGATCTGGCAGCGCTGTCTCCCACGGGGCAGGCACTGGGGATGTCTGAACAAGGCATGGACATGTAAAACTGCCATGTTCTCATAAGGTTAAGGCTTTAACGAGGAGTAAGTTCATTTAGGCTGTAGAGCTGGTGTCGGGGGGAGCTTCCTCCACAGACAGGCTCAGTGTCCCTCCTTGCTGGTGACATTTCATTCTTTTTCACGTTCTTTACCAGCTCTTCTGGAAGAGCCGCCTCCTGCAGGCAGCAGTTTTTTGACACATGGGTCTGGAATCAAAGGCTGCAGCCTCAAGGGCCACACTGTGCCCCTGCTCTGCCCCCTGTTCTCTGATGGCTCCAGGTACAGAGGTCCGGGGTCCAGGGGCATGCCTGGCCAGGCTGGCTGTCACCTGCCCAGCCTTTGTCCTGGCCCACGCTGGCGTCTGGGGGCTGGTGATCCAAGCACCATGACTTACTGACAGATGCTTCCTGTTGAGCGGCTGGCCTTGGGGCTGTGGTCAGTACTTACCTGACAGGGCGCTTTTGCAGCTGTAGAGCACAGCCATTCATCAGCGTTTGCAGACAGTGGCTGCGGCTTCAGGTCTCCACTCAGTTCCTGGGGGCTGATTTCTCCCACTCTTGGCGCCTGTTTTACAGCTGCGATCAGGGCTCAGAAGTGCGTGGTGGCCCCCAGCCCCCTTCCTCCTGCCGTGTTCAGAGTTCAGGGCACTCTGGGGATGCGGCTTATTCCATGGCTCAGCCCACTGTGCTGTGCCTCGGGCTGCCTGGGCACCATGTGTGCCCTCCCCTCGCTCTCTCCTCTTCCCAGCTCCCTCTTGGGGTCCTCGCCTGAGTCTCAGCCACCTGTGGTTTGTGGCTGCCTAGGGAGGGCTGGAGTTCTGAGGCAAGGTGCGCTCAGCCCTGCTGTCCGGTCCTGAGAGTGGGGCGCTGGAGTCCACCTGTATTTCCTCCTCCCTCCTTTCCTCCCTCAGCTGTGTGTTCTTTTAAGTGGAGCCTGTTCACTGAACACTGCTGCACCATCTGTGGTCCACTGGGTCATGGAAAGACCGTGGCCTGTGGCCTCACTGAGTTTGTGATATTTGAGGAGCCACATGAGAGCCAGCGTGGCTGTGGGGGGTCAGCCCAGGGCACAAGGCAGGCAGGCTTGTCAGGCATGCCCCCCAGGGGCGTGGGGGACATTGAACTGGAGGCCTGAAGCCCAAGTAGGAGTTAGTCCTTGGTGAGGTCTCTCCAGGCAGAGGGAGCACATGGGAGGAGGAGGCCTCACCCAGGGGCAGGCTGCTGCAGGTGTCCCCACAGCTGTGTGCACGGCCTGGAGCCTGACCCCAGGGTGCTGGCGCCTTCAGGAAAGGTGAGTCTCTCCTAGATTGTGGGGTGCTTCCCCGAATAGGCATACCTCTCTGCAGAGCTCACTCTGCGCGTTTGCCTCACCTTCCCGCCAACATCCCAATGTTTGGGCAGGGGGCTCAGGTCCCTTCTGCATTGATGGAGCAGGTGCCCGGTGCAGCCCCAGGGTTTGCTTTTGCTCAGCACCTGCCATGTGCCCTGCTGTGGGACTTGGTCTCTTGTGCCCGCACTGCAGGGCTCCTGTGTTACAGAAGAGGGTCCCAGGTCCAGAGAGGGCAGGGTTTGCCCCCACCTGGCAGCACCTAGGATCCAGGTGAGGGTGGCCTCCCTGCCAGGCCTCTGCTGGCAGCGCGGGGCCATGCTCTGGGCCTCGTTCCTTCTCCGCCCGACAGATACTCACCAGCGTGTGGCAAGTCGTGCTGGCTCGGGGCTCAGTGGCACCTGAGCACAGTAACAGTCCCTCGTTTTGAAGGCTTTTGGTGAGGAGTATCTGCCCCTCCTGTCCTTCAGTGGCTGGTGCTACTGTGCGCCTGACCCATCTCCAGGATGGAGATGCTTTCAGGGCCAGAGCTGGCTGCTTGTGCCGGACATGGTAGCCGTGGGCTAGGGTCTTCCATTGGTGGCAGGCTCCCGTAGTTAGAAGGACAGTGTTGAAGCTGGTCTTTTTACACTTCCCATAAGTGGAAGGAGAATTTTTCCAGACCCTTAGGACAAAGGATAAGATTAGAAATCTTTCCTGATAGAGGGGAGTGGGCTACATAGAGCAGGGAGAAACCACTTGAAAGCCGACTGGCAGCCCAACCCCCTTCCTTTGTTGATGGGGGAAATGGTTAATTATGTTATTTTTCTCTCCCTCTGACACGTGCAAATGAGACTTCGTTAATAACTGAGCTGTTAAATAAATGGTAAAATTTTAACACCAATGTCAACTTGTCAGGGAGTCTCTGGAGAAGAAGGTGAGCTGGAGGGAGAGAGGCCTGTGGTCCCCTGCACCCTGCTTGGCTGGCCCCCTCTGTGGACCCTCCCTAAACCCCTGAGGCCTCCTGGAGCCATTCACTTCCCACTCTCCCAGCCCCTACAGGGCCTGAATCGTTATTTAAAATGATAATAAATACAGAACAAGTTGCCCAGCTGAAGTTAGGATGTGCAGCCAGATGAGGCATTGCAGCTCTGGGCACCCCCTGCCTCCTGTGGGCACGGCCTGCTGCTGTTCAGCTAGTGCCCCATGTGCAGCAGGAGTTAGCACTGAGGATGGTGCCTGGCCCCCAGCCCCAGGGTGCCAAGACCCTGCTGGGTTGGGGGGGGCAAGCTGATGGCAGAGTCCGAGGAGCGCCCCGCCCGTCTTGTGAAGGCCAGTGAACATTCCTTGCCATCTCCAGGAAACAGGCTTTCCATTCCCAGGAGGGCCTGGAATACTATGACCTTCTCTTAAATCTCTTGTTTCTAAAAGCTGCTGCTTTCTCTCTGAAGGTTTCAGGAATAAACAAGACCTCAGACTGATATCAGTCAGTGGCATCTGTCAGCTCTGCTCCAGGTCCTGGCCATCTGGCTGGAAGGCACTCCAGTCACTGGCTCTAGCCTTGGCAGAGTGGCACACGCCTGTCCCTAAAACTCACTAGCTCGTGGCATTTGCTTTACTCTTCATCCCAAGCTGTCAGCAGGTAATTACTGAGCACCTGTGTTCCCCAAACTGCTCCAGGCTGTGGGGGGGGACAATAAAGGATGAGGCGGCCCCTCCGTGCAGGGATCCTGCAGGCAGCTGCGGAGTGGAGAATGAATGGCCGGGCTTGGCTCACTGGGGGCTCCTTGCAGTCAGCAGTGGGCTGGGGCCGCCTCCCACAGACTGTGCTCCGCAGACCTTGAGGCTAACTTGTGCCTCGGGACTGTCACCAGGCTTTGGTGGTTGAACTGGTTTTCATGTTATGGTGGGAGGCCTCTGTGGACCATGGGTGGCAGAGTTTTGAAGAGAAGTGGGTGTCTTCTAGTTCAGGCTTCTGGGCTTTGCTGTCTCCCAGTGTGATGTGTTCTCTTCTGGCCCCGGTCCTGTCTGGCCTCTGGGTAGCAGGTAGTACTGTAAAGCTGGGTATCTGTCTGTCTTGCAAATCTAAAATATTTTACTTTTTAAATAGAAGGGAAAAATGCTTGAACATTTGCAGCTGGGAGATAGCAGATTGAAAATGCTACTGAACTCCACTGCACAAAAGAAGGCAAAGGGGAGAGAGCAGAGTGCCGGTGAATGCCAACGGAGCAAGGCCTCACCATCTGCAGTGCATGGGGAGCTGTGCAGGCAGGTGGGTGTCTTCGGCCAGGCCCGGAAGGTGGCCTTGGCCACTGGCTCCTGCTCGCTGAGCCCCAGCTCTCCCATTGCAGGAGTGCCATAGCCAGTGCACCTCAAGAGAGTCAGTGGGACAGAGGGGCCCCCAGTACCTGTACGACGAGGTTCTGCCCCTGCGCATCTTTCCCGTCTTTAGCCTGCTTATCACATAGGGTTTGGAGATGCTGAGCACCAGACAGAGACATGCAGGCTGAGGCAGCAGTGTGTGTCGCCCCCCTCTGTGTGGAGTGGACCAGCATTTGCTGGGTCTGCGTGTATGGTCTGACCTGTGAGGCCACCTGGGGGCTCTGACAAAGCCAGCACCATCCATCACCCCAAACTCAATAAGGTCAGTCTGAAAGTCTGAGTTGAAGCTGCTGTGTGTCTTCAGATCCAGAGGAGGTGTTACTAGCTCTCCTCACGGACCCTGAGGTGCTTTGCCTCTGCAGCATGAGGCCTGTTCTGCAGGCGATCCCACTTGGTTCCTTTGTCTGAGGCCAGACTTTGACTGAGTTACATCTTGTTTTCACCCAAAGGGGTGTCACATGCTGAGCAGGACCTTCTGTTGGGTGCGATGCCCGCCAGCAGAGATTGCAGCTGAGGGAGCCATCTGAGGTCACCTGATGCCTGTGTGTAAGGACGCAGAGACTGTGGTGCACAGCAGGGGCAGCTGTGCCGGGCCTGGGCCAGAGGCCATGCTTCCATGCTTCCCTTGCAGCCGTCCCGGTCTGTTCATCACATTACGCTCAGCCCCATTCTGTTCAGGCACCCTTCATGTGTGACTGGTCTTGTGCCCTGAGTTACAGGGAAGCCCATATTGGACAAGGTTGCAGGGGCCTGGAAGGAAAGCCCCCACTCAGGGCTATAGAGGGGCCAGAGCCCAGGTTCTGACCGGCTTCCCTATCATGCTCTGTGTTCTCTGCTCCCGCCCTTTGGGCACTGGTCTGGTGGTGGGTGGGTGCAACCTGCGCTAGCCCGGCCTCTTGTGTCCGTTGTTGGGCTCTTCGGGAGGGGCCTGTGTGAAACATCTACCGGAAGGTTCCCCCGCAGCCACAGCCCTCCCCAGGTGAGTCTGGGTCTCGGTGACTGGGCCCTGGGCCCTCTGTCCTGTGCTGAGGAGCTCCATGACACCGCTGTGGCATGGGGAGCCACCCTGGAAACATCTTCAACAGGGACGGCCCTTCTGGGGCTGCTCAAGCACCCCCCTTGCCCACGGCAAGTGAAGCAGGAGGTGGGGTGGTGGTTAGTGCTGCTGGAGCCCAAGAGGGTGGCAGGAAATGCAAACTGCCAAACCCAGGGAAAAAGCAGCAGAAAAGGATGTGGGCTCTGGAGAGTGTGGAAACCAGAGTCCAGGTATATGCTGAGCGAGGGGGTCAGCATACCCAGGACCAGCCTTCACACCATCTCCAGGTGGCCGGGCACTGGGAAGGGGATGCCAACAGCTCACACACTCCAGAGGCACTGGCCTTGTTCCTGACTGTATAGGAAGACAGCCTCCTCTTTCTGGGAACTCTTGCATGGCCAGCTCAGATGACCCTTTGCTGGCATGTGTCCTGGAGGCCTGGACCTCGCCCTTTAGTCAGCAGGGCCTGTGGACTTGCGGGGCTGCCGTGGTGCCAGGCTTTGCTGACGTGCCAGTATGGCCACCATGCTTGCTTGCTCTTTTCCATGCTCCAAGACAGCAGTGCCCACTCGGATTTCTACTGATCCTGCAGGAATTAGATTTAAGTGGCCTGAAGACTCTTGGGGGACCCATCTCACCTGCTGTAGCTTTGCTGCCTCTCCCAAACCCTTCCCATCACACTTTCTCCTGCTCCACAGAGCCTCAGCCTCCCCAGGAAGACCTCTGCACACCTCACCTCTCTCTCTCTGGCCCCCAGTCCGTGCTCTGTGCTGCGAGTCCTGCAGCCCTGCAGTGACGGTTTGCAGGTACTCAGCTCTCGCTGCCCTCTCCTCAGTGCTTCCCGGAGGCCTGGCCACACCTGCCCACATGTGCTGGCCTGTGCTCAGCATATCCTATCGTTTGCATCTCTGTGTCCTCCCTCAGCAGGCAGGGCAGGAAGGTGGCTTCCGAGGGACCTGCCTCTTTGCCCCTTGTGGGCTGCCAACTCCCTGCCCTCCCTCCTCTGTCCATTCCTGTCTTTTGGTGATACCCAGGGCCGTCCGTATCCCCCGGCCAGTAAATCCCCCTGCTGCTGTCTCCAGTTACCCTGTGAGTGTGCCAGCTCTGTGCCCACTGTGCTGCTCTCCTGTTCTTCCAGGTTAAAGGAAGGCTGGATGTGGAAGGAGCAGCATGTGCTTTTCCTTTGTAAAATCCTTGAAAAGACACCTGATTTCATAGTAATTCTTGTAGTTTGATGATTCTCCAGTCTGAGGCTTTGGCTTGTTTGCCTGACTTCTCACTGAGTGCACTGCGTGTGAGAGAACCGATGGTCAGTGAACACTTGGCCAGCCCCCCAAGCCTGTTTCCTGCCCTTCCCGGTTACCTCACCCTGGCCTGGAGACCACCAGCCTGGCTGCTGGCCACACTACGTGGGTGGGATTGCATGATTTCGTCCCTTGCTCCTGTTTGTTCGAGAATCACGCCTGTTAGTGTAGGTGTCGTTGGCTCCCTGCTGTGGCCCGAGATGCTCCATTTTGAGACTACACTGTGGTCTTTGACTCCGTTCTGTTGGTAGGCACTGGGTGGTTTTCAGTTTGGGCTGCTTATGAATAGCGCTGCTGTGAGCACGCAAGTGCATGTCTTTTGGGAGGTGTACGCTGCGTTTGTGTCAGATGAACACCCAGGAGTGGAACTGCGGGTCATCCAACACACACGTGGTGAGCAGTTTCCCCAGCGGGAGCACTGCTTTGCATGGGCACGGCCATGCCCTCACTCCCACCAGGTGTCCTCGGGCGGCTCCTCGGCCGCCCTGGAGGGCAGGTCATAGTTCCACACTTGGTTTATTCTGCTTTTCTCTGATGGCCAGCGCAGTTGGGCGCCTTTTGTGTATTTATTGGCCATTTGGGCACCTTGTTCTGTGATGTGCATAGTCATGTCTTCTACCCATTTTCCTTTTGGGTTGTTTGCTTATACTGATTTGTTGGAATTCTTTACATAATCTGTGTGTGTGTGTGTGTATAGCACATGCCTTCTCTTGTGGCTTCCTGTCTGATGCTGTCATTGGTGTTTTTTATGAATGCAAGTGCTTGGTTTTGAGTCCAATTTGCCAGGTGTTTCTGGTCTGGTCACCTCTTTTGGTATCCTCTTTAAGAAATCTTTGATTACTGAGATCAGAAAAATGTTCTACTGTGTTTTTTCAAAAAGCTTTATTGCCTTACCTTCCCCATTTAGACCCACCATCCACCTGAAACTTGTGGAGTGGGGCAAAGTGTAGGGCTCCAGAGGAGAACTTTTGAAGGCGGCAGCCCCTTGGCCTGTCGCCTTGGAGGAGACCGCTTCCCTCCTGGACTGCCGTCACTGGTCAGCCATGCTGGTTCACATGCTGGTCCTTGGCTCCTGATGAGCATGGACCGAGGGTGAGAGGTCAGGGAGGACCGAGCCCTGGATTACTCCGGCTCCAAAGGTCAGGGGTGGTGGAAGCCAGGACCGGGGACTTCTGGAAGCCACGAGTCATGATGGGGGCGTGAGCTTGTGAAGGCTGTAGGCTGGTCTACTGAGGCAAGGACTTAGTTCCGCAGAGGGCGGTCACTCCTGGACAGCAGCATGTCCCCGTGGCGTGGTGTGTGGAAGGTCTGGCTGGGATGGTATGAGAGAGGGCAGGCACGGGCAGTGCAGTGGGCCAGTGGGTTTGTTTCTGCAAAGGGTATAAGAGGATTGGAAGAGTGTCTGCAGACAGGACAGGCTTTGTTGGAGGATGGGAGGGCCGTGGCATGTGCGTGTTAATGGGAATGGTCTTGGGGGGTGTGGTGGACACATGAGCATGCCCCCTCCTCTTGCTGAAGTAGAGGACCTGGGAGTAGTGCCAGGAAGTGTCTGCACAGCCAGGAGTGGTGGCCTCTGTCTGCAGGGCTTGGTTCATTTGCATCGGTGAGAGCTGCTGGTTTGCCTCCTGGGTGGGGTCCTGGGGCCTCAAGGACGGCCTTGCTCTCCCTGACTGTAGGCCCTCCTGTGGCATTGGCACCCTGGTTTCTGTGAAGGTGCCACCCGTATTATGTGGAGACTCTCAGGACTGGTTGGTGGGCAGATGGGGCTGCATGCACAGCTCAGAGCAGTACCAGCAAGTGACTGTGAATTTGCATCTGGGCTGTGTGTCTACAACCTCCTGCATGCCCATAGGAATGCTGCCCTCCTGGTTTTAGGCCTTCCCTACGTTTAGGGTCACCTTCTTTTCTTAGGCCCCACTTTCTGTCTTTGGTGTTCCCTGTGGTCCATTTGTCCTGTTTGTCTCTGCATCGGCTTCATGTTTGTGGGTGCAGTTTCTGGATGACCTGGCTGGCGACCTGACATCTGCACCTGCGCCATTCCAGACACTCGAGCTCTCCCCAGGGCATCCCCAGCAGTGACTTGGCCAGCACTCTTGGGTTTCTCTTGGCAGTCTTGTCCTGCAGCCCATTGATCAGTCAGTGGGAGTGTTTACTTACTGCCCACACACTGCAGGCCAACAACCCTGGGTGTGGGGTGCGAGGCGGAGCACTGGCCTCAGGGACCTGCCTCTCCCCCAAGGCTCGACGGGTCTGCTCGCTCCATGTGTGGAGGCTGTGTTCCACACCTGGAAGGAAGGAGGCAGGAGGAGGAAAAGATGTCAGCATTTTATTTGAATAACTTTTAAATTCTGATTACAAAAGGAATATATTTTCATTCAGAACATTTGACAAAGCAGGAGAAGAAAAACCAGAACAGATGAGAATAAAGGTTTCCCATAATCCTTCTGCCCAGTGAAAACCATTGTGCATGTGTTGGCTTAGGTGCTTCCTGATGTTTATGGATACCAAAAATGTGTGTTTCCCTAATGTAGTTTTTAGAAAAGATGTAATACTATGTGCTCTCTTTGGTTTGGGTTTCTTATTTGTTTAATCTTTAGTTCACATTTCCCATATTAAATATTCTTTCAAAACAACTTTTTGGCTGTAAGTACTTTATAAATATTTAGCCAAACTCTTAATTGTTAGATACGTAATTGTTTTCACTATTCTAAACAATATCCTGATTAATACACATGTTCCTAAGTCTTTGTTTGCATCATTGATTATTTCTATAGGATGGATTTCTAGATGTGGAATTGTTCCAAAAGTATGCACATTTTTAAAGCCAACAATTTTTGAACAATTGAGTTTGGGCTAAGTGCTTTTATATACAGGTTATCTTGTTTAACACTTAAGAAAGACGCTTTGATTTTCTAGAAGAAAATAAAGGGAAAATCTTCATGATTCTGGGTTTGACAATGAGTTTCTAGTTAAAACACCAAAAGCACAATCCATTAAATTAAAAAATTGATAAATATGTCTTCATTAAAATGGAAAGCTTTTGCACTGGGAAAGATACTGTTAAGAGAAGGAAAAGACAAGAAACAGGGAGAAAACACTTGCAAATCATGTAACTGATGAAGGACTTGAATCCAGAATATATAAAGAGCTCTTAAAACTCAACAATAAGAAAAAACCTAATTTAAAAATGAGTGAAATGTCTGAACAGATGCTTTGCTAAGGAAGATTCAGAGGGCAGATAAGCATAAGGACGGGTAATGCAACGGCAAGGAAATGCAAACGGTAACACAGAGACAGCACCACACGACTATGAGAATGGCTGAAAATAGGCTGAAATCTAACAAACCCAACGACTGCCCCTGGGCATGGTGCAGATCGAACAGTCACTTTGGAAAGCAGCCTGGTGGTTTCCTACAAAGCTGAACAGTCTTAACATGCATATGCCCCGGAAGGCGAGCTCCTAGGTTTTTGCCCACGAGTTGAAAACAGGTCTGCCCAGAACCCTGTCCATGAAGGTGGTAGAGTTTTGTTTGCAGTCATTGACTGTCAGCAGGGAGTGAATGAACAAAGGGCACCTCCACCCCAGGGATCTTAGTCAGTGATCAGGAAGGCGGATCAAGCTCTTGAGACAATAAGGGCATAGCTGCCTCCTGAATTTCTGGTACTAAGTGTGAGAGGCCAGGCCCAAGGCCACCTGGGATGGGGCGGGGCAGGGACTCTGGGGAGGCGGACTTGTGCCCCCAGTCTTGCTTTTCCTCGTAACTCAGTGACTGCACCGTAGGAGGCCCAGGGCTCCAGCTCACCTTGTGTAGAGCTGGCCAGAGGAGGACTGACAGTGGAGACAGGGTGTGGGCCAGCCTGACTGGGCCAGCTGCCCCTCCTCTGCCTGGGAGCCTTAGGTGGGTTTGGGATCTTTCTGTGCTTCCTAAGCACTTTGCATCATTATCATTTAAATGGCACCTTTTCAACTATTGATTATAAAGTTGGGCTCAGCCAGAGCTGCCTCCCTCTGTGCTGGTGGGGCTTTGGGATGCTAATCTCGGAGACAGATGGCCACTTGGAAATCCATTTGCTGGAAGAATTTGTGTAAAGAGAAGCACTTTTCTTTGTTACCAGGCTGTTTCCTCCTGTTGCAGGGTGCAGGGCGCCTCCAGATTAATCCTTGAAGTATACTTGGGGAGGGAGCTCGTGGGGAAGGGGGTGACTCATTGAGATGAGTCCACAATTCCCAAGGTTGCGGCTCTTCCATGTTGCAGTTGCCCACAGGGCGTGAGGAAGGCACCCGCCGTGTCTGGGGGCACCTCTGCGCCTTTGGGCAGCCCTCTGATGGCATGCCCGTAGACAGAGCCTGCCTGGGCCTGGGCTTGGGTCCTGCTTCCTGCCTGCGCTGAGGTGGACCCCCTTCATGGGTCAGACTTCGCCAGCAAATCAGAGTGTGGCCCTGGGGCCTGGTGGTCTGTGTGCCAGGTGCCACCTTGTTCCTGCTGTGCCTGCAGGTGGATTCAGATTCGCCTGAGGTGAGCACAGGGCTCAGTGGGGGACTTTACGTGCCTCCTCTCCGTGGAGCTCGTGTGGTGGGGAGGGTGTTTGGGCATGGAGATGTTTCTAGAACATTCCACCGTGCAGCATTGCAATTCCTCTCCAGCGCACAGGGAATGAACACCAGGACAGACCATGTGCTAGGCCACAAAGTAGGTGGAAATTAAGTAGCATACTCCTTAATGACCAGGAGCCAAGGACGGAATCCCAGGGACGTTAGGGAATACTCTGAAGAAGGAGAAGGAAAACATACTAAATCTGGGATGCAGCCAACGTGGTACTCAAGGGAAATGCAGAGCTATTGGTGCCTCCACTGAAGGAGCAGAGACCTGGTCATGACTTCCCTAGAGAGGAAGGAGGAGCAGACTGGCCCAGAGCCAAAGGAAGCCAGCCGCAAAGGCCATAGGTGAGCAAGATGAGAAGATGGAGACGTGACAGAGGACAGGGTGAGCAGAAGTGTCTCCTTTCAAAGATGAGCTGACTGACACACGCTGGTGAGGACATAGAGAAATTGTAGCCCGTGTGCACCGTGGTGGGAGAGGAGGCTGCAGGCGCTCTGCCCGCATGACCTGAATAGGTACCTGCACAGCCGTGTCCTATCAGCACTTTTCACAGCAGCCTCAAGCCGGAAGCAGCCAGGTGTCCGTCAGCGGGGAGGGTGGATGAACAGCAGGTGATAGGTCCATACCGGAGAATGCCATCCACCCTAAGGAAGGAGCGGGCACTGACCCCGCTCCAGCGTGGACGGACCTGGAGTATGTGTGGTGCAGAGAGGTCAGCCAGCCTCAGAGGCCCCTGGAGGAGTCCCAGCCACAGAGACAGTAAGTGGAATAGTGCGTGCTGGGGGCTGGGGCGGGGGAGGGTGCTGAGTGGGAAGACAGACATGCTGTGGAGATGCTGCACGAATCTGCCATCCAAGTGCACTGATGTCACTGGCCTGCAAACTTGGAAATGGCTAAAACCCTGCTCCTCCTATTTCACCACAAGAACAAGGTGCGGAGGCAAACAAGCACATGAAGATCATTAAAGCTATAGTGAGGCTTCGCGTCGGGCCCACTAGGATGGCTGGGATGAAGATGATGCTTCATACGTAACAATAATGGCACATGTATCATTATGTCACATAACAGGTTTTATAATATTCATTTAAAAAATGGAAGTAGCGGTATTGGTTAGGTGTGGAGGAATGGGAACCCTCACGGATTACTGGTGGGAATATAAAAGGGGCAACCCCCATGGGCTCTGTTTGGCAGGTTCTCCAGGGGTTAAACCACAGAGTTCATATGACTGAGTGATCCACTTGTGTTACACACCAGGAGAATGGAAGTGCACATTCACACAGATGCCTGCAAGTGAGTGTCCATAGCGTTCACGTTAGCTAAAGGATGGAAGGAACCCAAATGCCTAGCTGACAGGTGGGTAGACAGACCACAGTCCACCCATCCTTTGAGGGCTCTGTACCCACAGAAGCGATGCACAAGGCCACTGCTGTGGGACAGGCCTCAGAAACCTAGAACCGCGCGGGCAGGCCGGGTGGGGCTGTGAAGCACGCAACTCCATCGGCATGAAGTGTCTATGGCAGGCACATGGTGAGGGGTGCCCAGGCGGGGCGACGGGCACTGTGAGCAGGGATGGGGTTTCTTTTTGGGAATGAGGAAAGTCGTCTTGAATTGGTGTTGATGTTTGGACAGCATGGCAAATACACTAAAATCCTGCAAATTGTGCACTTTAAATGGTTAAAATGGTAGATTTTTTTAAATGTAAAGTTTACTTGGGTAAGAAAATGAGTCAATTACTCAAAAAACGGTTTTACTCAAAAAACATTACTCAAAAAAATGTTAGGTGGTGCCTGAGAACCAAGCGAGGCTCACTGAGAAGATGCCTCACAAGTAACCAAATTCCCTGCTGTGGGAATGGGTGGGTGGGGTGCCCTGGCCGCTGGGGGCGTGGCAGCTGCCTGTGGCTTGCTCCCGGTATGGGCTAGGGCTGAGCAGCATGGAGGCGGCATGCGGGCCAGCCCCCCAGGAGATGGGGCGAGGCTAGGGGCACTCTGTGCACTTATAGACTCCACGCTGTGTCATCTGCCCTAATGGGACCACGTGTGGAAAACGCTTCTCAGCAGCAAGTGCTTTGTAGCTCGTAAGTGGGGCTGTGTTGAAGATGAGCTCAAGCCCCACAGGACAGACCCACCACTTTTGGGTGGGGCTGGTAGGTGACTGGGGGCAGGCCTCCCTGTTTAGGCGGCTACTGGAGTCTCAAGTCTGTGGCAAAGCAAGGCTGGGCCTGTGAGCGTTTCATGGGGCTTAAGTCCTCTTGGCCACTGCTGGCAGAATCTCTCTCTGGCCCGGCCCTGGCTCATCTTCCTGGCTGTGGTTGTGGATGATGTTCCTCTGGCATGTCGGTGGCGGCAGGGTGGAGAATGCCCGAGACAGCATGGTGGCCTTGTGTTGGCAGAATGTAGTCCTGAGCAAAAATACGCAGGGCAGATATTACAGTGGAGGAACCCCTGGGAGGACAGGCTGCACGCCCCCACCCGTCGGGACTGGTTCGGGCTGTGGTGTAGCTGGGGAGATATGTGCTCACTGAGTGGGGGTTTGGGGTCACTGCAGGGGTGGGAGGGAGGCTCTGGTGCTCACACCCACCTCACATGTTCCAGGACGTCTGTCTTTCTTGCCATGTGCTGCTGGGAGGCATTCCCTGACGTGTCTGCTTGGCCCGAGTGGTGTCTGACACACAGTAGGTGAATCTGCTCTGTGAGCTAGTGGTCTCAACTAGTGCAGGGTCATGACTGAGGGACCTGACCTTGTAAGTCCCTGGCTCCCGCACTGAGCCCTGGGATCCCCATCTCCACCATACAGGCAGCTGCATTATGGCCGTGCGCTTGCGGGAAGCTGTCGCACAGTAGGTGCCAGTGCCTTGGAAAGGCTGCTCCAGCGGGTGGGACACATCCGTCTCCCAACCCCCGCAGGCAGCCCCATCCTGTCATACTTAGAGTCTCCCAACAGCGTGCCCATGCCAGCCTCCACTCCCTAGCTCTCCTGGTGTCCCCTGCCGGCCTGTAGCATGGGGGGCACCTGGCACCCCCAGTGTGAGGCAAGCGGAGCCTGCAGCTCCAACAAGCATTAACCCTACCTTTGCAGGTCACATTAGTCTCAATCAGTTCTTAAAGTTCTGGAGGAAATAAACTGCATGGAGCTGGTGTCTCAAGTCAGCGCCAGGTCCGGGGGCACAGGTGCATGGGGGGAGTGAGTGCGCTGCCAGCACAGTGATGGATGGGCAGGTGCTGCGCTTGCTCCCAGCTCTCACTGAAAAACAAGGGGAGAGAAACCAATAATTCTTTAGACTTCATTTTCTCCTCTTGCTGTTGCAGCCTGGAAGATGCTGTGGAGATGTTTATTAAGTGGGGCAACACATTTAGAGAGCTTGTCGGCCATGGTTACCACATGCTGTGTGCGTGCAGGGGCCGCTGCTCTGTAGGTGCCCCCGTGGAGCCTGCCATGTTCTGCGTCCCTGACGGGGGGCTCCTCACTGGTGGGGGACAGCAGTACTCCAGGAGGGAGTTGATGTCAGTGTCCCCATGTAGGTGCTGCACCTAAGTGGGTATCGACTTCTGTGCTCTGTGTCAGGACAGGAAAATCGATGGGAAAATAAACAGGCAGGACAGGCTTTATTAGTCAGGGCTGCCGGCAGCTGGAGGACATCGGCGTCAGGCGTGGATCGAACCTGAGCTGAGAGCAGGCAATCCCGCTCTGCTCGCTACACTGCTGGTGGTCGGGCATGTTGGGAACCTCAGCGCCAGAGCCACTGACTGGGCTGTTAGGTCCTCGAAGAGGGCCGTGGGGAGCCCACCACTCAGGGCTCCTTGTGAGTACGGTTCCTGCAGTGTCCACCCCACACGCCTGGTTGGAGGGCTTCCCTCCTCCAGCTGATTCCTCTGACCTGTCCTTGCTTGTGGACTGGGAGACCCTGCCCCGCCCACTGGGCCCCTGCCTTCTGCCCGGGCCCCCTCCTCCTGCTCGGGAGGCTCTCCTCTGGGGGCTGTCACGCCGCCCCTCGCTCAGCCTCCTCTTCGCTCTCAGCTTCTCGGGCCTGCCTGTCCCTGGCTGGCAGTGCAGGGCTGTCACTTGTGCTCTCTCCTGCTCCTGGATGGTGAACTCCTTGAGGACAGGGCTATGATCTTTTACGTTGTCTTTCTGTCCTATTTGTTTTTATTTCTGGCACAGAGCCCAGGGATGGCTGGGTAGAGGTGCTGATGCATTGCATGCAGAAGCAGTGTATATCAGAACCTGGCCTAACTCAGCTCTCTACTCCAGGTAGATGCTCCAGGGACGGCAGTTTGCTTTTCTCGTCTCGTAGTATCTATTTTGAATGTCATTCCGTCTCCATTCAAACGGCCTCATTTTCTTGAAGAATGGTTCCTTGTCTCTGGGACCCAGCAAGTAAACGGTGAGGTGCCAGCACTTGCTGGGCACCCTCCGTGGGACACGCGGGCGCCAGCAGCTTCCTGCTGGTATGTGGGGCTTGACCCCAGTTGTTAGGACAACCCAGGACATGGGGTGCCAGCAGCTTCCTGCTGGGGCATGGGGCCTGCCCCCAGTTGTCAGGACGAGTGAGGACCTGAGGCTGAGTGCTTGGGGCGCTGCCTGCACAGGCCATGGACTCCTGTCTAGAGCTGTTTCCTGTGTGTGTGTACAGGTTGCCTGCCGGGCAGTTCCGCGTGTTGGCAGTGTCCCACCCACCCCGGCTCAGGCCTCTTCCCACCCCTCAGTTCCCTCTTAGCGACTGAGCACCGAATGGGCCCGGCGTGCCCCTCCTCCCCTCGCGTGCCACTTGTCCACCCAAACCTGCACCCAGTGCCCTGCCTGCCTGGTGGGTGTGGCTCTGCCCCTTGACCCAGGGGAGGGACACATGGGGAGGCAGGGGACCCTGGGGGGAAGGTCGTGGGTGCCCAGCTCTTAGCTTGCAGGACACGGGTTTTGTCCTGGCTGCCCACTTGCAGCTCTTTGGCCTTGGGAAGGCCACACCCTGGCCTTGAGGGGAGCAGGAGTCAGGGCGTAGCTGAGATGGGCACGAACGAGCATGTGGGTGTTGCTCTGAGCCCCTCCTCTGCCCTTGTGCCCACAGGGCCTCACCAGAGCTCCGTGGTTGCTGCTACATGGGAATGGGGGGTGTGGTGTCATACCTGGGGCCCATCAAACCCTGCCCTGGGAGAGACGGGGCCGCCCAGGAGGTGGGTGTGGGTGAGCAGGGTGCCCGGCTGTGAGCAGATGGGGAGAGATGGGGCCGCCCAGGAAGTGGGCATGGGTGTGTGGGGTGCCTGGCTATGAGCAGACTGGGAGTGATGGTGCCGCCCAGGATGGTGGCTGTGGGTGAGCTAGGTGCCCGGCTGTGAGTGGATGGGGAACTTCATAGGGTAATCCTTTCCATGCAAGTCTAGCAATCTCAGAGCCTCTGGTCCACCCAGGCTTGCAGGGGCTTGTTGGCTCCAGCATTAGGAGCCCTGAGGGGCGGGCCCTTCCACGTCTCGCCACCCTCTGCACGCCTTTCTGGGCCTTGACACAGACAGCTGTATGGAGGGCAGTGACCAGCAGTCTGTTTCACTAAGGGCCAGATAGGCAATGCTTGTGCCAGTTTGGGCTGTGATCCATTTCACAGGAAACACGGCCACCAACCCTGCATGAATGCACGGGTACAGCTGTGTCCCAGTGCAATTCTTTTCAGAAGCAGGTGGCACCTCCCTTGGGCCCTGGGCCGGCCCTGCTGCCTGCTGGCCATGCGTCTCCCCTGGGTCCTCATGCACTCCTATGACATGGCTGTGTGCAGACCCGGATGCTCAGCGACAGTCCTTCTCTCCCACCCAGAGAGATCAGACCTGGGTGTCTTCTGGCACTTTGGGCACTTGGCGAGCATCCCTGTGTCCCTGGGCATAGGGTCCCCTCAGTCCTCCCTGTGCCATCGTCCCCCCCAGGCTTGTTGGCCCAAGTGAGGCCACTCCGGGGGGCCACGTACCCTCTGGTCCCCACTGTGTTGCCCTCTCCAGATCTCAGCGACCTGGGCAGAGGCTGGCTTGCCCCACAGGATGCCCCAAGCCAGCCTCACTCGGGCTCCCCACTGCCGTGCCCCATGCGACTACAGGCTGCTGACTGATCAGCTCAGCTGGGTCATTCGTCATGGCTGGGATTGCACTGAAATGCAAAGGGTAGTTTTCCTTCTCACATTCCAGGGTCAAATGGAGGTGTTGCCTGTGTGGCCTCTGTTCATCTGGGAATGCAGATTGGATTTGGTGATCCCAGTGGATGAGAGGTTACGATGTATTCACCAGAGATGGAGGGAAAACCCCTGGGAGCCACCACGGCTTCCCAGCCTGCTCCCTTGCTGGCCTTTGGTGGGTAGTTATTTCATCCTTTGCTTTTCTCATTCTCTAGTTTTGTTTCCACTGTTTGGGTTTTTATTTATTTTTTTCAGAGAAATGTGTAATGGCACTTGGAGGCATTTAAGATTGGATTTAGATGGTGTAAATAAAGACAGCCAGCCATGTGCCACACCGGGTGTTGTGGGGCCAGGGTGAGGCTCGCTGCTCCCTCTCCAAGGCCCCCTGTGAGTCTGAGCAGGACCAGACGGGAGGGGCTGCCCGCCTCCCGCCCTCCTGTATCTGGTCCCCCTTCCTTTTGCCCAACACGTGCCAAAGCCACCCCCTGGCAGGACTAGGGAACCCTGGTCCCAGGCTGCACCTGGCCCCGGCTCGCCACACAAGGAAGGTGCCCGCGTGTGTAGATGGGACTCGGGCCTGGCCAGGAGCCCAACTCATGCCTCCTCAAGAGGCTTGTTCCCTCGTCAGGGAGCAGGGACACAATGCACCGGTACTTCCCTCTCGGGTTCTGGGGGCACTCAGCAAGAGGTCTGCGTGAGAGGGTCCCTCCCCGCGGGGCTCTGCCGCACCTGCACGGAGGTCGGCCTTTGGGCTCCACCTTTCTCGGAGCTCCTGGCTGCGGACCCCTCCTCGTTCTTAGTCTGTGTGAAGCTTAAGGAGACTGAACTGATGTGACTCTCAGCCAGCTCCTTACCAAGGAGCCTTGGCAGGCACTCGGAAAGGCCACACACGGCCTCCCTAAGGCAGGGACGTGGGAGAGGAGTGCAGACTGGCTGTCACTTCACACAGGCGGCTTGTTAGAGTCCCCATTGCCCGGAGAGCTCCTTCCTGTCAGTGAGGAGTTGGAAGGTGGGGGCTGCGTGGTGCCCTGAGCATCACACACTGAGGGGCTCGCACCCCCAGCCGGCAGAGTCCATGGCCCCCGTCCTCCTCCCCACCTGCTGCTGTTCCAGGTGCCCTGGGCTGGGCAGTGAGCCTACTTCTGCTGAGCTGGCCTCCAGGGGGCTGTGGTGTGAGAACCACGCCCGCTGGGGGTGGGACTCTGAGTGTGGTGCCGGCTCCTCCCCATCTGGGACCCAGCCCTCCTGTGGGTCTGGCCTTGCACCATGCCTTGCCGACTGCTGTGTGGCTCCCTGCTGGGGCCCGTACACGTGGCTGGGTGCACGTTTTCCAGGTGCTTCTGGAGCACAGTGGGGCCAGCTCTGTTCTTAGCCTGGCCGGAGCGTGCCCCCTGGTGGTGGGGTCTTCCCACGGCTCCCCCAGCTCCCAGCCCCTCAGCACCGTGTGCCTCCGCTCCCAGGAGCCTCACAGCATACTTGCCCTGGGGTGCTTCCCAACACCTGGTTCAGCCCTGCTGCTATTCCTACCCTTTCCTGAGGCCCAGATACCCTGTCCCTTCCCTTCCCTGAGAGCTGGGGACTCTTCCCTGAGGGTGGGACTGTCTCGGGAACTGTGAGCTGAGCACATGTGGAAGCCCTGCCCGTGCTGGTGTGTGTACAGAGCAGTGAGATAACCCTGCCTCTGCCCTGACAGGGAGCTTCAGGGCACTGAACAGACAAGCACACACTCACACAGCGAACTGGGACATGAAGGGAAAGCATGGGGGGTTGTGAGCAAGAGTGAGGAAGGTTTGGGTAGGATGGCGGGGGAGGTGGTACTCCTATGGGGCGCTTTGTGGAGGTGGCTGGTGTGGGGAGGAAGTGGCTGAGGCCAGGACTGCAGGGAGACCCAGGCAGGCTGGTCGGGCCTTGAACGTGGCTGCTGATGGAACACAGGGGCCTTGGCAGGGTGACGTTGGCAGGTGGGTTTGTGTTTGTGGGCTGTGTCGGGAGGGTGAGGGGCACAGCCTGGCCTGGCTCTGGCAGTGCAGGTGGGGGAGGTGGTGGTCAGGTGTGCTGAGGGCTGGTGGGGGGTGGGGTTGGGGGGAGTAATGGGGAGGGGGGCTCCAGGTTCTGGCTGTCCAGCTGGGTGAGCGTAGGGGGTGTGGGCAGGTTCGAGCAGGAACGGTCAGGGGTCAGGGTAGAACCCAGCTCTGGATGCCCACCTGGGAGCTCTGTGTGCCTGGCATGGCCCTTTTGCTCTGGCTCCCCGCCTGCTCCCTGTGTGGACCTGATTGGCCCCGGTCCCTGTCCCAAGATCCACCCTGGTCTGCACGTGCAGTACCTCCTTCAGAAGGTCGGCCCTCCAGAGCTGCTCTCACGTCAGTGGTGGCCCTGCCTACCCTCATTGCCCACCCACAGCCACCACTGGCCTCCCTCGCATCTTTCCTGCAGAATTGCCCCTGGAAAGTGCAGAAGCCAACGGTCTGGGTCTGTGTGAGCGGTGTTGCTGCTTGTCTTGTGGCTGCTGGGCACCTCTGAAGGGGTGGGCAGCGGGAGGGGGGGCCTCTGCTCCTCCTACTGTTGGCACGTGTCCCTCTGCCCCCAAGAGCCTTGCTTAGAAGGCTTCCCAGGACCTCTCTCCACCCAGGGCATAGACTGTGTTGGAAACTGAAGCCCTGTGCAGAGGCCACTGGAGGAGGGAGTGAACCTGTGGCCACGATGAAGCCCATGTGGCCCCCAGCTCCTCCCTGCTGGCCTGCTTGGAGAGAGCGTGCTCAGTTTGTGTATGATCTGCTGCTTCCTGGTGTTCTGTTGAATGTGTGGCCACCCCATCCATCTGCTATTAATCCTCTAGTCTAAGCTTCCAGAAATAAACCCAAAGTCCATTAGGAAATGGATGTTGCAGGGGACCTGGTGCCAGCAGTATGGCCTCCTCTGCAGGTTCCCTCCCAGATTGCGGACCAGCCCATAACCAAAGGCCCACTTGGCTGGAGGCTGAGCACTTACCAAGCAGCCCTGTGCATCCTTGGCAGCCCTGAGAGGTTTCTTGTCACTTGGCTCTAACTGCTGTCTCCCCATGGAAGCCAGGATGGCCCCTAGTACTGGAAGCTGGCTGCCATATCCCCTTTCTGTCTCCAGACCCTCTGGTACCCTTTGCTTCCTGCTGCTCCCTCACTGTGCTGTTTGCTAGCGTTTGTCCCTCTCAGGGCTCAGCACATATGTGCATTGTGTCCCTCACACTGTGCCCTGTGCCTCACAGGTGCCCTCTGGCTGGGTTCCCCCCATGTCTCACCTGCCACTACAGTGCATCTCTGCAGCCCTGTCCATTGAGGTGGTGGTGACCTTTCTGTCGGCCCAATCCTTGGCATCTGCAGCTCAGTCACGTCCCCCAGGCCTGATGGTGCACAGGGCAGGTGTCCTGAGTCGGAACACCTGATTGGCACACCCATTTCACTGCCTGCGTTTGCCACTGTCCACTCCTCCAACCTCAGCTGCGCCTGTCCTTTCCCCGCAACCATGTGTGTCTAGCCCATTGCAGTGGTTAGACCTGCATTGGTTACCTCATGCTGTCTGGCAGGTGCTTTGGAGTGGCCATCAGAAACAAAGCATGTGTGACCCTGCGCTTACTGTGACTGTCTTTCTTGTGCCATCGAGGAGGTGTACATGGCTCTGAGGTGCCCTTGCTTTGAACCTGGTTGGCCGTGGTTTTTGGGTGTGTGTAAGCCCAGAAGAGACTCGGTACAAAGCCTCGCCCCACACAAGCATCAGGCCGTCTCCCACAGAGGATGGCCGCCCTCTGCCCCACGGGGAGTGTGTGGCAGCTACTGTTCCACACTGTTCCCATCGGGGCCAGCAGGAATTGGGAGAAGAGCCAGGAGTGGGCGGTGATCTGTCTGAAGAAGGTCGCTGAAATGTCTGCTGCCACCTCAGAGTGTGAGCCTCCTCGCATTGTTCCTTGACGAAGATGTGCCGAGGCTGGGAGGCTCTGGGGGCCCTGCTCCCGCGGCCGCAACGGCCCTCACAGTGGAAGATAGGTCTTCAAAGCTCAGCAGATGGTGGCTCGAAAAGGCTTGATCGATAAATGTGCCGGCTTCTCCTTTGAGAACTAAAAGCTTTGTTTTGAACTTCCTGGGCTCACCAAAATGCCAGTGACCTGAGTTCACCTTAAACAGGAGACCAGAGGTTTAATTTTTCATGAGTTTCTCTTCTTAGCTTCACAGAAAAGGCTGAGATTGAACAGGAAGAGCACCACCAGCAGGGGAGGGTTGGCCGGGCGCTGGTCTCATGGTAGGCCATGGGCACCGGGGAGAGTCCCCCTGGGTGCTGGTCCCATGGGCGGGCCAGGGGCACCGAGGAGCGTCCCCCTGGGTGCTGGTCCTGTGAGTGGGCCATGGGCACTGGGATAGCCCCCCAGGGTGCTGGTCCTGTGGGTGGGCCGGGAGCACCCAGGAGAGCCCCCAGGTGCTGGTCCTATGGGTGGGCTGTGGGCTTCCACCCTGCAGAGCTCCCTTTGGAGGCTGTGGGCAGGGTTGCCCATAGAAGTCCCTTTCTGGGCCCATGGCATGTGAGATCTGGGTTGGGGGAGTCTTCAGTTGGCAGGTGGTTTGAAAAACAACTATGGGGCACTTTGGGCTGGATTCCTGGAACACGAGAAAACCACTCCTGCGGAAGCCAACCTTCCTGCTAGCAGAGGGCTTGGCCTTCACTGCCACCTTGCACAGGGCCAGGCTCCCTGACTGTGGTGCTCCCCTGAGCTATATGCTTTCACCTGCCTGCATGGATTTATACACGGAGAAAGTGCCTACTGACTTCCTCTCCCTGCAGATAGCAGCCCAACTTTCTGCTTTCCTTTGAAACTGTGTGAGCTCTGAGAAGGTCGTCCACGTCTCTGCCCCTCTCTCCTTGCATGGGCCCTTGTGGTCTGCCCTCTGTCCCTTTTCCTTCTGCACCCCCAGCCCCGCCTTGTCCTGTTCCTTTTCCTCAGAATGCCCAGCCATCTGGTGTGGAAGAGCCACGTGCATATCCTCGGGGTCCCTCCCCTGCTCCTCCCCTTGTAAGATGGTTATGCACCCCTTTGCCGCATGTCCTGCTGCTGTAGGTTTTGAGTTTGTGCATCTACCCTTGCCTCCCTCCCACACTCTGCCTTGCCAGCTGGCACCTCAGTGGCCCCTCCAGCAGGGCTGGGTGAGGTGCAGGGAATGGGGTGCTGACCCCTCATTCCCTCTTGGCAGCACCACCTCCTGCTGGCAGTGTCAGGGTGCTCGCTGGCTCCCGCAGGCTGGCACTGGAGGCCTAAGTAGTGGTTCTCTGAGGGCCTAGCTATAGTGATGGCAGCCTCTTCCCTTGCTCCCACAGCTTCCTGAGGTTGCTGTCCCCTGATGCTTAGGTTCCTTCTGCCTCCCGCTCACCCAGCTCCTAGCTCTGCACCTGGTAGACTGTCCTTCGTGTTAAATTCTGTACGTTCACAGGATACGTGTGTTTCTTTGCCTGAGGGACCTAACCCTGTGAGGTCAGGCTGGGCGGGGTGTGATGCCCACTGTTTGTCCAGGGCCTGGAGCTCGTGCTGGAGGTGGGGAAGTGCCAAGTGGATGGTGCGTAGGCTTGCTTCTAGGTGGCCCTGGATGGCGCTGTGGGCAGTGCTCAGCAGTGTGGCCTCCTGTTGTGTGCAGCTTAGGCATTACAGCCTAGTCCTGTCTTTTTGAAAACTGAGCACTAACAAAATACCAGGCCTGGTGGCAGGCCTTGAGAACGTGGAGCCAATGTGACTCGGCAGGTGGAGGTTGGGGCTTGTCTTGTGGCCAGGGCGAGGATGAGAGGCACTCAGGCTGGGTCTGCCCTGGGGCTGCCCTCCACTGCTGACCCTGCTGGTGTCAGGCCTCTGTTAGCATCGTGCGTCCTCTGGCCTTGTTCCTTCCCATCCTGATTTCTTGAACAGCGTTATGCCGGTAGGAGACGGGGTTCATTCTAACTGGGCACAGGAGCTTTGCTGGCCTGGGCCCAGCCCAGAAGCCCCGAGAGGCTTTGTCATCGTGTGTGGTTGCTGCAGGACATGTGACCTGTGTTGACATCCTGCAGTCAGCATTCTTGTTTCTGTGACACCTTAGATGGGGACGGGGCCTCAGGTCAGGCACCCCAGTGTTCTGAAGGACTGAGGCATACTGTGTTCTAAGGGCCTGCATAGTGAGCAGAGCAGCCAGCAGCCAAAAACGCGATACTCTGGGCTCAGGCTTGCACCCAGCTCTCTGCAGGTGGACAGCAGTTACCCTGTGGCTGTGCATATATTTGTGCCTGCTCCTGGAGGGGAGGTCTCCAGTGTGAGCCCCGCCTGGATGCAAGAGCATCGTGCGCCCAGAACTGCAGGGCTTGAGGTTTGCCAGGCCCCCCAGGCTGCCATCAACAAGCCTGTGCCCAGCCAGATTGGCTTCTCAGGGCCCCCTTGCCCCTGAGCCGAGCCAGGTGGAGTGCTGGTCCTGTCACCCAGCAGGTGGCCCTGGCTGCACTCAGGCCTGTGCATGTGTGGGTGAGAAGGGTCCATTGCTCTAATTAAATTACCTGTCTTGGATCAGAGGTATTGTGCTGTGGGCTCCCCACCTAGATTCCACTATTCCACGGTTGATTTCACAGTCTTTGGTTATTAAATTGGCCTATGAATAGTTCTAAATTGAACTAGAACTCAAAATAACCTCTTAGTATGTCTGTTTCAAATGAATATTAGCACTTGTTTTTTTCTTGTGTGTGTTTGGCTATGAACAAGGCTGGAGGTGGCAGATGAGGTTGCCCAGCTGCTCAGTTGGGCTGAGTGTCAGTGTTGGCTGTGGGGTGAAGTCAGCACATGGCTGCAGCGCCCGGGGGTCCTGTGGCCAGTGCTTGCGGCCAATCAGGGTGGCTCTGACCAGGAGCTCTCTGCCCAGCCTCTTCTACACATTTACTTTCAAGTTACGCTTAGCTATTTAAATACTTACACTAAATTAAAACTTAAAAAACTCCCCATACTCAGATGTGAATTAGAAAGTTTGCATAGTGGAGACTGCCTCCAAAGAAGGCATTGTCTGCCCTCACTGCAAATTCAGGTTTCAAGGAAACCATGTAATCAAAGCAAAAGGAGATTGTGTGTGCCCTGTGATCCCAGAGGCACAGGGCTACCGCCTCAGGTCTGTGTGCTGTCAGGCAGCCCCCGTGTCCTTATTTGTCGCCGCCTCACCGCTGTGCTGCCCCTATTGCCTGATAGCACGATCCCCATAATACCACATCTCTGTACCATATTTTTGAGGTTTTAAAGGTTTCCTTTGGAAGGAGGCTCCCTCAGAGAATGTGCGGCTGCTGGGTGTTCACCTGCACCTGGCAGTGGGCCTGGCCACGCACAGCCTACCCTCCCTGGGGTGGCTCCCTCCCCACCCCACTGCAAAGTTCCCTGGGCTCTCCCAGCCACCCTCCCACATGCAAACCTGGGGTGCCTGTGTGGGGCACCGCTGTTTGGGTGTGGCCCATCTGTGGGGCTGCGTCGAGGTCTTCTGCAGTGTCATGTCCGGCTCTGGTTCACCGTGACGACTGGGCGGGCCCGAGAACTTGCAGAAACAAGCCAGTGTGAGGGCAGCCCAGGCAGATCTGCTGGCCTCACCCTGAGGGCGCTTCTCTGCCAGGCCCAGAAATTGAGATCTAGCCTGGGGGCGACCGGTCGGGAGCACAAGGCCCTGTAGGTTGGAGTCCCTTCTCATCTGCCAGAGGGACATGGCCTCCGTGGAGGCTGGCCTGCGCCCAAGGCTGTTGCAGTAGCAGGTGAGAAACAGGTATCTGCCTGAGGTAGAGGCGCAAGCGGCCATAATGGGGAGCTGGCAGCTCCTCAGGAAAGGTCAGCCCTCCACAGGCAGCCTGGTGTGACAGGCCAGCTGTGCCCTGGTGCCTGCCTGCAGGAGATGTCCCAGCCCCCGTGGTGGCGGAGGCTCTGGCTGGCACTCCACTCTGCAGTGTTTGTAGGACGGGCCCACCTCGGGCGGGGGCGGATGCCCTCCCGCCGCACATCTGTGGCTGACTGCCGCTCGGAGGGAAGTGCTTGCTCTGGTGATTTAGTTCATTCAGAAGCGCCGGCTCCCGAAGCCCCACGTTGCTGGCAATCTTCCCCATTGTGTGTGGAGCTGAGTTTCCCCTCCCGCTCGCCTGCCATGCTCTGGGATCACCCCGGGTGTCTATTTGAAATCCAGAAACTCCTGAAAGGCGTTAAGTAGCTATTCAGAAGTGAGGAAATGACAGTGAGCTGGGCACACGTGCATCTCTATTCTGGGCCCTGAGTGACGAGCATCCTGGTGGTAGTGGGCCCGTGGGGGGGTGGGTGTCTCTGTGGCCAGGCCTGACGCTCTGCCCTTTTGCCTTCCCCCTGCAGTGCCCGGGGGCTGGAGAAGGCCAGGCAGCAGCTCCAGGAGGAGGTCCGGCAGGTCAGCGGCCAGCTGCTGGAGGAGAGGAGGCGGCGGGAGGCACACGAGGCCCTGGCCCGGAGGCTTCAGAAGCGGGTCCTGCTGCTGACGAAGGTACGGGCTCGGCGAGGGCGGTGCGCCCCACCACGTCCACTGGTGGCCTTCTGTCCTGGCCCCCACGTTTGTTAGGATCACTCCCAGATTAAATGTGCTTTCAACCACAACGCCCAGGCGCTTGCCTCCTGGCCAGTCAGGCTTAGGTCCCTGGGCACCTCCCGCCAAAAGGAGAGCCATGGCTGGTGGTCCGGCCATGTGTGTTCATTCTGGGTCGCTAGGAGGGGTCTTGGAACACAAGTGAGAGGCTCCCAACCCTGATGGTTCCTGCTGGGACTGGAGGGCCCTGCTGTGGCCTGGCCCTCCTGGTGCCCTCTCCCCTCTCAGTGCTCCTGGGAAGGGGCAGAGCCCAGGGGCATGACACCGGGGCCTGGGGCATCAGTGTGGGGCGCAAGGCCCTGTGTCTGACAGGTGGGGCAGCCCTCCTCAGGCCAGGGATGTGGCAGCCTCCCCTTCTCTCTCTGCCTGGTGAGTACCCTGCAGACAGCAGGGGGCCTTGGCCCGGGGTTGGGGGTGAATGCTATTGCCTGGTCCAGACACTCTGAGCAGGGTATTCCCGAGCTGGCCTGAGCTGGCCTGTCCGTGGGCCGGGTTCCCTTTCATTGTCCTGTGCCTGAGCGCGCCTGCCATTTGGCTCAGTAAGCTGGGCATGCTAGAGCATGAATTAAGGCTTTCTGTGAGAGTGTTATTTAAAATGATGCCTTGGATGCTGACATTTCAGAAGACAAAGAAGGAAATGCTTGGATCTGTCCCTAAATGCTCTCTAGGCAAGGTGTGGGCATCTGGCTTGCTGGGTAGAACCTCCTGCCTGCCCTCAAGCCATGTTGCATGGGCCAGCCCCCACCCCAGGGAAAGATGGCCCCCCAGGAAATATCAGTTGTCTTTGATAAACATTTGCCTGCTCTTGATCATTTTATATGAAAACCTAGGCTCTTCACTGCTGGGACCTCCTGTACAAAGGCCTTTAGGTAATGAGTCATATCTCAGCTACTAAAAGATGGCTGTCCTAGGGCTCCTCCAGCATCTTTCTGGCTGGGCCATGCCTGCTCACGTCTGCTGTGCATCACTCAGGGTCCTGGGTCCAGGAGCTCGGTGGCCTGGGAGGGGCCTCTCCACCTAGGCCCCAGGTGCTGCTCCTGAAGCCCTGGCTTTGCAGGTGCTCAATGGGGAGACATTCCAAAGATTGCCGTGTGATCTGGCCACCCCACTTCTGGGTATCTACTCAAAAGAAACGAGATCACATCTCAAACATGTCTGCACCCCCGTGTCCACGGCGGAGATGCAGTAGCCTTGACATGGAAACAGCCTGTGTGCCATTGGTAGGTGAGGGGATGAAGGAGGTGTGGTACATAAGCAGCGGGCTGTCCTCAGCCATGATGTCATTTGGTGACACCATGGATGGGCCCAGGAGCATCCTGGGGAGTGAAGTACATCAGACACAAATACTGTAGGATCTGACCTGTACACGGTCTCACAGATACTGCAGACAAACTGGTGGCTGCCAGCAGCCAGGGTGGGTGAAATGGGTGGTGATGGTTGAAGGTACAACCTTCCAGTTATAAGATAAATTAAAAACAAATTTTCCCCTCTCCCGTCCTGCCTTGCTCCTGCAAGGCCTTTTTCTTTTTTAAATTCTTATTAAGGAATCATTAATATACATTCCTATGAAGGTTTCACAAGAAAAACAATGTGGTTACTACATTCACCCATATTATCCCATACCCCCCATACCCCACTGCAGTCACTGTCCATCAGTGTAGCAAGATGCCACAGAGTCCCTACTTGTCTTCTCTGAGCTACACTGGCTTCCCCGTGACCCCACACACACCATGTGCACCAATCATGGTACCCTTCAATCCCCTTCTCCCTCCCTCCCCACCTGCCCTTCCCCACCCCTCCCCTTCTTAGAAGGGGAAGGTAACCACTAGTCCCTTAGAGTCTGTGAATCTGCTGCTGTTTTGTTCCTACAGTTTTGCTTCGTTGTTGTACTCCACAAATGAGGGAAATCATTTGATACTTGTCTTTCTCCGCCTGGCTTATTTCACTGAGCATAACACCCTCTAGCTCCATCCATGTTGTTGTAAATGGTAGGATTTGTTTCTTTCTTATGGCTGAATAGTATTCCATTGTGTATATGTACCACATATTCTTTATCCATTTATCTACTGATGGACACTTAGGTTGCTTCCATATCTTGGCTGCTGTAAATAGTGCTGCAACAAACATAGGGATACGTATGTCTTTTTGAATCTGAGATCTTGCTTTCTTTGGGTAAATTCCAAGGCGTGGAATTCCCGGGTCAAATGGTATTTCTATTTTAGTTTTTTGAGAACCTCCATACTGCTTTCCACAATGGTTGAACTATTTTACATTCCTACCAGCAGTGTAGAAGGGTTCCCCTTTCTCTGCATCCTCACCAGCATTTGTTCTTCCTAGTCTTTTCGACGCTGGCCATCCTAACTGGTTTTAGGTGATATCTCATTGTGGTTTTAATTTGCATTTCCCTGATGATTAGTGATGTGGAGCATCTTTTCATGTGTCTGTTGGCCATCTGAATTTCTTCTTTGGAGAATTGTCTGTTCATATCCTCCACCCATTTTTTAACTGGGTTATTTGCTTTTTGGGTGTTGAGGCATGTGAGCTCTTTATATATTTTGGATGTTAACCCCTTGTTGGATAAGTCGTTTACAAATATATTTTCCCATACTGTAGGATGCCTTTTTGTTCTGCTGGTGGTGTCCTTTGCTGTACAGAAGCTAGCTTGCTGTAGTCCCATTTATTCATTTTTGCTTTTGTTTCCCTTGCCCAAGGAGATGCGTTCAGGAAAAAGTTGCTCATGTTTATATTCAAGAGATTTTTTGCCTATGTTTTCTTCTAAGAGTTTTATGGTTTCATGACTTATATTCAGGTTTTTGATCCATTTTGAGTTTACTTTTGTGTATGGGGTTAGACAATAATCCAGTTTCATTCTCGTGCATGTAGCTGTCCAGTTTTGCCAACACCAGCTGTTGAAGAGGCTGTCATTTCTCCACTGTATGTCCATGGTTTCTTTATCATATATTAATTGATCACATATGCTTGGGTTTATATCTGCTCTCTCTAGTCTGTTCCATTGGTCTGTGGATCTGTTCTTGTGCCAGAACCAAATTGTCTTGATTACTGTGGCTTTGTAGTAGAGCTTGAAGTTGGGGAGCATAATCTCCCCATAGCTTTATTTTTCCTTCTCAGGATTGCTTTGGCTATTTAGGGTCTTTTGTGATTCCATATGAGTTTTAGAACTATTTGTTGTAGTTTGTTCAAGAATGCTGTTGGTATTTTGATAGGGATTTGCATTGAACCTGTAGATTGCTTTAGGCAGGATGGCCATTTTGACAATATTAATTCTTCCTATCTCCCGGGAGGCTTTTGGTCACCTCATTCAAGAGGACACAGCCTCCCCATCCTGGAGCAGCCATGCCCTCTGCCTGTGGGGTGGTCGCAGACATTGCTGTGACCCGTGGCATGCAGGTTCTGTGTGGGTATGAGCCTTATTCTGGGGTGAGTGCCTGGGAGTGTGGCTGCTGGGTTGCAGGCAGTGGCTTTTAGAGCTTGAGTACTGGGGTCTTGCATCAGTGGTGGTCTTCTGCACTCTGTGGACCACTTTTCCTTGCCCCACTTGGCCTTTTCCCCCACGGGCGAGCTCCTCACTGGGCTGCAGCATGGCGGTCTGGGCTGAGGCTCCAGGTTGGTCGCAGGCCTGGGCGTGGGTATTCCATGGGGGCCCAGCGTATACTAGCCTGTTGCTGCTATCAGTGCACAGATGGGGCAGCCAGAAACAGCGCGAATATGGTATCTCACAGGTCTGTGGCTCAGAAATCTGGGCGGACCCGACTGGTTGCTGGGTTCTGGGTCCCATGAACCCCTGTTGGGGTGCTGGCTCTGACCACCCACTGCTTGTCCAAGGCTCTCAGAGAGGCTGCTTCTGGACTCGTTCGGGTTCTGTGGAGTTCAGCTCCTGGGCTTGTGGGCCTGAGGGCCTGTCCTTGGTCCTGGAGTCAGCCACATTCTTTCTCATGTCCTCCAGTGGGCTGCGTCCAGCAGTACCGGGTCACAGTCCAGCACTTCCACCTCCTCAGCTTCCCTTTCTGTGCCTTTGGCTGTACTAGAGAAAGTTCTCTGTTTTTAGAAGCTCACATGATTTGGCCCACCCAGACAGTCCAGGACAGTCTTCTTCTTTTAAGGTCTATAACCTTAATTTCATCTGCAAAAATCCTCTTTGCTCTGGAGGTGACCACTCACATTACTGGCCTACCATACATGTGGTTATGGATGGGCAACGGTGTAGATGCCAAGATTTGAAAACTCACATGTCTCCAAGGGCCAGGTAGGCAGCATGAATGTGGTGGTGGGCCTGTCCACAGCAGCATGGGTCATTTGGAGCGTGCAGTGCCCAAGGAGGGCGGCCCACCTCGGCTTCAGCCTCTGTGGCCCTATGGGGATCTTCTGAGTTCTTCAGACATTTTAGCAATTTGGATATTTATGGAAGTGCTTCAACGTACACATCTTCAGTGGATCCAACAGCGTGTTTGTATTTGTGTTTGGAGGTGGTGACTGTTCACGTTGGTACAGAACCCAGGGTGGCAGCTGTGCAGGGCTGGCACTCCTGTTTACAGTAAGAGCTCTGGGGGAGACTTGGCCATGGACTGTCAGTAGGTGAGATGGGTGTGGGGCGCTTCCCGGGTTGTTGTGTCATCCGTGCACAAGCCTGCCATCTCCTCTGCCTCGTGCCCACGCGGCACCCCTGTTGCTGAGGGAACACCAAGCCAAGCATCCTTGTGGGCTGGCGTGGCCTGCAGCCGCCGGCTGGGACAGGCTTCACTAGGATGGCCCTGGCTTTCATGGCTGCTCAGCTCCTTGGTTAGAAATCCTTGTCAGAGTGGGGGTGACCCATGCCTGGGCAGGCAGGTGTGTTCCCGCCACCTGGGGAGTCTGCGCCCCTCGTGGCCCAGACTGTGTCCCTCTGCATTTGTGAGGTTTTCACCTGGCTGCCTTCCTGGTCATTCTGACCTTGCCATTCACTGTGCGGGCTCCCAAAGCAGGAAATTTCCACCTCCTCTTTGCTGGCTCAGCAGGTTGGAGGCTGATGGTGCTTTCTGGCCCCGTCCCTCCACCCAGACTGTCAGGCTCCTGGGACTGCTCTGCCTTAGCGAGAGAGGGTATTGATTGCCTGGCACTGACTGATCATTCACACTGACTGTCGCTCAAAGGCATGATTGCAATGGATTGGTACCAGTCTCCTGGGTGGCCCCTGCTCTGGCGTGCAGGGATCTGTCTTGCCAGCCGGTATAATTAAGCTGTTCATCAGGCCCGTCTGTGGTGGCCCGGCTAGCCGCTGCCTCGTGGTTGCGCTACGTGCAGTCTGCAGGCACCCACCCTCTGGGTAACCCCTGAGTTCCTCAGCACCTCAGCCCCCTCCTGACTTGTCTTGGGTGGAGCAGGGCTTCCTCCTCAAGGAACCTCCCAGGCGGCGACTGTCCCGCTTCCAGGGTGTCTGTTGCTGATCTTTCCCCCCACCTCCCCAGGCCAGAGAGTGGCCTGTGGGTGCCCCTGTCTCCTGCAGCTCTGGCCTGGGCCCACAGCCCCTGCTGTGGGGCTTGTAGATCCTCCCGGGGCAGAGAGCAGACTGTGGGTGCCCCCCGATCTGCTACAGCTCTGGCCTGGGCCCACAGCTCCTGCTGTGGGGCTTATAGTTCCTCTCGGGGCAGAGAGCGGCCTGTGGGTGCCCCCCGATCTGCTGCAGCTCTGGCCTGGGCCCACAGCCCCTGCTGTGGGGCTTGTAGATCCTCCCAGGACAGAGAGCGGCCTGTGGGTGCCCCCGTCTGCTGTAGCTCTGGGCTGGGCCTACGGCCCCTGCTGTGGGGCTTGTGGTTCTGTGCCCCACCAAGGGTCCTGTCTGTGTGTGACATTTCCACGCACAGTACTTGGAGTGTGCAGTGTTATTTTGAGACCTTATTAAGCGGCTCCAGTCTATGGGTTTAATTGTTACTGATAGCTAAGAGCATAATTACCTTGGTAAAATACCATGACTATTTTAAGGAATTGAAAATTGGCTTCCAGAACTGGGTGAACACAAACATTTTCCTATTTGAATTGAGCTATTTCCAGTGTGCCCCTGATATTCCACAGGATGGTTATGGAATTTTATATTTATAGACCCTAAACAGTGAAAGGTCCTTTCAGCAAAAAATTAAAGAAGAAAGTAGAAGCTCCGCCCCCACATTTTTATGCCCTGAAGTCCCACGAGCCCAGAGTGGAGTGTCTTTGGGAGGAGGACTTGTCTTACCTGCCCCGAGGGCCAGAGCATGTGCTTTGGTGGTGCGATGTCCCGCCCCTGCAGGTCACTGGTGGGGGAATGAATGTGCTCTACCCTGGGGTCGGAGAGGTCTGGGCTCAGAGCACCGGGAGGGTGCTGGGTCTGCATGGCTAGCTCAGTTACCATGAGCAGGTGAACCTAAGTGCCCCTCTGGAAATCGGGGTAATCATGTTGGCATCCCCATCTCCCCAGCTTTCTGGCTTGCTAGGAGGATCTGATATGCACACATGAGCCCATGAGCTCTCGTTTGTAATTTAGGAAACCCTTTACAAACACGGGGATCATCCAGTGTGAAGGCTGCTGCTCTGGGGTGCTCACAGGTGTTTTGGTGTAGGTAAGGTTGGGAAGGGCCAGATGGCTGGGAATCTTGACATGGCTTCCAGGCTCGGGGGCGATGCAGGGTTCAGGGGAGACAGATCGGCTGGTCAAGCAGAGCAGCTGCTGACTTGGGCTGCTTAAGAAACCATCGCATACATGGGCAGAAGGCAAGCGTTCGGGAATCGAGGTAGGAGGTACAAGGGGGAGTCTCAGAGGAGTTCGGAGCTCTTCCCACTCTATCCAGAAGAGGCTGTTCTGGAGGAAGGCTCTCCCCTGGTTCGCCATGGTCCACGGGTGGTTCTGTGAGCTAGGCCAGGTTGCTCTTCTCCCTGCCTCGTGGGCTGCCTTCTGCACATGCTAGGGCCTCCTCAGGGAGTCTGCCCAGGGCGGCGGGTGTGCATGGGGTCCCCGGCACACTCCGCGTCACCACCGCCTGGGTCGCCGCCCTGCCCAGGGGTGGCTTCTTTGCCCACGGTACTGCCCTGAAGTCTCCCTGCCCTTTTCTGGTGGAGGGGCCTGGGCTGGGTGTTGGTATGCACATTTTTCCTTTGGCATAAATGTGGCTGTGTACAGTCCTTGTGTGTACTTGGCAGCTTTTAAAACGTTACCTGTACTTAAGTAGAAACTGTCCATGTAGTGTCCACCCTCGTGTCCTGCAGATTTCCAGTGGCTTCAGTAATTCACCACCAAGTGATGTGTGCTGATCATGGGTTACTGAAATCCCCTTCTAGTTGTTTTCTAAGGGTTCTTATTATAAACGCCTACCCCATAAATTTTGATGTGGGTTATTTTTATTATTGTTCTGTTCAAAATATTTTCCCATATTTTGTCTGGATCTGTAAAGGCTGACCTTGAAGCAATGTAGAACATGTTCATATTGTAGGCAGATGGGGCAGTTGCAAAGGAATCGAGAGAACCCAAACTATTCACTCCCTCACCCCCTCCTGTGTTTGTCCTGCAGATTCTCATGGTGCATCTGTGGGGGTCCAGGCTCTGTCATCACACTGTTGGCACAGCAGTGAGCCCACCAGGCAAATGCTCCAAGCTCTAGGGGATCTCCCTGCAGTTGGGACAGAGCAACAAATGGGTGCCTGGGGTGTGAGGGGTCATGGGGAAGGTAAGGCATTTGTGGGGGTAGGGAGTGCCCAGGAGATGGACCCATGTTAGTTACCAGGTGACCTTGCTGAGCCCAGACGGAATCTGGGGAAGGTTCACACAGGACTTATATCTCTGATGCCAAAGCCTGGTGGGTGGCGTTTGTTTCTGTCTATTAAAAATAACTACAGAGCCACAGAGAGGTGTGAAGATAGCAGGGGCTCCAGGTGGCCTTCACCCAGCTTCTGCCACAGCAGTGTCTTCCGTGATCACAGGGTAGTGTTAGAACCCGGTGGTTGGCATTCATGCAGCGTGTAAGGCATGTTTTCATGCACATAGATTTGTGGGAGCACCGCTCGGCCACTGTGCAGAGTTGCTGCACCACCAGGAAGGCCTCTATTCACCACTCAAGCTGCATCAACCCCAGCTCCTGGTCTGTTACTCACCTCTGGTAATTTCCACCTTTCAAGAGTATTACATGAATGGAATCATACAGGATGTGACATTCTAAAACTTTTATGCTTTTAGTTTAATGGACTTCATTTTTTGGAGTAATGTCAGGTTTCCAGAAAAATTAAGCAAGAAGTAGAGAGTTCCCATATATACCTCTTTCCTGGTCTTATAATTCTCCTGTTATAGCAATAGCATTACAACTGATGAACCGTTACTGCTGCCTTATTCGTGACTAAAGCCCTTAGAGTCACGTTAGGGCTTACTCTACACTGTACATCCTGTGGGTTTTGACAGATATGTGATGACGTGTCCACCCTTCCAGCATCACCCAGATCCTTTCCCCACCCCGACAGTCCTCTGTGCTGTGCGTCCCTCCCCTCTCCCCACCAGCAGCCTCTGATCTCCAGTCTCCGTTTTGCCTTTTCTGGAATGCCCTGGAGCAGGAGCCCCACAGGGTGGGGCCTGTTGAGACTAGCACCATTCTCTTTGCAGTATGTTTTCAAGGTGCCTCTGTGTCTTTCCATGGCTTGCTCGCTCATTTCCTTTGCATGCTGAGTAATATCCCAGTGTCTGGATGGACCCCAGTTTATCACCCATCCTCTGCTGAGGGCATCTTGGTCATTTCCAGAATTTTTTGTAAAGCTGCTGTGACACTTGCACACAGGTTTTGTGTGGCTGTGCGTTCCACCTTCCCTGTGGGCTGTGGTGGCATGCCAGCCCCACCCCCGGCCCACCCCGCCCCACGCCTCAGCCCCGCTGCCCGCCTATCCTGCCTCTGATTTGTGAGCTTTTATTCCTCTTTGTAAAAGCTCTTGGACGTGGGGTGATTCAGTCTCACTGGTGCAGAGCAAGCATGAGGGGTGGGGCCAAACGGGCTCGTGCTTCTACCCAGCCTCCAGCTAACATCCCCTCTGGTGTCAGGCTCCCCCACAGTGGCATCTCAGTGCCTGCTGGCCTCTAAGTGTCTCCGTTTTTGTTTTCATTTCACCTCTGAGCATAATCAGGCAACTCATAGACCCTCTGGGGGCTGGATGTGGCTTTCAGGGGGACCTGCTTTTCCTGCGTGGCTACATTAGGCAAGGTGGAGCCAACATCAGGGACTGGGGCAAGGGAGGAGGGTCTTCAAGCAGGGAGGGGCTCGGTGATGTGGGCAGGTTCCGATAAGCACCTGCCCTAGTCACTGGGTATCATCCTGGGTCACTTTGCAGCCAGAGCTGCTCTGTTGCCCCCACCCCTGGGTACAGGCGCGTTGCTGATGCCCCAACTGGGGGGCCACCGACCTCAGAGGAAAGCGGATTATGGCTGTTTCTCCTGCAGAGGACACACGAGCCCCAGCTGCTTTGATCACCCGCCTTTATCCTCTCCCTGCATGTTTCTTTAGAGTCTGTGAGTTCCCTAATCTTATTAAAAGGGTTTCTCTGGCATGCCTCCTTTGTTAATGCTGAACACTCTTGGTCTCAGGAGTACAGAGATACTTAAAAACCTCAGGACCTGCTGTCTTCCAAAATCCTGTGCTGCCTTGTCAGTGTCCAGCCTGCTGTCCATCTCAGAGTGCTTCTGCCTGCCCCTGCCACCCAGCGGGGCATGAAGCAGGTCCCCATGGCCCCAGGCTGCACAGCTGGTGAGGGGAGTGGGGACAGGTGCTGTGCATATGCCCCTGGCCTGCAGGAGCCCCCACACGCGTTTCACCCCACACATCGCGTGTGCTCCCTGCACAGGCAGTGAGAGGGTATCTCAATGAGAACTGTGCTGCTCAGGCCTTGGAGAGGCAGGCACACCTGGCTTGTGGGAACTCTGGGCCTCTAGGTGCAGGTTGCTTTTTGGGGCTGAGCTGCTGGGGGTCCCAGCCCCGCCTCTAAGAGGAGTGGGTTCTAAGTGCTGTCAGTGTCACCCCTGCACTGGGACCCGCCACATCAGGCCTCCTCTCCAGCCTGACCGTGGCCAGGCATGGCACTTCTACAACCAAAGGCCTGCCCATCCTGGGGACCTCGCCTTCCCTGCTCCCCCCATCCCTCTGTCCCCATGCCCAGCTGTCCCCTTTCCAACCCACTGTAAAAAGGCAGCTCCAGGCAGGACCACCCTGGAGCCCGGGTGCTGGGAGTCAGCTGACCTCACAGCCAGGGCTCGGCCTCTCAGACGGGCCACGGGCACGTACTCAGCGGGCCAAGAGGAATGGTAGGAAGGGTCAAGCACATGTTTGACACATGCCGTGTGGCCAGGCAGTGGGCTGAGTGTGTGTAGCCTGGTCTGGCTACCCTGCCCCCTTGGGAGGGCGCTGCCGGGATGGCCCTCTTAGGGCACAGGACCGTCGTGTGCGTATGAATCCCGTGAGACCTTGTGAAAACGCAGTTTGAGTTAGTGGTCTGGACAGGACCAAGGCCCTCCCTGTCCGACCAGCAACCTGGTGCCATCCTTGCTGCCCACCTATGCATGGTGTCAAACAGCAAGTCCAGCCTCTTTTAGAGATGGGGCAACAGGCTGTCATCTTACAGCTCAGGGTTGTGCCACTGCTAAGACACGGTGCTGTGTGGGAGCTCACACCTGTCCTCTCTGTGCCCTGTGAGTAGCAATGGCGGTGGCCTCAGTCTGTGGGATTCTGCCTGCCTTGGCTGTCCTGCCTGTCCACATGCAGCCTGGTCCTTACTGCACCCTGTCCTGCTCCTCTGCACCCCACAGGGGTGTCCCCCGCACCCGTCACTCACTGGCTGTAGCTCCTTGCCCTGCGTTCCCACCCCCTACTTGCTGTCCTGCCTAGGGTGCTGGCTCCTGAAGGGCAGGGTCTTCACTGGCTTTCTCCGCTCCCCCATCTTCCCCTGCTGTGTGACGGGCGACCCACCCACTTCACGGGATCAGGGCAGTTGGGCTCTGTTGTCCTACCTGACTTGTGAGCGCCGCTTTGCTGTCTGGCAGCCGCCTATGAACTGGAGTCTCTTCTGCGAGTTTGGGTCTCGAGGAGCAGCCACCTGTCTCCACCACTGCCACGACTGGCCCGGCCTTGCTTCCTGCCCTCCTGCCTTGGGCAGTCATATTCACATTCTGTCCACTCAGGCTCAGATTCAGACCCTACTTTTTTCTGTTAAAATACCTTGTCCCACTTCCACTTGATAGTGTGTGTCACCCAGCATGTGGTTTCCAAGTTAACGTTGGTCCTGCTTCGGCGATGGCCCTCCTCTCCCACAGATAAGGGGGATCCTCTGAGCTTTAAATTCTAATTTTCAGGTGTTAACATATTGTCCATTCAAGTCTCCTTTCTAGGTGGACGTTTCTGTTGCACCCATTTAAGTGAAAAAGCCACCTGTTTTCTTAGGGGAAGATGATGTTCACAAAGTTACTAGAAAGCCAATCTTGTTGTCATTATTACTGCATTACTAGGTATGGCTGGGGCTGGGTTGCAGCAGAAAAAAATTCCAGAAAGAAAAAAAAGTTTAGGAAATGTAATAAAATCAAAACAAAATGTCTTTTTGCCCTCTCCAGTTTGAAGAGGTTTGTTAAGATAGGGTCTGTGGGAGTGTGGAGGAGAGGAGCCTGTGGCTGCCTCTGGCCGCTGTCTCAGATGGGCTGGAGCAGGGTGGGGGGCAGGGCAGCGGGCCTTCCTGCTTGTCCCCCATGGGCTGGCATCCTGGGCTTCTCAGCCCTGCCCTGGCACCCCACCCACCAAGGGCTGCCCTGCGCCCTCAGGGCCTTCTCTGCCCCTGGGCCTTAGTTGGGGTGTCTGGAAGCTGCATTCTGCTGTGTTCAGACAACTCCGTCTTTATTCTTCACTAACTCTGCACGCTCAGGAGAGCCCCCACCACGCCCACTGCTGTCCACGCCAGGGCCCCAGAAGCCTCAGGGATGTGCTGGGGTGGTGTGTGGCCCTCGCAGTGCCTTCACAGAGGGCCGTGAGTCTGGGGGAGGCAGGGTGGGAGGGGCTCATGGTCCCACCAGGCACCCGTGGCTCCTCTGCAGGGGTCTTAGTGGTGTGTATGTGATGGGAAACCCAGTGCTTTCCACTCCATAAGTGCCTCCTCCGGGATACTGATGAGATGAAAGTGTCAGCGTTGGAGAAAACAGCTCCAGTGAAGTGCCCCCTGAGGCACTGTTTGAACCGGACCTATTTTCTTTTGCAAGGAGTGATTGCCCACATCCCCATTCATGACTGCAGATTAAATCTGAGCAACTTGAAAAGGACATGGAAATGCCTGGCTTGGGTCACAGGAGCCAACGACCTGCCCCCCCTTGCATGAGGCGACTGGCCTGGGGTGACCAACTCCCTGCCATATTGGTGCCATTGGAGCTAGAAAACTGCCCCAAACCAAGGGCCTTCCCTGGCCCAGCACCCCATCTTCCTGGAGCATCCACCCCATGCAGGCCTGGCAAGTGCAGGGTGGGGCAATGAAGATGGCCCCCCCCACCTCCCCCTGCTCCTCCCTGCACCGCTGGGTCTTTGCATGTACCCCTCCGCCTCCCTGACTCCTTCACATGCACCACCCTTCCCCCTGCTCTGGCTCACCTGCCATCTCTGTCTCTCCTGAGAGGGCAGGGCCCCCTCCATGTGGTTCACCAGCAGTTAGCAGGCAGTAGGTAGTTAGCAGGAGATGCCTGGTAACATTCATTTGCCGGTGAGGAAACTGAGGTCCAGGGAGGGTGGCGCCAAGGAGCCGAGGAGCACGCTCCCACCTCTGTACCCTGTGTGGCCTGTGTGGCCCCCAGTCCCGGCTGCTGCCTCTGCCTCTGAGCGGCCCCTCCACCCTCCTGCAGGACTTGAGTGTGCCCTGCATGTGGACAGGCTGCTCTGTTGCCACCCTTCTTGCTGCCATCAGCTGGGGGTTTGGGGTTTGCCCTCCAGGTGGATGGCTGCAGAGAGGCCCTCTCACCTCGTCAGGCCCTGAAGGTGCCTGTGCTGGGTGCCTTGGGCAGCCCCTGGTTTTCTCTCCGCCGTGGTGGTCATCCTCTAAGCTGGGTTCCCACCCCCCAGGTGTCTGGAAGACTGCACCCTGTCTTCTGGGCACACCCTGCAGGCAGTTCTCCTAGGCCTGCCGCCTCCTTTCACCTCCGGCCCCCTGGGGTGTTGTCAGCCCTTTCCTGCTGTTTTTTCAGACTCCCTGGATCGTGCTCCCCCTTGTGAGAAATCAGCAACTGCACAATTTGTGTGTGTCCATTTCAACAGCATACATGTGACCCAATGGTGAAGTGTGAGATAACTCAACATGACATTTGTTTTTCTCCCCAGCACCTCTGAACTGCCCTGAGCAGCCCTTGAGCGCAGGCTCCCTGCCCCGGGGGGACCGTGGGTCATGCCCAAGACTGTTCCCAGCTGTGGCAGAGGAGCTGGGCCGGGCTACCACACCGGCCTTCCGTGCTGCTCGGGCAGGCGTGGGTGGTACCGCCTGGTCCTTTCTGGCCATTCCCTGCTCACCGCGCTGTCCCTGTTTGTCCTTGTTTTGGCTCTCCCACCTTGGAAGTTGGCCCCCTGGGGTTGGCCTTTGTGGAGGGTCAGTGCCAGGTAGCTTGTTCACGGCTCTGGAGGACCTCAGGGGCCAGGGCCCAGGGTGGGACCGGGGAGATGAGAGGGTGTGTGGATTCTGTCTTCATTTGCACTTCAATATTTTGTTCATGGGAGTTTTTAAAAATTAATTTTGATTTTTTTAAAACACTGTTAAAATATCTTTTGCCTCTTTATTGAGCATTTTGGCCAGTGGCTCCCCCTCCAGTGCCCAGGCTGGCTCACCTGCTGACTGCAGGGCTCCACAGCCTGAGGCATCTGCAGAGGCAGCTGGTGGGTGGGCAGGAGCCTCAGGTCCTGACTGGAAGGAGGCTGCTGGGTCCAGGGCAGGGCTCTGACCTGCACCCCAGGAGGCTGAGGTGAAGCGAGGCCGTGCCTTCCCAGACACCGCCCCCCAGCACTGGCCGTGATAGGGTCTGCATCGCTGTCCCGTCTGCGGGTCGTCTGGAGGACCTGGGAAGAGTAGGTGGCATTGACAGCGAGTGTCCTTGTTTACACTGTAAAATCCCTTCCTTCTTGTGGAGGCCTGTTCTCTTTTTAACTCAATTTCGAAGAAATCCAAATCTTTGAATAACCTTCATCCTGAAAGGAAAGGAAGTTGGCTGCAGGTGAAAATTGATGGTCGTGCTCAAAGACATGGTTCCCCGCCAGGCAGCCTCTTGAGTGTTACTGCTAAAAATAGCCACGGAGTCTTGCTGTTGTTTGAATCGTCTCCAAGCCAAGCCACCCCTGGTGATTATTTCAGAGATTCAGAGATGTTCTAGATGCCACTGGCTGTTCCTGGCTCAGGTGCTTCTGCCCTGGGCCTGGTGACAAGGCCTGCTGGGCCTGCCAAGAGCCACGTCAACATTTTTGGTGGTGTTGGGCAACTCCCTTTCAGCCTAGAAATCAATACTGGAGGGTCCTGGTTGCCCTCTCTCGGCTGTGGGGCCCCACCCTCCACCACCATCCTCAGCTCCCCTGTCCCCTCTCCCTCTCTGGGCTGCCTACAGCAGGCTCCTCAGCATTCCCCGAGATTCTCTTCTACTGCGGGACAACTCCTGCCTCACCGAGCTGGCTGACATCTCCTCAGGGAGACGGCGACGTCCGTGTCCCAGCTGCCCATGCTGGAGCGTCCTCCGGCCTGGCCCTCTCTGCCAGGAGCATGGAGCTGCCGGGCTCCTTCCGCAGGTGGCCGGTGGCTGGCAGGCTCCTTCCTCTCTTGCTCTCTGGAAGCCTGCTTTTCTCCACTTCATTTCTTGGGGCTCCCACTTCATTTCTTGGGGCTCTGGGAGACCCTGTGGATCTGTTTCTGCCCAGGGTGGGTTGGCAAGTGCAAGTGAACACTGCTTCCCTGTTCAAGTGAAGGTGTCAGCACCGGGCTGGGGGCTGCGGGACAGGTGGCATCCTCGGCAAAAGCCCTGCTCCAGGTCTCTGTGCCTGGGGAAGAGAGCCTGGGACCGCAACTTGGAGACCTGAGTGGGCTTCTCCACCCGGCTGCCTTACACTCCTGGCCTTTACCTCCTGCCTGGGGGAAAGCACGTTCCCTATACCGTTTACCACAGAGCCAGCCACACTGACCATTGGAGCAAATGCTCTGGACTAGTTTCCTAACTGTAAACAAATTTTTACAAAATGTGGTTCAACAAACATTTGCAGCCAGTCCTGCGATAAAATGACATATGCGTTTCTAAAAATTACCCTGCTATGTAAAATCACTTCATCAGTGACACATTCAAGTGGTTGAGAAATGCAGCTACTCTACACACGTACAGCACTCAGCCTGGCCAGGCCTCAGCTGCTACAGAGAGGGCAGCGGGCACTAGAACGGATGGGGGAGGGGCCGCTTAAAGCCAGGCCAGGTTGGCACCAGTGTGCATGGGGTGGCTCCCACCACACACTGTCCCCCAGGTGTGTGGGTGCCCTGCCAAGCCCCATGGGGCTGAGTGTGATGGTGTGTGGTTCCCAGCTGGAGGGGACCTTCCCATAACTCAGTGTCCTGCAGGCCAGCCCCGCAGCTCAGTGGCAGATCAGAACAAGTCCGCCTTCTCAGGACAAGAAGCACAGCAGTGCTGGCTGGCCGGCTGCTCGCCGTCCGCTTGCTGTGCTAAGCCTTCTGTGGAGTGGCTGATACTATTATTGATAACTGTTTTCCAGTGAATGTATGTCAGATGCCTGCTATGGAACCTGGAACTAGTTAGCATTCAGTGAGTATCACTGACTGCTGACATCCACCAAATTAATTTATTTTCATTATGCTTTTCTAATAATCCCATTTAAAAGTCATTTTGAAAATTCTGTGAGCTGGGGTTTGCAAGACCCTATTTTATGGATGAGCAGTCTTGCTGGGTTAGCTTGAGGGGCATACCCAGGAGGATAGGTAGTGAAGGGTTCTGCACGTCTAGCTCAGGCACGTCTGGCCCCAACCGGATCTCCTGCTCCCCACCCCCCTAACCCTGTCATCCCACCTCCTTGGGCCACGGTGTGCACATGTACATGAGTGTGGATTTGAGCATTCCTGTGTGCACACAAGTCTGCACGTATGTGTGTGTGTGTGTTTTCATTCTGGAAAGCCTTCTGGAAAGCCAGCTTTATGCAGTTTTTCTACTTCCCCCCCGAGACCCTCATGGAACACCAGGCCAGCTGACAAGGACTGGCCCTGGCCATTGTAATGGTTACTACGCAGCAGTAAAGGGGATCGGTATTTACAGACACTGGCGCTCAGACTGGAAGGTATTAAATACCATCCATCATCACATGGAAGAGTCAGCTGCAGGAGTATGGCTAAAGTTGATACTCCTTTGGTTAACGTCACCTACAAAGATCCAAACTGCCCGCAGTTAAAGCCGAGGGGGAGGGAGGACAGTCTAGACCAGGTGATCCGGCACTGTGTCCGCCGCAGACCTGCAGTGTCCCTCGTCCCTGTGGCTGTGCAGCATGTCTCCACACGCCTGGGGTGCAGGCTGCACTCTGTTGTGGCTGTGGGCCGGAGCAGCAGGTGTCTTTGGACCCCTGTCCAGAGCCAGGTGTCCTTTCCAGCTTTGCACCATGGCTGGAGAGCAGGGAGGGCATGGAGATCACCCCTGCCTGTGGTGCCCAGGGGCTGGGGCAGCAGGTGGGGGGGAGCTGCTGGCTGTCTGCAGCTTGGAGGGCACCCCCGGCTTGTGCAGTGGATCGGGGGCCCTCTTACGGATGCCCACTGCTTTGGGCTCATCTTCCCCATCTGTAGTGTGGCTGCACACAGGGGTCCACAGGCAGCAGGTGCAGCCTGCATCATGTCCTGGCTTTGTCCCCACTTACGACAGGGGACAGGTCCAGTGACAGGGCTTCAGCGGGTGCTGCTCCCCCCGGCCCAGGGCTAAGTGGGCTCCTTGGCCGAGGGTCAGCGGTACCTGCCCTTTGCCTGACCAAGGTGGCAGTACGTTCTGTGACGTCAGGGTTTAGTGTGAGGCGGACGTAGGAGGAAGGGGTTTGGTGTGGTCTCTGCCATGCTCTCAGCCAGTGTCCCACAGTGTGTACCAAGTGCCTCTGCATTCAGGACCCAGTTTCTAAAGGAGTGAGAGGATATGGCAGTCCCCAAGCTTACCCCTTCAGGGTTCTTGTAGCTCTTCTAGCATGTCAGGGCTTCTCACTGCCCTCAGGTGCCCAGCCAAGGAGGGGACCAGAGTGTGGGGCCACTGCTTCTGAGGAGGAGGGGAGGGGCTGGCCTGCTGGGTGCCCACAGTGGTGGGAGGGTGTTCTGGTACTTGCATGCATAGTGGAAGACAAGCTTTCTGTGCTGAGCAGCCTGCCCGTGTGAGAAGCCATTCCTGAAAGGCGGAGGGCCTTCAGCATGGCATGCCGTTGGTCATCTGCGTCCCAGTGGCGTGGGGCTTAGAAGCGGATTCTAGGGCTGGGACCTAGAGCTGGCAGGGGCCTGGGGCTTCCAGCTGCAGGAAGCAAGTCCCTGTGATGTAGGCAGGGCCAGCCCAGGTGGTGGTGAGGTGGGTACCTGGGGATGGGCAGTCCTGGGCTGCAGGGTGATGCTGCGCTGTCTCTTCTAGGGGTGTGGCTTGGCCTCTTTTAGGGACCCAAGAGGGTGGTGTGGACTTAAAGTGCTTTTGTGTCCCTCATGTGCTCTCCAGAGCTGACAGCAGGCAGCCCTGGTTCAGGTGGAGAAACTCTGGGCAGTATCTGGGTGTCCTCCTGGACCCACCTCTGCTTGGGGTCTGGCTAAGGATGAAGCCCTTTAGGTGATAAGCCAGCTCCTATCTGCTGTCCCCTTCACTTCTCGGAGGGATTTAGTGAAACTTCCCACTTGGCTCTGAGGTCTGCAAATCCCTGTGAGGGTCTCTTCTTTGGGCTTCCCTGGGGCTCTCTGCTAAGCTTTTATAAAGGGCTTTATGCACAGCTTATTAAAGTCTCTAAATAAATTAGACCCACTGGTTAGCCTTCGCCAGTGCTTTTTATTAACCTCGGGTTAAAGAAATACTGCTCTTTACAGAAGCCTGATTTATTTCTGTATAAGCCAGCCTCATTAGCCACCTGGAAGCCCCTGAGGGGCACGGCTCTAGTGAATGCAAAGTGCTGGGCTGGTAATGAGTAAAGAGAAGCACACAGAGGACAGTGCTAGGTGGCAGGAGGGGCTGTGCATCTGTCTTTCCAAGGGCCTCAGGAGGAGCACTGGACTCTGCTAAGGCTGCCTCAGCCTTGACTCCTTGACAATCAGTGGCAGACAGTGGCTGTGCCTGGAATGGGCCTGTCCCTCACTGATGGCAGATCCATGAGAAGGGACAGCTCGGAGCCTCGGGAGCAGTGCAGACTGCGGAGGCTGAGGCCGGGGCTTGGTGCCTTCGCCAGGAGCCCATGATGCGTGGGGGGCAGTGAGAGATCCTGGGTTCACAGTCCCACCTCCAGTGGTGCGGTGGGGGCACGAGCCTCCCGCCGAGCTCCTGGGTCCTCTATGGGATGTGGATTCATGGGCACACCCCCCCCTTAACCTTCCTCATGGGTGCTGTGGGGTCAGTGACTTTGGACACACGTAAGTGCCCTTCCCACAGAGAGGAAATGCTTGCAAGCGTCCTTCCTGCCACCCCCACCTCTTTTCATTCTGATGGACAGCAGCAAAGCTAGGCAGGAGTGGGTGCCACTTAGACCCCCCACCTCCACGGGGCATGGGGGACAGTGCGTCCTACCGCAGGGGGCAGAACTTGCCCTCACCAGCCCCCACCTCCAGGGCTCCTCACCCGGGCTGTCTGCACCGTTAGGCTGTCAATCTTTGTGAGCTCTAATCCCACATGTGCGCCTGCCTCTGTTGGCATCCAGTGCTTGTGATTTTAAAGCACTATTTCCATAGTGTTTACCAGTTTTTGCCCCCTTCAGTATATGCCCAGAGGGCTTCTCATTGACATCTCAAACCTGTGCATCTGTCTTTCCAAGGGCCTCAGGAGGAGCACTGGACTCTGCTAAGTGGCCAAACTTGAAACACTGCCCTGTGGGAGCCCCTCAGAACCAGGTGCATATTCGGGCCCTGGCGCCACCAGTCGCTGCTGCGTGCGACCACCAGGCTCCTCTGGGGCCACACATTGCTCTCCTGCTGGGGAAAGGGGGTCACGGTGGCACTGCCGGCAGGCCACTGGTGGGCTGGGGCATCCAGGTGAGTTCACGGGATACCCTCCCCAGCACCGTCGCTGTGGGCAGCCTGAGAGCTGTTGCTCCGACTTAACGTGGTCTGGGCCAGTATCCACCTGCCTTTCTGGCCAGCCCTCCACCCACACTGCTGTCCATGCCTCCTTCCTCCTCTGCCTCCTGATGCCGTACCACGGCTGCCGTCACCCTCGTGGGTCCTGTGGAAGCCTGGTCGGAGCTACCAGCAGCGCTGTTGCTGCAGAGCAGGACACGCCACCCCTGGGACTGGGCCTCCTGGTCCTTGTCCATTCTTTGGCTTAAAAGTTGCAGGCTGAGCACTGCTTCTGTGCAGACAGGTGGGTGTGACGGGCCCAGGGGCCCACCAGGAGGCCAGGGCAGTGCCAACTCCTCACCTCCAGGAGAAGGGCTGGGAGGGTGAGCTGGGCTTGGGAATGCTGCCCCCCCACCCGGGCGAGCCTCCCCAGCAGGCAGGACCTCCTGGGCCTCCCCGTCCAGGGCTCAGTGGTGCATCCCCAGCCCCAGGTGACAGTCACAGGCCAATACGCAAATGTCACTTTGCCAATCTGGCCCGGTGCTGTCACTGTCCTCCCTGCTGGCCGGCAGACTCTAGCCAGTGAGCTCCCCACCGAGCAGCAGTCCCTGGGGACCACGGAAGCACCTTGCTGCCCGGATTTCCTAGGATCGAAGCTGATCAAAAAGCTTTCATTTCCTGTGTCTGCCGGCCCCTCGCATGATGCGATACAGGCTCCACTGGAAGGAGAGGTGCCGCCCGGCACATGGCACGGGGGCAGGGAAGGGGGAGAGCTACACTGTGTCACTGGGGTTCTGGGAGGTGTGCAGATTCAGTGTGCTTGGAAGTCCATGGCATGGTCTTTGTTTTTAAGTATTTCTGAAAGTGTCTGTGGGGCTGACTTCAATCTTCTCCATTAGGGCTGCATCTTACACCGCATATGAATGCATCATGCAGGGTAATATCTTTGCATAAGCAGTTTCATAACTGAAGAGGATGCGGAAAGTAGGGAGCTGGCTCTGTAAGTCCAGCACTGTCTTTCCCAGAAGCTCAGGAGCCTTGCAGCTCGGAGGGCTGGGGGGCGGCTCTGTCCCCTGGCTTCTAACACGAGCGCAGGAAGGAGGAGAGGAAGCGTGCGTATCGTGGAGGTTCCTGAATGAGGGGTACCCGGCACCACCCCAGGTGCGCTTCGATGCAGTGCACAGGGCCTTAGGTCTGGGTCCTGGGTGTCAGGTGTGGGGTGGGGTGTGCATCTGCCTCGGCGAGAGAGGCCACCCTGAGCAGGTTCTCAAGGGGCTGCTGTCCTGGACCTCTGTTAGTGTTGGGGAGGCAGGCTTGCCTTTACCGCTGGAACAGAGCTGGACGGCGGGGAGTGAGTTTCTGCTTCCATGTTCCCAGCCCACCGTGGGCCACCTGCATGAGCGCTGGCGTCCTTGCCACTTGGAATTTGTACCACTTCGATAGAGTCCTGCGTTCCTTGGGCAGAGATTCACGAACTGCCTCTGACTCTGATGCCATCCCAGTCCTCCTTCCTTGGTTTAATCACACGATTGGAGGGTCCCCTGTGAGCCAGGCACAGTGCTAGGTTACATGTCCAGTTACTAACCCAAGCTGCTGGGGTGGCATCCGGCACAGTGCCCAGGCCTGGCGGTGTTGACCACGTGCTGATGAGCAGTGTTAACTTGGGTTCCAGGAAGATGAAGGAGACACATTTTCTGGTATTCCTTTTGCTGAGTACAGCTAGAAACCAGAGCATTATGTATAAAACAAACATAAAAGGTACAGAAGGTGGAGGTTGGGGTCCTCAGATCTGGGAACTTCCCTGGGCTTAGGTTTTCCTCTTCTGAGACTTGGAGCTGAAGGACGTGGCAGCCAGAAATGCCAATGGGTGTAGCCGGGAAAAGCCCGAACAAGAGCCAGACCTCCAGCCAGGGGGCTAGGGCAGCAGCGTCCTATTGGTACAGAATGTTTTAAAGGCAATAACGGGCAGTACAAACCAAAATAGAAACATGACAGATGAGCTCATCTGCACAATGGAGGGAACAGGAAAGAGTCAGGTTGGGGACAGAACAACAGAAATGACCATCTAAGTGGCAGAGAGAGGTGTGCTGCCCGGGAGCAGTGACAGCACCCAGGGGCCACGGGCCTTGCCTTTCACTCTGGTGCTGGCACCCTGACTCCCAAGAGCGGAAGGCTGCATCCAGACATGTGCCTGGGGGCTGTGGGGCTGTGAAGGCTGGTCCATCACACTCACAAGAGGGCGGCGCAGGCTTCCCACACCTGCTTGAGGCAGTTATGCTGGCGGGTGTAGGGTGTCTGGGAATTTGTCTGCTTCCCCTAGGCTATTTAATTTGGGGCATCCCGTGGTTGAGCGCTCCTTTATAGCCTCCTGGTTTCTGTGAGCTCAGCGATGGACTGCCCCCTCTTCCTTTCCTGATTACAGTGATCTGGGTCTTCTCGTTCTCTGGGCCAGTCTAGCTAAAGGTTTATTGGTTTTATCGATTTTCTCAAAGAATCAACTTTTGGCTCTGCTGATTTTCTCTATTATTTTTCTATTCTTATTTATTTCTGCTCCAATCTTTATTATTTCCTCCCTTCCACTTGCTTTGGGCCAACTGATATTTGAGAAAGATGGAGAAGCAATTCAACGGAAGAAAGATAACTTTTTCAGTGAATTGTACTAGAGCAACTAGACATCCATGGGCAAAAAGTAACCTTGATCTAAACCTTACACTTTATGCAAGATTTATCCACAAACTGAATGTAGAACATAAAAGTATGAAGTTTTTATTCAAAAATAAGAGAAAATCTTTAGGATCTGGACAAAGAGTTAAGACTTGACACCATAAATATCTGTGAAAGGAAAAATCGATAAATTGGACTTTTTTGAGAAGGTTCTGTTAAAACCACAGCTTGAAAAATACCAGTATCTGGAGCATATAAAGAACTCTCAGCACTCAACAGTAAAAGCCCCAAATTAGAAAGTGGGCCCAAGACATGTGCAGAGAGCATGCGCAGAGGGCAAGTGAGCGCTGTGAGGATGTTCAGGTCAGTGACCTCTCCCCTTCCCCTGCCCTGCCCTGGCCTCCTGTCCTCCTTGTTCTTGATCTCCGCCCTCTGCCTGGGGTGGCTGTGCTGTGCCCCAGCTGTTGCCCCACGGCCGCGCTGTTGCCCGTGGCCGGTTCTCATGGTCCCCACAGTGGCACGCTGTCCTTTATGTCTGGCCGGCACCAGTGTCCAGGAGCCAAGGCTCCTCGGTAGCCCGCGGAGGAGTCCCTGGGCCTCGTGGACATCACGGCTGGATTTCAGGACAGTGTCACCACGACAGCGGGGTGGTGGCTCGGCATGTGCCAGAGTTCTCTGCATCCAGTCCACTCCCATCTCAGGACAGCAACTTCTGAGAAGAAGTGAGGTTTCCCAGAAAGCCCACCAAGAAGCGGGGTGCCTGCAACTCCAGAGTCCACAGCCCTCTGCAAAGGCCAGGTATCTGGAAGCAGGGAAGGCTGGGGCCACCGGTCAGGCTGGTCCAGGGTTTGGAACGTTGGGTGTGGTGTGCACAGCACCCGCTACAACCGCCACTGCACTTGGCAGGGAGGTGCAGCGTGTCTTTGAGCCTGGCGCTGCGTCATGTGCCTACCGCAGTTTGGGTCTGTGGTGCCCTCCGGAGTGGCCGTGGTGAGGCTGCTGCCCTCTCCTGTTAGTCAGGCCCCAGGGTCCTGCAGGCTGCAGGCCTATGGGTGAGCTGCTCACACATTGAACTATCCTGCTGCCCATCCCCAGCAGGAGCCTGAGGGCTGGGTGCCTTGGCACAGCGCCTGGAGACCAGCCCCCTGCAGTCACTGTGCTTTCCAGCCCGTCCTGTGGGCTTTCTTCCCCTTATCCTTCCTGACTTGGCAGTTCTGCCACGTGTGTGCCAACTCCACAGAGGCCCCTGCTGTCCGCACCCAGGAAAGCCTGAGCTTCTGCTGTCCTTGCGTGCGTCTGTTCTGTGGTAGGTTCTTCTCTCCAGTCTCAGCTGAGCTGGGGTTAGAGCCACTTTTGTCCCTGATCTCCTGGCCCAGCTGCCCCATTCAGTGTGTAGTGGGCCTGGAGGGTAAGAGGTGGCCCTGGTCTCCTGGCTCTATGGGCAGCCATGTGCAGAGGCTCAGCGACATCCCCTCAGGAGTGAGGGTCATTCCGTGACAGGCGTGGGTGGCCGTGACTGTCGGGCCCCAGCCCCCAGCGTGGGGCTTGGGAGCTCCACTTCGCATCCTAGTGGTGGAGCCAGGCTCTCGTCCTGTTCCTGGTGGTGGATGTATGCATCAGCACCCTGAGTGTGACCTGGAGTGCCTCAGTGGGCTGCAAGCGTGGAGATGGCCCTTCGCTCCAGGCTGCTCATGGCTAATGCCCGAGGAGCAGCCGCGTGAGCTACACAAGGCCAGACGATCTGGCACCCTCAGCCGTGGGCACACACATTCTAATGGCTGCGCCCGATCCTAGTGTTCACAGAGGCCAGCGTCTGAGGGGCTCCGACAGAGAGCCTGTCACTGCAGCAGCTGGAGGGCTTGGCACAGGCAGGGGGCTGCTTTTCCCTGACAAGCTCTGGAGGTGGGGAAGGGCCTGGAGAGGTGGGCAGGTGAAATGCCATTTCAGGAGCCACTGAGCCTGCCAGCCGCACTTGGAGCTATTGCGCAGGAACCGAGCAGGCCCTCCCACAGAGAGGCCAGGTGTGGCCTCTGGATCCGAAGGGCCACAGCCTGGAGGGTGAGGCACTGATAGAAACCTGCTACCAAGAGCAGCACTAGCTTCTCCCCAATGACTCGTCCTGCTGCAGCGCCAGCTCTTCAGGGTGGCACCACGCTGTCAGTGTGAGTGACTGCCCAAGGGGGCTGGTGCACAGATGCTGGACTGTGATATGCAAGTTCATGAATGAGATGGGGTTTGTAATGGAGCAGCATGAGATCTAGGTAGGTTTGCTTTGGGAAATCTCAGCTGATTCCCACTCCTTCCTACAGTAGTTAGTGTTGCAGAGTTTTGCCAAGAGGCTGGAACTGCAAGAATGTAGCTTGTTGGTGAGGAACACAGAGCAGCAGCTCACCCCTTCGCTCCCAGCTGACCATTGAGGACAGGGCAGGACTTGGGGGGATGACAGGAGAGATCAGGGCATTGAGGCCGCAGGCCCTTTTCTGTGAGCAGCAGGGTGCAGGTGGCTCCCCAAACACGGTGCCTTTACAGGCGTCTTGACCATGTAGCCCAGAAGACATAGGGCTCGGCACATAGTAGGCCTTCTCGGTCAGATGAGGTTATCTGTTCATGAGACTGAAGGAAAGGAAGGAGCGAGATTTGATTGGGTGGGAAGGCCCCAGGAGGCCCAGGGGCACTGTGGAGCGAGAGCCGGCCTCGTGGGGACCTCGGGATCCTTCCCCTAATGAGGACATCCTGCTCAGAACCCCTCGGTGGCTCTCATCTGCCGGGCGCTCAGCAGGAAGGGCAGCCGGGTCTGCGGTCCTCCGCTTACTCTGCCATGCAGAGCCGGCTGGCTCCACCAGTGGCTCCTTGGGTCCGTGATGGCCCGCATGGTCGATGGGGAGCGGGGCGCGGCATCACTGCGCTGGCCTTTCACCCTCCGCGAAGTTAAAGAGTTCTGACTACTCTGAAAACTTTGTCACAAGAGCCTTTTTCCTCCAACCTCGGTGGGGTGTGGGTAGGTGTGTGGTGGGATGTGTCGCTTTTGTCCAGCGGGGTGGTTGCACTGGGGACGTGCCCTCTGCTTCCTCTGCTGCTGTGCCCCCAGGCCCCACAGTCGAGGACCCGGGACGTGGGGCACCGTGGGAAGTTGGTCTTCAGGTGTGACCGCACAGCCGTAGCTATGCTTCTAAAACCACAGAAATCTGTTTTTTAATACTTATTTTTTCAACTCCTTATTGGCAAATAACACACGTATGGGAAGTGCCCTGTCCTGAGAGTGAGTCAGTTTTAGCCAAGCCTCCTCTGGGAGGGGGAGCAGGAGGCCAGAGTACCAGGCCCTTTCCCCTGCCCAACGCCCGCCCCACAGCAACCGCTGCAGCCTCACCGCCTGGCATCCGTGTTCTTCACTCCTCTCTCTTACCCTGGCCTGCATGGCGAGGCTGTACAGTGCAGTGGCAGGTCTGCCTCTCCCGTGTGGGACACTGCGCACTGACATGGTTGTCCTTTCCGCTGCTCGCGGTGCTGCCTCACAGAACTCGCCGGTCCTGTGCGAATCGACCTGTTTCAGGGCTGGCATCATCGCTTCACAGGTCTGTTTCTCTCTCTTTGTCACAGCCGCGCTACCTTAATTCCCAAAATCTGTTGAGTGTAATCTGAGGGAGAGATCCCCCAGCTCCTTCCCAACTGCCTTGATGACCATGACCATCGCATTTCCTGATCAAGTTTAGGACTCAGCCAGTTGGGTTTCCCCATTGAGCCTGCTGAGATCTTTACTGGGCATGCAGTGATTAAGTAACATTTTTATGGTATAAGTCTTGTAATTGCTAAGCAATTTATGTGCTTCCATGGTTTTAGGCCATCGTTATTCTGTCATTAACGTTTCATAAGGTTTTCATGGTAGAGTTCTCATAGAGTTTCTTTATGATGACTACAAATGGCATCTTTTCCAAAATTTCCTTTCCTAACTGGCTTGCCGGCAATGGAGACACACCTGAACTTTGGTTATTGACTTTGCTCCAGCAGTGTACTGAACTTACACATTTTAATGATTTGTTTGTAAGTTCCATTGGATTTTCTTGTTCACAACTCTGTCACTTATTAATAAGTTTTTAATTTCTTTCTGATCTTTATACCTTTATGTCTGGTCTTGCCTTATTCTACTGCTCAGGGTCTCCAGTGCTGCTTTGAACAGAAGTGTTGGTGGGTGTGTTTTTGTTTCCTTCTCATTCTCAGAAAGAAGGCTGTCAGCACCCACGGGTGAAGGCGTTGACTGTCGTAGCGGAATCTGTCAGATTAAAGAAGTTTATTTCTATTTCTCATTTGCTAAGAGGGTTTTGTTGTTAGGTTTTATTGTTTTAATCATGAATAGATGTTGAATTTTACTCAAACTCTTTCTCTGCAAATACTGAGATGATCATATGATTTTTCTTCTTTATTCTGTTAATGTGGAGAATTAAATTAATTGATTTTCAAATGTTAACCAAACTTGCACTTTAGGAATAAACAAACTTGTCTTTTAGACAGGATTATCCTTGTAAGTAATGCTGTATTTGGTTTGCTAATAAATAGGTTAGAGATTTTGCATCTGTGTTTATGAGGGATTTGGACAATTTTTGTTTCTTAAAATGTCCTTATCATTGTTTTTCTGGCTTTATAAAATGAGCTAGAAAGTTCTTTTTTTCTCTTTTCTGCAATAGTTTGTGTGAAATGAGGGTATTTCTTAAAGGTTTGGTAGAATTCACCAATGAAGACATCTGAGCTGGGGTTTTTCATGTGGGGAAGATTATTTTAAATAGGGACTTTGATTTCTTTTAATGAATGATCATTTACCACTGTGATCTGTAGCATGTCTTCCTTTTCTGTCTTGTCACTTGGTCATTTATTCTTTCTCTCTCAAGCTGTCTCATGAAGGGTTTATCAGTTTTATTACTACTCAGTTGAATGAACCAACAACCTTTGGCACAATTGTTTGTGTGCTTTATGTATTCTGTTTCATTAATTTCTATTTTTATATTATTTCCTTTTTCTTTGGGTTTAATTTGTTCTAACTTTTTTAGTTATATATATAAGTATTTGGTGTTTATCCTTTCTTCTAATGTAGGCATTTAAGGCTGTAAATTTAGGTGCATACTGTAGTTTTGAATAGCTTTCATTTTTCTTATCATTCTGTTCAAAATATTTATCAATTTTTATTGTGATTTTTATTTTTACCAGTATGTTACTTAGAAATAAGTTTCTTAATTTCCTAACATTTAGTGATGACTGATATCTAATTATTTATTTCTGTGAGCAACAGCACATGGCATGATTTCACTGTGTTCAGAGACCATAATCTGAATGCTAACGGTCTTTAAAATTTACTGAGACTTGCTTTATGTCCCCTAAAAAGCCAGTTTTTGTAGATGGCTCATGCCCACTCAAAAGCGATGTGCATTCTGAGCTGTTGTGTGGTGTTGTCTAACTAGCTGTATGTTAGTTGGTAATCTTAGTGTTCAGATTTTCTACATCAGCGGTGATGTTTCTCTCAGATCCTGAGAGATGGATTCAGATTTCTTAGTTTGATTGTAAGTAATACCTCGCCTTTCATTTTGATAGTTATTGCAGTGTGTCTTTGGATTCTGCTTTATTAGTTCCCTCTAAATAGAAGATTGTCATCTTCCTGTTGATTTAGCTACTTGTTGTGAAATTATTATTTATTTCTGTGGACTGTTGATTCTTAGCACTCTCCTCTGATATTAATATGGGCATGTCAGCTCCCTTATTTGACAGCATTTTCACTTTTTCTCTCTTCACTGTGAATCTTTCTTATTTTCTCTATATGTGTCTCATAGATGCAGGCTAGACATAGATTTTGTATTTTATTCAGTCTGAAAATCTTTTTTTAGTTAAAATATTTAATTTAGTTGCATTTAATGCAGTTAATGATAAATTTGCTTTTAAATTAACCAACTATTTTCCTTATGCCTCATTCTTCTTTCTTTTGCTTTGTACTTTGTTGTACAATAAACTGTTTTCCTGTCCTCATTATCTTGTAGTTCTGTATGCTTTTATGTAATTTTTAGTAGCACTTTTGGTGGTTATAACATAGACTGTTTATCAAAGACTAATAAAAATTAATATTTCTCTTCTTCCAGATAATTCAAGGGCCTTAAAACTGTGCATCTACTTACTGTTGCTCCATTTATAGGCTGTTACTGTTAAGTACTCCATGTATTTACACACACACACACACACCCCACAAACACACATTACACATTTGAAAAGATGTTATTGCTGCTGTTTTTATATGTTCATTTGTATGTATACGTAATTGTTAATCATCTTGCTCGCTCCTCACCACCACCTGCATCTCTAGGTGTCCCTCTGGGGTCCTTATGGTTCTGCCTGCAGGATACCCTGTAGTGTTTCCTCTGGTGCAGGTCTGAGGAATTATCTTTGCTGAGGAATTATCCTTATTTTTCTTGGTTTGAAAGTGTATGTATTACCCTTTTATTTCTGAAGAATGTTTCTGCTGGGTATAGAATTCTAGGCTGGCACCTCCTACTCTGAGCCCCCCCACCGGCTGACGTCCCTCGGGTCTGCTCGGAAGCGAGCCCTCAGGCCTGCTGTGGCCTCTGCACTCAGCTCCCCCATACCTTCCCTGATCTCTCCATTGGTTTTTGTTCTTTGGGTTTTTTTTTTTTGGAGGAGGAGGTTATATAAATGTTCTTTTATATCTAGAATTATATTTTATTAATAGACTTTGCTTTTGGAACAGTTTTATAGGCTTACAAAAAATTGAGAAGTGGTATAGAGCTCCCACATTACTGCCCCCACCCCTCCCTCCCGGTGTCGTCTGCTGATTTGTGTGGTGTGTCCATCACCACAAGTAGATGACCCTGGGTTGTTGTTAGGAACTGCAGTCCGCGGCTTAGATAAATGTTTACTCCTGTACAGTTCCTGTGGGTTTTGGCAAATACATAATGTTATGTATCTTCCATTATAGTGTCATGCACAAAAATATATCAGACTGCTTCATTGTCTGGAGGACATTTTAGAGAACAGGCCTAATTTCTTGCTTAAATATTTGGTAGAATTCACCAGTGAAGCCATCTGGCTCTGGTGCTTTCTTTTTAGAAAGATTATTAATTATTAATTCCATTTCTTTAATAGATACTGGCCTATTTGGATTTTCTATTTTTCTTCTTGTTCATTTGGATAGTTTGCATCTTTCAAGAGATTGGTCCATTTCATCTGGGTTATCAGATATCTGTCTGGGCACAGAGTTGTTCATAATAGTTCTTTATCTTTTACTGTCTGTGGAATTAGTAGTGATGACCCTTCTCTCACTTTTGATATCAGTAATTTGTGTCTCTCGCTTTTTATCTTGGTCAGCCTGCTAGAGGTTTATGAATTTTGTTGATCCTTCAAAGAGCCCATTTTTGGTTTTATTGATTTTCTCTGTTGAGGTCTTGTTTTCAACTTCATTGATTTCTGTTCTGATTTTTATTATTTCTTTTCTTCTGCTTGCTTTAGGTTTATATTGTTCTTCTTCCCTTAGTTTTCCTAAAATAGGAGCTTAGATGGTTGATTTTAGATCTCTCTTCTTTCCTAAACTATGAATTAAATGCTATTGATTTCTCTCTAAGCCCAGTTTGTGCTCCATCTCACACATTTTCGTAAGTTGTATTTTCATTTTGATTTTGTTAAAAATATTAAATTTCTCTTAGTTCTTCTATGATCCATCTGTTATTTAGAAGTGTTGTTTAATCTCCAAATATTTTGGGATTTTTCGACTGTCTTACTGTTGTTACTCATTACTAGTTTCATTTAAATGTGCTTCTTTTCAATGTGTTCAGGTGTGTTTTTATGGCCCAGAATGTGGTCTCTCTTGGTGGATGTTCTGTATGAGCATGAGAAGAATGTGTTTCCTCTATGTTGGGTGAAGTCTTTCACCAGTGTCAGATCCAGTTAATGGCTGGTGCTGTTTGATTCAGCTGTGTCCTTCCCTGCTGGCTTCCCGCCTGCTGGGTCTGTCCGTTACTGATGGGGGTTCGGATGTCTCCAGCCACTCTAGGGGATTCATTTCTTTCTCCCGGCAGTTTACTGGTTTGTCCCACATATTTTGACCCGGTGTTGATAGGTGAATGAATATTAAGGATTGGGATGTCTTCTTGGGAACATCGACCCCTTTATCATTATAGAACGCCTTCTTTATCCCGGATAGCTTTCTTTGTTCTCAGAGTCATAAAGTTTCCCCACCCCTGCTTTCTTTTGAAGGTGGTTAGTGTGGCATATCGTTCTCCATCCCTTAACTTTTAAGTCTATCTGTGTATACTCAGAGTGGGTTTTTTATAGATGACATATAATCGGATCTTGTGTTTTAGTCCACTCTGACCATATCTTTTGATTGGTACGTGTGAGACCCTCCCAACTCCCAGTGGTATTGACGCGGCTGCTTCTCGTCACGGTTGACTTGGAGATGTTCGTTGCCGTCTTCTGTCTGGGCACTCACTCTGTGCTGCTTTTTTAATCTTCCCTTCTTGATCTGCCTTGTTTGGTTTTAATGGAACATTTTATATGATTCCATTTCCTCTTTTCTCTTAGCTCATGAATTATACTTTTTAAACAATTTGTTTTAATGATTGCCATAGAGTTTGCAATATACATTTAAAAATCAAATCCCCTTTCAAATAACACTGTACATATCATGGGTGCAGTCACCTTACAGCGGAGTCCCCAAGGCCTCCCTCCTGCCGTGTACTCTGCCCCCAGGAGCTGTAGTCTCCCAGTGCGTTTTTGTCGTTATTACAGCATTCACCTGTTAGATCAATTAAAGACAAAGAAAAGTAAAAGATTGCACTTCACCTGCTGGTTCCTAAAGCTCTGCCTTTCTTTACATGCCTCCAGCCTGCTGACTGCTGTCATTCTGCTTCTCTGCAGAGCACCTTTTACTTTCTGTAGGGCAGGTGTACTGTAACAACAGATCCCCTCAATTTTAAATCTTTTTGTCTGAGGTGTTTATTTCTCCTTTACTTCTGAAGGGTGATTTCCCTGGAAACAGAATTCTAGGAGGGCAGGTTTTTGTCTCAACACTGAAACACCCTCCCTTCCATGCCCGTGTGTGGTTTCTACCTTTTTTGGGGATTTCTGTGTCTGATTTTCTGCAGTTTGAATGTGATATGCCTAGTGTAGATGTTTCAGTATTTGTCTTGCTTGATATTCTCTGAGTTTCCTGAATCTGTGGTTGGCTGGCTGTCATCCAACTGGAAAACCTCAGCTGTTAGTCAGATCTTCCTTGTGCTCCTTCTGGTGTCACGCAGGTTTACACCTTTGTGACTGTCCCCCTCTCCTTAGTCTGTTTTTCCATTATTTCTCTCCTAACATTTCCACTGGGGGAGTTTCTATCAACATAGCTTTTTACTCATTATGCTCTTTATTTAATTCTCACATGCTCTGCATGTTTTATTTTTCTTATTTTCAAGTTGGTTAGCTCACTGATTTTTGCATTTTAGGTTTTCTAATATAGACACTAAATTTATTAATTCTCTGCTAAATCCTTTTTCCTTGCATCTCAATGGTTGTGTAGATGTGTGTCTGTGTGTGCAAGAGCATGCATCCATAGGGGTGTGTGCGCAGCGGCCCTGCTGCCTTTGTGCATGGGAGTGGGCATTGCATGGCGTGTGGGCAGCACCGGCATGTGCAGTTGGGCCAGTGCTGTGCAAGTCTGTTTGCTGAAGTATGAAATGCAGGAAAGGTCAAGGAATTCTCACAGCAATCACACGAACTTCAGTACATGTTCTGATCATGTGGTTCTGTGTATCATCAGGTTTGCTTTATGGTGTTTATGGTGTTTCAACACTTTTCAGAGTTGATTTCTAACCATTTTTTGGTTTAAGAATTAGTTTTGAGTGATAACATGAAATTTGTTGAGACGTGTTGTATGTTACAGAATATGAAAATTTTGTATAAATGTTCTTTATGTGCTTAAAAACAACGTGTCATGACAAATTGTTTAGGGACAATGTTCTTTAAATATCTTTTAGATAAAATTTAACAATGCTGTTCAGAATTTTCATTTTTTCTTCTTATTTGCTCCATCTATTAGTCACTGTTAAAGATACATTAAAATTTTGCCATTTTATCTATTTGCTTCACATATTGTATATTCTTACATGTTTAAAACTCATATATAGTCTTGATAAATTAATTGAACCTTATATTGTCATGTGGCACACCTCTTTACATCTATTAAAACTTTTTGCCTTAAATGTTGTCTGATATTAATATAGCTGCATCTTTCTTTTGTTAGTGTTTTTCTGTTTTTTTACTCTGAGTCTGTTGTGGTTGTGTTTCGTGTGAATAGCTTGTGGCTGACACTTGTTTTTCTTTATACAATGTGATTGTCCTTGTCTTTTTTTTTTTTGAGAGGGCATCTCTCATATTTATTGATCAAATGGTTGTTAACAACAATAAAATTCTGTATAGGGGAGTCAATGCTCAATGCACAATCATTAATCCACCCCAAGCCTAATACTCGTCAGTCTCCAATCTTTTGAAGCATAACGAACAAGTTCATACATGGTGAACAGTACAAGGGCAGTCATCACAGAAACTTTCGGTTTTGATCACGCATTATGAACTATAAACGATCAGGTCAAATATGAATATTTGTTTGATTTTTATACTTGATTTATATGTGGATCCCACATTTCTCCCTTTATTATTATTATTATTATTATTATTATTATTATTATTTTTAATAAAATGCTGAAGTGGTAGGTAGATGCAAGATAAAGGTAGAAAACATAGTTCAGTGCTGTAAGAAAGCAAATGTAGATGATCAGGTGTGTGCCTATAGGCTAAGTATTAATCCAAGCTAGACAAGTGCAACAAAACATCCACGGATGCAGAAGATTTTGCTCAAAACAGGGGGGGTGAGGTTCTAAGCCTCACCTCTGTTGATCCCCAATTTCTCACCTGATAGCCCCCCTGCGACTGTGCCTGTCTTAGGTTGTTCCTCCCTTGAGGAATCTTACCTGTCTCTGGCTAACCAATCAACTTCCGGGGCCATACAGGGAAATGTAAAGTTGGTAAGTGAGAGAGAAGCCATATTGTTTGAAATGGTTAGCTTTTTACTTCTTTGCAGATTTATGCCCTGTGACTTCTATGCCCAGCATTTCTCTTGAGGTATCTTTACCACTTGGAAGAATTATGATACTCGGTAAATTCGATATGAGGCATGAATTCTATTTAAGGGTTGTAATTAGGAAGGAAGAAGAAAAGCTATAGAGGTAGCAGATGGAAGAAATCATGGGAAGATTGATTATTTCTTTGACATATCTTCTTGTAGAGTGACTTAAGCATGTATAGGTTTTAAACTACTAATTAAATTGCGCACACACATTAACATAATAGGAATACAGTTACATAACCAAAGCAGATCTATAATTACCAGCCATCTCCAGTGAAGCCAAGAAAACTAGTTAGGCACCCTAGGCATTTGTGAAAATTTGTCTCTGATATGATAGATATTGTCCAACTGTACTTGAACAGTCTGAGAGAAATCAGACAAATTAAAACAACCCATTCCTGGGAACTGTTCACATCCCATATGTTCTTTTAACAGTAGATAGATAGTCTGTAGTTGTAAGATTTTGGAGCGCTACAACTTGCACTTCTCCTAATTCTTGGTTGAGTTCCAACAGTATAGATCCAGTCAAATTTGTTGTTTTACTGTATGCACAGGCCAGCTTAGATCTCTCCTTCTTCATTCCAATGGCAAGTCCAGGAACCGGTGGGATGAATGCAGCTACAACTGCAGCATCGCCTGGATCTTTGTTGAGGTTTTTTGATGATTATCTTCTGGTATGACTCTTCCAGAGAGTGCTGATGTTGGAAGTTCTTCTTCATATCTTATCTTAGTTCATTTTCTGGGTAGCCAAATTAGGCTTTGATCCTCTGTATAAACACAAACAGACCCTTTGCCCACACTTTGATATGCCCTTTATACCACTGTGTAGAATTCATTGGAGGTCACCACACAGGAACTGCTTTTTTTTTTTTTTAAGAGAAAGGAATATTATCAGAAAAGTGTACCTCCATAGCCGATCATCTGACACCCTTTAAGTGATCAAAATTAAGGATATTTAAAGCATGTATTAATCGTTGATTTACAGTTAGTTTTATCCTATCAGGGAGTAATCCCCCTTTTCTTTCTTTCTTTTTTTTTTATTATCTTTAATCTACACTTACATGAAGAATATTATGTTTACTAGGCTCTCCCCTATACCAGGTCCCCCCTATAAACCCCTTTACAGTCACTGTCCATCAGCATAGCAAAATGTTGTAGAATCACTACTTGTCTTCTCTGTGTTGTACAGCCCTCCCCTTTCTCCCACCCCTGCCTATGCATGCTAATCTTATTACCCCACTTCTTCTCCTCCCCACCTTATCCCTCCATACCCACCCATCCTCCCCAGTCCCTTTCCCTTTGGTACCTGTTAGTCCATTCTTGAGTTCTGTGGTTCCGCTGCTGTTTTGTTCCTTCAGTTTTTCCTTTGTCCTTATACTCCACAGATGAGTGAAATCATTTGGTATTTCTCTTTCTCTGCTTGGCTTATTTCACTGAGCATAATACCCTCCAGCTCCATCCATGTTGCTGCAAATGGTAAGATTTGCCCTCTTCTTATGGCTGAGTAGTATTCCATTGTGTATATGTACCACATCTTCTTTATCCATTCATCTACCGATGGACATTTAGGTTGCTTCCAATTCTTAGCTATTGTAAATAGTGCTGCGATAAACATAGGGGTGCATCTGTCTTTCTCAAACTTGATTGCTGCGTTCTTAGGGTAAATTCCTAGGAGTGGAATTCCTGGGTCAAATGGTAAGTCTGTTTTGAGCATTTTGATGTACCTCCATACTGCTTTCCACAATGGTTGAACTAACTTACATTCCCACCAGCAGTGTAGGAGAGTTCCCCTTTCTCCACAGCCTCGCCAACATTTGTTGTTGTTTGTCTTTTGGATGGCAGCCATCCTTACTGGTGTGAGGTGATACCTCATTGTAGTTTTAATTCCCATTTCTCTGATAATTAGTGATGTGGAGCATCTTTTCATGTGTCTGTTGGCCATCTGTATTTCTTTTTTGGAGAACTGTCTGTTCAGCTCCTCTGCCCATTTTTTAATTGGATTATTGGATTTTTGTTTGTTGAGGCGTGTGAGCTCTTTATATATTTTGTACGTGAAGCCTTTATCGGATCTGTCATTTACAAGTATATTCTCCCATACTGTAGGGTTCCTTTTTGTTCTATTGATGGTGTCTTTTGCTGTACAGAAGCTTTTCAGCTTAATATACTCCCACTTGTTCATTTTTGCTGTTGTTTTCCTTGCCCAGGGAGATATGTTCAAGAAGAGGTCACTCATGTTTATGTCTAAGAGGTTTTTGCCTATGTTTTTTTCCACGAGTTTAATGGTTTCATGACTTACATTCAGGTCTTTGATCCATTTTGAATTTACTTTTGTATATGGGGTTAGACAATGGTCCAGTTTCATTCTCCTACATGTAGCTGTCCAGTTTTGCCAGCACCATCTGTTGAAGAGACTGTCATTTCGCCATTGTATGTCCATGGCTCCTTTATCAAATATTAATTGACCATATATGTTTGGGTTAATGTCTGGAGTCTCTAGTCTGTTCCATTGGTCTGTGGCTCTGTTCTTGTGCCAGTACCAAATTGTCTTGATTACTATTGCTTTATAGTAGAGCTTGAAGTTGGGGAGTGAGATCCCCCTTTCTTTATTCTTCTTTCTCAGGATTGCTTTGGCTATTTGGGGACTTTGGTGTTTCCATATGAATTTTTGAATTATTTGTTCCAGTTCATTGAAGAATGCTGTTGGTAATTTGATAGGGATTGCATCAAATCTGTATATTGCTTTGGGCAGGATGGCCATTTTGACAATATTAATTCTTCCTAGCCACGAGCATGGGATGAGTTTCCATTTGTTAGTGTCCCCTTTAATTTCTCTTAAGAGTGACTTGTAGTTTTCAGAGTATAGGTCATTCACTTCCTTGGTTAGATTTATTCCTAGGTATTTTATTCTTTTTGATGCAATTGTGAATGGAATTGTTTTCCTGATTTCTCTTTCTATTGGCTCATTGTTAGTGTATAGGAAAGCTACAGATTTGTGTGTGTTAATTTTGTATCCTGCAACTTTGCTGAATTCTGATATCAGTTCTAGTAGTTTTGGGGTGGAGTCTTTAGGGTTTTTTATGTACAATATCATGTCATCTGCAAATAGTGAGAGTTTAACTTCTTCTTTACCAATCTGGATTCCTTGTATTTCTTTGTTTTGTCTGATTGCCGTGGCTAGGACCTCCAGTACTATGTTAAATAGCAATGGGGAGAGTGGGCATCCCTGTCTAGTTCCCAATCTGAGAGGAAAAGCTTTCAGCTTCTCGCTGTTCAATATAATGTTGGCTGTGGGTTTGTCTTAGATGGCCTTTATTATGTTGAGGTACTTGCCCTCTATTCCCATTTTGCTGAGAGTTTTTATCATGAATGGATGTTGAACTTTGTCAGATGCTTTTTCAGCATCTATGGAGATGATCATGTGGTTTTTGTCTTTCTTTTTTTGATGTGGTGGATGATGTTGATGGACTTTCGAATGTTGTACCATCCTTGCATCCCCGGGATGAATCCCACTTGGTCATGGTGTATGATCCTTTTGATGTATTTTTGAATTCGGTTTGCTAATATTTTGTTGAGTATTTTTGCATCTACGTTCATCAGGGATATTGGTCTGTAGTTTTCTTTTTTGGTGGGGTCTTTGCCTGGTTTTGGTATTAGGGTGATGTTAGCTTCATAGAATGAGTTTGGGAGTATTCCCTCCTCTTCTATTTTTTGGAAAACTTTAAGGAGAATGGGTACTATGTCTTCTCTGTGTGTCTGATAAAATTCCGAGGTAAATCTGTCTGGCCCGGGTGTTTTGTTCTTGGGTAGTTTTTTGATTACCGTTTCAATTTCTTTGCTCGTGTTTGGTTTGTTTAACTTTTGTGTTTCTTCCTTGGTCAGTCTTGGAAGGTTGTATTTTTCTAGGAAGTTGTCCATTTCTTCTAGGTTTTCCAGCTTGTTGGCATATAGGTTTTCATAGTAGTCTTTAATAATTCTTTGTATTTCTGTGGAGTCTGTTGTGATTTTTCCGTTCTCATTTCTAATTCTGTTGATTTGTGTTGATTCTCTTTTTGTCTTAATAAGTTTGGCTAGAGGCTTATCTATTTTGTTTATTTTCTCAAAGAACCAGCTCTTGGTTTCATTGATTTTTGCTATTGTTTTATTCTTCTCAATTTTGTTTATTTCTTCTCTGATCTTTATTATGTCCCCCCTTCTGCTGACTTTAGGCCTCATTTGTTCTTCTTTTTCCAGTTTCGGTAATTGTGATGTTAGACTGTTCGTTTGGGATTGTTTTTCCTTAAGTGTGCCTGGATCGCTGTATACTTTCCTCTTAAGACTGCTTTCGCTGCATCCCACAGAAGTAGGGGCTTTGTGTTGTTGTTGTCATTTGTTTCTATATATTCCTTGATCTCTATTTTAATTTGTTCATTGATCCATTGATTATTTAGGAGCGTGTTGTTAAACCTCCATGTGTTTGTGAGCCTTTTTGTTATCTTTGTAGAATTTATTTCTAGTTTTATACCTTTGTGGTCTGAAAAATTGGTTGGTAGAATTTCAATATTTTGTATTTTACTGAGGCTCTTTTTGTGGGCTAGTATGTGGTCTATTCTGGAGAATGTTCCATGTGCACTTGAGATGAATGTATATCCTGTTGCTTTTGGATGTAGAGTTCTATAGATGTCTATTAGGTCCATCTGCTCTACTGTGTTGTTCAGTGCTTCCGTGTCCTTACTTATTTTCTGCCCCGTGGATCTATCCTTTGGGGTGAGTGGTGTGTTGAAGTCTCCTAAAATGAATGCATTGCAGTCTGTTTCCCCCTTTAGTTCTGTTAGTATTTGTTTCACATATGCTGGTGCTCCTGTGTTGGGTGCATATATATTTAGAATGGTTATATCCTCTTGTTGGAGTGAGCCCTTTATCATTATGTAGTGTTCTTCTTTATCTCTTGTTACTTTCTTTGTTTTGAAGTCTATTTTGTCTGATACTAGTACTGCAACCCTTGCTTTCTTCTCGCTGTTGTTTGCCTGAAATATGTTTTTCCATCCCTTGACTTTTAATCTGTATGTGTCTTTGGGTTTGAGGTGAGTTTCTTGTAAGCAGCATATAGATGGGTCTTGCTTTTTTATCCATTCTATTACTCTGTGTCTTTTGATCGGTGCATTCAGTTTATTTACATTTAGGGTGACTATTGAAAGATATGTACTTATTACCATTGCAGGCTTTAAATTCGTGGTTACCAAAGGTTCAAGGTTAGCCTCTTTAGTATCTTACCGCCTAACTTAGCTTGCTTATTGAGCTGTTATATACACTGTCTGGAGATTGTTTTCTTCTCTCCCTTCTAATTCCTTCTCCTCCATTCTTCATATGTTGGGTGTTTTGTTCTGTGCTCTTTCTAGGAGTGCTCCCATCTAGAGCAGTCCCTGTAAAATGCCCTGTAGAGGTGGTTTGTGGGAAGCAAATTCCCTCAGCTTTTGCTTGTCTGGGAATTGTTTAATCCCACCATCATATTTAAATGATAGTCGTGCTGGATACAGTATCCTTGGTTCAAGGCCCTTCTGTTTCATTGCATTAAATATATCATGCCATTCTCTTTTGTCCTGTAGTGTTTCTGTCGAGAAGTCTGATGTTAGCCTGATGGGTTTTCCTTCATAGGTGACCTTTTTCTCCCTAGCTGCCTTTAAAACTCTTTCCTTGTCCTTGATCTTTGCCATTTTAATTATTATGTGTCTTGGTGTTGTCCTCCTTGGATCCTTTCTGTTGGGGGTTCTGTGTATTTCCGTGGTCTGTTCGATTATTTCCTCCCCCAGTTTGGGGTAGTTTTCAGCAATTATTTCTTCCAAGATACTTTCCATCCCTTTTCCTCTCTTTTCTTCTTCTGGTACCCCTATAATACGGATATTGTTCCTTTTGGATTGGTCACACAGTTCTCTTAATATTGTTTCATTCCTGGAGATCCTTTTATCTCTCTCTATGTCAGCTTCTGTGCGTTCCTGTTCTCTGGTTTTAATTCCATCAATGGCCTCTTGCATCTTATCCATTCTGCTTATAAATCCTTCCAGAGTTTGTTTCATTTCTGCGATCTCCTTTCTGGCATCTGTGATCTCCCTCCGGACTTCATCCCATATCTCTTGCATATTTCTCTGCATCTCCGTCAGCATGTTTATGATTTTTATTTTGAATTGTTTGTCAGGAAGACTGGTTAGGTCTGTCTCCTTCTCTGGTGTCTCTGTGATCTTGTTTTGCCTGTAATTTTGTCTTTTCATGGTGATAGGAATAGTTTGCAGAGCTGGGACGAGTGACGGCTGGAAGAACTTCCCTTCTTGTTGGTTTGTGGCCCTCCTCTCCTGGGAGAACAGCGACCTCTAGTGGATTGTGCTGGGTAGCTGCGCACAGACAGGGCTTCTGCTTCCTGCCCGGCTGCTATGGAGTTTATCTCCGCTGTTGCTGTGGGCGTGGCCTGGCTCGGGCTGCCCCTTTGCGAGGTGCTGGATTCTCGCAGATGTGGATGTGGTTTGGATGTTGTCCTGTGTCCTCTGGTCTTTATTCTAGGAACAGTTGTCTTTGTTATATTTTCATAGATATATGTGGTTTTGGGAGGAGATTTCCGCTGCTCTACTCACGCCGCCATCTTGGCTCTCTATCTGTCCTTGTCTTTTAATTGAAAAGTCTATCTAGTCCACTTATTCTAAGAATTTATTTCATTTTTAATTTCTTCCATGTTAGCTAATATTTTTTTATCCATCTCCTTTTCTATTACTTTCCCCTTTTTGCCTTCTTTTGAATTTATTAGAACTTTTTGTTGCATTGTTTTTTCTCCCTTTTTCTCCCTCCCTTTAGTGGTTTACATGCATATTTAATGTAGTGGATGGCTAGTGGTGTATTTACCCACCCTTGGAAGAACCTAAGGCTTTAGGCCTCCCTTAAATGCTTTCATTATATTTTAGTTCTACCTTTTTTTTTTTCTCTGAATTTCTATTTTTGATTTGTATGTTTTCAACAGGTAAAATATTCAGCAGCTAACCACCATCTCACACAGTTGGGAGGTACAAGGGTGTACGGTGAGAGGCACACCTTCCTCCCTGGCCGTCCACCTTGTTCACCGCCTGAAGGCAGACGGGTTTGCTGTGTGTGCGTCTCTTCCCTGGACTGCTGATGTCCCCATCATGTTCTCTGTAACTTGGCTTCCCGTATCTTGTAGGAGTTTAAATATTTTTGTGTTGCCACAGCTCCTTCTTCGTCAGCATGTGAGCAGCCGCTTCCTCTCGGTCTTGTTTCAAACCCCCCATCGGGTGTGTTCCTCGGACAGAGTCACGATCGTTGAGATGAACAGCGTGTGTTACTCGCTTACTCGTTTACCTTGTTTCTCAGACCTTTCCCCGTGATCATGCTCCTTCTTGCTGAAATACATCCGTGGGCACTTCCCTGGTGACGTGGGGCTACCGGGAGCCTTTCCTCTGAGCACCAGAAAGGCGGGGTGTCCTCCCAGCTCCCCTCTGACGTCCTTCCTCTGCTTGGCTGCCGTGCATCCCGGGTGCCCTACACTTTGTCCAGGACGTGTGCAGAGGTGTCCCTTCACCTCACACCCCCTGCACCCTGGAATGTGCAATTGTTTCTAAATCTGAGGGTGGAAATTTCTCAGTCGCCATTTCCCTGGTTGTTGCCCTGCCCTGTCCTTTCTACCCTTCCTCTGTAACTTGTTGGGAGCCTGTTGGACCCCCTGTTCTGCCCAGTATGTCTCTGTCCTGTGTTCTTACTTCTGGTCAACTCCTTAGATCCATCTCCCAGCTCACAAGGTCTCTCTAGCCATACCTACATTGCTGTTCCTCTCATTACATTCAAACTTCTGAGTTACTGTTTTTCCTTGTTTGGCTTTATTTAGTTGGGGTTTCGGTCTTGCTCGCCATCTCCCTAGTGTGTTGTTTCTTACTGATTTGGTGCCTTTCTTTGTCATCCTGAGTGTGTTACACCCTACCACCTGGATCCTGGGGGCTTAGTTTCCCTGATTCTTGTGTTTGCTGGTCAATTTCATTTGTATTTTGTGGTTTTGGTTTTTTTTTTTATAAGCTTATAATCCTTAGAACGTCCCTTTGGCATTTATTTGATGCCTGGGTCAAAGGGCCCTTGGGCCTGCCCCTCACAGACTGGGGTGGCAGGACCAGGTGGTGGCACTGCCTAGCGGCTGGGGCCCTTCCTGGGCAGCCCCTATGCCCTGGGCTGTTCTCCTCACGGGTCCTGCCTATGACATGCCCTTGGAGTGGCTGCGATTACCTGACAGGCAGGGGTGCTTGCTTACAAACAAGACTGTTCTGCCCTAGGAGAAGCGCTCACTGAAAAAGCATCTTGTTCTGTGCCTCTCTGAGCAAGTTTCTGAGGCCTCTGCACTGACCGGATGTCTGTCTGTTCAGCGATGAATCGCCATCATTTGTTCAAGTGGAAATGAACGAACTTTACTACAAGTGGAATCCGTCATTAAAAAGTCTTTATCAGATCAAAGCAGCCAGCACAGTTCTTGCTCTTTTATTACTAATGACAAAACAGTTTCTTTAAAAGGTGTAAACAACAAAATTTCAATTACATGTTTTCCTCTTTGCCTGCTATTGCCAGCCTGCAGAGGTAATAGAAGAGAAGTACAGTGAAAGGCAGCATTCTGGAGATTTATTGGTCAATAAAGGAGATAATTACAGCTTGTTTATGAAAGGAGACCCCCTCCCCGGCATTGGCACTCAACAGTGATGACTCTGGCACCCAGCTCGAAGCCATAAAAGTCAATGGGAAGATAGAGGATTTCAATAAAATTATGACACTCAATAAACCTTCCTGGGGAAACAAATTTTCCACAGATACATGACCAGTTCTAGTTGGATTTGTAACTTTAATTTCTCAATTACTGTATTTTTTGTCATCAGCTAATCATGCATCCATGCTGGGGTGGTGAGCAGTGTGTAGCCCAGGGTCTGATCAGCCCTCAGGGGAGAATGCGGGAATCCTGTGAGCCCCTGTGTCTTCCCCCAGACTCACCTGGAGGATGGGTGTAGGGCATCAGGACCCCATATAGCAGAGCAGTTGGGATGGGTCATCTCTCCTGGGGGCACACCGGGCTCAGCTCCGGGAGGCACCAAGCAGAGATTGCTAGGTTGGGGGGCTTGGTGCCTGGGGCCCCTTCACTGGGCCATTTCAGTCTGCCTCAGGCCTTTGAGCCCTGAAGCTTGCCTGGATACCCTGCCCCAGCGGGGCTGGGGCCTGGGAAGGGGCTCCTGGCTGGTATACAGAGCAAGACAGTGCACGGCTGGACTGGCCTCCAGCAGCCGTCCCAGCATGCGTCTGCTGGGAAGGGATGCTCCCATGAGTATGTAGGTGTCTGTCTGCTCACGGGGGTGATGTCCTCCTGCTGCCATTGTGTGAGCCTCGTTGGCAGGGCAGTGAGCCAGACTGTCCGCGATGTCATTGACCCTCATGGCTGATTACCTGCCCCGTCAGTCAGGTAGCCGATGGGCCGCAGATTGGAGGGCTGGTCTCCCGGTGCCCAGCCTGTCCACAGCAGAGCCGGGACTTGCACCTGTCCTTGAACCTGGGAGAACCCACCTCTCCTTTCTGGGCTGTGCACCCCAGACACTCCACAATGCCCTATACTTGTTTGTTTAGAAGTTCTGGGAAGTGGGACTCTTTGGGAGCTGGGCTTCCTGCAAGACGGCTTGAGTCTCTAATGGTGCCGCTTGATGCAGGCTTCCTGGGCGACAGCAGGTGGCAAAAGTGTAGGGTTGGAGGAGAGTGGGCACTGCTTCCTGCTCATGCCTAGGATCCATTAGGGCCACAGTCCCCTCCATCCAGACTCGGGGCTGGAGTTCAGAAGAATATCCAGCTTATGGTTTGAGGCCCATAGCAGGGGAGGGGTAGATGGCAGATGGGCAGCCTGCTGGGCAGACAGAGGTTTCTTTCCCAGCACCGGGTGCCCTTTACGCAGGCCCACCCTGGGCCTGGGGCACCCTTGGTCTGCGCAGCCTCCCCTGTTGGCCTCACGGGGGCTTCCGCTCACCAGCGTCTCCTGGCCCTGCTTCAAGGGGTTGCCCACCTCTCCCAGGGCCCCTGACTTGCTGCATCTCCACATGTGGGTGCCATCTTTGGGCCGGGACACAGAAAGGGTGCCAGGCATGTCTGATGCACGGTGACGTGCCCGCAGGCTGCGATTGTGGCCTCATGCATCCCCTGAGCTCGGTGGGAAGAGGAGATGTACTGAGGCCAGGGCTGCCTGTGTGGGACTCTGCGGCCTTTCAGAGAGCGGTCGGTTTCTCGCCCTATCAGGATGCCTGCTACCCCCAGCTTAGACAGGTCCCTCCTCACCTGCTGAGTCTGCTCCTTAGGGCCTCCATGAGGGTTACTAGGTCAGAGGCCAGGTCAGAAGTCACAGGAGGAGGGGCATTCCAACCCACTTTCTGGCCTGCCCCACTGGTATTTTCCTGGGCCTGTTTGATGGGACTCAGGAAGTCAGAGTGACCTAGGGTTCTGGCTGAAATGGGGTGAACACCTTCTGCCCAGCTGAGGGCATGGCAGGCTCTGGGAGGAGTGCCCACACCTGGGGGGAGAGCAGCCTCCCCCGCCCTGCTGGCCTGTGGGTGCCTGGCCTCTGCATGCTGAGCCCCCAGACCCAGATGGGCCCAGGCCATGTTCCAGCTGCTCATTCACATCAGCTAAGACCCTGTCTCAGCCCCAGTGGGCTCTGTTGGGCTGTTGTGAATCCAGATGCTGTTAAGTTTGAGGAGCTGTGTGAAGGTCCTTCTCCTATGACGTGACTTCTGAACTTGATCCTCAGTCCAGACTCCTGCTTATGTCCCTGGGGAGCATCTTCTGTCACATGTGCCCTGCCATTCCCCTTCCTGGGCCTGAACACCTGCCCTCTGTGCCCACAGGAGCGGGACGGCATGCGGGCCATCCTTGGGTCCTACGACAGCGAGCTGAGCCCTGCTGAGTACTCACCCCAGCTAACCCGCCGCGTGCGTGAGGCCGAGGACATGGTACAGAAGGTGCATGCCCACAGCTCAGAGATGGAGGTGAGTGTGGACTCAGGGCTGCCACGGCTCGGAGATGGGGGTGAGTTTGCGGGTCTTCACACATATCACTGAGGACAGGAGGGCCCCTGAAGGGGTGGCTGTGAGTGCTGCTGGGCGTGGACCTTCAGTGCTGGCGGGAAAGGTTACCTCCAGCTGCTCCAAGTGAATCATCGTAAGTACAGGTGCATCAATAGCCCCATTATCACAACAGACCCAGCTCCACGTGAGACCGATGAGGAGAGTTGTGCAGGGAAGGCTCTCCCTGCCGGCCTCTGTCATCCCCGCCTTTTTTACACTGAGATCACCTGTCTATGTCATATGTACTCTAATCAGTTAATTACGAGGCTGACAGTGTGGCACCTCCGACACCATATGTTCTGGGTTTTTATGTGTCGGGGCAGTGAGGGGCTCCCAGTGGCCTCAGACTCGCTGGCCAGCACAGCCACCCCATCTTACTTTGCAGGCCTGCACGTCAGTTTGATGCAGGGGCCCAGCCTTCCGCCAAGGACGGATTTACACAGATGCCCAGGTGCCTGGTGGGCTGGCCCCAGCTTCCAGTCACTCCCCTTCTGCAGTCCTGCCTGCAGGGGTCTGACTCATCCAGGTTCAAGGGGACCGTCTGGGCTTCAGCAGAGAGCCCTCTCCCACTTTCTGTGGCCGGCAGTGTGGCAGTCACTTAGCCTCCTGTCCACCTCCTGGAGTTGGGGAAGCTCTCAGGGAGGTGAGAATGCCCACACGTGTGTCACCCAGCTATTGTGCTCGTGGCCACGGGAGCTCAGGCAGCCAGTCTCAGCACAGGGTGGGAGGCACTGGGTGGGGGCTGGGAAGCTGCCCCCCGAGGCCAGGCTGGGGCCCTGTCACTTCTCTCTTTTCCCCTGGATGCAGGCCAGTCATGTGTTGGCTTTCTCCCTTCCACCCAGGCCACATGAACCCAGACCTTTGTTAGGGAGGGACCCCCCCTGACTGCTGGGGTGGGGGGGTTCCCCTAGAACCTGCCTTAATGCTCTGGATGCTCGCTCTGCTTGCCATCCAGGTTGCAATGGAGGCCCTTGCCCCCAGCAAAGGCAGCCTGCAGGGCTCTGCTCTGAGGTCTGTATGGACATGGCTCTGGCCCTCTACCTGAACATGCCCCCTTTCACTCCCGCAAGAACCCTGCCCCACCAGAGCTGCCATTGGGGAAGGACCAGGCACGGGGAGGCAGCTGGCCACTGCTCCCAGCCTGTCTATGGAGGGAGACTGACTGCCTTCAGGCCTGGAAGTCACAGCCCATGTCCTCTGGGAGTGGAGGCAGTATCTGGGCACACCGATGTGCCAGGGTGGGCCTGGGCCTGCTGGTTCTGCCCAAGACCACACCTGTTCCTTGGATGGCCACCACCTCCCAGCCTCCACCAGGTGGCATCAGACACAGCCATGGTCCTGCTCCAGCTTGAAGGCCTGGGAGGTATGGGGTAGGGACAGGACGAGGCCTCTCCCCAGCCTGGGTTCTTTCTCCCGCTTGCCAGCAAGACCCCTTCTCGACTCCTTCCCAGCCCTTGTCTGACCCGACCTATGCCAGGCCACACCGTGCGCTGGCTCCTTGCTCAGTATGGCCTCCTGGCCCCAGCAACCCCTGCATGCTGGGGAGCTGGCAGGCTGGTGAGATGGGTGGCCACCGGGCAGGGGGCATGGCCAGAGGGTGAGTCTTATCAGGGCACCACCAGCTACAGGACGAGGATGAGGGGTCCCGGGCAGACTATGGTGGCCCTGCCTACCTCTCTGGGATCCACAGTGCTCCTGCTTCAAGGTGGACCCCATGCCCCATGAGTACCAGTGTTTGAGCTGGCTGCTGCTGGTGCACCGGGCCTGTGCTCCTGGGGGCAGTGATGGCAGATAGGGTGTGGATTTGGGGGAACACGGGGGCTTCAGCTTTCCTTAGCGCTCTGCTGTCATTCACTGCCAGTGAGAACGTTGTGTCACAGAGAGGCCAGATCCGCCTTGGCTCTCCTAGGCTGTGTGGTCAGTGTGAGGGGTGGGACCCAGGTCTCTGACATTTGGAGCAAGGGCAGGCTGCATCACTTGCCAGGCCTTAGGGTTCTGTCCCAGACACTGGGTGACATCACAGAAGTAACGTGCATGGGGCAGTGTGTGCAGCAAAGGGCTTTTCTCTGTGTTTCTCGAGGATGGAAGTGCCGTGTGGCAGGAAGATCGGACGGCGTGGTTGCTCACCTTGCCTGAGTGTTGTAGCTCACGTCCAGGCTCCCTGCACACGCCCACTGGCCCACAGTTAGCATTGGGGCCATTTTTCCGTGGGCCTGGGGGTGCTCCACAGCATCTTGGAACATATACAGCCCTCACAGAGAAGGGTCGCCTGACACTGAGAGCTTCTCTGCCAGCACCCACGGGCTCCTAACCAGGGCCTGGGAAAGGCGTCCTTGTCCCCCTGCGGGCCTTGGTCCTCATCCAGGCGGAGATCTGAGGCAGGGTGAATGTGGCCCCACTGAGGAACTTAGCCTATCAGCAAAGAAAAGGAAGGGATCCCAGGAAGGGTCAGGCTCAGGAAGCAGCTGGGACAAGCTCCCAGGGGGAGGAAGTGGGCCTGAGGAGCAGCACACGCCTGACCTGGACCAGCCCTGGCCAGTTATGCCGCGGTGAGGACTGGCAGCCACCAGAGGAGGGCACTGGCAGGGCGGGGCAGGGCCCACACTCCTACTCTCCTGTGACTGGCCTCCTGTCCTGCCTGGTGGGCATCCTGTGACCCCTCCTCCCCAGTGAGGGGGGCCGAGGCCTGGTCTGTGGGCATCTGTGTTTCCAGGTGGGAGAACCCGAGGCCTGGTCTGTGGGCGTCTGTGTCCCCAGTGAGGGGTAGAGGGCCTTAGCCACTGTGGTGCCTGTTGTTCTCTCTGTGGACCAAGCATTTCGTTGTGTTTGGTTTGGGAGACTGGGGGGCAAAAGACGAGCTCAGGCTAGAGACAGGGATCCCCTGGCAGGTTGAACAGTGGGTCACTTGACATCGAGGTTCTGGGGAAGCAGCGAGGTCAGGAGACAGGGAGAGCATGCCACTCTGCGGCCTGGGGATCAGCCTTGCGGTGGGTTGGCCCATTTGCAGTGTGCCTGCCCCTCTCCCAGGTCTGGAAGCCTAGCTTTCAGGAAAAACAGCAAAGCCCAGCTCATTGCCTGCTTCACTGTAGCCCTGGCACCTCCTGGAATCGCTGAGGATTCTCTGATCCAGTGGATGGTCTGGAGGGCAGGGAGAGCGGTTCTCTCTGTGTTAGCATTTGCTGAATGCCCATTTTGTGGTGGCCTGTGATCCCAGCCCGGGGCCCGTTTTGGGCACAGGCCTCTGGGTCAAGGCTGCCTATGGCGGGGCAGCCAAGACCCTCAGCACCCAGCGTGCCTAAATCCTGCTTTGCCTGCCAGAGGCCTGAGCAAGCTCCAGACCCTCTGCAGTCCGTGCCTTTGCGCTGACCCTGTTGGTGATGATGGTGAGGTGAGTGACCTAGGGTCCTGTCCCTACCCCATCCCTCCCAGGGCTTCTGGCCCCTCCTCAGGACTCCAGGGATTTTCCGTCAGGCACTTGAGGAAACAGGCCCTGCTGAGACCAGCCTCCCTGACTCAGCCCTGCTGCTCCCTGATCCGGTTCTCAGCTCCAGAGGCTGCCCTGCCTGCCCAGGCCCTGAGCGCTTTACCCTCCCTCTGGTGTGGAACCCGGGCTGCTGCCATACAGCCTGGCCAGGCCCTGCGGGTGACCCTGGGAGCAGGGAGACTGTGCGCCCAGACATGTGGGCAGCCCTGGGAGAGGTCTGTGGCTCAGTGAGTGGAGCCTGGGCTGCCCGGGGCTGGGATGGGAGCAGGCCCCTGTGCTGCTGTGCCCCAGTCCAGTCCTGCGGCCCAAGGAAGGGAGCAGGCTCAGGCGCCCGGCTTTGACCTCACTGTGCAGTGTAGGGTGGCTGCAGGCTGACCCCAGGCCCTGCAGGCAGAGGCTGGTACCCTCCGGGCTGCTCTTGTTCTGTTAAACAGCAGCATCTTGTACGTCACAGAGAGTCCAAGGAGAGCTTGACCAGCTGCTCCAAGCTGCCATCAGCAGCTTACCAGCCGAGCCTCATATATTGACATAGAATAAAAGTAACTTCATAGCAGTCGGTGTTAAGGGCTCCTTAGTGTCCCCTAGATCATTCTCTTAGACTCATCTGTCACTCTCACTGAGGTGCAGGCACCATATAGGATGTGCATACCAGCTCAGGATGACAGCAGAGCACTGCTGGTGAGCCCCCAAAGTGTCCTGTTTTGTTCAGCTGTCTTAAAAAGCTGCAGGGTGACGGGCATCCGGGGAGCACACCCCACAGTCCACTGGGTCTGGTTAACGCTGAGTAACTCGCCGCCTGCCTGACACACTGCTGGTCGGGAGGCAGGGTCAGGACCCGGAGGTGAGAGAGCCTGGTAGCTGTGCGGAATTCTGGGTGTGCGCCTGGGTGTTGGCCCTGCCTCCCCTCTGCTTCTCTCGCCTCCACCTGCTTCTCTATCATTTCCCGACTTCTGGTTTTCCCTTATCTCCTTTCTGGTCCCACTTCTGTCCATCTGTTTATCTTCCCCTCTCTCCTCTGTTCTCTTACTCCTCTGGCCTGGGCCTCCCCCAATTTGTTCTCACTTGGGTCATCAGGCTTTGTCCATCAAGGGTAAAGGGCTGAACAGTAAATGCTGTGGGCTGTGCAGCACACAGTCTCTGTCCCAGTGGTTCAGCTCTGCAGCTGTGTCTGGAAAGCAGCAGGGGACCATCTGTAAACATGGAAAGATGACCAGGTGGGCATGGTCATGTGCCAATAAAACTTTATTGACAGAACAGGTGGGGTGCTGGGTTTAGGGGTCAGAACCATGTTCTAGCCCCTCTCTTCCTGGGACCCCTGGAACCCTGCTGCTTGGGGTGAGGGCCACCCTGAGCCCCCAGGGTCTGGCCTCACCCTCAGCAAGGGGCCCAGCCAGCTCATGGTGCACTGCCTGGCGGGTGCCCTCTCTTGGATCTACCTGTTCATCGACGGGAGGCAGTGCCTCAGACTGGGGCACAGGGAACTCAGAAGCCCATCCGCTTCCTCCAGAATCATTACATTTCCCTTGTTCAGCTTCATCAGTCAGTTCTAATGCAGAACATGTTTTTATTCCGGCAAATGCCTTTCGGTGAGACAAAGTGGCCGTGCTGAGATTGGGAAAATCCCAGCGGCCTGTCCTGGGAAGGCTGCACCCCGTGTGTGGGTTGTCTTTATTCATTCCATTTAATAAAGTGGCCGTGGAAGGTCGTGGCATGTCATGAATCCTTTTCTGACAGCAGGGCTGTAAATACACATCACCTGCCACCTTGATTGAGCATATCAGCCTGATGTGCTTTTCCAGTTATTTAATTAGAACAGATTGCCGTGCTGCATGGAGGTACGTGGAAAATCCCAATTTCAGATTGCAGTGGATCTGGAATAATTTCTGCCTTCCAGCTGAGGGAAAAATGGGCATCACAAGGCTTCCTGTCCCTCTCCTCCTGTGAGGCTCAGGTGAGAATGTTTGCCCTGTCGTCTCCTGGACGGGGGCAGCGTAGCTTTAGGCAGGACATCAGCCTTCGACCCTGGGTGGTTCACAGGGGCAGTTGCTGCTCTTACTCAGAACTTGTTAGTACTCTTCCCTGATTGGAGAACTTGACCCTCCTGTAAAAAGAATGATGGTGGCTGATGTGCCCGATGGTACTTCTCTGCTTAGGTGGCAGTCTGGGCCTGGCGGGGCCTCAGGGAAAAGCAGGAATAGCCCGTGTGTGGTCACCTGCTCTCCTGAGTCTCTGGGGCTGGCAGGATGCGGCTGAAACACGATGCCTGACAGGGAGCTGCTCCTGCAGATGCGGCGCTGGCCCATGTCCACCCGTACTGTGTTGGGTGGCCGGGCTGTTCCATGGGAGCGTCATGTGGCTGGAGCATCACACGCAGTGGCAACCACCCACCCTGTGCCCCTTCCCTACCACTACCACGGGAGGGGGCCACCCGGTGAGTTCTAGCCCAGCCCACGGGCTCTGATCAGGGTTCAGCCACAGCCTCCAAGAGGGAGGTGGGTGCCTGGCCCTGCAGAGCCACCCCTCACCCACTGATTGGGGCCTGGCCTTCGGGTCCTCCTCACTCCAGGCTCCCCACAGACTTCCTCGCACCTTCCTCAGGTGAGGTGAGCCTTGTGCCTGCTTCCCAGTCCTCTGGGGAAAGGCTGGAGTATCAGGACTCATGGCCCCTTCAAGGGCTCCGTGCTGCCCAGCTGTGGAGCGGTAGCCTGGGAGGTGTGGTCCCTGGATGGGGCCGCCAGCCAGCCAGGCACATGCACCTGTGCTCAGCGCGGGTCTCTGTGTCCCCCCACCTGCTGTGGCTCAGTCCTGTCACCAGTGGGGCTCCCGGTGTCGCATCATCTGTGGCAGACTCTGCCTCGCCACGTGCTATGGCACATGGGCTCCTGACATTTTGTTTCCAATCGGTGTCCCTCCGAGGGCATCGTCTGCATTGGTGGACGTGGATGGGCCATGTGTCCTGCTCGGCTGTGAACATTCCTGGCATCTCCCAGATGCCTTGTGGAGGGGCTGCTGAGGAAGCCTGGCCTGGTGCCATGCCCATCCTGGGTGTGCGTGCTGAGCATGGCCAGGCCAACTGGCCGTGCACCATCAGGGCAGGCGGGCTGCACTCCTGACCTGTGTGCCCCTCCTCCCAGCCTCTCCTTCCCACCCACTTCTGTATCCCCTGGTCAGCACTGAGACTGTGATTCTGCAGCCCCCATGGCCATGCAGACACCGTCCCTGCCCAGTGCCACTGTCCCCACCTGGTCTCCTTCGCCTCTCTGTCTCACCGTGGGCTAGACTCTGGGTAAAGTGAGCAGTGTTGAGGCTGGTCCTGCAGGCTCTGCTGCCCTTTTTCAGCTCTGTGCTTGCAGCGGGTGTGTAGAACATGTAATGCAGGTGCTGCTATGGGAGCCCCTGGGGGTTGTGGGCCTTTCCTCTTGCTTTCCAGGAAGGCCTTCCCACCTGCAGACTCTGGAGCTGGGCGCATGTGGCCCCCCATGCCTGCTGATGCTTCAGGGCCAGGAATGGGGTGGGGATGTTAGCTTCCTGGGGCTGCCCTAAGAAATGGCCACAAACTGTGTGGCTTAAAACAACAGGAATTTACTCTCCTGGTCCTAGAGGCCAGAAGTTCAAGGTGGAGATACTGACAGCACCAGTCCCGAGGCTCCAGGGAGAGTGTGCTTGTGTCCCAGTCTCTGGGGGAGCCGCCGTCCTCGGTGAACCTGGACTGGTGGCCATACAACTCCAGTCTCTGCTGCTGTGACATGTCCCGGTGTCTGGGCCTCCCTCTCACGAGGACTCTGCCGGGCCCACCCTAAACCCAGGACAGCAGCATCTCAAGATCCTCACCTTCACTTACATATGGGCTGTTTCCAAGTAAGTCCCCTTCGCAGGCCCTCAGGGGGACTCGACCTGTCTTTTGGGGACACATTTCGGCCACCCCAGGAGGAAGCTGGGGTTCCCTGCTTGCCATGGTGCTGATGAAAGCCCCATGCACAAGGGGTGCTGGGGTGGGGCAGTCTTCCACCCACTGTGTTGGGTGCCAGCAGCCCTGGTCCGTGACCCCTAGCTTTCAGGGTTTAGAAACATCCTTAGAGCAGGAGTCCTGCCTTCTAGTGTGATTCCTGTGCACAGAACTTGGGTCAGGGTTCTGGGAACCCAGCGATCGTCAGGTGCTGTTCCCACCTCCACCCCGGGGGCCACGGTGTGACCCTCACCGCGTGACCCTCTGCCAGTCTCCTCTCTCTTCCCCACGTGCACTCCCTGCCATCCTAGGGGCTGAACCATAGGACACCTGGTTCTGTTGAGGGAGTTGCTCTCTGTCAACTTCAACAGGAATCCCGGACCTTTGATGGCATTACAAGCTGAGCCTGGGCAGAGCCCCTCCAGAGTCTACCCAAGACCCCCCCGGAGCCTTATCCAGCTGCTCGGGCGCATCTGGGGAAAGGGGGTTCCCCTTTCAGTCCCTCCATAGGATTTTGTTCAAACGGAGCGCCAGCACTCGCCTGGTCAGACCACCTGGGTCATCCTGGCCCCGCCTTCAGGGGCCTGGGATGGTGATGGCCACTGTGGTGGGCTGGCTGTGCTCATGTCTGGGCACAGGAGGGTGCCTGTCCAGTGGGGGCGGATTTGAGAGTCTCTGTCCTGACCTGCATCGCTGCTGCTGACAGGAGACCCGGCCCTCTGCCTTACCTAGTGCCAGATGCCACTAGTGTGGACTTTTTCTGGGTAGAGATTATATAACTTAAGTATGTTCTCAAGGGGAGTTCTAATAAAAAAGTGAAAGATCCTTGATTTTACAATTCAAATGATTTTACATTTGAATAAACTGAAGCCCATAAAGGCCTTTTGCCGTGGGGGTCCGCGCAGCCCCGGAAGACTCTGCTGCACTCCCTCTCCTTGTCGGGCTGGCTGCAGGGCTGGGGACTTCTGGGCAGCAAGGGTGCACGTGGGCCTGGGGCCCGCCCTGCTCCCCACGTCTGCATGCCCTGTGCTGCTGCCGTCCTGGCCCTGGTCTCAGTCCCCCGACTGACTGGGGCCTTGTGTGCCTCCTCCTGGGCTTCTCACTATCGTGGGGCTTCCCTGGTGGAGTGCGCTCAGACCTGACCCTCCTGCGGAGCTCCTCCAGCCACGCCTGCCAGGCCCTGCCCCTGGTGCCTGCATCCTGAGGGTGCCGTGTGCGGACAGCGAGCTGGGATGGGTGGGCGGCCTCGCCTCACCTGTGTTTCCTTCTCCCAGGCTGTTCTGAGCTTCCTGTCACCCAGAGCCAGGCAGCCACCGTTCCAGGGTTCCGTCTGGTTTCCGGGTGATGTGGGGAGAGGGAGGCGGGTAATCCAGTGCCTGTTGCTCTGGAATTGAAGCAGAATTCCTCCCCTGAGACGCCGCCCTGCTGCCCCATCTGGCAGGCACTTGTCCAGGGAGTGGGCCCGGGCCCTGAGGACCCTGGTGTCTGTCCCTGCCTCACCACTGCTGTTCTTCCCGGCTTGCCTCTCTGGGCTGCAGGCTGGGACCCACTGATGTTTCTTTCGCTTTTCTGCCCCAGCATGTTCTTATCCAATGGCAGACGAATGAGGAGTCCCTGCTCACACAGCAGGAGTCCAGGAGGCTGCTTCGAGGCTCGCGCCCAAGGCCAGCCCAGAGCCCTGTGCTCCCAGTCCACAGACCCACCCACTGAGTCCTGCTCTGTCCACTGCCACCTCCCCACAGAAAGCAGCCTTCCTGCTCTTTGGAGCCTCCCTGAGGGTCTGCTCCTGGTGGTCCTGTCACCCTGGATGGTACTCAGTGTCCCACGTCCGTCCTCTCAGGAGCACCGGAGGCTGTGCATGTGGTCAGCAGATTCTTTTGTTTTATTTTGTTTTTTTAATTTTTTTATTAAGGTATGATTGATATACACTCTTAGGAAGGTTTCACATGAAAAAACAATGTGGTTACTACATTTACCCATATTATCAAGTCCCCACCCATGCCCCAATGCAGTCACTGTCCATCAGTGCAGCAAGATGCCACAGATCCACTATGTGCCTTCTCTGTGCTACACTGTTCTCCCCGTGATCCCCCACACCATGTGTACTAAACATAATACCCCTCAATCTCCTTCTCCCTCCCTCCCCACCCACCATCCCATCCCCTCCCCTTTGGTAACCACTAGTTCATTCTTCTAGTCTCTGAGTCTGCTGCCATTTTGTTCCTTCAGTTTTGCTTCATTGTTATACTCCACAAATGAGGGAAATCATTTGGTATTTGTCTTTCTCTGCCTGGCTTATTTCACTGAGCATAATGTCCTCCAGCTCCATCCATGTTGTTCCAAATAGTAGGATTTGTTTCTTTCTTATGGCCGAATAGTATTCCATTATGTATATGTACCACATCTTCTTTATCCATTCATCTACTGATGGACACTTAGGTTGCTTCCATATCTTGGCTATTGTAAAAAGTGCTGCAATAAACATAGGGGTGCATATGTCTTTTTGAATCTGAGAAGTTGTATTCTTTGGGTAAATTCCAAGGAGTGGGATTCTGGGGTCAAATGGTATTTCTATTTTTAGTTTTTTGAGGAACCTCCATATTGCTTTCCACAATAGTTGAACTAGTTTGCATTCCCACCAGCAGTGTAGGAGGGTGCCCCTTTCTCTACATCCTTGCCAGCATCTGTTGTTCTTAGTCTTTTTGATGCTGGCCATCCTTACTGGTGTGAGGTGATATCTCATTGTGGTTTTAATTTGCATTTCCCTGATGATTAGTGATGTGGAGCATCTTTTCATGTGTCTGTTGGCCATCTGAATTTCTTCTTTGGAGAACTGTCTCTTCATATCCTTTGCCCATTTGTTAATAGGGTTATTTGCTTATTGGGTGTTGAGGCGTGTAAGTTCTTTATATATTTTGGATGTTAACCTCTTGTCGGAAATGTCATTTACAAATATATTCTCCCACACTGTAGGATGCCTTTTTGTTTTGTTGATGATGTCATTTGCCATACAAAAACTTTGTAGTTTGATGTAGTCCCATGAGTTCATTTTTGCTTTTGTTTCCCTTTCTTGAGGAGATGGGTTCAGGAAGTTGCTAATGCTTATATTCAGGAGATGTTTGCCTATGTTGTCTTCTAAGAGTTTTATGGTTTCATGACTTACATTCAAGTCTTTAATCCATTCCAAGTTTACTTTTGTGTATGGGGTTAAACAATAATCCAGTTTCATTCTCTTGCATGTAGCTGTCCAGTTTTGCCAGCACCAGCTGTCAAAGAGGCTGTCATTTCCCCATTGTATATCCATGGCTCCTTTATTGTATATTAATTGACCATATATGGTTGGGTTTGTATCAGCGCTCTCTAGTCTTTTCCATTGGTCTATGGGCCTGTTCTTGTGCCAGTACCAAATTGACTTGATTACTGTGGCTTTGTAGTAGAGCTTGAAGTTGGGGAGCATAATTCCCCCTGCTTTATTCTTCGTTCTCAGGATTGCTTTGGCTATTCGAAGTCTTTTGTGGTTCCATATGAATTTTAGGATGATTTTCTCTAGTTCATTGAAGAATGCTGTTGGTATTTTGATAGGAATTGCATTGAATCTATAGATTGCTTTAGGCAGGATGGCCATTTTAATAATATTAATTCTTCCTATCCATGAGCATGGGATGTGTTTCCATTTATTGGTATCTTCTTTAATTTCTCTCATGAATGTCTTGTAGTTTTCAGAGTATAGCTATTTCACTTCCTTTGTTAGGTTTATTCCTAGATATTTTATTCTTTTTGATGCAATTGTGAATGGAATTGTTTTCCTGATTTCTCTCTCTGTTGTTCATTGTTAGTGTATAGGAATGCCACAGATTTCTGTGTATTAATTTTGTATTCTGCAACTTTGCTGAATTCAGATATTAGTTCTAGTAGTTTTGGAGTGGATTCTTCAGGGTTTTTTATGTACAATATCATTTCATCTGCAAACAGGGCAAGTTTAACTTCTTCCTTGCCAATCTGGATGCCTTTTATTTCTTTGTGTTGTCTGATTACCATGGCTAGGACCTCCATTACTGTGTTGAATAGAAGTGGGGAGAGTGGGCATCCTTGTCTTGTTCCCGATATTAAAGGAATAGCTTTCAGCTTCTCACTGTTGAGTATGATGTTGGCTGTGGGTTTTTCATAGATGGCCTTTATTATGTTGAGGTACTTGCCCTCTATACCCATTTTTTGAGAGTTTTTATCATGAATGGATGTTGAATTTTGTCAAATGCTTTTTCAGCATCTATGGAGATGATTATGTGGTTTTTGTCCTTCTTTTTGTTGATGTGGTGGATGATGTTGATGGATTTTTGAATGTTGTACCATCCTTGAATCCCTGGCATAAATCCTACTTGATCATGATGGATGATCTTTTTGATGTATTTTTGAATTCGGTTTGCTAATGTTTTGTTGAGTATTTTTGCATCTATGTTCATCAGGGATATTGGTCTGTAATTTTCTTTTTTTGTGGTGCCTTTGTCTGGTTTTGGTATTAGAGTGATGTTGGCCTCATAGAATGAGTTTGGAAGTATTCCCTCCTGTTCTATTTTTTGGAAAGCTTTATGGAGAATGGGTATTGGATCTTCATGAAATGTTTGATAAAATTCAGCGGTGAAGCCATCTGGTCCAGGAGTTTTGTTCTTAGGTAGGTTTTTGATTACCAGTTCAATTTCGTTGCTGGTAATTGGTCTGTTCAGATTTTCTGTTTCTTCCTTGATCAGCCTTGGAAGCTTGTATTGTTCTAGAAAGTTATCCATTTCTTCTAGGTTATCCAGTTTGTTGGCATATAATTTTTCATAGTATTCTCTAATAATTCTTTGTATTTCTGTGGTGTCCGTCATGACTTTTCCGTTCTCATTTCTGATTCTGTTTATGTGAGTAGACTCTCTTTTTTTCTTGATAAGTCTGGCTAGGGGTTTAATCTGTTTTGTTTAGTTTCTTGAAGAACCAGTTCTTGCTTTCATTCTTTCTTTCTATTTTTTTATTCTCAATTTTATTTCTACTCTAATCTTTATTATGTCCCTCCTTCTACTGACTTTGGGCCTCATTCATTGTTCTTTTTCTAGTTTCATTAATTGTGAGTTTAGACTGCTTATATGGGATTGTTCTTCTTTCCTGAGGTAGGCCTGTATTACAATATACTTTCCTCTTAGCACAGCCTTGGCTGCGTCCCACAGATTTTGCGGTGTTGAATTATTGTTGTCATTTGTCTCCATATATTGCTTGATCTCTGTTGTTATTTGGTCATTAATCCATTGGTTATTTAGGAGCATGTTGTGAAGCCTCCATGTTTTTATGGAATTTTTCATTTCTTTGTATAATTTATTTCTAGTTTCATACCTTTGTAGTATGAGAAACTGGTTGGTACAATTTCAATATTTTTGAATTTACTGAGGCTCTTTTTTGGCCTAGTATATGATGTGTTTTTGAAAATGTTCCATGTGTACTTGAGAAGAATGTGTATTCTGTTGTTTTTGGGTGTAGAGTTCTGTAGATGTCTGTTAGGTCCATCTGTTCTATGTTGTTCAGTGCCTCTGTTTCCTTACTTATCTTCTGTCTAGTTGATCTGTCCTTCAGAGCGAGTGGAGTGTTGAAGTCTTCTAGAGTGAATGCCTTGCATTCTATTTCTCCTTTTAATTCTGTTAGTATTTATTTCACATATGTGGGTGCTCCTGTGTTGGGAGCATAGATATTTATAATGGTTATATCTTCTTGTTGGATTGACCCCTTTATCATTATGTAATATCCTTCTGTGTTTCTTGTGACTTTCTTTGTTTTGAAGTCTATTTTGTCTGATACAAGTACTGCAACTCCTGTTGTTTTCTATTAGCTGCATGAAATATCTTTTCCATCCCTTCACTTTTAGTCTGTGTATGTCTTTGGGTTAAAGTGAGTCTCTTGTAGGCAGCATATAGATGGGTCTTGTTTTTTTATCCATTCAGTCACTCTATGTCTTTTGATTGTTGCATTCAGTCCATTTACGTTTAGGGTGATTATCGATAGGTATGTACTTATTGCCATTGCAGACTTTAGATTCGTGGTTACCAAAGGTTCAAGGTTAACTTCCTTACTATCAAAGAGTCTAACTTAACTCAGTTAATATGCTATTACAAACACAATCTAAAGGTTCTTTTCTTTTTCTCATCCTTTTTCTTCCTCCTCCATTCTTTACATATTAGGTATCATATTCTGTACTCTTTGTCTATCCCTTGATTGACTTTGGGGATAGTTAATTTAATTTTGCATTTGCTTAGTAATTAGCTGTTCTACTTTCTTTACTGTGGTTCTATTACCTCTGGTGACAGCTATTAAACCTTAGGAACACTTCCATCTATAGCAGTCCCTCCAAAATAGACTGTAGAGATGGTTTGTGGGAGGTAAATTCTCTCAGCCTTTGCTTATCTGGAAATCGTTTAATCCCTCCTTCAAATTTAAATGATAATCTTGCCGGATAAAATATTCTTGGTTCAATGCCCGTCTGCTGCATTGAATTAAATACATCATGCCACTCCCTTCTGGCCTGTAAGGTTTCTGCTGAGAAGTCTGATGTTAGCCTTTCCTTTGTATGTGATCTTATTTCTCTCTCTGGCTGCTTTTAACAGTCTGTCCTTATCCTTGATCTTTCCCATTTTAATTACTATGTGTCTTGCTGTTGTCTTCCTTGGGTTCCTTGTGTTGGGAGATCTGTGGATCTCCATGACCTGAGAGACTATCTTCTTCCCCAAATTGGAGAAGTTTTCAGCAACTACCTTCTCAAAGACACTTTCTATCCCTTTCTCTCTCTCTTCTTCTTCTGGTACCCCTATAATGCGAATATTGTTCCATTTGGATTGGTCACACAGTTCTCTCAATATTCTTTCATTCTTAGAGATCCTCTCTGTGCCTCAGCTTCTTTGTATTCCTCTTCTCTAGTTTCTATTTCACTTATCGTCTCCTCCACCATATCCAATCTGCTTTTAATACCCTCCATTGTGCTCTTCAACGATTGGATCTCTGACCTGAATTCATTCCTGAGTTCTTGGATATCTTTCCGTACCTCCATTAGCATGTTGATAATTTTTATTTTGAACTCCCTTTCAGGAAGAGTCATAAGGTCCATATCATTTAAATCTTTCTCTGGAGTTATATTAATTTTACTCTGGATCAGGTTCCTTTGGCATTTCATATTTGTGTATGGCGCCCTCTAGTGTCCAGAAGCTCTACTCTCTGGAGCTGCTCAGTCCCTGAAGCAATGTCAGGGGTCACAGGGGAGCGGTATTGGTGCCTGGGGGGAGGAAAGAGCTGTTTCCTGCTTCCCGGCCTCTATGCCTGTCTCCACTGCCTGAACCAGTGGGCCAAGCACACAGGTATAAGCTTTTGTCCCAGAGCAGCCGAATATGGATCCCTGCTTTCCGCATGCGGCTGGAATCTCAGTCTCTCCAGGAATTCTGCCTGTATTAGCTTTCCAACCCCGTAATCACCATGAAAGCACTATGAAATATAGGTTTGTGCTCCCAGAGCAGATCTCCAGAGCCAGGTATTCAGCAGTCCCAGGCCTTCCACTCCCTCTCTGCTCCGTTTCTCTTCCTCCTGCCTGTGAGCTGGGGTTGGAGAAGGGCTTGGGTCCCACCGCGCCACAGCTTTGGTACGTTACCCTGTTCCGTGAGGTCTGCTCTTTTTTCCAGGTGTATGCAGTCCGGCACAGCCCTCTTTCCTGTTGCTCTCTCAGGATTTGTTGCACCAACTATATTTTCAAATTGTATGTGGGTTTAGGAGGAAGCCTCTGTCTCACCTCTCATGCCACCATCTTTAATCCTGAAGTCGTCAGCAGTTTCTTTTGAATGTAATACTAGGCATAGAGTCACAGAGTTGGAGGGCATGTGAGTGTGAAACCTCTGGACATACAGATCGTTTCTTTGAGTGGTCGGCTAGTTCACATTCCTGCATCAGTGTAGATGATCCAGTTGTTTACATCTTCCCAGCTGGCAGGATTGCCAGAATTCTGTTTCTGCCACTCAGATGGATGCACCAGGGGCTTTTTGTGCTGGGAGTGGGTTTGCACTTCCCTGTTTACTGTGCTTCTCATGCTCTTGTCCACCATATGACTTTCCTCTCCTGTGAGGTGTCTGTGTCTTTTGCCCATGTCTCTGTCCCATCACGTATTTTTTCTTATTGCTTTGTATGTGTCCTCTGCATACTCCTAGCACTGACCCTGTGGAGAAGGCTGAGGGTTCCTGCACTTTTCCCCACAGCCCTGAGATGGGGTGGGCAGGGGAGCGCCTTCTGTGGAGCACAGGGAGAAGACCGCTTAAGGGGCCGGCAGGTGGAGCCTCCGGGCATGCTCTGCCACCTGGATGGGGTGCAGAGAGCTGTCTCGTTCTAACCACTCAGTGGGTGTGGGGCGGCTTGGCTCCTGGGCCTGGTTTTTGCCCGAAGTAGGACCAGGAAGAGAACCACTTTGTGGGAGTGCGTGGACAAAAGCTGGGCAGGGGGCGCGGTGCCCTCTGGGGGCCTTCAGCTCAGGCTCTGGCCTCTGGCACCATGTGGGCTGGAGAGGAACAGCCTTGAGGAGGTCTACCCCGAGCCAGAGACGGGGCCTTTGGTCCCCCGCATTGCCCAGGGGCTGCTCACCTTCCAGAGGAGCCTCTGAACCAGCTGTCAGGGGGACCAAGTGCCTCTCCACAGCTGGCTCCATTCCATTTACATGTGTCAGCTCTGGGGCAGTGGGGAAGGAATTTACAGGTGGGCCGTGATGGCTACCATGGTCCTGTGCTCCTCTCCCAGGCTTTCTCCAAAGACCACTTCCTGCCCACGAGCAGTGACTTTGGCCTTGGTGTCCAGTGAGGTCACTGCCCGCTGGCTCTGCGCCGCCCGCCATGCCTCTTCATTGGCACTGGGCCTGAGGCGAAGCTGAGGCAGGCTGGCAGGGAGCCGCTTCGCAGGCCTGCAGGACTGGCACCAAGCTTAGTGGGTCTAAGGGGCACCAGGCATGTAGGCTTGGCGTGTAGGAGCGGATCAGAGGCCCAGTTGTCAGTCCTGACTCTCCTCTCTCCCAACTGGCCCATAGTCCCCTCTGCTTTTAGTCAGTTCCAGGAACGTGAGCTCACTGGGCTTCTGTGGGTACCAATCCATGGGTGCCATGGATCCCCACGCGGCTCAGGTGCCTGGGCTGTGACCAGTGTGGCTGGGAGGCGGTACAGATCACCACACCCACGGGAGGCCCCAGTGCTGCCGGCCTCCCCTTCCTCATGACTCAGCAGCTGCATGCTGTGTCCTCGCAGGGTCCCTGAGAGAGGTGGCTGTGTGCGTGACAGCACCGTGGTGGCCTTCCTGCCACTCTGGGCGAGGACTGGGTTTCCAGTCGGCAGGCTGGGTGCAGTCCCAGTTCCCCAGGTGAGAGCCGGCCCCTCTCGTGGTGGGCCCTTCCTCATGGTGGCTCCTGGACCCTGGGGACCCCATGGGTGGCTGCCTGCATCCCATGTGTACGAGGCACTCACCACGCAGCATGTGAAACTAATACATCCACGACTCACTGGATTCTCGTATTTTGACTGTTTCCTGGGCAAGTGCGTGAGCGGTTGTCCTGCTCCATGGGCATGCCCCAGCCTAATGATGCCAAGGACCCCCAGGAGGCCTGAGGCAGGGCTGCACGGCCGCGGGTGAGGCGCAGCAAGTTGGGACCTGGGTCTGGTTGGCTCTCCTCTGGAGTCTGGCATGCTCCCTGCTCTGTAGTGGCTTCCATGGACGTCCAGAGGGCATGTCCAGACCACATGGGGCAGCCCCTCAGCCCCTGCCTGAGGCTCTGTGAGCAAGTGAGCTGGGCTGTCGCAAGTCCCCTCAGCTGTGTCGGGCCTGGCACCATCGTCGCCCAGATGGATGGTCAAGACCTGCCTTGCATCTCTGCCATCAGGGGGCCAGGCTCCAGGCTGGGACTTTCTCCACTGGATCCAGAGTCCTGTTCAGTGGACAGTGGTGTCAGGGTTTAGAGGGTTTCTGGGGTGTTGGTCCTGTCAGGAAAGTTCCCTTGATTACTTCTAAGAAGAGGGACTCTACTCTCACCAGGAGTGCTAAAACCCCTTGCTGGCTGCCCCTCAGTGACCTTCCCCGCCTGCAGGACTCGGTGGGAATCCATGGCCTCGGGGCAGGCTGGGGAAGAGCAGGCCCACTGACCCATTTCTTCTTGTCTTGAAGGCTCAGCTGTCGCAGGCCCTGGAGGAGCTGGGAGGCCAGAAACAGAGAGCAGATGTGGTGAGTCCTGAGACACGTGCCTTGGTACTGGTCTTCATGCTGAAGGGAGGCCCAGGGCCGAGGGTGCCGTAGATCCTGGACCCCAGGCAGAAATCCTTGTCCCTACCATGGCTTGTCCTGCAGGCCGAGCATCCAGGCCCCAGACAGCCACAGGGCCTCTTGGCCTCAGAGATGCAGGCACAAGTGGAAAGGGGTGGGGCTCAGAAGCCGAGTCCTCTCTCCCCCAGGGCAGATGCGTGCGGGGCGTCCCCTGCCTTGTCCTAAGCTAGGAATGGCCATACACCTAGAGCCCAGGCCGTGGGTGACCTGCATGGCGATAAAGCAGGTGTGGAAAGCCGCGTCAGCAGCTGTTAGTGGGTTGACGCCCACCCTCAGCCTGAACAGGGCCTGCCTCCTGGTGCGTCCACGCTGGCCCGGGGCCCTTCAGCCTACATGTGGCTGCTGCAGGACAGGTTTGTTTCTCTGTTCAGGCGGGGCTGCCTCTGATGTGCGTTCCCTCAGAGCACATCAGCCCCCTGCCCTGGGGGCTGCCTGCTGAGCCTTGTGGGGGGGCACATACAGGTGATGCATGCACAGGATGAGCCCAGCCAGGCTTCCTCGCCACCCTTTGGGGGATAAACGGGCTTTGCTTTGGAGCCTGTACGTCCTGTACAAACTCTCAGCCCCTCCATGCCGCTGCCGCCCATGCTCTGCTCTCTGTGAGGGTGAAGCCACTGGGGCCACGGGGAATGTCTACACGTGCTCTTGGGTTGCTGTGCCCCAGGCCGCTCGCCAGCTGGTTCTGGGGTCCGGGGACACTGGGACGGGCTCGGGGGCTTGTGTCCTGGGCCAGATCCTTGTTTCGGTGTCATCATTTGTCAGCCCATGACCTAGAGCAGGTTGTCTAGCCTACTAGATGGGAACAGCCTCCAGCTGAAATGACACGTCCTTGAGTTGCTTTATCCGTGCTACTGTCCCTACAGCATCAGGTGGTCACTGCGGCCCCTACTGTGGGCCCCCACTGTGGGCAGAGGGGTGCTGATGGCACAGGGACCATGCTAGGGATGAGGGGGTGTGGCCAGGGATGAGCCCCAGTGCCAGCAGATGGGGACCCATGGTTGGCCGTGCCGCTGGTGAGGCAGGATGAGGGAGTGCTACAGGGGTCAGCCTGGGCTGTGCTGAAGGCAGGGGAGTGCGTGAGGGCGAGCGGCCTGAGTTGGCTTCGGGCACCTGGCCTGGATGGTGGCAGGGAAGTCCACTGGTGCGGTGTTGGGGAGTGCAAGTTGGGAGGGAACACTGGGGCCGAGGGGCCATGGGGCACTGGGTCCCCGGGTCTGGAGGCCAGAGGAACCTCTGGGTGCATTTACATCCTAGGGAGCCAGGCAGGTAGGGCCTGAGGTTAGAGTCCTGTCAAGCTGCTCCGGCCAGGGGTTGGCCCAAGGAAGGCGGTTTCACCCTGAGCCAGAGAAGGAAGCTTCAGTGAGGGGTGGGCTGGCAAGGAGCAGAGTCACCCACAGCCAGCGACAGAATTTCACCCATGACCCCATGAAAGTTGCTTCACGGGAGGTGGGCATGCAGGCAGGCATGGCCGGGCCCACAGAAGGCAGTCTGCACAGAGTGCTGCCTCTGAAGGGCTAGGAGAGCAGCCCATAGCCGCACGGCCACGTCAGATTGAGGGATGTTCCAGCTGAGCCCTAACAGTTGGGCTAGAGATGCGACAGTTGCAGGAGGGGACAGGAAGTCTGGGGCACAGGAAGGGCACCCCGGGAGAGGGGCTGGATCTGCGTGGGTGTGCGCGTTTGATGTGGGTGCTTGGGTGCCTCTGGGCAGGCGTGGTGGGTGGTCAGGAGGGGCTGCCATGGGAGCGCTGTGCTCCCGGCGCACTTGGCCTAGTCGTCAGAAGCAGCTGCAAGGCAGCACCACGCATGGTCCTTCTTGCTGTGGGTGGTTTTCCAATGTGAGTGTTACCCATGCCTGTCTCCAGGTGCCAGGGACACCCAGGGACCTCCTGCTCATGTCTGAGTTCTCAGGGGAGCATTCCCAGTTGAACGGGGAACCTTCCTACCTGTTGCTCACCGGAAGGCCTTCTCCCCTGCCCTGGGTGTGGGGTGGGGCTTGGGACAATGTGGGGTGGCCTGATTTCAGTGAACCAGGATGATTCAGACCTGCACGTGTCATGCCTCCTCCTCATCCACTGGCCTTCCAGGCTCCTTCAATAGGGGCCTGATTCTGGTTGACTTTGGGGAAGCCCCAGAGTGGGGTGCGGGTCTTCTGTGGCTTCTGATGCACCGATTTGCAGACACTATGGGGAGCCCCCAATGTTATGTGTGTGTCAGCATGCCACACTTGCTGCCTCGATGTTGACCTGAAACGAGCCGTGCCTGAGGCCTTGTGTCATGATGCATGTCATACAGGGGAAGTGAAGGGAAGCCGCACTGGGCACACGCCCAGACCGAGGCCTTGGGGCTGAGCCATTGGCACAGTGCCCAGACACCAGGACTCCCTGGAGCTGACACAAGCCCTGACCCCGGTCCTTCGCCAGCTCCTGAGGGTTGTGGAAAGGACAGGCCATCCTGCAGGCCCCAGCTTGCCCGGGGAGGTGCTGAGCGGTGTTGGAGCACTGGCAGGGGCCGCTGTGTCTCCTCATGCTCTGGAAGGACGTGGGGTGAGGGGTGGCCGCCTCTGGTTATGGATTTTCTTATTTTGGACCCGTATAGTCTCTGTTCTTATGTAAATCTCCCATGGCTTTAAATGGATGCCAAGTCCCTGTTCTGGACCAATTAAATTAGAATCCCTGGCAGGAGGCCAGGCAAGGATATTATTTGACCGCTGCCCTGTGATTCTGGCATCAACCAGGGTGGAGGGCCACCCCGTCTACCTGGCCACTGGGGCTTGGGGCAGGTCCTCCACTGGAGCTCTGGTGAGACGTGCCTTGTCCCATGGCACTGACCCTAGAGAGATGAGCCACACTTGGTCCTGGCTCTGCCCCAAGGTGATTCTCAGCAGCACCCCAAGGTACCGGGGGCTCCCGTTTGCAGAGCGGGATTGTTTTTTCAGACTTGTTTTGGACCTGGGATGTAGCTTTCTCCTCTGACAGGTTTTTAAGCTCTGCTTCTGATTGTCTGACCTTTAGCTTGCTTCACATTGGTGCTTTCACATCCCTCTCTTCCCCAGCTAAAGGGAAAATGAGGCACGGCAGTGCCAGGAGACAGGACCGCAAGCAGGCCGCACTCACTCAGCGAGCCTGCAAGCCTCTGTTCTCCCTCCAGACCCTCCTTGGGTCCAGCGGTGTCTTCTGTGACCCGCCAAGGAGAAAAAGACCGAGTGGCCCAACAGGTCTGTGGTCGTGTTGTCAGGGTGGAGGTCATCATCAGCACTTATGCAGTATGGTTAGGAGGAGGTTCTGCTCTGCCGGGAACCCCAGAGCTGACGGAGGCAGTGAGCAGCTGACGGGGCGGTCCTGGCTCTGCAGCCCTGCCCCTTCCTGGGGCAGCCATGGCGCCTGGGGCCACCTGCGGAGTCAGTGGTCCCAGGAAAGCAGGGACAGGGTGGCCCCCTCCTCTGGGCTGGATGGTGAGAAGTCTTCTGGCTGCACCCCCCCACCCTCTGCCCAGGTTGTAGCGGGGCCTGAGCCCTCATGCCCTGCCCCCAGCATCCTGGGTGCTGTTTTCTGGCCCAAAGTCACTTCAGGATTTAGGAAAGGAGGGGAAGAAAAAAAGGAAAAATGTAAACATCTTTAACTAATTGCAGATGACAAAACAGTTTGACTTCCTGTTATTAATTAGCAATACCGGTGCTAGTTAGGACGCATAAGCACAATGCAGTTAATACCCAGGGAGCGATGTCCTGGGCCATGGTTGTGTCCTTGACATACTCACCCTAATTAGAGGTGGCCAGCAGCAGCAAGGAAATGAGTTTTGTGATTATAACTATAAAAATCCCCCAATATTTTATATACTTCAGGGAGTGAGAATTGAAGGTTTATCTTCTGATTTAAGAGGAATTACACCTCTCACAGCTCTGTGAATTACACAGTCCTTGAGCCCCATTCCCCTTAACCGCTCCTGCTGGCTTCCACCCCCTGCCCCCCGGGGAGCTGGCCCAGCGTCTGGTCTGCCATAGGGACTGTGGCCAGAGGCCTGGAGAGGTGGCCTGGGGCCATTTCCTGGGGGCAGCTCAGTGGTCTGAGAGAAGCCCTTTTTAGGGATGAGGAGATCTTTAGAATTTAGCGTTGAGCCGACCTGGGATGTCTGAGGCTGGTTGGCAAGTGGCCGCCTCAGAGAGCAAGAGCAGAGTCCCCAGCAAGAGCTCCAGGCTGAAGGCCCTGTGTGACCGAGGGACGAGGAGCTGGCTTCCAGCCGCCACCCGGGGCCGCCCTGAGGCAGAGCTCAAGTGACCCGTGATTTTCACCATCACCTTCAGCGTCCTGGTCACAGGCATGGCCTTGGTCGTACAGCAGCGGTCACTCTTTGCTGAGTCATGGGTCCTGACAGAGCCCTGAGGCGGGCACTGTCCTGGCTCTTCGGGCAAGGACGGGCCAGTGACGGGCTGGGCGCCCCGTGCAGGTGCCCCTGCCATCAGGCTCCAGCCTCACCAGCCTTGCCTCCAGGAGGCGACTTTCCAGGACGTGTTCACACTGGATGTGGGCACGGAAAGCAGCTGACTGTCCCCAGGCCCTCCCGTCTGTCCAGCTGGTCTGCGTTTTGCCCAGTTGCAAAGACCTTAGGAATGCTGGTGGTTCAGCTTGCTACTGGGCAAGGATCCACCTGAATTTTAGAGAGAGGGGCCTGTGAAGGTGATTTCTTAGCTTAGAAAATAAACTTCTAATGGTGTAATTTCTGGCCCTTGATTGCAGAAGGTCCTTGCATCCCTACAGAAAGGAGAAGGCACCTCCCAGTGTGGAGGGGGCTGGGGGCTGTCCTGTTGGGGCCTCTGCAGCCTCCACTGACTTACAGAGCCATGGGCTCTGCTGTTGATGGGCATGGCTCCTGAGGGTTCTGTTTTCCAGCGTTTCTGGAGATGGTCTCATATATCTCCCCAGGGAAGTTTAGCGTTAGCTCTCAGGCGGGCCTTGGTTTGCAGGTGAGCACGGGAGGGCGGGCTCCCTGCAGGACTGTCCTGCCAACGACGAGGTGCTCCTGCATCTGTCTGCTGCGGGCCCTGCCCTTGCACCCAGCCACTCTCCTCGGGTGAACCTAGCACATGGCTTGTTAGGTGTATTCCCAGGTGTTTTCTCATTTCCATTTCTTCCACACTGCTGTGTTACCTAGCTGCTAGATCTGCATTCCCCATATGACTCCAGGCCTCTTTCTGGGGTCAGGAGAGGGGGAAAGGAGAAGGTGGGCCCCGCCCCACAAAACTGACTGAGCTGGAGTCAGCCTGCAACAGCCACAGGTTCCTGTTGAAAACCGCAGGTCATCCCAAGCGGGGCATCCTGCCCATTAGGCCTTGCGCACATCATTCTCAGGACAACATCTTTATGGCCCCTAAGCCACTCGTGTCTCTGTGGGGTCTCTTCCTGGCACATCTCCTCCCCAGCTCCCAGTTCTTAATGTGACTGTGCCCAGTGACACTGCCACTCACCGGGTAGTAATTCACAGCATTCCCGCTGGCCCTGGGGGCAGCCCTCCCCTGCACTGCCGGTACCTCGGGGGTGGGGGTGTGTGCTGGAGGGCTGGCTGGGCTGTGGGCCTGGCCTTGGCGCTCATGGCCCATTGCAGGGTGCCAATCATCCTCCACTGTGATGGGGTCTGCTCTGCTGCTTCCCTGTGCAGAGCACCCCGTGCTCCGGGTTGGGCTCCCACATTTGCAGGCCCCCATCTGACTGTACTTCTGCACCTTCCAGGAGCAGGAACCCTGGAAGTGTGTATCTGCCTCGGGTTAAAAAGCCACCCAGCCAAGCTAACTGCAGAGGAAGGCCCTCCCCAGCGGGACCTCTCCACTCCTGTCCTGTCTCCTTAAGCAGCAGTTTCCATCTGGCATCCACCGAGACCTTGAGGGATCCACAGAGCCCTCGGAATTGCAGCCAGGTGTCTGCTCTGTGTACCCACATTCACTGGCTCTTTCTCAGCCTCCTGACCCCCACCTCCATGTACACAGCTTCTGTCCTGGGGGAGGCAGCCTCCCAGAGCCAGTTAGCTCTGTAGCCCTGGTGGAGGCTCGCGTGCTGACACCACTCCACCCCAGACACAGCTCCTTTCCATGCAGGCGGACAGACTTCCACATCCGCAGGCAGCAGGAACTGTGACCAGTTGGTGGCACACAGGTCAGGGGAAGATGCCTGTCGTGTTTCCAGAGCTGTACGACTAAAAGCTCTTCCTGTGCTTTCAGCTGAAACACTTGATTTCTACAAGTCTGCCCCTTGGGCCCCTGCCTGCTGCTGCCTTGTAGCGAAGGCATGGTTTGCTGGGCTGCCGGGACACCCTCTGCAGCCCTCAGGATAGTGGCCCCGTGGGCTCTCCGGTGGCTTGCTCCCTGCACTGGCAAGCTGGGAACTTGTGAGAGTTCCCTTTCTTAGCAAAGGTGCTGACCTGGGAAATGGCCTTCTCGGGTGAAAATTCAGCTTGGGCATGCTGTCCTGCTGGGCTGCTGCTTTCTGCCGTGAAGGCCTGCCCTTCCTGGTGTGCTCCCCTGGCTGGAGGACAGATTGATAAAGAGTCAGCTCTGGGTCCCTCCCCCTCCCCGAGAAGACACTACAGACCTTCCTGGTGCTCAGTGGGTCCAGAGCTGAGCAGGAAAGCGGCCTTCGACCAGGATTCCCTCTACCTCTCTACTCTGGGAGCCCTGACATTCCTGCCCAGACGGCTCTGGGGAGAGGGCATCGGCTGAGCCCCAGGGAGGCAGGCCCTGGGCCTCAGCCTGGCCAGGACCCTCTGTGGTACTTGGCAGGTGCTGAGTGAGCGAGCACCCTCCCTGGCGCTCAGCAGTAGAATGGCTTCCGGGCTGGGGCCCATCTCCCATTCCTCCTGCTGATACTGCTTTGTGGAATTGGGGGCAGCTCCTGGGATCAAACCGTGTAGCCTCCCAAATGAAACTGAAACGCACAGTCTCTGTTTAAAGCTTACGCTGTTCTAATGAGCTAGCCTCAAGCACCATTAGCATAAAGTTCTCTGACGTTTCAGAGCTGTCGGTCTGATGGGCCAGGCCTCCTCCCGGAGCGGGACCGTCACAGAGACGCTGTGGAGCACCAGGCTGGGTGGCCACAGGGAGCCTGGCGCTCCTGCTGTGAAGCTTGTGCTGGGCACCTGGGCTGCTCGCTCAGGAGCCACACCCTCTCAGCTCTGCTCCTGTCCGTCTGTTCATCCAGCTCCCCTCGTGGGTGGGTGGCGGTTCACGCGCTCTGTTACTGTCCTGTTGCTCTGAGGCTGGCAGCAGGGTCCCTCTCACTTCAGACCTCAGCAGATCGGTGCTCTCGCCTTCCCTCAGCAGGCTAGCTAAGGCTGTGTGTTCTCTTCGCCGCCACTCCTTAGCTGACAAGGCTTTGGCCCTTCAGGGCTTTGCAGGCATCCTGCTGGCCTCTCACTTGGGTTTCCCGTGGCGGGGTCCTGTCGCTGTGCCACGACGCCCCTGTGTGGTGGCTCTGTTCTCGCTCTGTGGCCTCGGTGTTCTCACCCCCTGGGAAGCCCTCCAGGTCTCCGGTGTCATCCCACCTGTGTGCTTTCCATTTTTTAAGATTCTTTCCGCTTTTCATTTTGAATTGTTGGTATTGCTGTGTCTTCAAGCCCCCTGACTTTCCTACTTAGTATCTAATCGTCCATTAAGATAATCCATGTATTTTTTATTTTAGGCCTTGTAGTTTTCATCCCTATTATATTTTACTTTGGTCTTTTCTCTTCCATGTCTCTACTTACCTCATGAAAATGCGGAATTTAGTCATATTACCCGCTAACATCACTCTCTGCTTGTTCCCGCATGTGTGTTGGCCGGCTTCTGGACGCCTTCACGGCCGCACGAGGCCCCCGAGCTCCCTTCAGGAATACGGTGAAGCTGAAGGGAATGGTGTGGCCTTCTTGGCGGCGCGTTTATGGCTGGGCCGTCCTGGCTCCCCGAGGGCAGGGGCTTCCGGTCTGGCTGGAGGGTCGCCCTTTCTCGTGTCCGGTCCCTGGCCTGGGCTCCTTGCTCTCCTGACATGCCATCACAGTTCTGCGTGCTCAGGGGCCTCCCGGCACACCCCAGTACTGAGACCTTTGGTTGCCTCGGTCTCCCCCACTCCTGGCTGTGCTGTCTTCACTCTCACGATGGTGAGCCGGTAGATGGGCCTACCTCGTGGCTCCCACCCTTCCGGGCCCTGCTCTTTGCTGCCTGCTGTTTGTTTTAAGTGGGAGGTTCTGTCCCATTCCTGTTCCTCTGTCTCCGCCCGAAGCACCATCATCTGGCTCTGGTGGAAGGAGTGGGGAGGGCATAGCTGCTGGGCCCAGGCACCACGGTCGGGTCCCAGAGGACGTGGCCCTTCTGTTGGGTGTGTGGCACAGGGGGGTCTCCGTCCTGGACCTGTGACTCTGTAGTCTGAGCCCTGGCCCTCGTCTGTCGCCACCAGGGCAGGGTGGGCTATGTCCCTTCGCCCTCCCCTCCTGCGCGGCTCCAGGAAACCCACATGGAACCAGCAGAGTGAGGGACCCTCCGGGGTGGGCATCCAGAGCACATTCCAGCCCTCAGCCTCAGCTTTCCCTCCAGCAGAATGAGAAGCAGGGCCTCAGAAGAGGCTGTGACGGTGAGCCCGCTGACCTGGGGTTGTCTGTACCTGGAAGTTTACTTGTCTAGCTTCCTTGGGGGCCCCTGTGGAGCACCCCACCCCCATCCCAGTGCGTGAGCACCACCTAGCAGCTCCCCCAGGGCAGCCGTGGCTGGTCCAAGGCTGCCAGCCCATCTCCCTGGTGCTTGTTCATTTGAAGCAGGCCCTGCTGGTAATTATGCCTCTTAATTTAGGAGCATGAGCCTGGGAAATGACTATAAATTTGTGTATTAGCTTCAGAGATTGGCAGTGGGCAGAGCGAGCCCTGTCTTTAGGAGATGAATTTGTAATGAAACAGGGAGACGTTCCAGGATGCAGAGAGGGGCTGCCTGTAGCTGCAGCAGGCCGAGGACCTCACTCCAGGGTGTGCATAGGCCCTGTGGCCCTCATCCCATCCCCATCACAGGTGTGTGCCTCGCACCCAGCTCGCTGTGCATGCAGACAGCTTGCTCAGAAGGTAGTTTCTTTGGAGCCCTTCCTGCTAGGCAGCAGACTTGCTTTAGGATGGGTTAGAGAACAGGCCTTCCTGGCTAAAGTGAGTCACTTTGCCGTCTTTCCGAAGGCACCATCTAATCAGTCCTGTGTCCTTGTTCTTAAATCAGCTACAAATACGGACTTCCTGCGATGAAGTATGAAATAGGCAGTTGCAGACCACAGTATTATGCGTTTCCATTTTCTCTTCCCTTCTCCCTGGTCAGCTAACAGTGGTGCAGAAAAGCTTACATGGGCTGAGGCCACTGGTAAGAGACACCTGGCCCTTTGGCTCTGAGCCAGGGCCTGGCCCAGGACACCCATCCAGCCCCCAGCAGTGTGTGGTAGCTGGAGACAGGAGCCAGTGGAGGGCAGGGAGATGAGCCGGTCACACTCAGCAAGTGGGGGTGGGTGAGTGTGACCGTGTGGGATCTGCAGGGAGGGGGCTCACAGTGGTCTGTGAGGGGGCAGGACCCCAGTAAGCCCCGAGCCCCTAGACCAGGCATTTTAATTTAGGTTTTCTCACTTACTGCACATACCTCAAGAATAGGAAGTATTAGCTCCACTTTACAGACAAAATCAGAGAGATTCAGCCTACATGTGAACAAGCAGAGTTTTTATGCCATCCCTGGTGCTGGGCACTGGCCGGTTCCCAGCTGGCATGGTGAGTGCGCCTCCTTCCTGATCTCCCGTCTGGACCCTCTGCGTCCCCAAGTCTGTGGTCCGTAAGAGCTGCAGGCGTGGGCTGGGCGCAGGCCTCCTTGGGAAGGCCATGGCTGTGCAGCCAGCAGGGTGCACCCCAGGCCTGGGTGGGCCCACGGGCAGGGGCCGAGGGCTGTGCACTTGGTGTCCCGGCTGCTCCCCAAGGTCACCCATGGGAACCTTACTCATTCTCATCTGCAGCAGCCTCTTTTATAGCTTGGGTGAGTTTTCCTTTTTTTAAATATTGATGTGTTTAAATTGTTTCTCAAATTGAATGAGTAGGAGCCAAACAAATTCCAGGTCTCCTTTCTTTCCGGATTGACATAATATTTGCCTGGCCCTCCAGAGACACCCGCCTGCTCCATTCCCCAGCCACATGCACAGACTGGTGAAAGCCAGCCGGGTTATGGGCCAGAGGCTGCTCCACTCAGTTGCACACACCAGGGAAGCATCAGGTGCTGACTTGCATGCCTGTTGTCCACACTATTGTGCCCTTGCCTGGAGCACCTCCCCTCTGCTAAGTTCTGAGGTGGGAACAGGGGTTAAGAGTGGAATGGTGGCCCTTCAGCCTCCAGGAGTTCCCAGGCTAGCCAGAAAGAAAAGTGACACACAAGTCATTGAATCACCTGGTCAGACATGGTGAACGGGAGCTGGCGCTTTGGCTCAGGAAGGATGGATGGAGAGGTGGCGTTTGCAGTGGATCTGAGAGGCAGCGGGGTGACTGATCTGCAGGCACTACTGCATCTTGCTGCCACCCGTGCTGGGCTCGGGGTGCTGAGGGCAGGCCTCGGGTGTCTGCAGAGCAGTCCCCTGTGGGCCAGTCAGCTGGAGCCTGTAGGGGGCTGTTGGGCACAGGTGGGGAAGATGGCTCGGCAGGGGAATAAAGTGGGAAGCACATTAGCCAAGTTCCAGGTTACTAGTTAGAGTAAAAGGGCCTGATTTTTCCTTTGAACATGGTGGCATAATGAACATTTCTCCCTTGTTTCCTGGAAATTGTCCAAATGTACCAACAAGAATGATAACCAAAAAGTCAAATTTAAATTTGAGCAAAACGGAAATACAGCTGACACCCAAGTCCCTCCATGGGAGGAGGATGGCCCCCAGCAGTGGAAGTAAGTGGAGGTGTGTGCGGGAGGAAGCCAGGGGTGCGCTGCAGAGCAAGAGCTCTGTGTCTGGGGGGAGCCGCTGAAGGAGGCGCCTCTTGGCGGCAGGGGCCCCAGGTTTGCGGCTGTGCGGACAGGGCCCCGTGGCCGGAGCGCGAGTGCTGGAGGTACATGAGGACTCATGTGCAGGTCTTGGCGCCTCTGGTGGGAGAGGAGGTGGGAGGAGTGTGCTGTTGCAGGAAAGTTCACAGCTGCCTCTCTCTTCCCAGAGGGACGTAGCGATGGCAAGTGGGACTCACACAAAACCACCTGGTCAGGTTTAAAAGAAAATGTCCTCTTCTTTCCAAAATATGAGCATTTTGCACCACACTGAACTGAATAAAACTCATCTTCAATGCTGAGTAATAAAGGCAACATTATACAGTTTTGTAAAACCATAGTTTTGTAGAAAAACAAATAGAAAAAAATTTCACAGAAAAATAGACAATGAGCAGATGAAAATCATATCTGAATATTTTGCTGGAAACTATAAAACCTCACAACCCAGTAGATTCCATGGGGCTGGAGCAGGATGCAAGCGCTGGGAGAAGAGAGAGTAGCCTGGATGCAGCCGCAGGAGCTCCAGCTGCTTCGCTGGAAGGCGGGAAACAAAGAGCCACGTGCTCTGGTTCAGGGGATGCGGCATTCACATATCTAATAGAACAGGCAAGTTGTTGCGGAGGGAGAAGAAGGAGCGGATGTGAGAGTGTGGGCGTCCCATCCCAGTAGCTGGAGGCAGGAGCACCCCTTTGGGCAACACCGCACGGCCTCTGCGCCCGTGACCGCGCCAAGGGTGCAGCGAGAGGGTGACGTGCTGGCCGGTCGAACAGCACAGGGGGCTTTCAGGGAAAGTACAGGTTCTATATCAAGTTAGGAGTTAGAAGAGCAGCCGCTAGAACAAAAGTAAAGACTTGTCTAAGCATCACACAAAGAAGCAAATAAGACAAAAAGGCGCTAGTAACATGTCGATTATCAAAAAGCAGGACTGAACGGAGTGTCTGGGGGACACTGTCCAAGACAGCAGCAGCTGGAAGGTCTGTTTAATCTGTACAATGTCGAGCGGGCACAGGATAAGTAATCGAAAAATCTGTTAGGTGTAAATGTGAAACCCTTAGCCCTGAAACTATAATTTGCTCTTCTTTAGAAGTCATGGAAAACATTCACCGAGCCAGCCACACGTTAGATGATAAAGCCTTTGTTAACCCAAATAGGTAGAGGTACTCCCTCCGACTTCTCTGATCATGATGTGATGAATTTGAGATTAAGAACAAAACCAAAAAAAGAAAATGCTCCTAACACTTGGAAATTAAGAAAGAAATGGAACAAAAAGCCCTGTTATTGGGTCAGAGACGAACTGCAGCTGCAAAGTGTGTAAAACCTAGAGAATAATGGTGATGGAATGGCTCCTCAGAGCCTGCGAGGAGCAGAGCAGTGCTCAGAGGAAACACCTCGGGATTAAATATTTGCATTATTGAACAAAAAAGAGTGACTGCACGTGGATTAAGTACTCAGCTGGAGCTCACACACAGAAAACAAAACAAACCAGAGTAAAGCAAAAAGTATGAATGTATAAGGATCAAAGCAGAAGTTAATAAGAAAGTGAAAAATGGTAGAAACAATAAATAAATCCAAATACCTATGCTTTGAAATGAAACCAGTACATGTGAATTATTCACAGTTCCACTAAAAGAGTAACAGAGTGCATCGCCACCCAGAACACGGAGTAGGAGGAGCACTGCGGTGCTGCTGATCGGGAGGGGCCTGGGTGAGCATCTGGGGCTGGCCCAGTCAGCGGCTCCCCGGCTGCAGATGGAGGCGTGCAGGCAGCCACGGACAGAGCTGTGCACGGGAGGTGTGTGACTTTATGGCCTGTGAGCTTTACCCCGGTAAGAACAAAGATGACAGTAAACCTCAGAAGAACTATGAGTTCTGCGTGATTCTATAAAAAGAATTATATATAATATCACAACCCTATTTAAATAAAAATCTGGATAAGATAAATAATTTTCCTGGAAAATACAACCCCTCGATACTGACTCCAGAAGAGAGAAATTTAAAGCGGATCAGTTATGAAGTTGTTCCAAAATAGCCATTGCTACCATTCCCAACAGAAAGAGAAACAGATCTATCAAGTTGATCCAGTTTCACAGGGAGATTCTGCTCCATCTTCAAAATACAGGTACTGCCCAGTGTCCGAGAGCATGGAGAGGGGAGGCCTTTTGGAAGTGGGCGTTGCGCTGACCCCAGCAACTCCAAAGACCCTCGCGCACCATGTGCACATACACTCGGGCATGCACACAGAGCCGTCACACTGGTGACAGCCTGTGTCGATGTGGCAGGGAGTGAGGTCAGCAGGTGCTAGAATGCGCCGTGTGGGGGTAGGGGTGCCCCAGGACTGGACCACTGGTTTGATTTTCGGGTATCAGTTGATAGGATATCTTACCCGTATTTGCAGGAAAGACATTTGACAAAATCCAACATTCAGTCTTGATTGAAAACTTTTAACAAAATAGGAACATATGGATTATTTTGGAACATGATAAAATACACCTATTGGAAACAAAGCTACATGCTGTAAATAAGAAGATACTAGATTCTGTTCCAGGGAAGCCACAGTTTAAGGAAGTCCAGTCTTGCAGCTGTAACATTATTGTGGAGTATTGAAATGAGACAGGAGAAGGAAATCAGTGGCATAAATATTGGGAACGGGGGGAAGTGATGGCCCTTTGTAGCTAATGTGGTTGTGCACCGAGACAACCAGCTAAAGACTGCTGCAGTCAACCGGAGAATTGTAACAGGAAACTAAGTTTCCCGTACAAGATGCTTAAAGTCATATTATGTACAAAAACAAGTCAGACAACACAATTGGATGGCAGTTAAGGGCCTCCCTTTGGGGCATCAGGACACAGGCCACTGCAGGAGGGGCAGGTGGGGACTGACAGGTCTGGGCCGTGCTCCTGCACTGGGAGCCCAGCATGGTGCTAGCCTCCCTCCCACGTGGACACATTCCCGTTGTTGCTTCCTGAGCGCTATTCTGGTCTAAGGATGGTATATGATGGTCAAACAGATGTGGTCAGTCTTGCCCAGTGCAAAGCCAGAGCCGTGACTGTGAGCCCAGCAGCACCCCAACAGACAGCCCTGGGGGTGGGAGTACCCCCAGCTAAGCCGGGGGCAGGGAAGTGGCCTCCAGCAGGAACAGTAAATCCCCCACTGGGCAGGGGCTGGATGACCCAGGCTCAGAGCTGCAGTGACCAAGGCCTTTCTTCTGCAGCCGCTGTGGCACAGCCCTCCTGCCTCCATGATTCACATACAAGAGGACTGAGCTGGATTTGTGGGGGAGGCCTTGAGGCCAGATGGAAGAATGGCTAGAGCCACTTTGGAGAATGGTGGCACTGAGCCTGCAGCTCAGAGTGTGTCCTTCCAGGTTGCTGGCCATGTCCAGGGCCATCAGAGGCTCCAAGTCTCTTAGGCTGAGTCGGGCCCTAGGGGCCTTTGAGGCCCTGGACGGCCAGGTGCTGCTCTGGATGAGAGCTCTCTGCCCACCGGAGCCAGAGGCTGGCTCCTGGGAGTGCCCCCAGCCCAGCTGCACCTGGGTGTCACACCAGCCTCTGCACCACAGTGGGAGTCTACCCCCTTTTCTTTCTCCAGCTTCTGTGCCTCTGGCTCTCTGCCCCTACCACACCCCCAGGTGTGCTAGAGCAGGTTAAAATCCACAGTCCCTTCTGGGCAGTCTGCACCACCTGTCACACTATAGAGGAATCTGAAGTAGCAAAGAACTGAAATCTCATGACCATCGGAGCAGAATGTGTGGCTCCGACTGCTGTGCCCCCTTTTCGTGGATTTGGTATTTCCTCTCAGCACACCCCAGAGTGACTGTGTGTCTGTCCCTGTCCTGGAGTCAAGTGCTAAGAAAGAGAAGGTCGTGTGGGCACAAGCTAGGGAACTTTCAGGATGGGCAGCCTCAGGCTGCAGGGGCCCCATGAAGACCATCCCTGCCCCCTAGCTTTCCCACAGGGGCCCTGCCTCCCTCCCCCCACCCACCATGCCTGGGAAGTCGGGCACCACTTTCTGGGTTTCTGGGCCCAGCACAGGGTTCTGGGAAGCCCGTGGTGAAGGGGCAGCAGCAGCACCGCCCAGCTGACCCCCATCTTTTCTCTTGCAGCTGGAGATGGAGCTGGCCATGCTGAAGTCCCAGTCAGGCTCTGCTGAGCAGAGCTTCCCCTTCTCCAGGGAGGAGGTGAGCGCACTCAGGTACGTGCTGTCACACCTCCCCTCTGTCAGCTTCCTGGAGGACGTTTTTTTAAATCACATTCCATGGATTTAGCTTCCTCTCTGCACAGACGCCTGTCTCCACTGGCTTGGGCCTCCTCTCTGCATCCTTTCTCAGGCCGGTGTTGATACCAGGGTCTCGTGGTATCCCCAGTGCCCAGGAAAGAGCAGATACCCTGTCACAGTGCTGCCTGGCGGCACCTGCCTTTGTTGCCAGCAAAACAGAAGCAAACAAACGGTCCCTCTGCCTCCACTCTGTCTCCTGGGTAGCCAGGGATCTTGAGCAGTGGCTCGGCCAAAGCTGATGCAGGAACAGCCCTCTTTCTGAGAGAACTACTTGGAGTACCAGCCGGAACAGCCAGGCCACCCTGTCTGGCACCAGCCCTGAGGACACACCCAATGCCACCCCTAGAACGGTTCTGGCCCTTTCTGACACAGCCATGCTTCTCAGAGAGGAGAGGAGAGGCTAGATTTCTCTCATTTTCCCTGTCCCCGAGAGAGCAGATCCTAAAGAGGTTTTCAAGGAGACACAGGTGGAACTCGGAAAGGCCTCCTTGGCTCTCTTTAGGCCCCCAAGTTGGCCCTGCTGTTTTGTTCTGTGATTGGAAAGCAGCCAGGGGCAAGTTGGCAGTGTCCCCCCCGATTTCTGGGTGCAGAGCGTCACAGCCTCCCTGCTGGGGACACTCAGCCATCAGCCCTCCTCTGCAGGGCGCCGAGTGAAGCACCAGGGGGACTCGTGTGTGTGTCCTGGCCCACGGCATGTGCTGAGTAAGCGCAGCCATGGCCCCTCCAGGGCTCGAGGGCTCCTCCATCATTTCCAAAGTGTTTCTCACATATGGACTTTGGCCTCATAAACAGCATCTTTGGGGATCTGGGGGTTCTGAAGTTGCTTGTCGTTCACTTGCTTGTTCAGATCCTGAGTGTGTGCAATGGGCGTCCTCAGGGCTGGTGTGAGGATGAAGTGGCGGTGAGCGAGGACACAGCTCTGTCTTCCTGAATTTCACAATTCAGTGGGGTTTGGGAGATGTTCACATAAAACCATGCCACATAACGTCAGGCTGTGGGAAGTATGGCTGTTACCACACGTGCAGGCACCTGTAGGGTCTGCCTCGTGGGCAGGTATGGGGAGCTCCCTGGCAGGGGCTGGGCTGGGAGTGTTAGGATGTGTGGTGGCACCAGGGTGCTGACAGGCAGGGCGGTGGGTTCCTGGCAAGGCCGGATACCCCAAGCCCCAGTAGGGATTGTGGCCTTGTTCCCAAGAGCAGCAGGAAGCCATCAGAGGCCTCAAAACTCATGAGTGACATGATCACACTTGTAGCTTAAGAGCATCCCTGGCTGTACAGAGCAGGGAGGGTGGTCCAGCTGCCTCCCCAGCCGCATGCTGGCCAAGCCTTCTAGGCTGAGTCGGTCGTCCCTGGGCTGAGATACAGAAAACAAACAGCCCTCCCAACTGGGCTTCCCAGAGCAGCTCTGCCTGGTGGTGTAGACAGCTGCTAGCATCAGATGGAGGGCCTCCATATAGGTGGCATTTGAGTGGGTCTTAATGTCAAATGGGTGGGAAGGAGCCAAGGGGCTCCAGGCAGGTTAGGGAGGACTGGGGCACAGCCAGGGCCAGGATGCAAACAGGCTACAGGGGGACAGGGCTGGCGTGGTTGGGACCAAACCCTGAAGGGTTTTAAGTGCCCTGTTAGGCAGCTAAAGCCTGCCTCCATCTCTGGGAACCACATACTAAGTGAAGGATACAGGACAGTGTTGGCATCCTGATGGTTGCCTTCATTCTCTCCAGGCCCACATGGCAGGCGTGGTCCCTGGTCACCAGGCACAGCTGTCCCACTAATGTCCAAGTCTCTCATCTGTTGCTATGAACACAGCCAGGCATGCATCACATTTGTGTGGGCTGGTACACTTCAGATTTATTCATTTTTATTTATTTTAAAAATCTAAATAAAAGGTTTTATCAGTGTCTTTTGTCGTAACTGGAACAACAGAGGTGACTCAGATGGCAGAATTCCCCGACAGGGATTCTAAAGCAGCAATCATAGAAATGCGTCAGCAAACAGTTGCGAATCCTCTTCAAACAAATGAAAAACTCCAACAAGAAAATAGAAATCCAAAACAAACAAATTGTAGACCTGGGAAATTCAATAATCAAAATAAAAACCTCACTTGGGAAGGTGCATCAGTAGACTGGAGATGAACAAATCGTGAACCGAGGTCAGTGGATGGCATCTGATGGGAACAACGGGGACAGACTGAAAATACACCATCAAACAAGCGGACCTCCCCAACGAGGTGGTGGCATGGGGACAGAAGATATAACATTCACTTAACTGGAGTCCCAAGGGACAGGGAAAGGTCAGGGCTGGGGAAACACCTGAAAAAGTAAGGCTGAAAACCTACCAACTTTGGTGAAGAGCATAAACCTACACATTTAAGAAGCTGAGGGAATACCGCATAGTGTAAACCACAGAAATCCATTCTGTGGCTCATGCTAATTAATCTTCTGAAAATTAAAGGTAAAGTCTTGAAAGGTGCTGCAGAGAAACAGTGTGTCGTGTACTGGAACACCATTTGAGTAGCAGTGAATTTCTCATCTGAAACTGCAGACGGCAGCCAGAATGAAACACAACGTTTTTCAAGTTCTGAGGGGAAAGAACTGTCAGCTAGTGAAAATATCCTTACTGGAGAAAAGGGAAATCAGGACTTTCTCAGACAAAGTAGAACCAAGAGAGTTTGTCACTAACAGAACCGACCTTAATGAGCTGCTGGGGAAGCTTTCCAGTAGAAGGACACATTACCAAGGAAAGCTTGGCATTCCTACAAGGAAGGAACAGGGGAATGGGATAAGCACACAGGGATAAACACAGTAGAGCGCCGTCCTCACATTTTTAAATTATACTCAGTGTTTGAAAACCTATAGCACCATGTGATGGTGGTGCTCTGCATCTTATGGGTGGAGAAAACCCATAAGCCTATTCTAATTTTAAAGTAGGGGAGGGGAGAGGAACTGCGTGGGAGGGTGTTTCCACGCCCCACTGGAGCTGGTCAGGTGTCAGTACCAGAGGCTGAGTGTGCTCCACAATGTGGTATACTCAGATGCACTGTAACTAAGTGAAAATGGAATTGTAAAAAATGCCCACATGATCCACTGGAGGGCAAGAAGAGAGAGACAGAGGCAACAGAGCAAATAATAAAATGGCAGGCTCAAGCACTAGCAAATCAAAATTAATTTTCATGTGAGTGATCTAAATGCATGATTAAAAGATAGAGATTGGCTCAGTGGATAAAAACACATGACCCAATTATGTTTTATCTATAAGACTCAATTCTACCATGACAGTACAGGGAGTAAAAGGATGAAAAACGGTGTGTCATACAAACATTGATTTTTTTTTTTAAGTAGGTATAGCTGTGCTAGTTAATAAATTAATTTGTATCAGATAAAATACACCTAAGAGCAAAGAAATTTACAGCAGACAAAAAAGTGACATCACATATGGATCAGCCTACCAAGAAGACGTAACGACCCTCAGTGTATGTGCACCAAACAACAGAACTTCAAAACACATGAAACCAAAATGATGGACCTGAGAGCAGAGATGGACAAGTCCACACTGTCGAGCATGCCAACCTTTGCTCCCAGCAGCTGTATCCTCATGGACCAAAGCAGCAGAAAGACAGAAGAACTGGATGCCGCCATCAGCCAGCGGGTGCTGACTGTTTACAGAGCACTGTGCAGCAGCCTTCCCCCAAAAGGCACCTGGAATATACACCAACATAGGCCATATCCTGGGTCCCAAACCAGCTTGAAGAATCAGATTTGTATGTGGTGTATTCTCTGACTGTAATGAACTTGAACTGGAAGTCGATAATAGGAAAACATCAGGAAAATCCCTTAACATTTGGAAATTAAACAACACACTTCTGAATAGCCCGTGTGTGAACGAGGATGTCTCGAAGGAAAAACAAATATAGCTGAGTGATCAGGAAAACACACATGTCACAATCTGTGGGACACGGCTAAGTCAGTGCCCAGAAGGAGGTGTATGGCACTAATGTTTACGTTAGAAAAGCAAGGAGGTCTCTAATTTATATTCTAACTTCAAGAACCTGGAAGAAGAGCAAAATAGGCCAAGACAAGCAGAAGGAAGGAGATACTAAACAGCAAAAAGTAATGAAATTGAGAAAAATAGGGAAAATAATTGAAACAAGAAGCTAATTCTTTAAAAAAACAGTAAAATTAATAAGCCTATAGTGAAGCTGATAAATATAAAAAGAGAAGACACAGATCATCAATATCAGGAATGAAATGGGGGATATCACTACAGATCCTTTAGCTGTTGAGAGGGTTTTATGCAATACCATGAACAGTTGTGTGCAAACACACAGTGACTCAGGAGCAGGGGACCAACTCCTGAAAGTCCACACACTACCAAAATTCAACCAATATGAACAGATACTCTGAACAATCTTATAAACATTACAAAATTCATAATTAAAACACTTCCCAAAAAAGATGTCTGGCCCATGTGGAGTCCCTGAAGAATCTAAACAATTTAAAGGATAATTAGCATGAACTTTACATGGTCTCTTCCAGGAAGCAGAAGAGGTCGCCAGGATCTGGGGCGGGGCTGCTCATGTCTGCCCAGGTGGCACGAGTGAGCCTCCTGCAGCCACAGCAGTTCTGAAGCCTCTAATTGTGCGGGGGGGTTGGCAGCTTGTGAGCATCTGGAATCTGTCCATCTGGATTATCCAGTTCACGTAGTTGTTCATAGACTCTCTTAACCCTTTTTTCCTACAAAATCACTACCAGTGTCTTCCCTTTCATTTCTGAGTTAATAGTCTTTGTCTTCACCCCATTTTATTTGTCATTCCAGCCAGAGGTCTGTCAGTTTTGTTGATCTTCCCAAATAACCAGCTGTTGGTTTTGTTGATTTTCTTACTGTTTTTCTTTTCTCTTTTTCACTCATCTCTGTTCCAGTCCTTAGGTCCTTCTTCTGCTGGCTTTGAGTTTAAGTTGCTCTTCTTTTTCTAGTTTCTTAAGGTGTACAGTTAGGTTATTGATCTGAGATCTTTCTTCTTCTTCAATGTAGGCATCTGTGGCTGTGAATTCCCCTCTGGATGCTGCTTTCATTGCATCCCCCATTTCCGAATCGTGTGTTTTGTTTTTATTTCTCTCCAAGTATTTTCTAATTTCCTGTGATTTCTTCTTGACCTGTTTGTGTCATTTAGTTTTTACCTGTTTGTGAGTTTTCCAGTTTTCCTTTCATTACCAGTTTCTACTTTTGTTCCACTGGGTTCTGTTAAATTTAATTTATTAAATTAATCTAATTTATTAAGACTTGTTTCATGGCCTAACATGGCCTGTTCTGGAGACTGTCCCACTTGTCTTGATGGAAACGTGTGCTCCACTCTTGGGCCAATGAGTTTGCAGTGCTGTTCGTGAGCTCTGCCTCCTTGTTGCTTTTCTGCCTGGCGAGAATGGCTCTTTTTTATTACCGGGTAATATTCCACAGTGTGGATGCAGCACAGCTTAAAAAAAAAGGTGTCCACTTGCTTGTTGAAGGATATCTATGTTGTCTTCCGTTTGGGGCAGCTGTGGTGACCTGCAGTACACACCCATGTACAGATGCACATGCACGTCTGTTTTCATGTCTCCAGGGCAGATGCCGAGGACTGGAATTTCTAGGTGACACATTGAGTGTGTGTTCGACATTGGAAAATGGTCTGGCAGTTTCTTGAATAGAAATGTCTTGAGTGCATGGGTCCCTCTGCGTTCCTGTCAGCACTTGGTATTGGCAGTATTTTCATTTTAGCCCCTTCGTCTAGGTATGCAGTGCATGTTGTCCAAATGGCTACTGATGTTGGATATCTGTTCATGAGCTTAGATGCCGTCTTTCTATCCTCCGTGTAAAGTATCTGTTCAAATATTTTACCCATTGCTTACCCAGGTTTTTTTTTAACTTTTTTTAATTTTGCAAGTTGTATATTTTGGATATGTACATATCAACATGATTGGTAAATATTTTCACTTAGTCTATACCTTGTGTTTCTCATTCTCTTACCAATGTTTTTAAGAGAACAAACGTTTTTAATTTTGGTCAGGTCCAATTCATCAGTTTTCCTTCTCTGGCCATCTTCTCAGGCTGATTCTGAAAGCCCCTGGCCCTAGGTATGTTTTCTCCAGTGTGTTTTTCTGAAAGTTACATTGTTTCAGATTTCACATTTAAGTTTCTAATCCATGTTCAGGTAAATTTTGTGTAAGGTGTGAGGTTGTTTATTTTATTTTACCTAAAGGTGTTGCTCTGGCACCATTCCTGGTAGAGGCTGTCCTGCCTTCACTGAGCTGACTGTACGCCTTTGCCAGAAATCAGCAGGGTACATCTCTCCTCCTGCTTGTGTTCCGAGATGCTGGGGCCTTGCCACTGTGGGTGCTGAGGGTGGGCCTGCCTCGTTCCTGGTGCTGGTGGGCAGCGTCCCTTCTGTCCCTGGTCGGAATGGTGTGAGCTGAAGGGCTTTCATGTATGTCTTTGATTAGGATGTGTAAGTTCCCTTCTATCCTTGATTTACCATGAACAGATGTTGGGTGTAGGCAAGTCCTTTCTTTTCCTTCGTTTGAGATGATCATATGTGTTTTCTTCCTTAGACTGTCAAAGTGGTGGGTTACATTGATTTATTGTTTAGTGTTGAGCCAGCCTGACATCCTGAGGTAAGTCCTCCTTGGTCATAATGTCCTGTTCTTTCCATGTATTGCAGGACTCAACTTGCTGATGGCTTGTCGATGGTTCTGGGTCGGTATTCATGAGGGATGCGGTCTGTGGTGCCTTTTCCCAAGCCGCCCTGCCCTGGTTTTGCACCAGCACAGTGCTGGCCTCACAAAGTGAGCTTCCTGCTCCTTGCTCTTCTGTTTTGGGGAAGAGATCCTGTAGAATTGGTGTTACTTCCTCTTTAAGTGTTTGCACCCATTAAATACACCTAGGCCTAGATACTTCCTTTGTGCAAGGTTCTCAACTAACAGTTTACTTTCTCTAGTCATCACAGATGTTCAGTTTATGGGGTTTTCTTGGGTGATCATGGGCTTTGTAGAAGTGGTGCGTCCTGCACAGGTTGTCAGGTCATGGGTGGGGCTGGCAGCAAGCCTCCCTCTGGGGCAGGACCTACTACAGAAGCTTCTGCTCCCGGTGGCTCTGCTTTGCGGCTTCCCTCTTTGCTTCCTGGCCAGTCTTGCTGGAGCTCACAGTTTAATTGGTCTCTGCAAAGAGCCAGTGTGCTTTTCCTCCTTGTCTTTCTGTTTTCAGTTTCATTGATTTCTGCTCTTCATTATATCGTTCCTTTTGGTTGCTTTGGGTATATTTTTTTTCCTTTTTTTTATGGTGGAAGCTTAGATTATTAATTTGAGATCCTTTCTGTTATGTAATATAGGTGTTTAAGGCTACACATTGTTCTTTAAGCACTTCTTCAACTACATCCCACAAATTTTCATACAGCATATTCTCATTTCATTTGCTTAAAAATCCTATTTTAATTAATTGTCATCTTTAAGCAGTGCTATTTTGATGTATGTTACCACATTTTCAAATGTTTGCAGGTTTTCTGATATCTTTGTTACTGATACCTGGTTTAAATCCTTCATGGTCTGAGAATATAGTTTGCATAATTTCAATTTTTTTAAAGTGTGAAGGCTCATCAAACACCCCAGGACCGTGGTCTGTCCCGCAGATGTTTCATCTGCACCTGGGAAGAGGCCTCTCATAGCTGGGTGGTGTGTTGAATAAGTTTCCATCGGCCACAGGAAGCTGATGGTCTGTTCGGGCCTCCTGAGTCCTTGCTAACCTCCTGCCCGGGGTCTCGTCACGGGAAAGGAGTCTGGAGTCTGCAGAGCAGCCCGTGGGTTGGCTGTCCCTCCTTCCGGCCCTGCTACTTTGGGTTCGTGTGTCAGGTGCACACAAAGGGCCCTGGGTCCACCGGGTGAGCTGAGCCTTTCACCATCACGCCACAGCCCCGTTTGGGGTGGCAATCTGCTGCCTGTCTGCTCAGAGGTCTGCTGCACCAGAGAGCAGATCAGCCGCTCAGCTTCCTGCCTGCCTGCCTTGTGTTCTTTCTGCCAGCTGTTGGTTTCGGGATCATTTTTGAGTACAGGAAAGTTGTAGGAATAGTGCAGAGTTCGCATCAGCTCCTCCTCCTTCTCTTGCCTACTTGCCCCGGCCTGCTTGTCATCAACTGCACCAGAGGCCCGCTGGGGACACCACTGCAGTCTCCCTGCCGTCTCCTCCCTGCCACCTATTTGCCGTGACCACCACAGCACCAGCCAGGGGGTCCCCACTGTGTGTTTCATAATGAAACTAGATCCTGGGCTTTGGGGGAGATGACTGAGGGGAAGGGCACCCCTTTGCATCAGACCCCGGGTATGTGGAGCAGCAAGCCTCCTCCAGTTCCCCTGTCATTCGCATTTTATTGTCTTTTAGTGCTTGCTTAGAAATCTGCCTGGCTGAGCAGCCAGGCAGTCTCGGCATATGCCTCCTTCCACAGAGGCAGGAACACACCCAGCAGGTGTTCTCCATGGTCTGGAGCAAGGCCGCTGCAACCCCCTCCCCTGAGTCACCCGACCCTTTCCCAAGTCACCCAGCCAGCCAGCTGTGTTTCTGGCCGCTCCTCAGAGCTCTTCCAGCCACTCCCCGCCCTCCCCTCTCCAGGACCAGGGCCATGCCTCCCAGCACTCAGTCTGTGTCAGCTGGGCTCCATCACTAGTACCACACTCGGGGCTGCAAGCACACATGTGCACTGTAGGTCTGCGGCCCAGGGCCACAGCTGTGTCTGGTGGGGCCTGCGTTCCTGGCTTGGCGACAGTGCCTGCTCGCCGAGGGCTCACACAGTGAAGAGAGGGCGCTTGGGCTACCTGGCATCTCTCTTATGACAATACCGATCCCATCTCAGGGTCCCACCCTCATGAGCCAGTATAAACCAGCTACCTTCTGAAGGCCCTGCCTCCAGATACCGTGCACTGGGAATAGGACTTCAACATACAAGTTTGGGGGACACATTCAGTCCTAGTAGGACACCCCTTCCTTGTTGAACGACTCCAGAGCTGGCCCTCAGCCTCTCCATGCCCCAGAACTGACATTCATTGTTCATAGACACCATCATCGATGCTCAGTGCTGAGAACGCAGGGAGGCCATCTGACGGGACAGAGAAGCCAGCAGGGGCTGTATAGAGGCATAGCCTCAAGAGGGTGATCAGGGCCTCCCAGCGAGGAGGCCAGTGAGGCAGTGCAGGGGGTCTGGGGCCAGGGGTGCCCTCCCCGCCTGTCTGAGAGCCTTAACACTGGAAGCCCAGGGCCCACCATCGCTCTGTCCCTTAGGTCCACAAAAACAATTACTGTCAGAAGTTCTCCAGGGTCTGTGGTGTGCTCATTCTAAACATTTTAGGCAAGATAACTACCCCATCTAGCAGATTTTTCTCAACTCGCACACACACCCATACTTTGATTGGCTTAGTTTTCTCAAGAACTGACTGGGTGTCCTCTGGTTTTTGTGGTGCCCTCAGTGTTTAAAAACTTGGCACAAGGCCATCAAGAACCTTTGCCAGAACCAACAGCTTTGACCACCGGAGGTGAGCCAGCCCTTGAAGTTCTGAGCGTGCCCGCAGCACTTGCTCTTCCTCACCAGGCAGCAGCGTGCCTGAATAGGAGGAAAGGAGAGATGCGTGAGCAAGTGCTGCTTCTGTGGGCTTCTCTCCGACAGCTGAGACAGGCTGCAGTGCGCCGTTCATTGACGTGTCTGCAGCTGCAACATGCTTGTTTGGATTGAGTCTTGGAGAACATTTCTTACAAGCCTTCAGAATCTCGATCGTCTTGTTTTATAAGGGGCCCTCGAGGATTCTCATCCAGCCTGTCCCTAAGAGGCAAAAAGCCCTTCCCACACCATAGGACACCTCCCTGAGGCAGGTCAGTCCACGCTGCTCAGCCTTGGCCTCTGAACAGCATTGACCTGGTGCGTCGGGCATCAGCACTGGGTCCGCACAGGGTGGTGGCACTGACCTGCTTGGGGAGGTGTGGACCTCTCAGAGCACTTGGGCCTATGGGGTACCAGAGCCTCTGCTCTAGGAGACAGTACCTGCTCCCGGGGTGTACCGCAGGCCCTCCGCCACCGGCAGCTCATCGCAGTGTTGCAGAATACCTCCTTCAGGCGCACACTTGGGGCACCAGGGCAGGCAGGGAGAGTGCCGGACACCGAGGAGGGGCCTGCTTGCAGCCTGAGGCAGCTCTCCTTTGGGGGGCCTGCCTTGGTGCAGGAAGCAGAGGCGCCAGAGGCTTCAGTGCAGCACGTGTCCTCACGGGTTACCGACTGCCGTACCATGGGCTACCCATGCTAGAGGGTACACCTGACACGTGTTCACACAAGCACACCCCTGAGGAACCGGGGCCCCTGCACCTCTTCTTGCTCGTACGACGGACTGCCCATGGTAGAGGGTACACCAACACATGTTCACATACACGCACACCCCTGAGGAACCGGGGCCCCGGCACCTCTTCTTGCTAGATTGTAACGCACTCCCATCGCCCCTAGGCAGCTGCTCATCTGCCTCCCATCACTGGATTGGCTGGCATTTTGTGAAGTCGAACGTAAATGGCGTTGTGCGGTACATACACTCCTTCGTCCAGCTTTGCCCACAGCACGATTGCTTCACGTTGTGACCCTGTGCGCCCACCAGGGTTTGTTCTTTTCTGTCACTAAGTGTCATCCCCTTGCATGGATGTACCGCTGTTTGGCCATGCATGCTCTTGTTGATGGACGTGTGCGTTTCCTCAGTTTTTGGCTGTTATACACAAGGCTGCTTTATATTACAAACAAAGTCCTTGTGTGGAAATATGCTTTCTTTTCTCTCGGGTAGCACCTAGATGTGGAATGGCTGGTGGTTGTATTTCTAACTTCCTGTGAAACTGCCCATCTTCCCTAATGGTTGTGCCATTTCCCATCCCCGAGCAGGGCACGGGTTCCTACTCCTCCTCAGTAGCACGTGGTGTGGGCAGCTCTCCCAGTTCTAACCCTGGTGGGTGTGTCGTGCCATCTCAGTGTGGCTTTCCTGTGACTTTAAGATCTGCCTTTCCCTGACAGTTAATGAAGTTTGCCATCTGTTTTTGTGTGTGTTGTCATGTTTCTTCTTTGCCAAAGTGTCTTGTCCATTTTTTTTAATGATCGTTTGTTTGCTTATTGTTGAGTTTGGAAAGTTCTTTATAGATTCTGGATGCAAGTCCCTTACGAGATACTCACTTTGCTTTGCAAATACTTTCTCCCATTGTGTGGCTTGTCTTTTCATTCTCTTTGTAAAGTCTTTTAAAGAGACATTTGTATTCATTTTTCTTTTATGTATGATGATTTGGATATCATAGCTATGAAATTTTTGCCTATCCCAAATTCACAGATAATCTCCTGTAATTTTTCATTTTACAGGTAGGTTTATATCCATTTTGAGTTAGTTTTTTATATTGTACAAAATACATAAATTAGGGTTTTTCTATGAATGCCCAGTTGTTCCAGCACCATTTGTTCAGAAGACCATCCTTCCTACACTGAATTGCCTTAGTATGTTTATGCAGAAAACGCTGATCTTGGCTGATCTTCAGGCCAGTATTGTTTTGATTACTACAGTTTTATGTAATTTTTGAAATTAAGTAGGTAGCCCTCCAGCTTTTCCTTTTTCAGTGTTGTTTTGACTATTTCCAAATGAATTTAGCATCATCAGCTTGTCAGTTGGTATAAAGAAACTTGTGGGCGTTTGGGATTGTTTTGAGTCTACAGAACAAGTTAGGGAGAAGCAAAATCTTAACATAGTTGAATCTGCCCACCATGAGTGTGGTGTGTCTCTTCCTGTACTTAGGTTCTTTAATTTCCCAGTTTCACTGATGACTTTGTAATTATCAGAGTGGAAGCCTTTCCCAGCTCCTCTGGATTTGTCTCTGTTATTTCTTGGTTTGGTTGCTACTGTAAATTACATTTCCCAGATACCTTTCTTTTACTGATTTCTGGTTTACTTCCATTGTGGTCACAGGACATATTGAGTTACTGAAGTCCTTTTCTGTGCATCGAGCTGCCTTCTGTGGCCCAGCGTGGCAATGTGGTGGATGTTCCATGTACGCCCAGGGGGACTGTGTATTCCGCCACGGGTATTGAGTGTTACAAATAGCGGATGATTTTCTTCAAGCCTACTTTATCCCTCCTGACTTTTTGCTAATTTTTCTGTGAGTTACTGAGAGAGTGATGTTGAAATCTCCAGCTGTACTTGTGAGCTTGTCTGTTTCTCCTGCCTTTCCGCCTCTTTGCCTTGTCCCCTCGGAAACTCCCCTCTCAGTGCAGGAATGTTCAGGGCTGGGTCAGCTGACCACTTAATCCTGCAGTCGCCTCCTTGGTACTCTTCTTGGCCTTGATGTTTGCTTTGACGTCAGCAGCTTCTCCCGCCCCCTGTTGGCTCCCTGAGGGTCAGCGCGCCACGTTCATTTGCAGCTTCACTGAGAGCGCTTTTTGTTGACAGCGTGTAATGGGTGCTGCTTTTTCATCCATCCCGACAGTCTCTCTGCCCTTTAACTGGAGCGTGTAGACCATGTATGTTTAATGAGATCATCAGTGTGATCAGGTTTGGTCTTGTCATCTTACTGTTCTCTTTTCTACTTGCCCTGTCTTTTCATTCCCTTTTCCCTGTTTTTCTGCCTTCTTTTGAGTTAACTGGGTGCCTTTGGTGATTCCATTTTATTTCCTTTTTTGGCTTCTTAGTTGTGACCCTTCATTTTGCTATTTTAGGGGTTGCAGCCGACCTCAAGGGACAATGTGCTTCTCATACATGGCACATGGCCTGACAGCTGCGTTTGTCTGTCTCTCCTCACCTTTATGCTGTTGTGGTCATATGTTTTATAGATATGTCTTAAACCCCAATATATTTTTATTGGTTTTGTTTAAACAGTCCATATCTTTTTAAAAATAGTAATTTAAGTATATCTTTTAATGTATGTAATTTGAGGACCACACATTTGCCCACCTGGCTATACTTTCCATTGCTCTTCACTCCTCTGTGTGCATCTGTATCTCCCTCTGGTGTCGTCCTCCCTCTGCTTGGAGGATTTCCCTTGACATTTCCTACAGAGCAGATCTGCTGGGGGTGAATCTTTTAGTTTTTATATGTCTGAGAACATCTTTATTTTGCTTTTGTTGGTGAAAGATATTTTCACTGGGAATAGAATTCTAAGTTGATATTTTTTTCTCCCATTCGGTATGTTAAAGGTTTCTCTGCTTTTTCTCGCTTGCACTGTTTCTGCTGAGAAGTCTCCTCTGTCCCTCTGTGGGGGATGCCTCTTCCTTTCTCTGGCTCATGGGAGTCTCTTCTTCGTCACTGGTTCTGAGCAGTTGGACGGTCATGAGCATCGGGCTGTTTTCTTTGGGCTGCTTGTTCTCAGGCATGCTGAGCTTCTTGGTCTGCGGCTTGACACTTTTCCTCAAATGTGGACTTCTTCTTGCAGTATTTTTCCTGCCCCCCTTCAGGGACTCTGGATATGCATGTGTCCCACCTCACTGCAGTGGTGCTTTTCCCTGTCTTAGAGATGTGTTTTCCCCTCTGTGTCACTTTGGGTGGTTCTTTCACTCTGTCTCCGAGCACCTGGGTCTGCCCCCCACCGAGCCCGGTTGGCTCCCCTATCCAGGCTCCTTTTGCTCAGCCTCTGGTGCCACACCCCTCACACCTGCTTGGCGCGGTTTGTTTCCCCCACGACCGCACATCACTGTCAAACACTGCACCCTGTTCCTGCAGCTTCAGGGACCATCCTGATGTCCTCGGCGCCAGTTAAACATCTCTGCAGTTCTTGATCGGTTTCAGTCGATCGATTGTTCTCCTCCTATGGGCCTTTTTTCCTACTTCTTTCCATATGTGATAGTCTTCAGTTGGACGTCAGACACTGAATGTTAGCTCGCTGGGTTCAGGGTGGGTTGTATGTGTGTAAATCTTGAGCTTTTTTCAGAGATGCAGTTAGGTTTCTTGGAAGGAGTTTGGTCCTTTCAGATCCTGTTTTTGTGATTTCCAGGCCCTCCTGGAGTAGGTTTCTGTGCAGATAATTACCTCTCACCTGCCAAGACCTTCCCAAGTAACCGGGAAGTGTGTGTTTTCTGCTCTGTCCCTCAGCCTATGTAAGTGCAGGACACTGCTTCCCCCAAATCACAGGAATATGGTGCCTATTCAAAAAGTTAAATTTAAAATGAAGACAAAGATAGGTGCTTTCTTGCGATGAGCTGCAACCTGCCTCTGTCCCCATCTTGGCCATGGGCTGCAAGGGATGAAGGGCTCAGCATGGCCACCAGAAGCCTCTGCTCCTCACCCTCCTTTCCTCCACTGCACCCACAGCCCATGTCTAAGATCTTCCTTGTCATTTCATTTTTGGAGATGATTCTGGTCATTTTCTTGATTCTCAGTGTCCTCTACAGGACGCGATCACACCTTCCATGTGTGGACAATAGGCCCAGGACACACACAGGCTCCCCCTGAGCCTGAGCAATGCCGCACCACTGCCCTGGGCTGTGTGGCTTCACAATTTTTGCTAATGCTGTCCCTTCACTTCACGGCTTCACATAGTAATTTCAGGAACAGACTGTATGACGTCATTCCATGACCTTTCACCTCTTCTTCACCCAGTGGGCAGGGCCTCCCCAGCATGGCTGTGGTGAGCATCCTGCCATGGCCTTGCTTTCTCTGCAGGTTGAAGATCGAGGAGCTGGAACAGGAGCGGAGCCGTCTGGAGGAAGACAAGAAGGCACTAGAGATGCAGTTGGAGCGGCTCACTCTGCAGGTGCGTGCAGCAGCCCAGAGGTGGGCCCCACAGCTCGTCACTTTCCCATCAGGTGGCTTCGTTTCCTCCAGGGTCTGGGTGACCATGATTCCTGCCCATGAGACTTATCAAACCAGGGACCTACCGCCACCCCCACACCCTGCTCTGGGCGAGGTGTGTGTCCATGGCCCAGCAGAGGGGTCGTCTGCCCATGGCTGTGCTGTCTCCCCAGCCCCCAGTCTTCTCTGCTCACTAGCTGTGCTCCCTGCTGCTGGCCACAGAGCCCACAGCCTGTGTAGTGTCTGCGTTGCTGTAGCTGGTGTGCCGGCCGTGCTCTGGAGGGTGGGCTTTCTTGGTTTGGTTTTGGTGGGCCCAAGCCCACCCTCATCCACTTGTAGTCATGAAGTTGGACTGCTATTGACGCTGCTCTAATTTTACTTTGTTTTGCATTTTTATCCTGTGTCTAAATTGTTCCACGGCAAGAAACCCACAGGCTTGTGATTCTCCAGATTCTGGACAGGCCATTGATTTTATCTTGACACCTATTAGAAGCAAATCAAATCTCTTTTTTATTAGCAATTCCCAGAGATGGGAGAAGCGACATCCTTGATGTAGCAGGGTGCCGTGAGCCGTGGCTGGGCCATGTTCAGCTCTAGGACCTGCCATCTTCACCGTTTTAATTGGGCTGCAGCCCTCAAAGGAGAGAACTGGGCTGTTGGCAGGCGGGTCCTCGGCCGGCTGTCAGCAGAGCCTTGTCAAAACAGGGCTGGTGAATGTCTTTCTGAGTGTTGGCTGAGCACAGCCTGAGCCCATGGCTGATGGCTTCCCAGGCCTCCCTGTGATCAGGGTTCAGTGAGTCCTGCCCAAGTCATTGATTTGTTTATTTTCCTACACTGGGCTTCTGGCCGCTCATGGGGAGCCTATGGTGGCTTTTGGCAAAGTTGTTGAGAGCCATAGAGGTGAGAGGCACAGGTGAGCACTGTGCCCAGTGGGCATTTGATGCCAGCATCCTGGAAAGATAGGTGTTCGTGGCATCCCATGTAGGAGTTAAGGTGGGCAGTGCCTGGTCCTATCTGCACTCCAGGGGCTGCGTACTTCCTCTTGAGCCCCAGGCAGGCCCCCTAGTGGGGTGGGGGTCCTGCTGTGCTCTGGGAGCTGCTTGTGGCTAAGGGGCCGGGCTTCTGTCCTAGGAGGCAGATGGTGGCCATGTTGGCACGAAGCAGGCACGGTCAGTGTCCACACCCTGGTGTGGCCCGGCTCCCATCTGCAGCTGTGGGGGGGGAGTGGGAGGCGAGTTCCTGCACAGCCCAGTGTATGTAAGCAGGAGCCAGTGGATGGCTGCAAGGGCATGGCGTGTGGGGCCTGTTCTCCACGTCTGGAGGGGCAGATGCCTGGGTGGCGTGGTAACAACCTGCACAGGCAGTGGCGTATCATTGGCAGGGCAGAAGCCTGGAAGGGTGCAGAGGCTCCCAGATGCCATGTTCCACACCACTCTGCTCCCAGAAGGGGATATTCGAGGCCAGCCCTGGGGAGGTGAGGCTGCTTGTCGCTGGCCAGGCACCTGCGTGGCTGCACTAATCTTCCCACCCCTTCACTGCCTGTGGCCTGCTTGCTGGCCCTGTGCTCTGCAGATCACCCAGATGTGGAGACAGAGCACACACAGGTTTCTGGCCCTGTCCCTCTGTACCACCCTTTTCTCCATGTTTCCAGTTTCAGCTTGAATCCAAGGGGGTGCTTTGGAGCATCCCTGAATCTAACACCTAACACGGCATTTGTTTCTCAGAGGTCAGCATGGTGGCAGGGCAGCCTGAGTGCTTGTCCAGCTTGTCCCCTCAGTGGTCATGAGGCCACAGCCTCTGCCATGCATGGTTGCCATGTGCCATGGCCCAGTGCTTCCATTATATCCCTGTATTGTGTACACGGTCCCTGCCCTTGGTGAGGAGATGCCCACTCAGCTCCGAGGTCTCGGGGAGGTGCCCGGCCAGCGGGGCACAGCTGGGCTTGCTCCCAGTTCTGGGTCTCCTGAGCCTGGGCTCTCCCTTTGTACTCCTTGCCTGCCTCCCGTCTCTGCCTTCACCTGCTTCCCATACAGCCTTGGGGCTGTGTCCCTGACAGCCTGGTGGCCATTTCCAGGTTACAAGCCACAGCTCCAGAGATCTCTGGCGTGCCCTGACCCACTTTCCCATGCCACCCTGACCTGGGCCTGCTGTGTGAAGCTCAGGGGCAAGGAGAGGTGTACACCCCAAAGGCTGGGCGGCTGCCCCAGGTGGTGACTGTCCATCCCTTGTTGTAGCAAAACTCCCCGCCGAGGAGGCAGAGCTTACGCCTCCGCCTTCCACTTGTCCAGCATGTGAAGAGCACCTGTGTGCTCATCCCTGGTGAGGGTGCAGGGAAATGGGGTGGACTCTGCCTTGCAGCAAGGCTGTCCACCAGCCCCTGACCCCTGTGGGGCAGATGGTACCAAAGGCAGTGGCTCGGCCGGAACAGGTTGTTCTATCCACAGCAGAATGGACCAGGGGGAGCTCATGTCTGGGTCAGGGAGTTGGTCCTGCCAGCATCAGAATGGTCTGAAGGTTTGTGGATAAAGTGAAAGTTCCTATGGGCAGGATTCTCACCTGGCCCTGGTTGGCTAGCTCACTGCACACATGTGCACAATACATTGCTATTGACTCTATATAAAGAGCTCCACCCAGTGCTCTGAGCAACATGGTGGCATGGCCCATGGCTACAGGAGAGCGGAGACTAAAGTGGTGGCAGGCCAAGGACAGAGACTGAAATGGCTGTGGGGGCTGAGAGGCCCAGAGATAGAGACTGGCTTGCTGCATGCAGACTCGCCCTGAGTGGATGGATTCTAGTGACTGACCTGCCACCATAGGAACAAAGTTGGGTATAAGCACTTTAACCCCAAGAACATTACATTGCCATTTTTCAGTCTCATTGAATCCATAGTGAACTTGCCCAGGGCTGAAACCCATTGGCAAGACAATTGGCGTAGTCGGCAGGATTCACTGTTGACCAAGGAAAAGAACTGGCTACCCTTATGGGAGGGGTGCTTCAGTGGGCTGTGCCTGTGGATGGGGAGACATTCAAGTGTCACCTGTGGACATGTGGTCCTACATGGCTTGCCTCCTAGAGGACTGGTTCCCACCCTGACTGGGAAGGGGTGGAGGCAACATTTGAGGCAGTAAAGTTGGCCCTCAGCAAAATAGGGAATTCCTTAAGGATACCGAGGGCCCCTGAGGTGGTGGGAACTGTGAGGTTTTATCCTCACAATACTGAGGAAGGCCATAAGGGAGAAAGACATCCTCCCGCAGGAAGCATGAGAACATGAGCTGTGAGACACTGTTGAGGAGGTAAAAAATTTGTTGGTGACTGAAAGCATCACTACGAGGTGCTGTGGAGATGGTAAAGGATGTCGTGGTAGCCTGAGAGTTAGCAGCCCGAGAAGGAGCAGCACAGGAGTGCAGGCTGCCAGGAGCTGTGGGGCAGGTGAAGGATGCAGTGGAGCCGTCAGCCCCAGAAATGGAGGAGCGGACATCTGATGAACAGGTGGGGGTAGAGGCCCTGCCAGTGCCAGGGGCATTAGCCCCTCCTCTTGAAGGCTGGTGGAAAGCCCAAAAGAAAATAAAGACTTGGCAACTGAGGGTTCCTCCAGGAGAGGTGCAGCCCCCTCCCCTGGACATAGAGCACTCTATGCTCTGCTCCTATCCTCAGGCTTAAGCAAGGAAAGCACAAAAGGAAATATGGTCTGTGACTCAAAGGAAGAATTTAAAGGGCCCCATGCAGGTCACAAGGACCCAGATGTGGGTTGATTTGATAAAGGCAGGAGCAGACAGAAGGAAATTGGGTGCAAAGTCAAATAGACTCTTACTGGAGCTGTGGCAACAATTGAAACTAGAGCAGCTGCTGAAGACAAAGGAGAAGCTGGGGATGGGGACAAAGCGACAAGACCGGCTTGTGTGTCTGTAGGACTTTCTGCTGGAGAGGTTAGAGAAGTTCCTTGCACAGGGACCATTGCAAAGGATTGAGGGCACGTAGATGAGAGGCAAGAATTCTGGAGGGGTGGAGTGTGGATAAAGCAAAGGTTCCTGTGGCCAGGATTCTCACCTGGCCCTGGTCGACTAGCTCACTACACACGTGTGGGCAATACATTGCTATTGACTCTAGATAAAGAGCTCTGCCTAGTGCTCTGGGTGGTACGGCTGCACGGCTGCAGGAGAGCAGAGGCTGGAGTGGTAGCAGTGCCGAGGACAGAGACTGAGACAGCTGTGGGGGCCGAGAGGCCCAGAGGCAGAGACCGGCTTGCTGCATGCAGACTCGCTCTGAGTGGACGGGATTCTAGTGATTGACCTGCCACCGTGGGAATAACATTGGATATAATCCTTTCACCCTAAGAACGTTTTACTGTCATTTCTTTGGTCTCATTGAATCCGTAGTGAACTTGTCCAGGGCTGAAACCCATTAGCAAGACAAGGTGGCCTGGATACCGGAAATGGGAGGCATCTGTTAGGGCACTGGCATCCTGGCCTGTCCCTTGGCTGTGTGGTCTTTGCCATGTCAGGCTTTGCCATCTGAGCCCCCAAGAAGTCCTTTATAAAACCAGGGATACTGCCTATACGGGGTTCTGGGGGGACCAGATGACCCGACTGCCCACTACCTGGCACACAGTAGATGCTGGTAAATGCTCAGGTCCATCTGTTCCACTTCCTGCCTCTCTGGCATGAGGACAAAGACATCTTCAGTTCTGTCCCCTGGCTGTGGTGCAGCAGGAGAGCAGGTGACACCACTCCAGGTGGCCTGGTGATGCCGTGCCAGCTTGCCATTCTGCCCACGAACCCCAGCATGCCTGCCACCCAGGACCTGGGGGCGGTGGTGCTGGGAAGGTGAAGTTAGCAAGTCTGTGCTGCGTGGGCTGCTCCCCATGCAAGTGTCCTTGCCCGCTCCTCCCTCTGGAGGACAGTCTTCAAGTTGCCGTTTCAAGCAAAGTTGATTAAAATCAGCTACATTTGACTTAATTGGGAACATATGCTTGGAGGGGTGTGACTAGGTAGAAAGAACCGTGTGTAATTAGCCCACAGCTGGTTGGGAGGCGCCAGAACTCTAGCTACTGCTCAGAACTGGGCATGCGCCTGCCAGGCTGTGCCCTCGGTGCCACTGGCACTGCCACCTTCCATGGGCTTGGCCCTGGGGTGGCGCTGGGCTGTGCCTGTGCCCACTTGGGTGCCCTGTGTGCATTCTGAACGCAGCCCAGGGAGGTTGGCCCTGGGCTTCTGATGAAGGACTGACACAGACACACCTTGTCTGAGAGCCAGGGCGTTGGCTGTGTGGTGCTCCCAGGGCCAAGACTGAGCTTGCGGCTGACATCCACGTCCAGGGGCAAGGCAGCCCTGTCCCCAGCAGGGCTGTAGGAGTCAGGGGCTCTGGGAGCCATCTCATAGTGTAGGGCACAGCAGGAACCACCCCCTGGCCAGCCTGACTGCCCATCCCCCACAGCCTGTCCCAGCAGTGTGGTCCCCTGCTCTGGGCAGTCTGGGCTGCCAGCCCAGTAGGGGTGAGCCCACCTGAGACCTTGGTTCTCTCTACCCCCACCCCCACCCCCACCCCACCTTTCCTCTGGCCTGGGTTTCCCAGAACCAAGAAAACAGTTGAGGAGCAGCAGGGCCTCCCATGCCACATGTCCTGACAGACCCAGTGACCCTCTTTTTAGCAGGTGGGCCCAGGTGTGGGTGGTGCCTGTGGCCCGGGTCTGTCTGCCCCCAAGCCCTGCAGGCCATCTTTGCAGAACAGGCAACTGCTTCTAGCCAGGATGCCTCACACACCTGGGGACTAGCACAGCTGTTGCTGCTATTACTATTCCTAATAACACTGCTGTCCTTGTGCCTTACCTGATGGTGATATACTTGTTTTCCCACATCTGTGTTTCTGATGGGCCACATTGGGGGCCTGTTAGACAACAGGCTACGTGGAGCCCCAGGGGTACAGTCTGGAGAGGGCTGGATGCATGCGGATGCGGGGCCCTCTGCTGCCCTGGCCCAGGCTGGACAGTGCCTCCCAGCAGTCATCCCCCTGGTGAGGGGCACGTTGAGTGTGGGGAGTACAGCCCAGCCTCCTGTGCTCTGTGGCTGCATCCGGGCTCACCCCATGTCGCGGGGGACAATGGGGGGACCAGTGCGCAGACTCAGCCCTCCTGGTTTCCCCAGCGCCTCACGAGCACTCGCAGATATACAGTGAGGATGGAGGACTCACAGCAAACACCTGTTTACCCGTCACCCAGTCTGGCCGCATTTTGAAGCAAGTCACAAACCTCCATACAGTCCCTGTAGGTGCTTTTCAACGAGCATCTGTCAGAATCCGTCTGGGGCTGGAGCCCACTCCCCTCGTGCCTCCCTTCCTGCTCCCTTCCTGCTCCCAGGCAGCAAGGCGGCCAGGCAGGTGGGGGCCAGCCTGGAGGAGGTCCCACTCACCGGCCTGCTCCCCTCCACACCTGGGGCCCACAGCCAGCCTGCAGGGCTGCTCAGGAAAGGGACCAGACCGCAACCCAGTGACACTTAAAATCAGTGATCTTTTTTGGAAATGGAGTGGGTAGAAAATTACTGGGTTCCCTGTGAGTGGAAGGCTCACTTCCCGTGGAGACTGCCCGGGCTTCCATCGCTGCGGCACCAGGTAGGCAGGCAGCGCTCTAAGCACAGATTCTCCTAGCCTCCACTTTCTTCCCTTTTCCCAAATCTGGGGGTGTGGAGGAGGTGACCCCATCCACCTTCCACACAGCAGACCCCCTTGGCCCTCACTGGTTCCCTCTCACCTGTGGCTCCTTCTGCCCAGCCCATCCCCAAGGGCCAGCTTGTCAGTCCTGGGGTGCATTCCCTCTCCCCCCACCTGTTCTCACCTTCCAGGGAGCCCTAAGCCCAAAGCTGGTCTGGCTTCTGCCTCTCAGAGCCCCTCTTGCCTCTGACTTACCCTGTGGATCCTCCAGCTAATGACCAGGCCTTTGTTAGGCGCATCCTGCCCCCCAGCCAGACCAGTTTCTTGATGGCCTGCTACCCATGCTTCTGGAATGTTCTCTGGGCATTGCTGCCTGGAGGAGGTAGAACTGTGCAGGCCATAGTGCTCGGGCAGCCTGGGTGTGGGGTGAGTTCCAAGGCTGTTCCTGGTTTGGGGAGGTTGTGGCCACCCGGTAGGAAGGCCTGTGCCCAGGACCGAAGTCGTGCTGAGGGTTGGCCGGCCTCACGGCAGTGATGGCCACAGCTGGGCTGTAGCGTGCAGGCACTGGCTTCTGCTGTAGAGTGCCCCCTTGCAACAGCCTGGGCTCCTCTGCTGCCTGCGCTGACCACTGTACAGGCCTGACTCTGCTGGGCACTGAGGGGGGGTCACTTGCTACCATGCAGACGGAGAAGCCTGGGGTCACACGGCAGGGTGGGGACACAGTCACGTTCCCCAGCTCCAGAGCCTGGCTCGTTGCCCCAAGCTGTACCTTCATCTCCCCAAGGAGAAGTCCAGGCCCTCCCTGCCCACCAGCTCCTGTTTCTGCCCTGAAGACCCTGAAAGTCTGGGTGACAGCCACACAGCCAGCTGCCTTCACCCCACAGCCATTGTCATTCTGGAGCCAGAACTATAGGGGACTGAGACCAGGCGCCGCTGGCCATAGACCTCCAGCTGGCCATCCTGCCGGCCTCCCCTTGGGGCCCCGCTTCCCACCCAGCCCCGGCTGAGGCCAGCATCCCCAGGCTACACAACCTTCCTCCTTGGGGCCCAGCTCAGTTGCTGCCCTGCCTCCGAGCCTTCACCCCATGTCCTAGGACCTGTGAGAGTCAGCCTGGCCCCTCAGACTATGAGCCCTGCAGGCAGTGGCCTTGTGTAGGTCACCTGGACAGCACCAGCCTTAGGCCTGGCTCCCCATCCCCATTCTTGGGGCATAAAGGGAGCACGCACACGTGGGTGGCTGCAGGCGACAGGGCAGAGGGCCCAGGGCCTGGGCCCTGGAGGAAGCACATCTGGGTGTGAATTTCTGCAGTGGCTTCACAGATGCTTGGCCCTGGGCCAGCCACCTGGCCTCCTGAGTCACGGCTCCTTCGTTTGCAAATGAGGATGAATGACGCTTTCTGGGAGGCTGTGAGGACTCAACCAGTCATGCCAGGAAGGCTTTGCACAGCTCCCTCGTGCTTGAACTGCTTTGGAGTGGTGAGGATTTCCTTTCCTAGTATGTGGTCTTACTACCCGCTCCCCTTTTAACTCAAAAGATAGCCTGTTTTCAAACCATTTCTGCACCTGTTGCTCTCACACAATGTATCTGAGAGACCTTTGCTGTTGGTCCAGGAGCTTGTTTATTTTTACCTGGCTGCGCAGTGCTTCCCGGCGCAGATGTACCATGAGTCACTAACCTGCTGCCTGTTGATGGAAGTAGGGAGGCCTTCTCCCTTTTCTGTGACCATCAGCAAGGCTGTGGAGAGCGTCCTGGCATTTCCGTGTGTGTGAGTCTGTGTGGGATGAATTTCCAGAAGACATAATGGGATTGAGGGTCCCCGCCTTCATTGGACAGATCCTGCCAGATGGTTCCTGAGCGCCGACAGGGTGGGACAGTATCCCACCAGTGACAACAGGGAGTGCCCGCAGACTTGGGGGTGGGGTTTCTGACCCCCAGGTGCTTGGCATAGTCCAACCTTCAGTCCCGTCATTATACAGGAGAGGATTATAACTATGTGCTTTATGTGTTGATATCCTTGGTCTCCTTTTCAAATAGATTGTCTGTCCTTGTTCATTTCCCAGAGCTTTTTGTATATTGAGAAGCTGAGCTCTTTTGGTTTTAAGATGTGAATATAGTTTTCCAATTTATCATTTGTCTTTCGGCTTTGTTTTTTAGGTATTTTTTATCAGGCACAGAAGTATTTGATTTACAAGATAATTCTCTCATGGTTTCTTGTGGTTTTCCGGTGGTTTCAGATTTTACCATTAAATCTATGATTGATCTGGAGTTTGACTTTGGTTTGGTTTTGATAAGGTGTGAAGTATGTTATCAACCTGTTTTTTAAAAGAGGCCTCAAAACTAGTCGTCAAAGAGCCTGTCCTCCTCACTGGTTCACGATGCCGCCTCCCTCCCGAGTGTACCAGACCCCATGTCTCCTTCTGCTTTCGTTCCGTCGCATTCACGTGTCACATGTCAGGCAGAAACCAGCTGTGGACTGCCTGGGGCTTTGATCCTCAGTAATTCAGGATCTGGCACCCCTGCCCTCTCCACCCCCAGGACTCCATCAGAAGCCTCCTGGCAGTTCTGGCTAGTTTTTATAGGAAGATTGGAATCAACATGTCATGCCCCACTGGAACATTGTGTAGATGCATGTTTCACCGCACATGCCTCTTGTTGGACGTACGTCTTGGTGAGTCTGCCCCGCAGCCACTGCCTTACGCTCATGCGTGGGCTCTGGGCCCACCTTGTGTGGCTCGCAGGCCGGGGCTGCACCCATTGGCCTTGGATGGCCTCGCCCCCCTGCTGCAAAGGGTGGATGCAGGGGCCCGGGGCCTGGTGGGGGCTCGACAGGCCCAGGGCTTTGCTGCCCCAGGCTGTCTTCTTGAGTTTTACATGTAAAACATAAGACACCTAGGAAGGAAGGAGCTCAAAGCCCCGCCAGGGTGGTACCAGGCCGCTCATGTTTATTAACGCCAGGAGCTAAAAAAAGCCAGCTCACTGATGTGCACTTGTTCAGAGAATTTCCACAGGCCGGGTTTCTTTTGGTTTTTCTATGAGAATGATGTGTTCTGAATATCAAGCCCCTTCTCATCCCAGGGGCCCTGGTGCCCAGAGCCCCAGACTGCTGGCCCAGCCCCTGCACGGGCACACAAGGCCACATGGGTCCCCCAGCCCACGCCCTGCTGCCATCGGGGAGCCCACACTCCCACTCCTGCTGGCTGTGTCCCAGCACCTCAGAGGGTGGTGTCCCTGGTCCCTGCTTCTGGGGTTGCCTCTGCCCCTCCATGTGCGCAGCTCCCCCTGGGGGTCCGACCGGACCTCGCAGCCCAGCCCTGCTGTGGAGTCCAGGTCTCGTCCTGACAGCCCTGTCGTGGCCAGCCCCTGCCCCCCTTTCCTGCGGCACCTTCACTGAGGCCGGTCTTGCTCCTCGGCCCCCGGACCTGGGCCTGCTCCTCCGGGAAGCTGCCTCACAGCTCCTTGGGGTGCAGGCTGGCCGTCGAGCCTGGGACATGCCGCTAGGAGGAAGTGAGGGTTGGGACCTGGCTGCCCTGCCTTCCATGGCAGAAATCACGTTACAGGGACAGAATGAGGGGGTGGCAGAGGGACTTTACGTCTCCCCACACCAGGTCCATGCGGGGAAAGGCCTCTGGGGGTGAGCCAGGAGCTTGGGTGTCACACTGTGGGGGCCACGTGGTGGCTTCCGGCTCAACGGGCATCTTGCACTGGTGTTTAAGAGGGAAAGTGGGCCCGAGGGCAGTGAGACATCCTGACGCATGCGCAGCCACGGCTTTCCGTGGAGTGTTTGTGGCCACAGAGGACTGGCTGCTTGGGGAGAGGGCAGTAGCCCCCGTGAGTCAGAAAGGACCCTGCTTATGAGGGAACTGCTCTTGGCTGCAGTTACTAGAATGCCCAGAGCAGCTCAGGGCACAAGCCTCCCACCAGTTTGCCCCAGGCTGGGGGCTGTTTCCCGCCCACCTCTGCCTTGCTTTCCACCTCGGCATCCAAGTCGGTCTCACTGAGCCCCATGGTTCCACTCATGCTCACTCCCACATTAGGAAGAGCCTCTGGGGTCTGGCATGCGGGGCTCAAGTCCCGGGATCCATGCTGAACAAGTCGCTGCGCCCTTAGTGTACCAACCACCTGGGCAGAGGGGAGGCCGATCTGATGGGCCAAGGCCCTCCTGGGAGTAGTCCCAGGGCACAGCTGTGCAGGCGCTGCTCTAACCTGGGGTGCACGGAGGGTAAGGCCACCAGTCCATCCATGAACCACGCCCATGGGTAGAGACGACAATGGACTGAGATTCTACAGGCAGCAGATTGCAGTAGCAGACCGTCGGACAGATTCGGGGAGCAGCAGCCCGGGACCAGGAAGCTGGTGCTGTCAGTGTCAGCGTTCCGTACTGTGACCACGTCCATTCCCTTTAGATAAGATCCCCTGTTTCACAAAGGACCCCCTGCAACTGATACCGTGACACCCACAGGAAACAGAAGGCTGGTGCTATGCCTGTCGGGACCAATGCTGAGTGAGGGTGAGCTTCCTGCCAGCCCAGGAAGGCAGGGGACTTTGTGGAGGGGGTTTTCAGACAAAACATCAAATTCTGAAAGAACGTCTCACTCAGGGACGTCGTGATGCCCCCCGCGCATGCCATGGCTGCTTTACAAAGATGTGTGTTAACCACGTGGCCTCCCAGTTCCCCTTCTGGGTCTGTACCCAAAAGGACCCGAAGCAGGGTCTCCAACAGATGCTCGCACATCTGTGCGTGGGCCCCGTCCATGTGAGCGAGTACTGCTCAGCCTTAAAAAGGAGGCACGCGCCCCAACATAGATGAACCTTGAGGCCAGACACAAGGACAAACACTATGATCCCACTTCCTGAGGCCCCTGGAGTCCTCAGTTCATAGAGGGCAGAGTGGTGGGCGCAGAGCGTGGGGGATGGAAGGGAGCTCATGGGCATGGTTAACGGGGTCAGAACTTCAGTTTGGGAAGATGGAAGGTTCTGGAGAAGATGGGAATGCTGCATGGCAGTGTGATGTGCCTAAATACTGAACAATACACTTAAAAATGGATAATTAAAAATACAAAAAATTGTATTTTATCTGTACTCACCATGATTCAAAATGAGTTTTTAGCAGCTTTGTTGAGCAGCAGCAGGACTCCGGCCTCAGGTGGGAGAAGCAAGGCACCCGGTGTCCGTGGTGAGCACAGAGCACCTACCCTGCTGTCCCGCTCAGGACCCTGCCTGCTGGCCAGGCTCTGACCCTGCAGCAGGTGGCCCCCTGCCAGCTTTCGCCACTCTGGTGGGGTGGGCTCAGGCTGTGGCTGCCGGCCGAGGCTGCCTGACCGCCCAGCCAGGCGGGGATGTGGCTCACTTGTGGACCAGCCCAGTGACCTTGATGTGGAAAGGCAAGTGAGGATGCCAGAAAAAATGGCCTCCAGGCTGTGCAGGAGGAGCACTCAAAGGCATGTCCCACCCCCAAGAGACCTGGCCCTGGAGCCAGCATGCGGCTGGTGTCCCCTGGCCCCTCAGAGTGCAATGCCCTGAGGTGGAAACTGAGGGAGAGGCCCAGCCTGCCAGGCTTGCTGGCTGAGCCAGGGTCCACCACTCCGTGGCTACTCCCCACTCACCTGTATCTGCTGCCCAGCCACCAGAGTTTTATGGAAGCTGCCACCGGAGCAGCCCTACCTCGTGGGGCCTATAGGTCAGGTAGGCTGCATAGGCCCAGGGTCTGAGGTAGACTTAGGCAGGAACCAGCGCCAGGGCCAAGGGCAGCCCTCAGCCTAGTGGCCACCGTGCACCCTACTAACAATTAGAATTGCCCTCATCTCTTCCCTGCAGGCTGTGTACAAACCTCACACAGCAGGTCACCCTCTGAAGGGCTCCGGATAGAAGTCAGTGGGTGATTACCGCATCCTGTGATTGGCTGCGGTGACCATCCTCTGCTGATGACAGCCCGAGATATGGGGAGCTTTAATGAGGGTGTGCAGGCCAGCGAGGGGCACAGGCCATGATAAGCATCTTTGCTCAGGATCTGATACTGCCTATGCTTATCATGGCCTGTGACTACTTAACATATCCGTTGACCTTTTGACCTTTCTAGCCCCATTTTGCAGATGAGCAAATTGAGTGACTTGGTCAAATCTCAAAACTAGTACAGGAAGTCCGTGTTTTAGGCAACAGAATGCCTGCCGCAAGGACCACACGCTGGAGGGCTGTTCCTGGGGCCATGAGGAGAAATTGAGGCAGCTGGGCCCAGGCCACCCAGGTTGTGTGGTTGCAGAGGAGGATGTCCATTGCGGCTCATACTGTCACTCACCTCCTCAAGTGCTTTCCACTGCCAGGCAGCAGGGAGGTGCGAGCCACGGGTGGCTGTGTCAGGGATGCCGCCAGGCTGTGACCTGCCCCTCTGGAGCATCCAGCTCTGAGGTTTAGCCCAGAGCAAACCCTGGGCTCCACTGGGCCCGCACCGTCCATCCCAGTATTATGTGGGCAGCCTGCCCTTGGCCTCCCACTTCTTTGAAAGTGGTACACATCACCACCAGAGCTCTGGCCAGGACCGCAGAATGGCCCAAGATCCGGGATGGGCACTGAGTTTCAGCACAGGCTGGCCTCCTTCCGGGCATTGAGCCTGGGAGCCTGCCGGCAGCAGGAAGACCAGCTGTGGCCTGGCTGGGTGAGGCCCTATGAGCCCATGTCCTGATGGTGCATGGGGATGCCAGCCATGGGACCGTCTGCCATGCTCACCTTTGTGCCTGTTTATTCACATGGCTTGTGAATAAACACACGCTGGGAGTCCTGTCCAGGCTAGTGGAGACAATCACACCCAGGGTCATGTGAGACAGGCCCTCCTGGGGGCTCCCAGTGGGCCCCACCCCGCCCTCAGGCTCTGTCCTCCCTCCAGAGCACCCCTGGAGCTGCAAGGGTCTTTTGACCAGAAGGGCCCAATTCCTCACAGGAGGTACTCGGGCCCCCCCCCACCTGCTGGTTTGAGGAGCAGCCCCTCCGCCCAGCCCCCCACTGCTGCAGGGGGCTGGGCCCTTCAGCGCTGATCCATAGTGTGCACTCAGAGTGGCCATCCAAAGCTCTTTCTCAGAGGCAGCTGGCCTACACCTGTTTGTTTTGCAGGGTGCCTTGGACACAGGGAACACCTGAGTGCCCAGCTTCCCAATGAGGCATCTCTCTTGGGGACGAATGGAAATGGACAGGTGGGGGTGCTGCAGGCGCATGGCGCAAGGGCAGATGAGGCTTGCAGAGCACCTGTTCCCTCTTAGCCAAAGGCCTGTGGTTTAAGGACTGACCCCAGGGGCCTGCAGCTGGGTCCCATGAACACTGGCCTCCCTGCCTCCAACCCTGGGCCTCTCTGCCCATCTGCCCTCTCAGTGGCCAGCCCTGGGCTGCTGCCTGGCCCTCCTGTCCTCAGGTTCTTGGTCTCTGAATGATGAGGTGGGCCAGCTGCCCATGGTGCCAGAGATTGGGGAGTATCTGGCCAGTGCTGCTTTGTGTGTCTCCTGCCCCCCACACTCTGCACCTGTGGCCAGCACACTGTCCCTTGGAGACCAGGCCTGCTTCGTGCCCGAGGCTTTAGCTCAGGGAGTGAGTGTCCCAGTGGGCTCACTAGGCGCCCAGCAAGAACCAGGCACACCCAGCCTGAGAGGCTGCAGGATGTGAGGACAGTCCCTGGGGACCTGCCCAAGGTCACGAGCCCTTGAACAGCAGGGGCGCTGGTCCTGGGCCTGTGCGTTGGCAGACCTACAGGCTGGGGGTGTGGCAGGCAGCAGACACAGGGCTGGGCAGGGCCCGTGGAGCTGTGCACCCATGCCTAGTGGGTCTGGCTCCTGCCCTGTCCCTCAGACCCAGCAGGGGCCCCCAGAGCTCCCCCATTCTTCTCCTGAGCTGTGCTCCCTTCAGCTGGGAGATATTGATTTAGTTTTGAGGCCGGGTGAGTTATAAATATGCATAAGGCTCAGCAGCTATTTAACTGTGCTTTTTAATTCTCACATCCCTGCCTCTTCACAGCAGGGCTCTCAGTATGCGTGGCAGGAGCCCTCCTTCCCTGGCCACGGGGCAGCCATTTCCATTGCCTGGGGTGGGCACAGTCACTCTGGATAGCAGGTCCATCTGCAGGCCAGGCAGGGGGCTCTTGGGGGTCTGTCCTCTGTCCACGTCTACCAGTATTAAGCCCAGAGGTCTTTAAAGATCACATCCTCACCCTCTTATGCAGATGGGCCCAGCAAGGACAGGAGATTCAGGGCCACCAGAAGTTAGGGGTAAAACTTAAACACCAACAGGGTGAAGCAGGTAGCACCGCTGTCTTCTCAAAGGGACTTAGGGCACTGGCACAGTAGGCTGCAATCAGAGGGAAATGGCCATTTGTCTGAGCTGGCACAGAATTGGGCAGCAGACAGAAGTCCATACCATGGGGAGGAGGCGGGGAGCCCAGGGCCCTGGGAGGCAGGCAGCAAGCAAGCATTTACACAGGCCCGTGGCCCTCCAGGGCCCAGCTCTGCCCTGGGTCTGCTAGTGGTTTCAGATGAGCCACTTGCTGTCTTTGGATTTCAGGTTCTTGTGCCTCCACAGAAACATGTGTTCAATTCTCCTTGAGCACCTGGGTCCCCTGATACTCTGTGCCTGCCCCGCAGGACCCCAGCACCACTCAGAGCAGGTGCAGGGAGAGCCAGACAGAAGGCAGCCCCTCAGTGACCGTCTGCTGTCCACTCCCTGATTATGACCTCCACACCCCAGGCAAGCAAAATATTTCTGTTCAGTCAATAACTGCACCAGCACATCAGAGGAAGGCCAGAACTTTTCCTTTTGAGATTCTTGTCAGTGTCTCACAGTTTTCTCAGCTATGAATCAAACAAGGCAACACATTTTTAGCAGAAGATTATAGCCATATTCCCCCTTTCTTCCTCAAAGCTGTCATCTAGCAGCAGATCGGCAAAGTCCCATCTCTCCCATCTGCTTGCCTTCAATGACAATAGCACCCTGGATGCGCTTCTCTGCAGTGGCGTGAACCCCCCTGCACCCCACAGGCACCCTTCCCTGTGGCCAGGGCACCGAGTGCCCCAGGTACACTGCCTTTGGGGAGGCCGGTCCTGGAGAGTGGGACAGCGGCGGCTCCTATGTCTCACATCATGACCAGCTGGGCGATGATTTCCAAACCATGGAAGTGAATCCTGGCTCAGTAAACTTTACTGTCCATGTGCCGGCAAATGTGTGACTTTCATATGGTCCTGCCTTACCTTCAGGTAGGGGGGCAGGTGACAAACAGAAACACAGCCTGATGTGTGCTAAGGTGGCAGGTGCTACATGTAGAAACAGGTCAGGACGAGGGGCCGCAGGACACCCAGGAGCACCAGGGCCAATAGGTGTGTGTGCGTGCATGTATGTGTGCATGCATGCATATGTGTGCATGGTGTATCTCTGGTACACGTGTGTCTGCGTGTGTACAAGGGTGTGCATTTCTGCACGTGCACCTGCGTATCTGCCCTCATCGCTGAGCATCAGTGGTAAAGGCAGGCATTGCTCCCGCTCATGTGGATAGTCCTTTGAGTCCGAGCTCATCTGCATCACAGCTGCTGGGCAGGGAGCAGCTTTGGGGTCTGTAGCTGAGACCTGGGCCTGGCCACTCCCCAGCCGTGTGCCGCCACAAGCCACCTGTCTTCAGGAGTGTAAGGGTCCTCATCCTGAAGAGGGCTACTTGCTCTCTGCCGGGGTCTGGAAACCAGAGCAGGAAGCGCCTGGGAAGTGCTTTGTGGTGTGAAGGGTTGGCACGTTCTTAGAAGTTGCTGCTTGCTTTTTGAATTTCTGTTGGAGTGTCTATGTTGCCTTGTCAGACTTAGACTTTTAGTTGCGAGATCTATGTAGAACCCCTTTCAAGGGGAAGGGCCTGGCTGGCACGCCAGTGGCTGCACATGCAACTGTAGCCACCTCGTTGGCCTGGAGGAGTGGCTGGCTCTGCCGCATGGCGCTGCCCACAGGAAGCTGCTGTGACCCCTGAGGACCCAGTCCCTATGGCCTTCTTAGCAGGTGGTGTGAGTCCAAGAAATCAGCTCAGTTCAGCAACTCTTTTTTTTAAGCACCTACTGTGTGCCAAGCCTTTGCTGGGCTCTGGAAGTGGAGATGGTCAGCCTGGTCGGAGGCCAGCAGTGGCACAGTGACCCCCAGCGCCCAAGCCATGTGAGGGGTGGCAGAGGGCCCTCCCTGAGCTGACCGCACCCTCCCTCACAGGCCCAGTGCGCCTTGGGGCCCCTCTAGACAGCAGGTCCCCATTATCTCCTCCAGACAAGTGGGGCATCACAGGAAGGCTGCCAACATTGCCATGGTGATCTGCACGGACCCTGATGGGTGAAGGGGCTGGCAGACATGGGGTACCACCCCCAGTGAGCAACCCAGGAAGCCCCCGTGTTAGAGCCCCTGTGGAGTGACCAGAAGCTGTGCATGACTTTGAGTATTTGCTTTAGAACTGCTGTTACGTCTCGGGGGGCCGCATTCGAGACCTAGGTGAGGAGAGTCAGCCCTGGAATGGGAGCAGGCCACGCGGCCAGTGGCAGTGGGCAGTGGAATGACTCAGGGTGTGAGGGCTGCAGGCGGGGCAGGCCCAGGTGTGCTGAGGCTGATCACACAGCACAGCAGCCGCTGAGGGCTCGAGTGGCCCTGCCTTGGGAGCGTCCCCATGGAGAGGCTGGAGGACGGATGTGTGTCCTCTATGGCTGTCCTGTTCTCAGTGACCAAGAGGCACGCCTGCCCCCATCTGCTGGCCTGACTTGGTGGAAAAACCCGCCTGAACTAACTTCACAAGGAGGAGTGCAATCAGCGATTCTGTGATGGGGAGGGTGAGGCAGAACAGCCCCTGGCATGAGGGGACCCAAGGACTCATTCAGCACATGCTGACAACTTTTTAGTGAGTAGCAGTGTACTGGCCAGGAAAGAGCAGGCATGAGGGGTGGGTTCCCTGTGCCGGCAGACAGGCCATGCACCAGAACAGCACGAGCGCCGTGCCTCTGCCCGGACCCCCAGCACGGTCCCACCCGCCTGTGTGAGACTTGCCGCTAGATCCTCACCGCGTGCACGCCCCGTGCCTGACCTTGTCGTCAGTGTTGTGTCTGTGACATTCATCCCTTCTGCTTGTGCTCCTGGCCTCCAGCCTCACGCGCCATCTTCCTGAGTCCACACACCCTGCTCATTGGGCTCTGGATCGGCTTCCTGTTGGCCGCCTGGGACCGTGGTGTTTGGTGAGCGTGTCACGTGGCTCTGAGCTGCTGGCCGCGGGATGGCACTGGCGCTCCAGTTCAGTGGCCGTCGGGTTCATGTTCTCCCCAGTGTGGGGGCCCCTCGTGCCTGCATTTTCCATCTGCTCACTGCTGACTGGGCCTCGGAGGAGCGCAGGGCATCTCACTGGGGTTTGCGTTACACCCTCTGGTGCCTGACTGGAGCTCCTTTCTGTGGGTTACCACCTCTTCAGCTGTCTTCTTTTATGTGGCGTCTGTTCACAGTTTTTGCCCATTTTTAAAGCTGCCTGGCCTTTTCTGATTTTTCTGTGTTCTCTGTGTATTCTGGACGTAAGTCTTCTGGCGGATTTATGTATTTGGACACCTCCCACTCTGTTGGCTGCCTTTTCACTGTTGATGGACAGGAGGCCTTTGTTTCTGTAAGTTCTGTTTGATACTTTTTCTCACATTTGAACTTGGGTAGGGAGTCATCGTCTACGCATGAAGATGTTCTCTTAGGTTTTCTTGGGAAACTCTGTGGTTTACCTTTTACATGTGGCTCTGCTGTCCCTCAGGAACCATGTGTGCTGTGCAACCAAGACCACCTGCACCCGTAACAGGGAGGCTGCTTTCCCACAGGGCAGTCATTAGCGCACTGTCTGAATTGCTGAAGATCTGTACCATGCTGGGGTGTCCACTGGGGCTGCCCTCAGCCTCGTTCCTCTCCTGCATGCGCCAAGGCAGGTCTGCAGCCTGGGTCTGTGTGTGTGCTTTGGGCCGTCCAGCACACTCCTGTGAAACACCACGGTGATGCAAGCCCTCTTCCACATCTCTGAGTGGTTGGCCTTGTTCCCTGCCAGGCAGGTGGGCTCCTTGCAGGCCAGGAGGAGACGAGACGGCACAGACAGTTCAGGGCTTTGTTGGGCCAGCCAGCAACTTCAGAGGGGAGGCAGCTCTTTCCCAGCCACTGAATATAAAATTTCAGGAGAAACTACGATTGGCCTCACTCAGGTCTCATGGCCACCCTCACACAGATTCCTGAGGCCGGGCGGGAGGCCTCCCTGGCCTGGGTGGCCGCAGGGTGATGAGTGTCTGTGTGTGAGTCTGTCTGTTCTGTACATGCTGTGTGGGCAGCAGGCCCCATGAGGCTCGAGGAGAGAGGCGGCCCAAGGTCTGGTGGGACCCAGAACAGAAGGCAGGCGGGGACACTGATGAGATGGATTAGCAAGGTTTCACGTGGGTTCCCGGATGGTGGCCAGTGGCTGGTGTGGAGCCTTAACTGTGGGGAAGGGGGCTGCACGGTGTCCTGGAACTCTGAAGGCATCACATTTTTCCTGCAAGTTTTTCATTTATGTTTAGTGTAGGGTCCTTCCCTGAAAGGCCTTGGGACAGAAGGGTCCGCGGGAGGCCTGGCAAGGGCTGTGTCTCAGGCTGGCACCTGATCATTAGAATATTTGCCAGTAGGAGGTTTAGGAAGTGAGGCATTTTGAGAGATGTGTGTGGGCTTCTAAGAAGACAAGAGGGGTACTTGTACACGCAGAGAGCTGGAGGGCCCCAGAAGCGCACTGGCAGGTATCTGTTTCCTCCTTCAGCTCTCAAGGTAAGTGAAGTGGTACAGCTTCACCTTACTGATGAGGCCTCAGGGCCCAGGGAGGTGGCGCGAGCCACTCAGCCAGCAGGGGAGGCCAGTGCACTCCCTGGCCAGTCTGCCGCAAGCGTCTCCTGGCCTCACCCTGTTTGGGCGCCAAGGGCACCTCTGCCGTCCTGGTCCCAGCGGCAATGCTGACCCCCTGCTGTGCTCCTGCAGGGTGACTACGACCAGAGCAGAACCAAGGTGCTGCACCTGAGCATGAACCCAGCCAGCACAGCAAGGCAGCGCCTCCGCGAGGACCGCGCACAGCTGCAGGAGGAGTGCAGGCGGCTGCGCGGGCTCGTGCATGCCCTGGAGAGCGGCCACCCCACCCTGGCCGACCTGGAGGTCGCCGTGGGGCTGCCGTCGTCCGAGGAGGTGGCAGGTAGACCCTCCCTGGCCTGGGTGGCCGCGGGGTGATGAGTGTCTGTGTGTGAGTCTGTCTGTTCTGTACACACTGTGTGGGCAGCAGGCCCCATGAGGGCCAGGTGCCGGGCTGGGGTCTGTGCAGAAGGCCTGCCCCAGGGACTCAGGAAAGAGCTCAGGCCGCAGTGGAGAACAAGTGGCTGAGGTCCTTTCAGACCCATAAAAACAAGCTGATCTCGTCAGTTCATGTGTGCCCATCAGTCATGAGTAAGTCCCACCTCCCTTTTCGTGGCACTGAGTACATTTCACAGGCGGCAGGCCCTCTGTGGCGTGGCCAGCACAGCATGAGAGCTAGGCCCCAGGACACTGCCTTCCTGACATGCCACACCCCCAACTGTGGCTCCGTGTGTCAGGGCCCCGGTCTTGAGTGCAGTGGCTGCTGGAGTCTGCTCACTCCAGGCTGCAGAGAGCGTACGACTGCCAGTCTGGCCCTGGGAACATCCACTCCACACATGGGCTGGGGTGCTGTCCATCAATGCTGCTTTCTGGGGTCACCACCCACTGGGCAGCTGCAGGTCAGAGGGGCCCTGGCCATGCCCAGAACACAGTGCTGACACCCCAGCCCCCAGGTCTGCCGATACCCCCAGGCCCTGCCCCTGGCGAGGTCATCAGGGATGTCTGCAGGGGGGTCGCTGCTGTTTCTCCACGTCCGCCTCATGCATGCCCCGGTTGGTTTTTCTCAGACAAAGCCCTGTCCTCCATGTTAGTCATCTGGTCCCTGTGGTGGCAGTGTACATGCTGGTCTGTGCCGGAAGGGCCAGCCCGTGTTGATCATCTGCCATGGGCCAGTCTCAGCAGGTTGTTCCCAGGGTCACTCCTTGTTGGGGGCTTAGCTGCAGCCCCTTACACAGAAGGAGCCTTTCTCAGCGCACCTGGGGTCGTGGCACTGGGCTGGTCCCAGGCTGCCTAGTGAGGTCGAGGTTCCAGCCGGGCCCTCCACACGTCACCAGCCTCCCGAGGCCACAGGGTCTCGACTGTAAAGCAGAGATGGACGTTCTTGCAGGAGACAGGCTAGAAGCCCCTAACACTGATCCTGTACACAGCAGGGGCTCGATGGCTGCTCAGTGGCACATTCTGTCCTTATCCTTTCCCTGGCTCCCATGCAGTGGTCCCCAGGACCCTCCATCCTGTGCCTTTTCTGAGACTGGGGTGCATGTACATCATGGGGTTCAGCTCTGACCCCAGCAGTATGGAGCATGATGGATTCTGCCACCTCCACCTGGACTCTGCACCCCTCTACACTTGGCATATTGCCTTTGCCATGTAGTGGCTTTCCCGTGATCTCTTTGGCTGTGAATGGGGGCACAGGGTATGATGTATACACCTCATACCCGGCCTCTCCCATCCTGTGACTGCAGAAGCCAGTTTTTGGACCTCTGTGCAGACTTTCTGTGACCATCGTTCAATTCCATCCCGTTCTCCATAGACTGGAACATCCAGACATGGTAGGAAATGTGACAGACCACTCCTGGACCCAGCTCTTTCCATCCCTGGCTGGAGCAGAGAAACTCCCTAGTGCCACAGGAGGCCCTGCCCAGCGTGGAGCCCCACCCGGGCCTCCTGCCGCTCCCTCTCCGACCTCTCCCGGGCCTCACGTGTCTCCTCCTGGCTGCCTCACTTTTCCATTCTGGCCGCATAAGTTGCTGAGGCTTCTGCGCAGCAGCCAGAGAGAGGGTCCCAGGACCCTGGCACGCAGAGCAGATAGGCCTTCCCAGAGCTGTCACTCCTGGGCAGCAAGGAGCCCCCTGTGCCAGTTGGGCCAGCTTGTTCACTGCCGCAGACTTCCATGAGAAGGGGTGTCCCTGCAGCCTGGGAGTGGGCTTCGTGGCCAGGTAGCCAGGTGTCCCACACTCCCCATAACAGCTGGGAGAGGGCATGGCCTTGGGAGGTCACCCAGCAGGTGGGCACCACACTGCGGCCTCAGGGTCCAAATTCTTGTTCCCTTCAGCCACGGTTCCTCTTGCCTTGACTGTGTCTGTGCCGTTGACAAACTCAAGAGCTCAAGATGCAGGCTTTAAGGTGCATCCTTGCTTTGTGAAAGGGACACATGGAAGGGGCTCTATCCGACACAAGGGTTCACCCAGTGAGTTCTGTCACCCTTCTCCCACCCAGTGATCTGTGCTCAGCTGTGGGAATGGGGCCGCCCCAAGTCCGCGGGCGCATTGACGGGTGCCCCAGGCCTCCGCAGAGTCACTTAGCAGAGCAGCTCCTGGCCACCTGATGGGGAGGACCATTGGCCACTTGCCTGAGGGATCTTGGAGGGCAGGTCAGGCCCAGGCACATGGCGGACGGGGGCTAGGCAGATGGGGGCAGCACTGCAGCGAAGGGTGGCCCCAGCTAGCATGCCAGACAGGTTCAGGCAATGGGCGTCCAGGCCAAGACCACCAGTGGGGCACATGCACCCTCCGTGGCCCCTAAAGTCACAGTAAGGGTGGTTTGGGGTTCTGTGTTGTGTTTTTCCTGAGGCTCACACCCACACAGGGAGACTAGGAGCCAACTTTGGGATCTGGAAGTCAGGGGATGGGTGGTCAAGTGGTGGGCAGCCTCCAGAAAACAGGAATCTAAGCTAGCAGCCAAGCTGAGAACATTCTGTTATGCCACAAAACTCCCTCTAGGCCCCAAATAGGCAGCAGGGGGCACCACGTGGAGGATGGTACCTAGCTGAGGTAAGGATACCTGCCAGAGAGGAATCAGGGACCATCAGGTCCTAGACCCTCTGCCCATCTCTATGCTTGGGCAGCTGCCTCTTCCCCAGAAAAACTTAAGAATGGAAGAGAAGAAATATGGCTTAGTCTCTTGAGCAGTGATTCCCAAACAGTGACCCCCGGCCGGCAGCAGCCTCCCGAGAACTTGCTGGGAGTTCAGGTTCCCAGGCTCCTTGTCAGGCCTGCTGGGTCAGAAGTCCTGGGTGGGCCCGGCTCTGTGGCAACAGGCCCTGCAGGCTGCCTCCAGGCCCACTTGTGCTGTGCACGGCTGCTCTGGAGAGGCTGCAGAGAGGCCCCGCACAGGGCCGTCAGGACAAGCGTGGGCTGCACTCGGGTGAGGCGGGCAAAGCGGGTGCTCTCCCTCTTCATGCACCCTCCAGGCACCAGCAGCCGGGATGGCCCTCCAGGCAGGCTCCCCTTTGGGAACCTTACCTAAGGTGCTGACAGAGGGCGCTGGCCAGGCAGCTCGGCCAGTCACCCCACAGTGGAGCCTGCAGGCCAGCTGCGCTCGTGCTCAGAGAAGCTGGTGCCTGGCAGAGCCCACACTGCTTGATAGTAGACAGTCAGACCTGGACGGACAGAGCAAGGTAAGGAAGCAGGAGAAATGCAGCCTGGAGGGAGCAGACCGTCACAGCGCAGAGACCCCAGCGTGGCACCACAGTGTCCTCAGGCAGGCGAGGAAGGGCGTTTCCACAGCAAAGCAGGACCAAGGAGCTTTGAATTTTCAGAGGAAAAAAATGAACTTTTAGAAGTCAAAAACAGTAAGAATTAAGTGAAAATCTAAATACAATAAATTGAGAAAGTTTATCTGAAAAGTAGAACAGAAAGACTTCGAGGTGGAAAACGGTTAAAGAGAAAGTTAGAGGAGCAGCCTGTGAGGTCCGGCAGCTGGTACCAGCAGCTCCAGGAGAGAATGGACACCCGGAGCGCTTCCCACAAGGAGGGGGGCGACTCTCCCAGCTGGCCAGCGCCCACAGGGCCTTCAGGGGGTGAAAGCGCACCCACATCAGGGCATCACCATGAAAATTCTGAGCATTGGAGACAAAGAGAAGACCTGTAAACTTGCAGAGGGGGAGAGACCAGGTCACTTGTGTAAGGTTGGAAAGTCAGACTAGGTTCTCCCTCAATAGCAGCCCTGGAAGCCTAACAGCCACAGGGCAATGCCACGTCATCTCTGGGAACGTGCCTGCAGCATACAGGCCCACCCACACCCTCCATCAAGTGTGGAGGGGGAATTAAGTTCATTTTCTATGTCCAGGATCTGCAAACACTTACCTCCCATGTCTCCTTTCTCTCAGGCTACTAGAGGACATACCCTAGTCAAATGAGGGAGAAACCAGCCAGGCAGACATGGGGCACAGAGCAACACCAGCCCAGGACAGATGTGGAGGGACACTGGGACAGAGGCCTTGGTAGCTGCTGGGTGGTTTGGATTGATCAGGAGGCTGGGGATGGCTTCAGACAGAATGTAATGCATCCAGTGTCTTCAAAGGTGATGTGGATGGACCAGAGCTTTCCACACCCACACATCACAAGTGGCTGCTGTCAGTATTGATCTGTGTGCATGGTTGCACAGAGCCACCACCTCTGCCCTGTGTGCTGAACCTGCATGTCGTGCGTTATGTCTCCCATAGCTAAAAGGTTAGGAAGCTCTGATGTGGCCAGTTAGCAGAGCTGTGCGTGGGTGGCAGAGTGGCCTGGCTGAGTGAATGACAAGCACAGGAAACTTAATTTAAGCAAGTGGAGGAAGAAAGACGGTTATTAGCTCCAGGGAAAACAGAAAGTTTGTGAGAAGCAAGTGATCACAGTTGGTCATCGGCCCAGCTCTGAATTGCATTCACAGGGACCTAACAGCACTGGGCCCTGGAGGAGCACATGGGCCAGGTACCAAGCTCCAATCGGCTCAGAGGGAAGCCATTGCCCCTGGGCTGGGAGTGGGCCTGCCAGGTGGGAGACCCTCTCTCACCCATGCATGTGAGGTTGGTGAAGGCCTGGTGAGTCTACCTGCACCCAAGTAGGCTGGCTTGCAGGCCCTGGGAGGATGGGCAGGGTCAGCAGACGCTGGGAACAGAGGCCAGAGACACATGGGCTTGGGCCAAAGTGGTGCCGGGCATCTTTCAGAGCCAGGGAGCTCTGAGAACCACTGGGTTTACAGCCTGTGGTTACTCACGGCCTCTTCTGGTATTGGCCAGCTCTCCACAGAGACACCAAGCCCTACTCCAGGCCCACTGCATACTCCCTCTGTCTGCCAGGGCGGTGGCTGAGGCCTAGAGGGGAAGCCACATGGCTGAACTGGGTTGACTGACCCCAGCCTTGCTCGCTCACTGGCACAAGCTCAGCCCCAGCCCCATCCCTGGAGGGAGCCCCTGGGCAGCAGGTGCCTCACTGGCAGCTCCCAAGCAGCTGGTAGACAGATGGCAGGGGTGTTTCTGTTGCTGAGAGGATGGCCGGCTTACATTGTCTTGCAATACTCAGAGTTGTCCATAAAGTCACAACTCAGCGACCACCACCACCACCCTGGGCTCTAGCAGCGTGAGGCCAGGCTGCTGGGCTGAGACCTGTGTCCTCCCACTATTACAGAAGGCTTGACACTTGTGAGCCCCTGGCCAGGGTCTCTGGGTCCCCCAAGACATGTCCTGGAGGGCAGGGCTTTAGGGGCATTCCAGCCACCAGCCAGTGTCCCTGCATGGCACTGTCTGCCCTCCGCTCTGGGCCTTGCAAGCCAGCCTGCCCTGCTGCCTCTGAGCAGGCTTCCTCCCTCATCTAAGGCCGTTGGTCGTGAGGACAGGGGTTGCTGGGGCAGCCCAGCCTGCTCTGGGCCTGGGCTGAGGGGCAGAAGCGTGGAAACAGAGCAGCCCCTGCCCTCGGCACCTGGGACTAGCACAGAGCAACGGGCCATGTGCAGTGGGCAGCCCCTGACAAGACTACAGGGTCTGACAGGGTTCCTGTCAGCTGTCGCAGGACGTGGGCTTGGAGCTTGGCCCTGCAGGACGGCCCAGGAGGCGGCCGCAGAGCAGTGCGCCCAGGAGCACACCCAAGCTGGGGAGGGCGGGGGGGGGGGGGGTGGAGACCGGGTTAGCAGCAGGGGTGCCGTCTCCAGGGAAAATCACTTTGCAGAGCAGGGCTCAGTGCCTCTCACTGGGGGCTGCCCTGAGTGGGAGGTGGAGGAGCCGCCCATCCTCCAGTCACTGCACTCTGACCATGTGGCCGGAAAAGCTCGTCAGGTTTTCCTGGCTATTTGACAAAGGAGTTGCTTACCAACCCTTCCCAAGGGCACAGCCTGCTGGGTGGGCAGAAGCCTGAAACCTCAGCTTCCCCCAGCTGGCTCTTGGCTCATCATAGGCCCCCCGCTGTAGCCAGCCTGGGCCAGGGAGATTATTAATTGCAGTTTAATTAGGTAACACATTAATATTAAAATAATCTAATCTTGTCAGAAAAGCATGTGGAAGGTGATGGAAGTTATGTCCGCCTGACTGGGTACAGCTGATCGGAGGAGTGGGGAGTGGGAATGGGGCAGTGGGCCAGGCTCTCCCTGGAGGCAGGCTGGGTGCTCAGATCCCAGGGGCTGAGCCCCAGGGCAGGCCTTCTGCCTTTCCTCTCCCCACCTGCCCCGCTGCAGGCTGCGACTCACTTCCTTCCCCTTCAGCCAGACTGGTTCAGCCAGGGCTACAGAGAAGGGCCACGCATCGTGGGCGCCGAGGAGGCTGGGCCTTCTGTGTGCAGCTGGGGTGGCCAAAACCCACACATGGGCTCTAACTCGGCACAGGCCCGCCTGCATTCCCACTGTCCCGGTGTCCCCGGGCACGGCAGCCACCCCAGGCCTCCGCCTGCTTGTCCTCAGGCAAGGTGTGGTGCTGGGGGGCACACGGAGGAGCCTTGCTGGGACCCCCAGAGCAGCACATGTGTACCTGTGAGCAGCCACCAGGGCCTGCGCTGAACTCGGGGGCTCAGCAGGCCCTGGTTCCTGCCCTCAGATCTTCAGCGAGGGAAGGGCCATGGGAATCGGGCGGCCTCAGCACAACCCTGGGCATGGGGTCGATGTGCAGCGGGCACAGAGGGCAAACTGGTGGCTGGGCGCCATGCTTGGGCTGCAGCCTCGCTTTGAGCCAAGTAGAGGAGGAGCGGCAGGTGAGCCCTGCTAGTGCCCCAGGTCGGCGGCGGTGCCTCCTGGGGCTCGGGCCCAAGCACACACCAGGCAGGACGCAGGTGGAGGGAGGGGAAAGGAGCGCCAGCCACAGGCCCCACATGGGACCCTGAGGCTCCACATGGCTCAGTGCTTCCCGTAACGTGGTGGAGCCAGGGTTTGTGGTGGCCACCTGGTCTGGCTGAGGCCTGGGTGGCTGTAACGCTTAGATGAGGGGCTGTGCTCGGCTGAGGACCTGGCCTCTAACAACTGGGGGAGCCCCTGCCTGCTCCCCCAGCCTGCAGATGAAAGTCATGCTGCCACTTTGGCCCTGGCTCCCACCAGCCGGGCGGCCCCCAGGCGGCAGGAAGAGACCAGCATGGGCCTCTGGGCTCGGGGAGCATCCCTCCAGCGCTGGAGCAGGGGTGCCGGTTCTCCGTCCGGCGCCCTCTCCTGTGGCCCTGCAGGGCAGCACGGCGACACCCTTCCCCACCCCAGGCCTGGCAGCAAGTGGGAAGGGAGTGATGGGCGGCTTAGGTACTCATTGGGTCTCTGCGGTCGCCAGGGTGTCAGTCTGAAAAGCCTCTCAGAGGCTCCGAACCTGAGCTGACACTGGAAGCGAAGCCCCAGAGGTGGTGAGGCACACGTAGGTACCCATCCTCAGACTGTTGGAAAGTCACCGAGAGGCGGCCGCTCTCACGGGGCAGAGCGCGCTTGCTCAGGGCAGTGGGTCCTGCCAGTGGACCTGGTGTGCAGGTGAGCTCGTGAGAACCGCACGCTATCCAGAAGGCCATGAACCCCTGTAGCCCCGGCCTGTGAGTGCCCCGTGCAGAGTGCCACGTTTCCACTCACATGTCCCTGGTGTCTGAAGATGGGCGCCTTTTGTGGCACCTGGCCTCCCTACATCCTCTCGGGTGACTCTGTTCCAGTTTCTGCCCGTTTTTGGACAGGACTGTGCTCTTTGTACCGCATTTCTCACACCATCTTTCTCAGAGCAGATGCTCCCTCGTGGTCTGTCTTTCCTTAGTAGAAGTCAGACCTAAGAACTCCACCTAACCTGAGGTCAGGGCACTGGTAGATGTTTCAGTTTTCTACCAAAAGTTTTTTCGTTTTACATGTAAATCTGGGATCCATTTTGAGTTGATTTTTGCCATGTGCGCTTTAGGCCAAGGCACCTGGTGTGTTCCCGTCGTTTGCTGAGGAGAGCACTGTGCCTCCACTGTGCGACCCCCGCTCTTCCCCCCGTCCGTTTGGCGGCCTTTGGGGCGGGCTCTCCTTCTGCTCCTCTGTCCGCCGGCTGCGTGTCTGGGCACCGCCAGGACCACGCCATCCTGGTGACCACGGCCTGGTGGTGAGTCTTGAAGTCAGCAGCACAGGTCCGCCGACTTCTGGCACTTTCTCAAGGTCGTGTGGGCAAGTCTAGCTCTGCTGTCTTTCCATATACCTTTCACACTGGCTTGTCTGTATCCACAGAAATTCTGCTGAGGTTTTTGTGGGACTTCGTTAAATCTATAAGCCAGTTTGGGGAGAATCCTGTCTTTAATGTGCTGAGTCTAGGGCTCTTCTCCACTCATTCAGCCGGTCTTTGATTTCTCCCATCAGCATTTCGTGAGTGTCAGTGCATACACCCACTGCATGTCCCGTTAGAATTATACTTCGGTACTTCACTGCTGCTGGGGAGGGTAATTTAAGTGTTCGCTACCACTGTTTCTGTTTGTTCTTTCTTATGTATGTAAATATGACCGGCTTTGTGTTGGTTTTGGATCCTGCAACCTTGCTGGACTCACTTGTTCGTTCTAGAAGGGTTTTGTTAACTCACTCTTCGCAGTTTGTCATCGTGAGCTGGGATGGTTTTATCAATTCCTTTATAACCTGGGTGCCTTGAATTCCATGTTCTTGTCTTGCGGCCCCAGTGAGGACTTCAGTACGGTGCCAGGTGGGGGTGTGTGTGTGGGCACCCAGCCACGTGCCTGATCTTGGGGGGCAGTGCTCCGTGGCTCAGGGTGACGCCAGTGTGGGTGATTTGTAGGTGCCCTTCATCTGGTGCCCGTCCAATCTTAGTTTGCCGTGAGTGTTCTCTGTGTTGGTTGTTGAATGCCATCAAATAGTTATGCATCGATTGATGCAGTCACGTGCTGCTCTTCCTTACCCTGTCAGTGTGGCACTGACGCCTGTGCAGTTTTTCAGTATCGAGCTCGCCTTGCATTTCTGGACTAAGTTCCCCTTGGTTGTGGTATATTCTTTGTATACATACTGTTGCCGGCTTCAACTTGCCGACCCTTTGTCAGTGATTTTTGTGCTTTGGCCGTGCTGGTCTACAGCTTTCTTGCTCTGTCCTTGTCTGATGTTGGTGTCCACACAGTGGATGGAATGAGCTGGAAAGCATACCTTCCTCTTCTGTTTCCTGGAGGAGATTGCGTAGAATTGGTGTTTTTTTCTTTCAGTGATTTGTAGAATTCTCTGTGACACCATTTGTGCCTGTAGATTTGGGTTGTGGAAGGTTCTTAATATTTACAAGAGGAATGGAGTGTGTGTGTGTGTGTGTGTGTGTGTGTGTGTGTGTTTGGGTTGTGGAAGGTTCTTAATATTTACAAGAGGAATGGACTGAATATGTGTGTGTGTGTGTGTGTGTGTGTGTTTTCCCCGATCCCCCCTCCAGCCACCCCGCCCAGCCCCTAGTCCCCGGAGTGATGGCACTTGGAGGTGGGGCCTTTGGGAGGATCCATGCCCTCATGCCAGAGACCCCGGAGAGCTCACTCACCCCTTCTGCCTGTGGGGACACAGCAAGAAGACCCTCTCCAGGACTGAGAATCGGGCTCTTACCAGACACGGAGTCTTCTGACACCTCGATCTTGGACTTCCAGCTTTCAGAACTGTGAGAGAGAAATGTCTGTTGTTTGTAAGCCACCCTAGCTGTGGGATTATTACAGCAACCAAGACTGACTAAGACAACAGGAATATCGGGCTATTTTTTCTCTGGTGAAATTTGGTGGTTTGTGTTTTGTTTGAGGAATTGGTCTAACTTGCCACAGTTATGGCATAGACTAACCTCTTTATCATTTTATAATCTCCATTGAGTCTGTGTGAGCCCCCCGTTCCTTCTCTGCTTTGGCAGTTAGTGCCTTGGCCCTTTTTCTCTTTGTCACTTGCTGGAGACACACCCATTTTATCAATCTTTCAGAGCCCCAGCTTTTCACTTTTTTTTTTTCAGTATTAGTCTGTTTCGTTGTCATTTCAGCGTCTAGAGGTGCATAGAGGCAGCTGTGCTCCTTGGCTTGGGGACCTGCCTCATCCTCCGCTGACCTACCCCCTCCCCTGACTGGGACCCTGGCGATCATGTTGGACCCACCTGCGTGATCTCAGCTGCCTTACATTTGCAAAGTCCTTTTGCCAAATGAGGAAACAGTTCCGGGTTCTGGCCTGTCTTGGTTGCCCCTCCATCCACTGGAATACTGATTTCCTCTCTGACCGACAGACAGTCAGGACTGGACGAGTAGGATCAGGCAGAGCCCGTGTTCATGGGCATAGCAGGACTTCCAGTCCTGGATGGAGGTGGGTGGGCCAGGGCACAGGGGCCAGCCTGAGGGGGAGGCAGGCACCAGGGGAGCCCTGAAAGCCCCAACAGTTACGGGAGGGACACCCTGGCTGCTTCTCTCCTGCCCTGCCCTCACCCTGCCCGGCCCTGCCCTGCTCTCACCCTGCCATGCCCTGGCTCCCTCCTGCCCTGCCATGGTGTCTGCAGGGCTGGGGGGTGACGTGTTGTAGGTCACAGTAGGCTGCTGGATTGCGCAGCTCAGCGAAGGCTGGCAGGAGAAGGGCTTCCTGGGGCAGAATGGGGGCAGGACAGGGCCGCCACACCGGTGGCCTTGTCCTCTGAACCCCAATGATGGGGCCACGCCGTGCTCATCATTGCTCGTCCAGGGGAGTCACACTCTGCTCCACATGGCAGAATTCAGCCGAGCCGGGTTCCAGGCCTGGCTCTGCCGCCTTGTCCTGTATGTCCTCAGACAAAGCCTTCACCTCTCTGAGCCTCTGCCCCGTGTTGGCAGAGGCTGTCAGAGCCGGCACTGCTGGCCACGCTGCACCACTGTGAATGGTGAGATGGAGTCATATGTGCCATAGCTAGCGGTGTGGCTCTGGCATGTGGCCCAAGGACACTGGTCCCCAAGCTTCCGGGAACACCAGGGGCCTTGACGGGGAGTTCCTCCCCCCACAGAGAGGCCACCTGCAGGCCGCTGCCTCCCACCCGGCCCTGCATGTGTGCACCTGCTGCATCCCTTCTGACAGGCAGAGCCAAGCCGCTTGCACACAGGTGTCTCCCGGCGGGTTTTCCCCAGGCCTGGCTCTGCCTCGAAGGCCTCATCCCTGTCCCTCGGAGTCCCTTAGGGCCTCCTCCCTGTCCCTGAAGGGCTGGCTTGCTGCCTGTCTGCCACCCCTCAGCCTGGCCTCCTTTCAAGCCTTTTCTCTTTGGGCTGCTCAGCCACGGAACCGATTCTGGGTTCCTCCTCCTTGATCTCCCACTACCTAAAGCAGTCATCACATGTCAGATCTGAGGCCTGGCTGCAGTAGCAGGCTTTCAGGGATTGCCACGCTCCAAAGGAGGCAGAGAAGATTTAAAATCTTGTCTTCCTGAAAGCAGACAGATTGACTCAAAAATGACTCAGTCAATAAAAGATGAGCTCTGAAAAGGCTTCCCTCTCCTGAGAGAGCCCGCCTTCTGGGGAATCGGTCTTCATGAGCCGCCATCAGAAATCACTGACGCATCGACACGCAGAGTGGACAGAGAGCCACAGGCTTGTGCAGATGCCCCTAGGGGTGGCCATGTAGCTGCCGGCATACCTGAGCAGGACTCCCACGCCATCCCGCCCAGCAGCCCCTGCGGGCCACCTGCCGGGGCACACATGCAGGGAGTTGCTCAAAGGAGTTCAGCGGTGTTGTCGGTCTATGTCTGGGGTTTGTCATGTCACGTAGCTACTGGGTGCTGCTCTGTCCTGGATGGTTCTACCTCTGGTGGGTGGGTGTGAGCGTGTGTATGCTTGTGATGTATGTGAGCATTGCCTATGACTGTCTGCTTGCGTGCGTGTGTGTGAGTGCACGCCCCAGGCACTTTGCTTCTGACTGTCCTTGGTTCCCTGCCCATGGGGATGAATGTGGTGATACTTGGCAGGTGGATCTAAAGCTTGAGATGAGCCAGTGCACATGATGTGAGTTCCAGGTTCAGTGGGTGTGCATTTCCTGGGTCCCACTGCCCAGGCCCCATGAGCACTACAGCCAACGTCCCCACCCTCATGGGGAGGGTGCTTCGTTTGGAAGAAATGGGTGGTAAACAACTGAACAGATAAGTAAGTACAATAGGGTCAGGGCCCAGTGGCTTCTGTGAAGATACCCAGAGGGGCACCTGGGGGTGGCATGGTCAGGAAGGCCCCAACGTCTCACCAAGGCCAGCCCTCCTGAGCCAGGCAGCACCTGGCACTCAGGAGTGGCTCCTCCAGTCATGCGTCCCTGCCCATGGCCTCCGGGGGACCCACCCCACCCTGGTGGCCTGGCCGAATTCCAGCTTCTCCATCACCAGGCTGGGTGATGCTGAGCAGGGGGCCGACCTCCTCTGGGTTTGTCCCGCATCCGTCAGGTGGGTGTTCCTGCCGGGGCCACTCCAAAGGCCAGATGAGGGGCAGGTGGAGACCTCCCACCAGGCTCCGCGGGTCCTCCGGGCCTGAAGAGCCAGTGGGTAGGCGCCTGGGTAGCTTGGGGACGGCCGTCCCCTGAGGCTTCAACTGCTCTCTGCTCTCGGTGCAGGGAGGGAGGTTTCCTGAGAATATGATGCCACATCAGCGCCCGCCTGTCACCCGGGACTCGCCCACCCCATAATCTGGTGGGCTGTAATTGCTGGTGTCTTTTCAGATCATTTTTGTGCAAGGTGACAGGCTGCTTGCCGAAGTGAGCCGTTAATCACACAGAGATGCCCCATTTGAAAGCCAGCACTGTGCTTACCCAAGGCAGCGTCTGCCAGGCAGCCTGGCGGTGGGTGCAGGCTGCTCATCTGCATGTAATTCCAGGGCGAATGTCTCTCTCTCTCCCTCTCTCCCTCTCTCCTTCTCTTTCTCTCTCTCTCTCTCTCTCTCTGTCATGTAAAACGTGCAATTTCGGGCCCAGCAGGGGACTGTGGGCTCAGAATGGAGAGCCCTGGTTGCTGGGGCTCCCTGGCTCCAGGCGCCCCAAGCAAAGCCACCAGCTTGGGTGGCAGAGGGCTGCGACTGGTGGGCGGGAGGCTCCTGTCCGCCTGTCACAGAATCCAGCAGCTGTGGACAGTGGCACCCCGCACGCCCCTTGGGAAGGCCTCCCACCCTGCCTGTTGTGCAAGGAGGCCAGTGCCCTTACGCCACCTGGCTGGTGTGGCCCACAGATCTGCAGACCAGTCGGGTGCCCCCTGCACATGCCGACAACCACACTCCTCTCCTGGCACTTGGATCTGCATTAGGCAGGCAGCCTCCAAGAGCAGCGGGCAGGATGCAGGTGCCAGGGCAGGCAGTGGCCCTGCTCTTCCGCATGTGGTGTCCCACGGAAGGCCTGCCGAGGGCCTCGGTCCAGTTGAGGGCTCGTCTCCCTCCGCCACTGGCCCGTGGATGCAGACCAACAGTCCCAATTTTGCAGAGCTGGCTCCCACTGGTGCTAATAAAATCACATAAATATTTGATGCCTAATTATTAAATATTTAAAAATGTAAAACTGAAATAGTTTAGAAGTTACGAGATACGAATAATTCAACCCTGGAAATGGCCCAGCTTTGGGCCTGAGTAGAGCCAGGGAGTCTCACCCTTGCAGAGGCGGGTCACTAACCAAGCAACCAAACTGTGGGACCATGTTTGCCCTCTCGTATCTCCAGACCCGATGGCCCACGCCACAGTTGCTCCCGTGTGCTCCCCAAGGCCCGGGCTCCCACCTGTGCGGCCGCTGCACCCACAGTATGTCTTCCCTCCAGACCTATTCACCTAGCACGTGCTTCCCTGGGCTCGATTGCCAGCACCTCTGACCCAGGGGTCAGACCAGCTGAGGACCTTGACCCTAGCCCACAGCGCTTCGAGGGCCTACTCAGAAACAAAGCTCAGCAGAGTGCGAGCATTGGCCCTGCCACTTGCTCATCCCCACATCCAGTGGCCAGTTTGGCTCCAGGCTTGCCCTCCCCGACCTGTGGAAGATGCGGAACCCGGGGGCAGAGAGGTCCCAGGGGGCAGTTGTTGGTGGGCTGTCAGCTGCCACCACCCTGGGGGAGCACCCCTCAGCTGCGTGGCCTCCCCTGACCCCAGGGGCCTGCAGCGCCTCAGCCTTGGTGCTCAGATCCAGCCGTGTCACCGCTGCTCAGCGCCAGCAGAGACAGCTCCCTTTGGGAGCAAACAGCCACCGTGAGAGCCAGTGCACCCCCTTCTGAGCCTGACCCCATCGTGGAACCAGGCCTCGCCCACCTCACGGCCATGCTGAGGAAACACCCATGGAACCAGCTCGGCCAGCGGCGGAGAGGTGGGTGAGCCTGCCGCTGGGGAGAGGCGTGCCCAGCTCTCTGCCCCGAGGATCCCTCCTGAGTGTAAGGCACCTGAGCCGGGTGGGGCCAGGGGCCGAGGATGCCTACCGCCGGCAGGCCTAGGCAGCGCTGGGGCTGCGGTGGCACCCCTGCCCCTGCGACACCCTTGCCCCGATGCCCTGGACCCTCCCGTGGCTCGTGGCTGGCCCATCTCAGGCTTCCTGCACCGCCCCTGCTGGTGTCCCTGCCACGGACCCGGCTTGGGAACAGCTGCCCCCCCATCAGCCTGGGCTCACAGGGCTTTTTCTGATGGTGAAATACCAGTCATTTTTGGTGGTTTTCAAAGCCTAAAAGTTTTAGTACCAGCTAAGTGTTTTTTATTCAGTTTTCAGAAAGAAAAATGACTCTGGCCTGAGTCCCCAAAGGGAATCTTTAACAACTGCCCCAGGAGCTGACCTGGGCCCGCCCCCCTCGGCTGCCAGGGACCCCCTCCAGAGCCTGGGCAGGCCTCCCCTCAGCTCCCCTCCCCGACCTCTGTCTGCTGTGGGGGAGGGGCCGTTCCTGGGGTCCAGTCTCAGCACCAGCTGCTTTTGGGGGTGCCAGTGCCCCCTCTGCCTGGGCTCTCACCCCCGTCATCTTGCGTCAAAGCCCCTTGGAGCTCTGTGGTCAGCACATACTCGTAAGGACGAGGATGTGCTGGGGAGCGTTTCTGGATGGCCTGCACCGAGGCAGACGTTCTCCAGTTTGAGGTGCGGGCCAGCCTTCTGCCTTCTGGTGCCACGGGATTGTGGGTGTGCACTGCCTGCCTTCCTGCCCCCACTCCTCTCTGGCTGTGCCTCAGCTTCGGCCTGCTCTGTGCTGGGTGCTCGCACCCCGTGACGCCCCGTGTCTGCAGCTGTCAGGGTTTGCGGCTGTGTTTCCCATCGGTTGGGGCTGTTCCGTCCCACACCTGCTGCGCTCCTCCTCCCGCGTCCTGGTTCTCCATCCAGCGTGCCTGGTTGCTCTTCAGCCCTCTGGTGGAGTGACCACACCTTTTGCGGAGCTTCGAGAGGCAGCAGGCCCTCCGTCGGCTCTGGGATCACTTTCTTTCCCTGGCTGTGTCCCCCACCCCGTGCCCTGCCCCCCTGCGGACCTGCTTCTGCCTGCACCCTCAGCCACCCACCCAGCACTCACTTCACCTGCCTTCCCAGGGTGGCTCTGCACCTCCTGAAGCTGGGTCCCATTTCCTGATCTGGTCTTTGACTCTGTCTGCATCCAGGGCACATCTTTCAGGAGCTGAGAAGGAGAAGGGGCTCGTCTCCAGGCCCTGCATGTGTGGGAACGGCCCTTGTCTGCTCTCACACCGATGGGTGCTGACCAAGGGCAGCCTTCCAGGTGGGAGTGCGGTGGGGCCCTCCGCCGGGCAGTCCTGTGACCTGCTGTGGGTGGTGTCCCTGAGAATCAGATGCCTGCCTGGATACCCAGAGCTTTGGGGATCCCAGGAATTTTTCCCTAAAGATTTTAGCTTTTTCTCTATCTGTGGTGCTGGAGAGACCTGTCCTTTACTTCTGGGTGTCTGTCCTGTGTGACTCCACAGTAACTTCCCCCTTCCCATGTTCTGTCATCTCTTTATGTAAAATCCGTTAGTTGATATTGGGCAAAATCTCTTGTTTTACTATATCCATCCCTGATTCATTTGAACGGGGCACTTCCTGGGAGGCACCGTGCCGTCTGCCAGCTCTGCCAGGATGTCTGTGACGGGTTCAGCACTGGGAGCCCCCTGCCAGGCTGCGCAGGCCGTCTCCTTGCCTGCCGCTTAGGAGTTGTCGCTGCTGATCCTTTTATGCCGTCTTCTCCAAGTTGCTTTTTCTCAACATGCTCTTAACTCTGTCCACAGGAGGAGTGCCCTAGTGCCCGGTGGGCCTCCCCTGTGTCTCCGCATAGGAGCCAGCAAGGCCCCCACGTGGCCACTCTCTGGGTGGGGAGGTTGGCCGGCAATTCCCGGGCCTCAGTGCTGGGGCCGGACCTCTGGGACTGCTCTGTTGTGCGTGAGAACCACGGCCCCATGCTCTTCCAGCAAGGGCTGCCGCCTGGGATCTGGGAAGAGCGGGACTGCCCGCGGACACCATTGGAGACGCCCCACCCGTGCCCCTGCCACCGCTGTGCTGCTGCAGCCTCAGCACCAGCTCTGCCGAGTCAGCTTCCTCTGCCCGGCTGCCGTCCATCTTCTGAAATTTTGCCCGCCCATCGTCTGCTGCTGCCTCTCCTCCGTCTCACCGTGTTCCAGGAGGCAGCAGGATGAACACGTTCCACTTGCCATCTGCAGGGAGACCCCCCGCATGGGTGTTTACGTTGTTTAAACTGCCTTTACAGCTCTGCTCGTGGGTGTGGTTTAGGGTCATGGAGAAATGACAGTCGCAGTTTCTGTGCTTGGTTGTTGACATGCACTGGAGACACGATGTGACAGAGGCCTTGTCCTCACCTCCACTGAGTGTACGCTCTTGTGAGGGAAGTAAGCATTGACCAAAGAATTCTTTTAAATACCCTGTTGTGTGATGATAAACGCTGGGCAGGAAGTGCAGTGCCTGCTGGGAATACAGGGCAGCGACCGCCTCTGTTCCAGGGAAGCGACTTTGAGGTCAGCATGGGTGAGTGAGCTCAGGGCAGAGGCTCCTCCAGGTGTGTTCAAAGGCCCTGAGACCGGCAGGACAGCAGTGCCTCCTGAGCATAAAGTAAAGCTGTGCAAGTGAACTGGAGAGGTGGTGGGCCAGGTCACTCAGCAGAGGCCTGGCGGCCACAGGAGGAGACCTTCTTCTGACCCCATCTTCCCTTAGGAGCTGAGATGAGAGTTCGGTACAGACAACCTGGGCCCTCACACAGGACAGAAGAGGAGCAGGAACCCCAGGAACAGAGGGCCCAGGGCAAGGCCACTCAGAGCTCAGTGACCCCGGGGGAGATCTTGGGGTCCTGCGACTCACATCCTGGTCCCAGCTCTGCCCTCTGTGGGGCCCACCCTCCAACACTAGCTGCCTCTGCTGTGAGGGGGCTGGCTTCCCCCAGGATGGCTGGGTCCCCAGTGGGTGGTGGGCAGCTCTGCTGCTAGAGCCCTTCTGGACTCAGCCTGCCCCAGGGAACAGGCAGAAGCTGTAGCACCTCAAGTGCATGGGGGTGCTGGAGCTGCATCTGTCCCACAGAATGCAGGGTCAGGCCCCGTTAGGGTCTCCGGCAGGGCAGCACCCCGTGCCCAGAGGCCATGTGGCCCTGGCTCATGTGTAGGCACAGAGCAGGCACAGGAAAGGAGGCTCACAGGCCCCTGGGGCCTCCCCCCAAGAGCCGTTCACATCTTTAAGAGTGTTTCTACTGCTGTCTTCTTTGCTTGTGTTTCTCAGCACCCCCAGGAAGGGCATCCAGAGGGAAGTGCTGGGTGCTGGTGGCTCCCAGAGGCCTGAACCATCCCAGGGCATGGGTCAGCCATGGCAGAGCCTGCACACTCACAGGCACAGCCGGGCTCTGCCGGCTGGTGCAGCTGCATGGACTTCCCTGCCTCTGTGCGCCTGCCTCTTGCTTGCTCTCCCCACCTCATTCTCCAGATTTCAGGCTGTGAACTGGATCTCCAGAGAGATGTGCCCATACACGCTCCTTCATCCTGACATCTCTTCTCCCGCCAGCCTTTATATAATAGCATGTGGTTTATTTTTGTTCTGTGTCCTTCACACAGAGCTCACACAGCTGCTTTCTGTGATTCCAGGAGGAGCCAGGTGTTGGAGATGGGTGGTGGATGGGGCTGGAGATCAGAGCATCATGTGGCTCTGGGGACATGGCTGGAGGCAGCCAGTGGGTCTGGGCTGGCCCATTTGCTGGGCTGGAGCAGATAGCACTGCTCAGAGGCCCCAGCCTCCTCCCACCCCCCCACACCTGGTTCCTGGCCATCTCCCCGGCATCCCTCCCTGTCCCCTGTCCCTGCACAGAGCCTTTGCAAAGGGCTGGAGAGGGAGGACGGCCCAGGGTTTCCGGGGCAAGGTGGCATGGGTGAGAGGAGGGTGTTGGCGTGGCAGGGGAAGACAGTTGTGGGCAGCTTCCCCGGCCGGCGTGGTGGGGGCCAGAGTCAAAGCGCAAGAAAGACAAGAGAGGACCAATTGCAGGTCCCAGCCAGGGACATTGGCTCAGCAGTGTTTGCCAGTGTGTGGACCTGGCCCAGGGCTGAGGCCCTCGCTGTGCACAGGCAGGGTGAAGCCTGGGGTGGCCGGCCCAGGGGCTCTGCAGAGCACTCAACAGACCTGGCAGGGCTCCCAGCCTGCTCTGCTGGGCTCTCTGCCTGCAGATGGTCATCCCCAGCAGGTCAGGCCTGAGAGCGGCTGCCAGGCCCTGGTGGTGCAGCTGTTACTGCCTGCAGGTGGGTTCAGAGCAGGGTCACCACAGACCCCGGGGGTCTCTGGCCCTTGGCCTCTGGGGCTCCGGAGGAGCATCTAGTGAGCGCCACATGCACCTGCCACCAGCCCCACCAGAGGAAGCCTCAGCTCGCTCAGGGAAGAGGCTACATGAGCAGTAGCATTTCCAAGGCAGAAGGCCCATCTTTTACTTATTTAATCCAAACCGTTGTGTGAATTATTCATTCACATTTATATAAGTGACTGAACCATGAGGCTGGGCAGGAGGTCAGAACACTGCTGTGCGCCGAGTCCGAGCAGCACCCACCCACGGTCTCTCCGCTGAGCCGTGCTGGCCAGGCTCCAGCTGAGAGACATGCCTGGTGACCCACCAGGTGAGGCCTGGCAGGTAACGCCTCTCACCTCACTCACTGACCTAAACCCCCGGGTGCTTGCAGACCCCATAAACTGGGTAACAGGTAGCATTGTGCTGTCACCTCTACGCAGAGGGGCTGTTTCCTTCTCCGAGGTCAGGCTGCATTTATTACCAAAATGTGGTCCTTCCCCCTGGACTTCCGAGGTCTGTCAAAGGCAGCGCTATCCCTGGCGGAGATGAGAAACCACTGCAGAAGCTCAGTCCGTGCATCATTCCTTCTAGGGTAGGCTTTGCACCTGCTGACAGATGCAGGGAGGAGCACTGGGGTCAGAGCTGCCAATTACCCTTTGATTTCATAGTCTGATTACTCAATTAATCAAGGGCTCCGCATTGTGGCCTCAGTGGAGAGGCTCTCAGCTCCAGAGTGACAGTGTCCTCCAGGCCCTCGGAGCTGGGGGATGGCAGGGGCAGGCGCCTGGCCAGATGGACGTGTCTGGGTACACAGGCACTGAGTTTGGTCCCTCTGTGTGCTGTGAAAAGCTGGGAAGGAGTTGTGGCCTGGCATCAGGATTCCTTGTTCAGAACCGGATCATAGCCAGTCACAGGCTGCCTGCAGAGCTGCAGACAGTATAGACAAAATCCAGAATGTGTGCTCAGCGTTCCAGAGCTTGTGAGAGGTAGTGAGGTGGTGGGGAGTTTGGTGTGGCGTGGATGGCCTTCCCTCTGCCATGTATCTGTAGCCAGCGGTCAATCTCGTGTGTCCCTTTGTGAAATGGGGAGAGAACCTGTGCCCACCTCACAGCCATGTAGTGGCTGCAAGGCACTGTGGCCCCCTCATGTTGCTGGCCAGCTCCTGCCATCAGTAAGCATGGGCCCAGCCCCAGGATCTAGCTTGAGCCTTGCAGCAGCCTCTGAAGGCAGCTGCATGCCTCCTGGGAGGGTTGGGGAAGGTTTCTGTCCACATGCAGGCTCCCTGTCCCTCTCACCTCCTGGCTGCATCTGCTCATGTCAACCTGGCCTACTTGGTGCTGCCTGTCCTCAGCTCCAGCAGGGAGCTAGTGGGCCCCAGGCCTGCACAGGGCGTCCACACTGGCACAGGACACACCATGAGGAGGGGGACCACCGTCCTTGTTACCATGGTGGTGGTTGTGGGTGGAGGTTCCTGGGACTCACAAACCCTCGCTGGCTGGGGTCCCCCCCTCCCAGGGTAACCCCAGGCCCTAGAGGCAGCAGACAGCTGCATGTCCTCAAGCAGAGCCAGCCTTACTGATGCACAGGAAATGGAGCCTAATTATGTGGAAGGCACCTTAGGTGAAGGGCTCGCAGTAATAGCTGTGTACCCTACTGATGTGGCTTTGTGCCCCTGGCTTCTCCCTGCCTGGCCATAACCCTTGGCAGGCAGGCCTGTGGTGTGTGGGCCCAGGTGGCTTCCCATACCCTGCTGCCCAGGGGGCCTGTCTACACCCAGGGGCCTTGCTGCCGGATGGAAGGCAAGGGAGCCCCCAGGGCAGTGTGGTGGGGAATCTCCAACAGTTTCTGCTCCCGAGCACCCTCCCTTGCCACTTGTTGATGCTGGTCCATGGATGTGGACATCTGGCCTCCAGCAGGGACTTGGCTACAGACAGGGGAGCGCTGGTCAGCCCTCAGGTGAGGGGTGCAGGCCCAGGACCACAGTCCAGGATCTGGGTTCCCAGTCAGTGCCCCCTGGCCTTCTTCCCTGATGTCTGCCAGTGAGGGGTCAGGTCCAGCCCCCCATCATTTCAAACCATCACCTGCTGACCTGGGGCAGCCGTGGTTGTGCTACCAATCAAGAGCCCACCCTTTTGAAAGGAGCCGGACCTCCGAGCTGGGAAGGTATCTGGCCTTCAGAGTCACCGGTTTCTTTAGTTAGGGTTTTTAACAGAGTAACTTCCTCATTATTACCGTGAAGGTCAGGCTGTTGTTAGCCGGTTCTTTTCATGCTGGTATCTAAGCACACACTTCAAGACTAGATGGCGTGCGGCCTGCCCACCCCGGGGCAGTTGTGGCTCGAGGTTGGACCCTGTTTCTTCCTTGTCTCTCAGTCTGTGACCTCTGACCCTGGCATCTGGGTTGATGACCCCAGCACTGTCCCTTCGCCTCCGGCCTGGCCAGTGACTCACCTCCTTCCCCCCTTCCTCCCTCAGAGCTGAAGAAGCAGGTGGAAAGTGCTGAGCTAAAAAACCAGAGGCTCAAGGAGGTGTTCCAGACCAAGATCCAGGAGTTCCGCAAAGTGTGCTACGCGCTCACGGGCTACCAGATAGATGTCACCACGGAGAGCCAGTACCGGCTGACATCCATGTACGCCGAGCACAAGGCTGACTGCCTCATTTTCAAGGTAGGGCCCTGGTGGCAGCCTGCAGCGCGTGGAGGGGGCCAGGTCATGAGCCCCCTGGGTGATCCGTTTCAGCCAGACAGCCTCAGGAAGGCAGGATAGCTCAGGTAGGGGCTCTGCTGGCCCATGGCCACCAGCTTTACTGCAGCCCTGGGCCTCCCATAAGCCATACCAGCCAAGCCCCGAGCCAGCCTCGCTAGGCATCTGCCGTCCCACTGCCACGTGGGCCCAGCCCTCTGGCAGGGGAAGTGGTGGCCTTCGGTGTCCACGGTACTCAAGGGAGGGCCACATAAATGAGGAGAGGCCAGTGCTGGGCCAGGCAGTGCCAGCAGGCCCAGAAGCCCCAGCCAGGGGCCTTGATATGTGCAGACAGGACATGCTCCCCAGCGCGTACTTTTCAGGCTTGCTTGAGAGGCAGGGGCTGGAGCTGCAGGCAGACGGGAGGGCAGGGGCTTCTCTGCTGTGCTGGCCCCAAACTGTCTCTGGGAAGTGTTGTAGTGTGTAGTGCTGGGCAGGGCGGGGCCCGAGTCGGGGGTAGCCCTGGGCCTGTGGAATCATGTGCGAGCTAACGTCTGGGGAGGCCCTGGCGGTGGAGCACCCACAGTGTGCCCAGCTGGTAGGGCCCTATGGCAGGTGGGGCCAGCACCTGACTGGAGGGGCCAGGAGGCTGGCAGCATGAACCAGAGGCCCAGGAGACCTGCCGGCCTGACCTCCCCTTTCGCTGTGGCGCCAGTCTGGTGCTCGACCGTTCAGGAGGGGCGCTGAGGACCAGCGGGGAGGCCTTCATGCAGCAAGGCCACTGTGCAGAACGGGCCGTCTGCTGCCTCTGCCTGTTGTACGAACAAGGAACCAACCTTTTTCCTTTTTGTAAAGAAGTTAAGGCCAGTGTGACCTGTACGTCTCATGCAGAGCTCGGTGGGCAGAGGCGTTCTGTGTGCAGTCGTGAATTTCCCCACGGGCCCCCATGCCCACCTGCTGCTTTCCAGCTGAGGGGCTGGCCAGGCCCGGGTTTGTGGGCCCTGGGTCCTGTCATGGAGGGAGGTGGTCCCCTGGGTTCCCCCTTAAAGGAAGTCACTCTTGGAAGGCTTGTGGCTGGCTCTGCGCTGCCAGGGCCTCCCCCTTCAGCCTCCCTCCTTCCCAGCGGCCTCTGGCTCAGCCCCACATCTGCTCCCTGGCACAGCACAGAGTCTCTTCTAGGTTTCTGGCTTCTCAAGTCACAATCTCCAGTTTTCACTCCTTGGAGCCCTTAGGACTTCAAATATAATACCCAAACGCTCGGAGCAGCGTTCTGTCAGTGAACCGTCAGAAATGTGCGTCCCTTTCGCATAATTCTACACATGCTTGAGTAAATTGGGATTACTGACAGGTGCCCAGCAAGCTGCAGTGACCCCATGGGGTTTAAGGTTCAGTGAATGGGGATGTGCCATTTTCGTGATCAGCTGCTATTTAATGTATTCCTCACTGACATTTATAGATTACGAGGCCCAGTTTCCACGAGGTTCTTGCGTATTGGTCAGCTGACATGGCTGATCTTACAAAAGCCTGGAGGACATTCCAAAGTATTAGTGTGTAAGGGTTGTTGAAAGTCCCAAAGAACACGATTTGCTTATAATCCCACTTACAAGAAACCCACTGCTTCCGACCTGCAGATGCCCCCCTTCAGTGTTTCCTGCACACAGGCACGGGCGTGTTGGTTATGTTTACACAACCATGGTCAGTGTTCATCCTGCTCTGCTGTGGCTCGTCTTTCCCAAGCACTGCTCCCCATCCCCTTGAGAACAGACGACCTGGGCCACCTCCAGCTCCTCAAGGGCTGTCCCTGCCTGGCCCTCCAGCATGAACAGTTTGGCGGAAACACCAGCTCCCCTTCACCTTTGAGCCCATGTGGCCCTGCAAGCTCTGGGGGCCAGGAGGGCAGGGAGGGGGCCCAGGATGGGGAGCAAGTGATGCAGAGGCCACAGGCCATACAGCCCAGGGGAGCTTCTCCTCTTTTTCTGGACAGCCACCCAGAGAGGCCGGCAGTGAGGGATGGGAGGAACCATCAGACCCCCAGGCTCTCCCCGGCCTGGCTCTGCTCAGGCCCTCGCAGGCCCCAGGAGTGCATCAGCACACTAGGCTCACACCAGGCCTGGGCTGCATGTTGGTGCAGTAACACTGGCGCCGTCCCACCTGGGGGCCCTGTACATCCTGCTTCACACCCCTGCCGGCCCTCTGACCCTCAGCTCCCTCCCTCCCGGGTTCCCCTGCAGCTGCCTGTCCCGGGGTCCTTGCCACCTGCCATCAGCTGCAGGCCTGGCCCCCAGCTATGAGGAGTGGGTGTGCCGGCTGGCCCCTGGGGAACAACAGTGGAAGGCTGATTGATGAGCCGTCCGTGGATGTCCGTGTGGTTTCCCCCCGCCTGCCCTGCTGGGCCACCAGCCCTGCCCAGGTGACCCCAGCACACCATGCGGCTCAGGAGGCATGAGGTGTGCGCAGCCTGCCGCCTCTGGATGCGTGACTCCGAACGGCGACCAGCTCTGAGGCTGCTCATTCCCTAGGCTCCACGGGGCTGTCGGGAGGCTCAGGTGAAGCAACAGAAGGACTTTGCCTGTTGTAAAGAGCTGTGTTCTCAGGAGTTGGCGGGCATTGTGGACGTGGAGGTGGTGACGCTGGGGACGGGCTGGACTTGGTGCATGAGCGTTGGTACCGCCGCTGTCTCTGCCACCGGACGCTGCTGCGCCACAGTCTCTTTGTCTGCAGGTCAGGGGTCGGCAGTGAAAGAGCTCCCATACATGCACCCGCCACAGTGCCTGATGCAGCAGCGCCAACAGCGGCACAGGGGTACCCCCCAGGGTTCAGGGCGCGTCAGAACTCTTTCTCTGAGCAGTGAACCCTCGACAGACACAAGCTGCTCATCTGGACCCACGTTTGCCCACAGGACGCCTGTCTCTGGTCCCCCTGGTCAGATTGTCCCACCCCAGCAACAAGGCCTGGGTCAGGTTGCAGGTGCCCCCCAGCTGTGGGAGCCCTGCCCTCCCGATGGCTAGTTCCACAGGTGGCTTTTGCTCACTGGATGAGCTGTTCCTTGGAGGCGGGAACCACCCTGTCTGGCCCCAGGGGGCCCTGCCTACCCCCCACCTGTGGGAGACCACAAATGCAATGCAGTGAGTCCCTCCTAAGTCAGACCCCACCACCCCAGATCCCGGCATGCATTGCAGTCACCCCTCTTTGTCAGGTCTGAATTCCTGAGGCTGACCGGAGGCTGCACAGTAGCCAGGATCTTGCCTGGCCACAGGCACCCTGCTCAGCCCCTGGCCAGAGCCTGGCCCGAAAGGCGAGTGGACAGAGCCTTGGGGGAGAGGTGTTGCCAAGTCCTGGGAAGAGCAGGGTGGGGACAGCAAGGGTGCACATAGATGCCCGTCCTGCATCCTCCTGTGATCGTGCGGGCACCGGACGCTGCTGCGCCACAGTCTCTTTGTCTGCAGGTCAGGGGTCAGCAGTGAAAGAGCTCCCATACATGCACCCGCCACAGTGCCTGATGCAGCGGCGCCAACAGCGGCACAGGGGTCCCCCCCAGGGTTCAGGGCGCGTCAGAACTCTTTCTCTGAGCAGTGAACCCTCGACAGACACCCTCCTGCCTGAGTGCGGGCAGCACCTCGCAGCCTCTGGACCTTTCCTGCTCTTCCCCAGGCTTAGCGCCAACCACCCACCAGCCAGGGCCCCTGCCAGCTGTGGGAGCAGCGGGGACTGCAGTGGGGAAGCAGGAGCTGTTTCCGTATCCCTTGGAGAATCAGGAGCAGGTTCCATGTAACTGGGCTGGCAGCACCAGCTTCCCTAGACGTCAGAGAACATCTAGGACCAGGCACAAGGCGGGCTGATCCCTGGCACCTAGGCCTAGTCCCCTCCCCCAGTGCCTGGAAGCCCCCTGATACCTGGCACAGTGCCCAGACAGCCCTCCCCCAAGTGCCTGACCTTCTCCAGCCACAGTGGCTGTTGGACAAGACCACTGAGTCATGTGTCCTTATTCTTCAAGGCGTGTGGCTGGATGGCAGGAGAAGGAAGGGGAGGGAGCCTGGCTCTACCCCTACAGGTTGGGGGGCCATCCAAGGAAACAGGCCGAGTGGCCTTTTGTGGCTTCCCCCCAACCCCCAGGGCTGGGAGTGCTAGAAGGCAGGACCGACTGCCAGCAGAGCCCCCTGCCATCCTCCTGCTCACTGGCCCTGAGAGTGCTGGGCTCTGCCCAGGAGGGGTCATACTGCCTGTGGCCACCACCTAATCAAGGCCTAGCAGATGAAGAATGCTACTAAAGATTTGTGGGTGCACCGCAGACAGGGAGCTCTGAAAAGGAAAGGAGATTGTGGCAGGCTGGCCACAGGGACCGGGTGGCCACTGCCTTCGTCCCACCTTGCTTCCAGACTGTCACCACCTTCAGGGACCTAGGCAGAGGGAGCGTCTCCCCCAGCGCTTTACAGAGGGCCCAGGAGGGGTGTGGGGCACCCTGGAGTCATCTCACCTTTGGGCAGGCCACTCTCTGAGGGCTCAGTCTCCCCCCTGTGATAAGCTTGTCCCGATGCTCTTTGGGTCCCCTTTACTCTGGCCTTCTGGGGACAGAAGGGTTTCCCTGGCAAGCCAAGCCCTCGTGGGGCCCCGAGGGAGGATCTCGGCTCGAGCTGAGCTGCTGGGCCTGAGCGGGCTCGGAGACCAGCCCCAAGGCCCAGGATCTGGGGACCCACCAGTAACCCCGGCCGTGTCACGGCCTGACCACCAGCGCACAGATGGGCTTAGTGGTGGCTGAATCAGGATGGGAAGGGTCACAGTGAAGGGCAGCCGCCTGGCCACTTCAGTTTAGGTAATTTTATTTCCCAGAGATGATTTTTCAGGCAGGAAGGGGGCTGAAGACAGAGTTAGAAATAGCGGCGTGCTGTTCCGGCTGAGCGGCTCTGCAGATGTGCTCCGGGTAATAGAGGGTTTGGGCTCAGCCCACAGCCCTGCTCCAGGAGATGGGCCTGGGGGGGAGGGCGCCTGCCCTGGGGGTGCCACTCTGAGGAGAAATAGGAACTCAGCTCCAGCTTATCGCAGCAAGGGCCTGGCCTGCTGCCCAGCTACTCCCGAGAGGAGAAATAGGCCCAAAGCCTTCATAGTTGACTTGGAAAGGTTTGTCCTGCTGCACACATGCAGCAGGGGATGCCCACTGGGCCGTGCAGGTGGGCAGAGCTTCCAGGCACTCCGTGTGGGCAGGGCCATATTCGTAGCCCTGTTCCTCCTCCCTGACATGCTGTGTCACCGTAGGTCATGAGGAATTTCCTCCCCTCCTTCCTGAAGACCAGGGAAGGGATGCTCCCACACCCAGGAGAAAACTGGCTACAGGAACAGGCAGTTGAATCCTGGAGTCAGAGCCACATGCACAGACGCCTTCGAACACAGCAGGCAAGGCGACAGGACACAGATCCTAGAATTAGACAAACCACGCATGTGTCCAGCATGGCCTCCGTGATCCTTGCTATTGAGCCTGAGTTTCCACCCCTGTAAACTGAGGAGGTGGTAGCATCCACTCTCGGGGGCAGCAGCACTGTAGGACAGTCCTCTATGGATGAGGGGAGCTGTGTGTACGTGTAACCTGTGACCCTGTGAACGCACACGCTGTGGCAGGGCCTGCACCTGGCCCCCCCACCCCCCCACCCCCAGGCCTCAGGAAGTGCTGGAGCTCCTCAGTCCTGAGCCCTGAGCCCTGGGGAGGTTCTCACTGCAGTGAGGGCCATGGGCTCTGGCATCAAGCCCGTGACAGGCAGCATGGACTCCCTTGCCCACAGGAGAGTCTGACCCATGTGAGGCCAGCCTGCCCCTGGGGCTCTGCTCATTGTGGGTTGGGTGGGTTGAGGGCACATTGGCCCTGGACTGCCGTCCCCATGGGCTGCTCCTGCTGGGGGGTCCTGCTCCTTTCCTGCGTCTTGCACAGCCAACTGAGCTCACAGCCCAGCCCCAAGGCAGCTTCCTCTGCCCGGCCTCATGGGACCACTTCTCCTCAGGGCGTGCTTCCCAGCTGGGCCCTGATGGGAGTCCTTCCTGAGCCAGGCCACCCCAAGCACCTGGGCAGGGAGCCCATCTTGTTGGGGCCCGTCCTGGGGCCCACAGCGGGCAGGAGGGGGAGACGAGTCAGGTGGTGGGGTGAGCAGGAGCCTGCCGTGGGCTGCTGTGGCGGTGCAGCTGCTCCTCAGGGCTCATTCCTCCCCAGTCCTGGCCCACGGCCCAGCCTGCATCCCCATAGTGTCTTGGGCAGGCCCAGAGCATCTGGGGAGCATCTGCTGCCTGAGACACTTTTGGGGCCTTGCTGCAAGGATGGCCCCTGTCAAGTTGTAGAAAGGTGCTGGACCTTGGGCCAGAGCCGCCAAGGCATGACTGTCACCTGCCCCCACTGAGCTGTGGGACCTTCACATGGCTTCCCAGCATGCTTGGGGATGGCCTCCTGGGTCATGATGGGACCTGGCATCCTAGACAGAATGGCTCTTGGGGCTTGGCCTTGAGAAGCTCACACATGCTCCAAGGACTCCCCGCAGTGGTGGGATGCTGTGCTATGGAGCCTGCAGGGGCCCTGTTTTTCCCAAGAGTAACAGTCTGAGGATATTTCAAAGGCTGCAAAGGCCTCGTGCATGCACAGAGCAGGTCAGAGAAGTGTCTGGGAGGGCCCTGGTATGCCATCCTGCTGTCCAGCCTGCCTGCGGGTGGCCCAGCACCTGCTCCACTCTGGCAGCCCCTTCCCTGGTCACTGGAGCCTCCTAAGCAGACGCATGGGCAGGCTATGGGAGGTAGACGTATGGTGTCACCTCCTGGAACCTTTGCTTGCCTGGGAGGTCTATGGCTGCAAGCCCACTCAGTCCCTGGGAGGCGCTGGCCTGAGACAGGAGGGGCCATGGCCAGCCTCCCCATGTCACCACGGACTATGGCCCTGCTCCCTCTCTGGCCTCTTCCTGCAGATCCCTTCCTGCTGGGCCCCTGCCCAAGCTCTCAGGACAGAGGTTCAGGCTGAGGACCCCCAAGTACATCTGGCTTTCCCACAGCCCCGCTGCTGCCCTCCTGTCGTGGAAGGGAACCCGCCCCTGCCCCTCATAACCATTCTCTCTGAGCCTCTCATGGCCGTGTTCCTGCTCCCCTCGTGCCATGTGGCCCTTGCTAGTGCACCTGGTGGCCAACTGAGCATGTTGACACCAGCCAAGCTCTGCAAAGGATGGTTCACTCCCTGAAGAAGTGTCTGCTTTGCTGTCCTTCCAGCTTTCTGGGTCTTTCCTCTTAACGCAACCTTGTACTTTAGCAGAGCAGACCTGCCAGCTCACCCTCCCTGTGCGTTCATCGCCACAGAGCACAGACTCCTTCAGCGTCCTTGGCCATGGCCCTGCCATCTTGTAGGCTCTGCACTGGCCCCAGAGACCCAGAACAAGCCCCTGCCCTCAGGGCTTCTGTCTAATGGGCATGGCAGGCCACCAGACTCAGGGGCTCACCAGGACAGGGCATGTGAAGGCCGAGAGGACAGCCCTATGCAGAGTAGCTTCCTGGAAGAGTTGCCATGGGGCAGCAGAGGCAGGAGGGGCCAGAGACCAAGGCCTGGGAGGGCCTTCCCGGGGTGTCCTCTGCCCCCCAGCATGCCTCGTGCAGAGGAGCCGCCCTGACCAGGGATGCCCCAGGGTGGGGCTGGAGCAAGAGAAAGGGCTCAGACAATGCCAAGAGGAAAAGAAAGCCTCGGGCTGTGGGAGACAGGTCCGTGCAGCCTGGCCCAGGAGTCCACGGTGGCCCTGTCTTGCAGGCGCAGGGCTGGAGCCAGAGCACGAAGCCAAGAGTGGGTGCCCCGGGGTTGCCATGGCAATGGTTCTTCACTGAAGGAGGGAGGAATTAGGGGCTCTGGAGGCCCAGCCCTGCTGGACGGCTTCCAAGAGCAGCAGCCTCCCTTGTCAGCTGTTGACCTGGAACCCACTTGTCTGACACCTGCAGTCCTACATGTCCTCTGGGGCACTGACAGTGACCATGGCTCTTCGTCTGAGTGCATGGCCGTGGTCGAGCATCCAGACCCATAACAAGCTGCCTTCTTCTTTCTGTGCGGCACAAAGCTGAGGCAGGAGCTACTTGGGGCAGCCTGCGAGCAGCGAGCCTGAGAGGAGGCTGCACAGCCCGTTTGGTGGGCCTGGGTGGGTGCCCAATGCCGGGAAGGGTCAGGGTCACTCAGCAAGCCAGGCAGGGCCCAGCTGGAGCCACCGTCTCTCCAGCCCCAGCCCGTCTCTGCTCTGCTCTGTTGTTTGCCGCTCATGGGGGCTGCATGGTCCCAGGTCCAAGGCCTGGCCGAGGGAAGCAAGTGAGCTGGAACTGGAGGTCTGAGGGCTTCCACAGAGGAGCCGGGAGGACCTGAGCATGTCCTCCTTCACCTCCTCCCTTGACAGGTAGTCAGGACCACACAGGTACCTTTCAGAAGAAGTCGGCCGGGAGCACATTCCAATCTCCTGCCGTAACAATGAGATCTAGGTAGATGCTTTAATTTGAATTTACCTTTTTTGGGTCTCCTGAATTTCAAATAGAGCTGCTTTGAATGCATGCTGACTTCAAAACCTTTCATTTTTCCAATGGAGGAAGCCAGGCTGAGCAGGCATTGGAATTAGAATGACTCAGGATGTCCAAGCAGCCACATAAAATGAGTCGTGGCCCAGGTTCCTCTCTGCCCAGACACACCAGCCTCTGGGGACAAGGGTGAGAGAGGCCAGGGCTGTGTTATCTGGAGGACACCCCAGAGCCACTGCTTGGTGGTATATATTGCTGGGCCTGACTTTGGGGATCTGGAGGTAGGATTGGAGAGCAGGGGGATCCCAGGACACAGCCTTCAGCTCAGCATAAGGCTTACCGACCTCAGGTGAAAATTCACAAAGCCAACTGGCATGTAGTGAGTGCTGCATTCCCCGTCACCGGAAGCCTTTGGGAAGAGGCCCATGACTTCTGGGCAAAAACAAGGAGTGAAACCAGGGATGAACTAGGCAGCAGCTTCTTCTCAAGAATATGAGCCATCTCCTCCCAGCAGTCAGTGGGCTCCTGACAGTGTGAACAATACAGTGCAGTGGAAAGAGCTGATTCCAATTCCAGCAGCTGGTGCAAAGGCCCTGTGGTGAGGGAGTCCTCCAAACTGAAATGGTGGGTGGGGATAAACCCCAGGGATTGTGGAGGAGCATGGTCTAAGGGAAGGCTGGTGAGGGAGCAGGGCCTGGAGCACTCAGGGCCTTGAAGCATGGGGCAGAGAGCTGCATCTTTTTCCTAAGAGCAGCAGGAGCTCATTAAGGAGTTTCTGAGAAAGGAAGTTAGGGCCTCAAGCTGGCATCTGGAGATTCTAGGTAGAGGTGGGCTTAGCGGGGAGGGGTGGTGAGTGGGGCCTGCTGTCCCCTGGCCACTACCTTGGCCTGGCCCTGCAGCTGCAGACCCTCTTCCAGACCTTCGTAGTTGGGGGCTGAGGGGGCTGTTGCACATTGGGGGCATGTCTCGCCAGCACCAGGTATAGGCAGGCAGAGGCTCCAGTGCAGGAGATCCAAGGACTGTGAGCAAGCCTGGGGCTCAGTCACCTTCCTTGCTGCCAGCCACTTACCTGTTGACCAAACACAGAGTTACTAGTATCTGTAGCTTCCTAATAATAAAAGAAAATACGTCAGAGTATAATGAAGCGTATAGAATAAAACTGAAATCACTCATGACCCCGTCTCCTCTTGACGTCACCTCCCTGTTAGCGCTGATGGTTTCTGGCCAGTGTCCCCATGGGTTTCCACGTTCACACTTATTTTCTGGTCAAATAGAGGCTGTAATGTGTAGTTTGTTTCTGCTTCTTTGACACTAGATCATGAGCACTCTCTGCCAGTGGTTCCATAATGTACAATTTTGTGGTGGGGCCATAATCTATTTAATATATTTCCCCTTGGTCACACATTCAACTAGTTCCTCTATTTGTTATTTACTTACTTCCTATTATAAAACAGTATTGTGGTGATAATGCATTCACACAAATCACTCTTTGCACCTCCGAATATATCTTCAGACTATGTTCCTAGTAGACTGATTATTATTAGTTTAATCCAATTCCAGGTACGACCATTTTCCAGCTCCTATTTGAGTTGTTCTGAATCTGCGCAAAGCAGTAGGACTTCAGGGAGCTGAGTGTGGCTCCCGGTGGAAGTCCTGGTGCCACAGGCCTGGGGTAGCACAGAGTACCCTCATGGTGTTGCACCCACAGGAATGCAGGGGCAGCTCCCGCCACCCACCTGAAGGTGAGCAGACTGGGGGCCCGGGTCCCACAGTCAGCAGTGCTATTTCTGCTTCCTGGGGAGACCCTGCCCCCCACATCGACGTGGCTTCCCTCTTCCTCTGCACAGCCCCCAGGAACACCACCTTTTCCCTTCAGCAATGTCTGCATTTCCCTTACCCTCAACTTGGGAGCCCAGGGTCAGGCCAGGGCCGAGTCCCCTGGCAGAGGAGAGGCCTGATGGCAGAAGGGGCAGAGCAGGAGGCTGAGCCCAAGGGGGATGGCACATGACTGCCAAGCACAAGGCCCTTGAAGCTCTGCAAAAGCCCGGGCCAGGGCTGTGCTCAGTCTGTGCACAGCAAGATTTGGAGGCTACCAGGGTAGCAAGCTGACCTTGTCCTTCATGTACACAAAGTCTGTTTTCCTCCAGCTGATTTGTAGATATTCTTTGTGTTTATCCTGTTGTGTTCATGGTGCTTCTTGGATTTGTGGGTGTGACTTATCAAATGTGGAAAATTTGTATCATTCCCTTAAATATTGTTTCTCTATTCCTCCCGCCTTTTCTGGGACTCCAGTCACACATAAGTAAAATCGCTTGGTTTTATCCTGTTGGCTACTGATGCTCACATTGTGTGAATGTGAGAATATCTTTTCTGTGCTTCAGTTTGGATAGTTTCTGTTGCTGTGTCATTAAGTTCACTGACCTTTTCTTCTAGCATGTCTAATCTGCTGTTAGTCTCATCCAGTGAACTTTTCATGTCAGATTTGTATGTTTCATGTCTAAAAGGTCCACTTAGTTCTTTTTTTGTATCTTAATTTCCCCTTCATTTTAGTTGTGTATTGCTGTGTAACAAATTACTACAAAACTTAACATCTTAAAACAATGAACATCTGTTACCTCAGTTTCTGTAAGTCAGGAAACTGGGTGAAGTTTAGCGGATAGGTTCTGCCTCAGGGTCTCTCCTGAAGATGCAGTTGGGCTGCTGGCCTGGACTGTAGGCCTCTGCAGGCTTGGTGAGGTCCAGGGCATCTGTTCCCAAACTCACTCCATGACTGTTGTCTTTACCACAGGGGCCTGTCGTAGGGCTGCCTGAGTGTTGTCTCTGCATGGTGGCTGGGTCCCCCTAGACTGAGTGTCGAGAGAGATGGAGGAGCCAGTGCAAGGTGGAGGCTTCATCTTGGAAGTAACTACTGTTTCTTCTGCCATCTGCTGCTCACACAAACCAGCCCTCGCATGGTGCAGGAGAAGACCACATAGGGTGTGGATCTGTCTTGGAAGGTAGCTACAGGCTGTTTTGGAAAGTGACTGTCATGCGCCTCATTGTGTTCATGTTGTCTTTTAAATCCTTGATTGTGATTTTGTTGTTTTAAAGTCTGAGTCTGCTAATTCCCTCATTTCTGGACCTACTTCTAGTGGCTGATTTATCCCTTGGTTTTGGGTTGCATTTTCCCTTTTTGAGTGCTTAGTCATCTGTGGTTGTGTGCTGGACATCATGGATATGGTGCTGTTGAGTCTCAAGACACTTCCCAGCCTCTGGCAGACAGCTGAGTTATTGTGGGTTGGCTGCGTCCTTTCAGGGCTTGTTTCTAGGCTTGGTCAGAGCTGATCTGGATTATCTTAGGGCTGGACTCCACTGTCAGGCTGACCCTCTGGGGCCTCTGGTAAATGCCCTGGGTGCTCTCCAGAAACTCCTCACAGCCCATGGGAGCTTTAGGGTTGTTTGCTGGCCACGCCCCTGTGCCCATGGAGCTGCATACACCCTGTGTGCCCTTTGCTGTTCAAGGGCCGGCCTCCAGAGTGTGGGGCTTGTCTGCCCCCAGAGTCCAGCCCTCTGTCCTCAACTCATGGCAAGACTGCCATGTTGTGGGAGATGCACCCGCACGTCATCCTGCAGTGTTGGCGGGATGCTCATGGGCCCACCTTACCTGTCTTCTTCCTCAGGGACCACCGCAGCCACTTGTCCAGTGTCTGTGAACAGTTCATGTGTATATTTTATCCATTCTTCTGAGTTTCTACAAGGTGAAGGTAGGTCCTGTCCCTGTTACCCAGAACAAGTCCCTGAAGAGCACTGCACCTGCCCAGGGACTCCGGGGCTCCAGGGGGCTCCCGAGATCCCTGGAGTTGAATGGGAAGCGTGGCCTTCCTTGTGCGCAGACCCCTGGCAGAGGTCCTGGTCTCATGTCCTCAGCAGTGCTGGTGCACCATGGCACACCAGAGGACCCAGGACGGCCTTTGGGGTGGATTCTCTGCCCTCACGTGTTACTCCATTAACTCATGGGTCCTGGGCTTCTGTGCGTGGCCTCCGTGTTGTGGGCCAGAAACAGAGGTGCTCCCGCCAGGGCGCTGATCCCACAAGGCCCTTCCAAGTACTCCGGGTGACTGTCTTGGGTGAGGTAAACAGTGGTTTTGGTTTTCCAGGCTTTTTTGAGTGGTTATATTCATTTTTTTTTCCTATGGAAATTCTTAAACATCTATGAAAGCATAGAAAACAGCATTGGAAGTCCCCTGTGCCCCCCTGAGCCTCCTCCCACCCTCCATTATTCTGAAGCAGATTGCAGGTGTCTTGTCACTTTGAGTGTTTGGACAGCAGTGTTGACCTCTGAGAGCCCCCATGACACAGCACAGGGTTTGGGTAGGTGGAGACAGCGGCAGGGCTGCACAGGTGACCACCCAGTGCAGGAGCCCATGGAGGACTTGGGGTCCTGGTCACGGCTGCCTGAGCAGGCCCATGCTTACGAAAGCCTGGTGCCCTTGTTCATGTAAAGGCCATGCCAATCGCCCCGGGTGCTGCCCACACCCTCTTCTCACAGAGCACAAACACTTTATAGGGAGTTTGCCAAAATAAGACCAGCTCAGGCATTGGGCACCTCAGACTGCCACAGCGACACCATATACTAGCGGCCCCAGCGCATCCTCAGTCTGGAGGCCGGGAGCCTGCGGTCAGTTCCTGGTGAGGACTCTCATCCCAGCTGGCACACAGATGGCCGCCTTCTGGACGTGTCCATGGTGCATATGCCAGGGGCAGGGACAGGGAGAGTGCATTGGGGTCCCTTCTCATGCAGACACCAGTCCTGTTGGATCAGGGCCTGCCCTGATGACCTCATTTTACCTTAATTACGGTGCTAAAGACCCATCCCCAAATACAGTCATGGGTGCTAGGGTGTCCACGTAGGAACTGGGGACACAATTCCATCTGTAACAGCTCGTGGAGCACCTTGCTCGCTTCACTTGATACACGTGAGATATTCACACGAGCCACATGTGTGTGTGACCTGTAATCTGCACGGAGCACAGGCAGTTCTCTGTGGACGAGGCTGCAGCATGCCTGCTGGGGTTTCCTGGGACGACCTCATGCTTTGACCCGCCCCCAGCCCATGGAAGCGCCTGCCCCATGCTCGTCTGCAACAGGGAATCAGTGAGCAGCTGGAGGGGGGCCAGAGTCTGCCTGGCTCAGACGTACCTGCAACACCCCCAAACTGAGTTGTTCTCAGTGGTGTTTTCAGCCCCGAGAAGGGACAGACTCTCAGCAGGCAGAGGGGAGTTTTCCCCTTGGCCTCTTGGCCCAGCTCCCGATGGGGAGCTCTGCTGGGCTCCAGAGTGCAGACCTGGGCAGGCGTGTGGTGCTGCTCTGAGTGGGGGCGGCATGTGGGGAGTGGGACCGAGAAAGAGACCCCCCCACGTGGGAGCTGCTTGTCAGCTATCTCCCACTGGAGCAGAAGGCAGGGGCCTGGGTTAGCCCCCTTGCGCCCTGCTGGAGCCCAGGCCTAGCGCGTGTGCCACCCCAGTGGGCAGCCCATGGCGGATGCAGGTCGCTCACTTGGCTGGGGTTTGGTCGATGGGGAGCTTGCTGCAGGGGTGTGAGAGCTCCACCCCTTTCCCCCATCCTGCCTCTTCATCCCGCCCCTTCGTCCATCCCAGGCCTCTCTCTCCAGCAGTTGAACAGACAGCAGGTGGTGTCACGAGGTGTTTTCCCTTTGGCGGTCAGTGCAGAGCCCACCAGGCGATCGACGAACAGCCTGCTGTCCCTGAATGATGCTGGTTTGTGAGAGTAGCTCAGTACCCCTTCTATGCTTTTAAGGAATCCACATGCCATGTGGGTGCCCTTGGATTACCAAGGTCAAAGGGCCGGGCCCTCTGCTGCCCCTTCCTGCCTCCTGCCCAGATCTGCCCCCGCAAGATGCACTCTGGCTGTGTGGTGGGGGCTGCAGCTCTGGCTCCCCATTCTGGCCTGGGGAGCACCTACTCTCCCTCCAGTGCGAACTCGGGGATCTGCTTGCCCCAGCCCCCATATGTAAGCACCTCAGGTGCATGGTCTCCCACACCATGTACAGTGATGCTGCACCGCATGGCCCCCGATGCCCAGCACTAACCCAGGTCTGCTGGGCCTTCCTTTCCTGGCACCGTTACCCCCATAGGCAGAGGCCCCAGGCTTACACCAGCCCGGGATGCTGAGGGCTGTGGCTGTCTCACCTCCCTGCCTGCTGGACTGCAGGCCTGGGCACGGGAGCCCCTCCAGGTCCTGGCTCTCTGTCCCCACAGCCCCCTGCCAGGCACAGCTCCATGTGTGTGGGGTGCTCAGAGGGGGCGACCTGGCCCTAAACCTGGTGTCACATGCCCCCCCTCAACGCTGTCACTGGGGAGGCTTGGCTTGGAGTCTGTCGGCCACCAGGAGTGGTGCTGGAGCAGGAATCCCTGGGCATCAAGCGTGTCACTGGTGCTCACCCCCCGAAGGGCTCCCTAGGATGATGTGGGGTGAGGCGGAGAGATTCTCATGGCCCTGATTCTCTTTAGGCCAGAAGGGATCGCTGAGCTGGAGAAGCATGGAACCTGTCCTGGGGTGGGGGGGACAGTGAGGGCTGCAGCGAAGGTCAGCTTAGTGTTGCCAGGCCTGGGCTCTTACTGGTGTTTACTAAGCCCCTCAAACCAGAAACCTCCCCTGCTCCCAGCCGCACAGCCAGCTGCCCCTTGTCCTGAAGACCCCAACCGGCTGGGCCTCCACTTCACCAGCCAAGCATGGGCTCCAGGTGTGCCCGCACACTGCCGGGTGGCTCGGGGAAGGGCAAAGCGGTGGGGCAGGGGGCACCCTCTTTGGTATTGGCAGCCAGCCCTTTCACCAGCATCTGCCAGTCAGGCAGCTGGGCTGACTCCCAGCTCCACCGTCGGCTGCCCACTCCGAACCTGCCATCTGACTGGGGTGACCTGACGGAGTCCAGCTTGGGTCTGGGCAAGGCTGGCCTAGCACTTGCCTCACTCTGCTGGTTCCTGGCCCCCAGCACCCCCGACTGCCGTGGGGCTAATTGACAGGAGCTCATTACAGAACACCTCTAATTGGACCAGCTGTTGGTGGCCGGGAGGCTAATGGCACAACCAGGGCTGGGACATGACCACGTGTCCTCTGCCGCAGTGTCTGCTGGCCGTCAGGGCCCTGTGCTGAAGGCTGGAGAGAAGGGGTTGTCCGACCTATGGGAAGACAAGGCCTCGAGCTGGCCACATGCTCTCCCCTGTGGCAGACCAGCTCGTGTACACCAGCGTACTGGTCCTGGCTAGAGTCTAGAGTCCCCAGGAAGGAGGCGGCCCCACACGTGGCTCCTGCCCTTGGGAGCCTGGGAGCGTGTGCCGAGGGCGGCAGCCCACAGTGGTGCTGGTGGAGAGCACAGGGCCGTCTCAGCATGGCATTTGCAGGGGGTCACAGGTGACACACAGAAGTTCCCACGGGCATCTGGGCCTGGAAGATCTGTTCGGACTCCTAACAACACCACAGACAGGGCACCTTGAGGACAACAGAACAGGGCAGGGCCTCTATGCAATAAGCAACCGGAGCTCACACAGCTCCAGGTCATTTCAGAGCCGGAGCCAAGAGCTGGCCCTGTCCTCAGACCCCGTCCTTTGAGAGGCCTGGTTTCCCAAGATAGGGACCATGGCTTTGCCAGCCCTTGAGTTTCTGCCTATGCACCAGGCATGAGGGTGCCATGCAGGTGAGCTTGGGGATCACAGAATGGGGGCCTCATACCCAGGGTCCTGCTTCAGTTCAGGTGACTTAACTGAGTACCACGGGACAGGTGGGTGGGCCCCAGCTCCAGGGTCCATCGGGGGCATCAGAGGCCAGGACACCTGCCCTAGGAGATGGTCGGCCAGAGGGGCTTCCTTTCAGGGCCCCACTGGGGATCCTGGCTGATATTTTCCTGAGAAAGTGGTGCAGCTGCTCCCCAGCCTCCTGCTCCTTGTCTCCTGCCTTGGACTCAGACAGGGGCCGCTTCCCCTGTTGGTCCTGTCTCGCTGCCTGCCTCTCCCGTGGTTCCTGAGGGCCTGTGGGCACCACACACTGGCACCGGCTGTCTGTGTGTCCCAGACCTGGCCTGGGGACACGACCTGCTCCCCCAACCCCGCCTAGAGAGGGCGCCCAGCTTTCACGCTTCAACCACGGTGGTCACGGCACTCCCGCCCCACCGCACAGCAGCTGCCACCCGCTGCTGCCCACCCCTGCCTGCCTCACCGTGCTGTTGCAGGAAGGCAGAGGCATTTGCACACGTGGATAAAGGACCTGGGGCCAGGGCCATGCAGGTATCCACACCTGGAGCCCCGTTCTCCCTCGAGCCACGGCCTGGCCACAGTATCCCAACCACAGCCCCTTGGGACCCGTCGCCTGTGCAGTGGATGTGGTCGGTTCTCTCAGGCTCCGCGCCCGCCTGTCACCACAGCCTTGGGTGCGTGGGCTCTCAGAGCCCCTCCACACAGCATCTCGGCCCTTTGCCCAGCTGCCACCTTGTCCTGCTTGCCTCCTCCAGCAGGGCCACGCTCTTCCAGACCGGAAGCCTCTGGAGGGTGGAGCCTGTCCTCATGGCTTTTCCACTCTGTTCTCTGTAGAGCATGGTCCAGGGCCCAGGCAGCCATGGGAGCATGGAAAGCTGTAGGATCTCAGCCAGGATCCCAAGTGGGCCCTGGGGGAAGCCCCAGCCATCTCCTGGGGAACAGGACCCCCGCTGCCTCACATCCGAGGTGCATGCTTGGTCCCTGGCATGGGTACTCCCTGGCCTCACTCAGAGGCTCAGAGGACCCTGAGCCCACTTGTTCCCCTGGCCCAGAGCCACCCCTTCCCCTGTATTGGGGTGCCTGTCTCGGGCGCCTTCCCCAGCCTGTGAGGCTCACCCGCTGCTGGGCTAGAACACAGGTGCTGAGGCCCATGGGTCACTGGCAGCCACTGTCCAGCTCACGGGGCCACCTCTCCCCAGGGCCGTGGGCCGGGGCCTGTGCTTCTGCGCAGCAGCTGGAGGGCCAATGTGAGCCAGCAGCCACTGGAGCTGGGTCTCCGGGGTAGCCAGTCCTGATTAACTGCGCAAACTTAATTAGTTCACGTCAAAGTTTGGAAGGCGCTCTTCCAGGAGCTTGAGCGAACAGCCTGCAGTTACCACACACACTGGACTCCTCACTGAGGTGACAGCCGCTACGTGGCAACTGCCCTGGGGTTCCAGTCCCTCCCGGCGTTGTAAAGAAACTCCCCTTTCTGCTGCACCCCACACATTGCTGTTGCAGGATTGAAACCATGTTCCCCAAGGAGCAAAGGGACTGTGGCGGAGGGCAGGGCCTGGCTCTGGTCTCTGTGCCAGAGGGGCAGCCGTGACATGAGGGGCAGGGGGCTTTGTGAGCATATGTCCAGGACTCCCGCTGCCACATGGAGCTGGGGCCTGGGAGGGCCACCTAGTGGGAGAAGCCACATGCTGGGAGCCTGGCGGTGGTCTGGGCCTGCTGGCCCTACAGAAGGACGCTCTGCCCCTCCCACGACCCCAGAGCCGTGGCTGGTGCGGATGCTTCCCCACCAGCAAGCTGGACCAGAAAGCAAGGTTCCCGGCTCCCAGGGCTGCCCCCAGGCCAGCACTGCCCTGGGGCCGCTCTTCCCTGGCCCTGCCAGCACAGACAGAGGGCTCTGCCCCAGGCCGCGTGCATGGCCGGACCATGCTGGGCATTGGCCCACCCAGCAGCCTGGGCCGCTTGTTCCACAGCCCCTTCCAGCTCCCGTCCCTTGCTGGTTTGAATTGGTCTGAGGCCATCCCCAGGGATCCGTCTCAGGCTGGTGGCGTTTTCTGTCCCTGAAGCCCCAGCTCAGTTTCCCCAGAGCCTGCTGTGGCCTCTGGGTGAACTCAGTCTTCCTCTCAGCAGGCCTGGACACAGCCCCCACTGCACCCCCATTCCCCGTGAGACCAGCCACCATGGCCCAGGGAGCAGGGTGCAGGCCAGCACCCCTCGGTGTCCTGCCTCCACCCCACACGTGATGCTCAGCCATGCCCATGGGGCCCAGGTTGTGGGAGAGGAGTGGCCTGCTTGCCCTGGTGCAGGGAACAGCCATGAAGGCACCTGGTTGGGTTTCTGGTGGCTTCTCCACAGCGCCTCTGGTGGCCACAGGTGCTCCTGCCTCCACCCTGGCTCCAGTAAAGCGGGTATGAAGGCAGGTTGCAGAGCACAGCGCCCACCACCAGCAGGCCTAACAGCTGTGGATGGCATGTGACCAGCAGGGCACGGCTGTGCGCCAATAAAACTTTATTTACAGAGCAGACAGCAGCTTTGGCCTGTGAGCTAGTTTTGCTACCCCCACTCTAGGAGATGGGAGTCTTTACCCAGAGTGGCCACAGCAGCCCCCACAAGCCCTCGTTAACAAGTCATCCAGTGTATGTCTTTGCGGTATAACTCACTCACCGGGAAATCCTCCCTTAAACCTATGGCACAGTGGCTGTTCTCAGCACATTCACAGTGCCGGGCATCTGGCATGTCTGCCTAATCCCAGGACACTTTCCTCTCCCCCGATGGGAACCCGGAGCCCCGTAGCAGCACCTGCCAGCTCCCTGCCCCCAGTTCCCTGCCCCTGATGTTCTGTGGGGATTTGCAGCTCACAGCGTGCGCCTTTGCGTGGCTCTTGTTGCCAGAGGTTCTTCCGCATTGCGCGTGTTCACACAGGTCTCTGCTGGAGCAACATTCCTTCGAGCACGCGACCACATTTTGTCTGTTCGCACGCGACCACATTTTGTCTGTTCGCCCACTGACGGACATTGGGCCATTGTGAACGGAGCTGCGGGAACCGTCCATGTGCGCGTCTGTGTGTGACTGCTGTCCGTCTCTTGGCTAGCTCCTGGGAGGGAAGGAATCACAGCGACCCAGTTGTGGCTCCCGGGGCTGGCCCGGCCCTCCGAGCTCTACTCCCACCCAGTGGCCTCCCTTCCTCCAAGACAGCAGCCAGGTGTTGGAGGCAGTGAGTTCTCACTGGAGTCGCTTGGCGCAGGCTGGGAGATTTGGTCAGGGGTGTGACAGGGCACCCAGCAGGCCCCCCGAGAACGTGGGACTCTTCCTTATGATGGCGGTTTGTTCCCGTAGACATTTGTGAGCACCTGCTCCAGGCCAGGCCCCGAGGCCGCAGCAATGGATGGGCACAGTCCCTGCCTCAGGGCGGGTGGGGGACAGCACACGAGGCCCATGGGAGACTGGCTCACAGTGTCTGAGCTGGTTCTGGGCACCAGGGGTATGGGCGGGACAGGGTGACACAGGAAGTGGGAGGGTTGAGGGGAGGCAGGCAGAGGAGGCCACTGAGATGATGGGCAGAGGGTGGTGAGTACATCAGGGTATGGACCAGGCAGACCCCGCTGAGCGAGGAGGCCATCGGGCAGGGCACTGGGCCCAAGGGTCACGGGACAGGGCTGACGCTGGGGTGAGATAAACAGGTGTCCTTTTGACAGTCATGTGAGTGGGGTGCTGTGGGGGCACCCCTTCCCTTGTGAAATATGGCTGTGGTACTTGGAGGGGGATCCTCACGGAGCACCTCCTCTGAGCTGGGCCCATGCTTGGGCAGTGGCCACATGGCGGAAAACAGGACAGGCAGCCCCACCCCCGTGAACGTGCCACCGCAGAGAGCACAGGAGGGCCAGAGGGAACCTGGAGGATGGGACACATGGTTTGCGAGAGCTGGTCTCCCCAACACACACCTTTTAGGCTAAACCAGGGCCCAGCCAGGCAAGTAGGGGAGAGTGGCAGGAGCAAGCAGTCAGGCCCAACAGGGAGGCAGCTCGTCCTGGTGGTCCAGCTGAGGCAGGGACGTGTGGGCTGAGCCCAGTGGCAGGCAGGGGCCTGGGCCTGGGAAGGTATGGCTGCTAAACGGGACACACAGGGCACTGGAGACCCCACCCCTCAGGCCTCCTGGTTCTCAGGAATCACACCAGTTGACGATTTTGGTTGTTAACAAGTGTTTCTTCTGCCTCACAAACTGCCCTTCCTGGCCTATGTCAGGGATTTTCAATTCTGTAGAGACTACCAGCAAAGGATGTTCAGCAGTGAGATGTGTGGGTAATGACACTTTCCAAGCTTGCCAATTAGAGGCAGGGGCCAGCCTTAGGTCCTCAGGTCCTGGGGACTCCAGCCAAGGACAGGCACCCTGGGGTCCAAGACAGCACTGCTCAGGGCACTGCTGAGGGGTGAGGTGAGCTGTGGCCCCACAGCCCCTTCCCTCTTCTCTCGGTGTTTGTCCACGACTCCAGAGATCAGAAAAAACGGGTCCTCTGCCATTGTCTGGGCCTCCCAGAGACCCTCTTCCTGGGGTCCTTACTCCAGTCCCCCAGTTGGCCTCCCCAGTGCCTGCATGGGCTCAGCCAAATGTAGTCAAGGCAGGGCTGCAGAGGGCAGGGCCTCGGGGGCTGCAGGGGCAGGGCCTGGGACCCTGCAGCCTCACTGCCCTCTGCACAGCAGTGCCCTCGGTATGGCATAGTGAAGGGGGTGGAAACATGGGGCAGGCTGGGGCATGGGACCCACTCCAAGCCTGAGTCTCATCTGTAAACTGGTGACAGGCCACACCTGTCCAGGCCTTGGCAAGTGGCAGTGAGGGAGGAAGGGAGCACACAGATGCCTGTGCAGGATGAAGCTCTGTGTGGACAGCTGAGCTGCAGGCCTCCCGTGTGCTGGGGCTGAGCACATGCCTCGAGGTCCTCCTGGAAGGGCCTGCCCTGGATGGAGGGTGGGGCTCATGTCCCCAGGCCTGGTGGTGCCATCACTGGTCCTGACTGGCCAGCCTGCTTCCCCATTCCAGGGTTGGCACTGGGTCTGGCCAGATGGCTGGCTGGCCTCGGCTGCTCCCATGGGCCCCTGCCTGGTTTTTACCAGGCCCTGGGTGCCCCTTCCTCCCTTCGTCTGCAGCCAGTCAGCCATGCTCGTCACTTCCAATTGCAGCCTGGGCTCTGTGACACCCATTGTGGTGACAGTGGGCACCTTCGGGCCCAGCACTGCCCATAACGCCTCCCCCGCTGGGGGAGCTGCCATCATGGCCCCCGGGCAATTTGAGGCACTTCCTGTCTCAGCCAAAATCCATTCTGAGCATCGTGGCCCCAGAACACGGGGGCTGCCCCTCAGCGCAGCTGATCCCTGCCGCACCGCAGACGGGCCCCAGCTCAGCCCGCCTCAAGCAGGAGGCGAGGGCTCAGTGCCACTGTTTTGTTTCTGTTGGATTCTTTGTTTTTGGCAAGCAGTGTTTGTTTTTGTGTTGCGTGGCACAGAGCTTCTTTTTTTTTGGTATCATTAATCTACAGTTACATGAGGAACATTATGTTTTCTAGACTCTCCCCATCACTAAGTCCCCCCCACATACCCCATCACAGTCACTGTCCATCAGCGTAGTAAGATGCTGTAGAATCACTACCTGTCTTCTCTGTGTTGCACAGCCCTCCCCATGCCCCCCCTACATTATACATGCTAATTGTAAGGCCCCCTTTCTTTTTCTCCCACCTTATCTCTCCCTTCCCACCCATCCTCCCCAGTCCCTTTCCCTTTGCTAACTGTTAGTCCATTCTTGAGTTCTGTGATTCTGCAGTTATTTTGTTCCCTCAGTTTTTTCTTTGTTCTTATACTCCACATATGAGTGAAATCATTTGGTATTTGTCTTTCTCCACCTGGCTTATTTCACTGAGCATAATACCCTCTACCTCCATCCATGTTGTTGCAAATGGTAGGATTTGTTTTCTTCTTATGGCTGAATAATACTCCATTGTGTATATGTACCACATCTTCTTTATCCATTCATCTACTGATGGACACTTAGGTTGCTTCCATTTCTTGGCTATTGTAAATAGTGCTGCGATAAACATAGGGGTGCCTCTGTCTTTTTCAAACTGGGCTGCTGCATTCTTAGGGTAAATTCCTAGAAGTGGAATTCCTGGGTCAAATGGTATTTCTATTTTGAGCATTTTGAGGAACCTCAATACTGCTTTCCACAATGGTTGAACTAATTTACATTCCCACCAGCAGTGTAGGAGGGTTCCCCTTTCTCCACAACCTCGCCAACACTTGTTGTTTGTCTTTTGGATGGTAGCCATCCTTACTGGTGTGAGGTGATATCTCATTGTGGTTTTAATTTGCATTTCTCTGTTGACTAGTGATATGGAGCATCTTTCATGTGTCTGTTGGCCATCTGAATTTCTTCTTTGGAGAACTGTCTATTCAGCTCCTCTGACCATTTGTTAATAGGGTTATTTGCTTTTTGTTTGTTGAGGTGCGTGAGCTCTTTATATATCTTGAATGTCAACCCTTTATTGGATCTGTCATTTATGAATATATTCTCCCATACTGTAGGATGCCTTTTTGTTCTATTGGCGGTATCCTTTGCTGTACAGAAGCTTTTCATCTTGATATAGTCCCACTTGTTCATTTTTGCTTTTGTTTCTCTTGCCTGGGGAGATATGTTCATGAAGAGGTCGCTCATGTTTATGTCCAAGATATTTTTGCCTATGTTTTTTTCTAGAGTTTTGTGCTTTCATGACTTACATTCAGGTCTTTGATCCATTTCAAATTTACTTTTGTGTATGGGGTTAGACAGTGATCCAGTTTCATTCTCTTACATGTAGCTGTCCAGTTTTGCCAGCACTACCTGTTGAAGAGACTGTCATTTCCCCATTGTATGTCCATGGCTCCTTTATCATATATTAATTGACCGTATATGTTTGGGTTCATATCTGAACTCTTTATTCTGTTCCACTAGTCTGTGGCTCTGTTCTTGTGCCAGTACCAAATTGTCTTGATTACTGTGGCTTTGTAGTAGAGCTTGAAGTTGGGAAGCGAGATGCCCCCCACTTTATTCTTCCTTCTCAGGATTGCCTTAGAGCTTCTTTTTAAGCCAAATTTAAGTTAATAAGAATAGTTGATTTAAAGAAAAACATTTAGTAAACAGCAGACCTGGCAGGCAGTGCCTCGTTGCTGACTGCCGCTTGGAAACTGGCATGGGCCGGCTCCTCATGTCAGCAGGGCCTGCAGAGCAGTGGTGTTCACTTCATCCCACAGCAAGTGTTGCTGCCATTCAGAAAGACCAGGAACCCACACAGCTGGAGAGGCAAAGCCCGGAAGCGCAGGCTGTCCTGCAGATCCAGAGCCGTCTGGCAAAACATCCAGCTCTTAGCTTTGGGGTGGGCCTGGCCAAACTCCCTCGGACAGGGTGGGGTAAGAAGGCTCCCTCCCAGGGATGGTGGCACTGCTGAGACGCTCCTTGGTGCCCTGGCTAGGGCAGCGCGGCTGGGACAGCATGGCTGGAATCAAGTAGATGGAGGCTGGGAATGCTGGGCCGCCCCCCACAGTGCATGGGGTGGTCCCCAGCATCCACGGTGCTGGGGGCAGCCTGCCCCTGGGAGTTCTGGTGGGCGCCCAGGACAGCTGTACATCAGGCTCTCTGAGGCACAGAAAATCTTGGAGATAGTCACACCTCTCCGGCTGGCTTGTCTGGGATGGGTAGGGTGGGCCTGGGAGGCCGGCTCACATCTGAGAGCCCTTTAGCAAGGTCTGCATTGGCTGAGTTCTCACACCAGACCAGTTTTCAGCTCAGGGTTCCCTTCTCCTGTCCACCCAGAGGGCTCTGAGGTGGATGCTGTTCCTGCTCTGCACACAGGGAAACAGGCTTGGAGGGGGCACTTGCCCGGGAGGGTCGAGGACCACGCTGCCAGCCACACTGCTCACCTGTTCCAGTCGAGACCACCAGCAGTTGCCTCGTTTTGTGTGTCACCTCACCACAAGACGGCAGGCAGGCCAGGAGGCTGTCCTCGCACAGGAGCCTGTTCCATCAGACCTCCCGTCACCTGCGAGGGGCTCTTAGAAATGGCCTGCCTAGGCTGCACCCAGGCCCTGCAAGGCCCAGTGTCCCTGGTCAGCTTGCATATGGGTCTGGCTGGGCTGCCGCAGCCCAGCCTCCCACCCCCTGGGAGCCTGAGGTCTGGAGTGGGGGCATGTCTCTGCAGCTGCTGTTCCTCACAGTGCTGCCCCGGGGCCAGCACATGGGCTGTGGTGCCCAGGGACCAGGAATGTGTGCTCCCTGGCCCCTGCAGTTAGTGATGGTCACTTCAGTAACAATCCCCAGCTCTGAGCCTGACCCCATGGTGAGGAAAACTGAGTTGGAATTAAATCAAATTTCAAATGTTAAACCAACCAATTAGAAGAAGCAATCACAAAGAAACATGCGATTTTCAGAGCGTGGCTGTTTACCCCGTCAAAACTAACATATGAGGGGAGAGAAGTTTGGGCTCAGCAGGGCGGCCACCCTCGGTCTGTGTGATCAGAGGAGCTGTTCCCAGACCTGCAGGTCCTGGACACCACTGCCGCTCTGGGCTGATGAGAGAGTGGCCCCCCCACAGGGGTGCTGAGCGGGCATCTGCGCCCGGCCCTGTCCCAGGACAGCACCTCCAGCACTGCACCAGGGCGTCCTGCACAGGCAAGTGGAGGTCTCACTGTCATCTACTCTCTGCCTCTACGTCTAGGCCATGGCAGGTCCGCGACGCTGCTTCTCAGGGGTGTCCGTCGTGATTCCCATCCTGAGGGTGCCAACCATCTCCTGGGAGCGGGCCCTCCTCGCCTACCCTAGTCTAGGTATGGTACCAGACCCTGCAGGGGAGGGACTGTGGGCAGCGGTGGACTGGAGGTGGGGTCAGGCCCCTGTGGGAGCTGGGCTCCGTCGCCCCTTCGCAGCGGTCACCCAGAGCTGCCTGTGTTATGACACCTGCCAGCAGGCTAGAGTCAGTGAGTTGAGGGCCGTGGGCCTGTGGGTCGGTTCCTTCAGTGTGAGTTGAGAAGAGTTGAGGGGCCTGGGGCAGGAGCCACCAAATGTACCGTGGTGAGCACCCACCTGGCAGTGCCCACAGAGCACTATGGCTGCTGCAGTGTGGGGCCTCCAAGGTGACCAGGGGGGTGGGGCAGGGCTGTGGGTGACGTGGCTTCAGCCGGCCAGGAGACAAAGTGGGTAATTGCATGGGTGCCCCATGGCCACACTGGGGATTACACTCTGCAGAAGGCGCCTGAGCACTTGCCTGCCATTGTGACCCTGGTATTTTGTGGGGACAGGCCTGGGCCGCCTCCTGACAGAGCTCTCAGGGCCCAGCTGGGTGCTCCCCCTGCCTGCTCTGCCCCACTGTAGGCCTCTCGGCACCAATCATAGGCCCCAGATGCCTCCCATGCTGGTCTGGTTGGCAGGGGCCTCCGACCACTGTGGAGGGCCAGGATCCCCGTGCCCAGCTCAGCTGGGAGTGTGGCCCCATGGGCACCAGCAGTACTGAGCCTCCCTGTGCCCTCCCTGCCAGATCCCAAGGGAGCCACCCATGCCCAGAACAGGGACCTCATCCAGCATTTGCTGAATGGATTCTGCCACCAGCCAGCCCTCCTTCCCCAGAATCCCAGGGCAGCCCCCTCCCCGGGGGCACCCACACTTGGCCCAGGCCAAGCTTCTAGGAGGCTTGGTCCACCCCCTGTTGCTGCACCATCCGCAGCAGACAGGATACCCAAGGAGGCAGGTTTCAGCCCACTGACCAAAAGAATGTTCCCGGAGCCTTCTCAGCTCTTGAGGGTGGGCCTGTGAGGGGTAAGCTCGCCACCAGGGCAGTGCTGCAGCGGAGTCCCCACGGGTAGCACAATGTGGCATCTGAAGTCCCTTGTATCTCAGGGGCCCCCCATGCCTGGAGCACCCCCACCATTGCCTACAAGACCTGGGGTCTCAGCCTATACACTGCCCCCCCCACCGGGGCTGGGTGTCCTTGCATCGTCGATCCCACACCACTGGGCTCATGCCTGTCCTCCTCTCCGCACGGGGTGGGGGTGGGCAGAGGAGGGACAGAGGGCACGCACAGCGGGCAGACCAGCCCTGCCGCCTGGGAGCCCTCCCTCCTGGCTTCCTCCGCATGTCTCCCCCGGAGACCTCGCCCCCGCAGCCCCCCGCAGCGGGGGCCTGAGACAGGAGGCGGCTGCAGGCGTTGGGCTGAGAGTGGTAAGCCCGAGTCATTAGGAGGCCAGCGGCAGACACCAGGTGATTTAGTGACGTGATTACTTCCTAATGCAATACCTCACAACGGTTTTATTAGATTTCCCCTTTTCCTTCCAAATGCTCTTTGGAAATAAACACCTGCGGCTGTTAGACTTTGTGCCACTCAGTTTAATTAACTTTTAAATCACATGATGTCACCAGACCTCTAATGTGTCTGCTCTCTGGGCCCAGCTTGGGGCCAAGCCGCCCCATGTCCCTGCCTCGAGAGCGAGGACAGCAGCTCTCAGCACCCCATCCCCTGCGAGGGTCCAGGGAAGTGGGCACCCCTGGGCTACGCCCCTCACAGTTCTTACTCGGCCTAGGTGCTCGGAGTGGGTCCAGGTTGGGCCTCCCAGTCCAAGGGACACAGTGACACCCACAGTCCGGCACTAGCCCCTGAACGGGTGGGAACCCACAGCCCAGACACATGGAACATGATTAGATGAATGGGTAGGGAGACTTGGCCTCTCGAGGTCACCCTCCACGTGGCTGCCAGGGCGGTTTTCCAGAGCAAGTCTGGTGACGGGCTCTCTGCCTGAGCTCCTTGAGGCCCCCGTGCTTCTTCAGAGCAGAGTCTGACCCCTGTCCCCTCCACCATCTCCTGGCCCCTTCCCTGCTCTTGAGCAGCTGCCCCCAAGGAGCCCCTGTGGCCGATTGAAAACCCAGTGTTGTCAGGAGCCCGGACCAAGTGTGTATTCGAAGGGCTGGTGAGGGTCTGGTCAGTCCTGGTGAAGCTGCTCAGCCCGGCATTAGGAGGCAGACGGCTACCTGGGGAGTGGGAAAGGCTGCCCTAGCTTGGGGCTGGTCTTAGGGCAGGGCAGGGGTGCTGGCCCGGCCCTGAGGCACCACCAGCTCTTTGGCTCCTTCATTGGAACGGCACATACACACCATGCTCAGCACACAGGAGGGCTCAAACACGGACCCTGCCTCCATCATCCCCGGACAGAAACCGCCGTGCTGAGGGGCAGGCTGCATACCTGGTTGGTTGCAGCCGTCTTGGGGACTGCGTGGTTCCTGAGGGGCATCAGAGCCTTCGCGCCAGGGCAGCTGTGCCAGGGATAGTGAGTCATGTGGGACAGGCGACCATAGGACGTGCCCTGCTCCACAGGGGAGAGGTGCCAGGCTCCAGATATTCCCAATTCGCCACTCTGCATGACTGTCCTGCAGTGTACACCCTCTGGTGCCGTCCGTGGCCTCTGCCAGCACTGCCAGGCAGATGCCTGGTTTGCTGCTCAGTAAATAAAACAGCTCCTACAGCCCCAGCACATCAGATGATACTGGAAGGAAACTGGTGCTTTCTCACAGGGAAAGCCCGACTTGAGCTGGGAAAATATGTGCTCTTGAAATGCCCCCAAAAGAGAAGCGTTATCTTCCTTTCCCCGGGACCAAGAGGAATGCTCACGTCCTTTAAAACTCATTTCTGAAATTAAATCACAGGAGGATACCTGCCAGGTGTGAGATTATTTATGTCCATTCTTGGGGCCAAGGAGCAAGTACTGCAGAACACGTTCTGAAATTTCCGCTTTAAGTGAAGGTGGTCAATGAGAGCGCAGAGCTATCAGCAGGACATGAAGCCACCTATTACATTGCATTCAGAGGATGAAGAATATCCTGTAGCATAATTCAAGCCCCATGAAACGGGTCTGAAAGCAAACAGCAGCTTCATGCAGGCTAAGGTGCTGATGAAATGGAAAATGCACTTCACACATTTTGCACACACAAATTGCATCAGTCGGGGTATTTTTTGCGAAGAATGAAGCACTTCCTCCCTTTTGCTGTTACTCTCTGCGGTGGGGGCTTGGGGCAGGGAAGCACGGTGCACCCACACTTGGTCCAGAGCAGGGCAGGCATGCCAGGCCTGCTGACACCAGTGCACACAGCATCTCCTCCCCACAGGCCCTATGCTTCCCCCTGGTTGTCAGTCTGGGAGCCCCTGCTACAGATGACCTCCAGGTCCAGGCAGTCGCTTCCTGGTCCTTCATCATCCTTGTGCTGGGCGAGACACCGGCTCCCAGTCACCCCTCAGTTGGAGGTCACCTTGGGTACAGAGCATTCAAGCTTAGTGGGTGGGGTCACTCCCTCGGTGGCTTTGGGGCCGCCCACTCGGGTGGTAAGTTGGTGTCCTGTGAGGGCAAGCTGCATGGTGCCCCGGCTGTCCTCCAGCTGGTACAGAGGGCCATGCATCCACAGAGCTAGTGGGAGAGGCAGCTGCAGGGGCCTCAGAGCTGCCACCCAGAAACGTCCAGGTGACAGTGGCTGGGGTGGGGCTCAAGGACAGAACCCCTGGAAAAGGGCAGCAGGGACGTTCCTGGAATGGAAGGTTCTGGAGTGCAGGGTGTCTCCAGTCTGCAGAGGGCCCAGAGCCCATCTCCCCCACCCATGGACACCATGCAGCCTCCTCTGACAGTACTGGTTCAGTGAGACCCTTAGAAAACAAGTCCCCAGAGTCCAGCCCCACTGGAAGGCTCCCTGCCTGCCTGTCACTTGCGCAGCGAGGCTGAGCATGTTTGTACATCTCTGCGGTCGTGGGCTACGATCCCAGCAAGATGCAGGCCTCTTCCCAGCCCTTGTAGAGAGGGTGACCTTGCACGCCTCTCCCCAGAGCAAAGCCCTCTCCCTGGACCTGGAGGCTGTTGAAGCACCCAGACTTCTTTCCTGGCTTGGGAAATTCACTTCCAAGAATTCAAGGATAGAGAAGCAAGGGTCAGGAGACTGCCATCGGCTCATTGGCCTGCTCCTTTCCATGGAGCAGAGAGTTACACAGGCTCATTTGGGTTCCGGGCCATTATTTTTGGCTTGTTGACTTCCCAGCTTTCAGGATGACTGAAGGAGTTGGCGAGGGCTGTCTAATTGACCAAGGTCAAACAAGGTCAGAGCTGCTCGCCTGGCCTGCATCAGGATTCTGTGCACGGTCTGCAAGGGATCAAGTCACACTTCAGAGCTTGAGTCCCTGCCTCGGTGTCAGAGTTGCTGCAGACGGGCTGGGAATAAATAACGGGGCTCCAAGCCCCAAGCCCAGCAAGGCCACCACGAGCAGCTGTCAGGGAGAACCCCACCTGTGCTTTCCCTGCAGTCTCCCCGTGGCCTGGCCTGGCCAGGGTCCCATGTGAGCAGGGCAAGCCGTCAGTGTCACTGTGCACCTTCCCTTTCCTGTCCTACCAGGGAGCTTGTCCTTCCCATGGGCTTTCAGTGGAGGTGACAGTGGCCGAGTACCCTGACAGCAGCCTGTGGGCTGTTGTCTCACCTGATCACGGGTGAGAGGGTGTGCAGCCCTGAGAGGCAGGCTCCATCTTAGCCCAAAGCCCATACATGCAAGTGAGCCCCCTCACCAGCCCCTGAAGGAAGATGGGGTCTGACATGTGAACCCTCTTTGCACAGCACCCAGTACCTGCTGAACTGAGCCAGGTCATTCTGGGGTGCAGCCCTGGAGGGGGGATAGTGCCCTGGGCTCCCATGTCACCCGGACCCCTCACTGTCCTCAGGGAACGTTAACTGTGAGTGGGCATCACTGCTGCATCCCCACGCCTGCCCTGAGCCCCAGCTCCCTGCCTGCCCTCCCCCTGGGCCCAGGCCTAGGAAAGCTCCCTCCCGGTGTCCTGCCAGACAGCCTGCCCCGTGACAAGGTCCCCTCCAAGGTCACGGAGGGTCACTGCAGAAGCGTGGGTGCTCGCTGCTTCATGGGCACTGGCCGGCAGCCTGGCAGCTCTGTGACAGGCTGTGAACTTGAGCAGGGCCAGCATGGGCAAGGCTCGGGCACACCAGCCGAGAGGCACTCAAACTGCCCGTGTTTCTAGTGCCGTTCCAGTCACAGCGCAGCCACACTGCTTCTCTGAGCATCCCAGCCGCAGGCTCACTCGCCACTGTCCCGGCGCCTCTTCTGGGGGCATGTGCACAGTCCCCTGGCAGGAAACCAAGCTCCCAGTGCATCCATTTCCACATGGCGGCAGGTGGCAGTGGCTTGAATGGGCAGAAATGCAGAGACTGGAGGGAGGCTTTCTCCCCTCCCAGGCTGTCTGCTCCTGGGACGCTGGGCAGCCACTGTGCTTCTCCAGCAGGCGGCTTCTCACAGACGGGCTCCCTTCAGCCCCCTTCCCAGGAAGACCTATCCGACTGAGACCTGCACTTGGGAAGCAAACCTGAGCCTGAGTCTCCACCCCTATCTTTGTTCCCCACTCCTTCACATTAGGCAGGAAAAGCCCCAGTAGGAGGCAGCACTTGGGCAGTGAGATGTTCTAATTGCACCTTAAAATAGCATGGCCTGCGGAGCACTGCTCTGTGACTAGCCACTGTATTTGAGGAGCCCGGGCGGTCAGAGATGGCCGGCTGCCCACTCACTGAGCCGTGGCCCTCAGGGACAGCACTAGAGGCCCCAGCCTGCCTGCCTCCCAGGGACCTGCCATGCAGGATGGGCTCTGCTAGGCTTGCAACCCCGAGGGAAAGGGCCGTTCTGTCTGATGGGTTTATTGCCCATCAGAGAGCTTCTAGCTTCTACCAGAGGACAGAAAACAGGAAGCACCACCTGCAGGGTTCAAAGTGAAGCCAGCTGGGCAGAGTTGTGAGCACCTGGCGGCAAGGCCGGTGTGATAGGGGAGGACCAGCAGCTGCCTCTTCAGCCACCCTGCCTTCTGGGAGGCTCCTGGAGCAGAGTGCCTGGGAAGCCCAGGTCCCATCCGCCTGAGCTACCCCTGCAGACTTGGTACACTGTGCTGGAGCCTGGCCTCAGCTCACGCCTCAAACTCGTTCACTCAGCCGCAGGGAGGGTGACAGTGGACGTGGCCCTGTCCACTCAAGTGCCTGCCCACCCTTCTGCGGCCTGCTCCCAAGTCCTCTGGGGTAACGCAGGGGAGGGCGGACAGAGATGAGACGTGCAGGGTGGGTGCTCAGCAAAGGCTGGCAGCAGGGCCTTGTGAAACGGGAGAGCTGGGGCAGGGCGGGTGCTTCCCCACAGCAGGGGCCAGGCCCTCTGGGGCTCCAGGACGCAGTCGAATCTGGGACAGGCGCCCCTGTAGTGCGGCGTCTCAGGTCCTTGGGTGGAGCACCCAGTCCCGCTCCTCCCGCTGTCAAGAAGCTGTGACAGAGCAGAGCAGAGCTGATGCCGGGCCCGTGGAGACCTCAGGCCTGCTGCTGGGAGCCTTGGACACGGATTTCCATGGGGCCTCAGGGCTGCAGCCACACAGCGGCCCAGAGCTCAGGTGGGAAGGCCTGTGCATGACATGAAATCTTTGCCGCTTCTTCTCTTTCTTAATTACCGGCCTAGCAGTTGCAGAGTTGAAATGCAGCTTAAAAAGCCTTTGTGAATAATTAGTGTCAAAAACACAAGATCTACAAAGCCATAAACTCACAGCTTGGTGATATTGCCAAGGACTAATTAAAAAAGAAGAAAGAAAATTTCCTTTCATGACCAGATTTTCAGCCCTGCCAAAGTTGAAGACAAGGCAGTTTGCAGGTGGTGCAGACACCACAGCAGCGAGTGGGGTGGCCAGCACAAAGATGGCGGCAGATGGGCCATGGTTGGGGAACATGGCACGCCACTAGGTAGTTGCCCGAGACTGCAGCTAGGACAGAATTCCACTGGGTGAGCGAGCTCATAGGGGCTGTCCTGGGCCCAGAACGATGGGCATCTTCACCCAGCAACTGTGGCATGGCCAGAGTCCCACACAGGAGTAGTGGTCCCTCATTCCTGCTGGTGGGGAGGCTGGGAACAGCCACTTCTGAAGCCTCAGAAGCTCGGGCTGCCAGGTCCCTCTGCACCTCCCGACACCCTCCCGCCATGGACCCCTAGGGGCTGCATGAGGCTTGTGCTAGGCTGAGACACAGTTCTTCTTTCAGCCCAGGCTTTTTGGTGCTGCTAAGAACTAAGCAGAAATCACAGCACCATCAGAGCAAGTGGCCTGGAAGCTTGGGAGAAAAATGGACCCCTGTCAAGAGGGATGGTGGCTGCTTCAGTCTTCCGATGCTCTGGCCATCAGCAGGGTGAGGGTGGGCTGCTGGGCTGTGTGCTGCCACACTGCTGTGTGCTGGGTAAGTCAGGCAGGTGGCAGGTGCCTCCCACATGTGTCAGAACTTGGTACAGACTACAGATTCCTGTGCTTCCAGCAACCGGCTGGCCACACTCCTGTGCGTCTTGCTCAGAAGCAGCTTTGCCCCTGGGGCCTGCCTCTGCCACGCCAGCAGATGAGCGGCAGAGCCCAGAACAGCTCTCCGGCTGCTCTTCACGTCAGAATGGTTGTGCAGGGGAACTTTCTGGAAGGCCGTGTCAGTCCCAGGGATGTTTTTAATCCACAGCCAGCAAAATGGCCTGGCACCACAGCACTCCAAGCTCAGCGGCAGACAAGCCGCCACATGCAGGTGCTCAGAGCGGCCCTGCGACTCCCACCCCACCATCAGAGCTGCCCAGTTCACCCATTCACGTGCACAATCCAACACCCTGCGAGCCCCCAGCTGGTTAGCACTCCCTCATCTGGCCTTGTGCCCCCTGCACTGTCGCCCTCACAGTCAGGCCTGGGTCTGTGCACCCGGGCCTGGTGCGGGACCTGGGGTCAGCGTCCAGCAGCAGTGGCAAAGGGCAGCAGCTCAGGGTCCAGCAGGGAGAGGACCCTCTTGAGCCCAGGCTGCTGTCAGCGAAGTGAGGTGGTGCGTTTAACAGAGCCTTCAGCTGCTGGGTGAGTGCACTGTGGACTTAGGGTACCCCTGCTGCTGATAGAAACATAATTTTTATGATGCTGTGTGAAACTGTGTAGAGGTTTCTCCCAGATATGTCAGGAGTTCAGGGAGTCAGGGAGGCTCTGAGGAGTTCACATGGAGCCGGGCTTACCAGGGGAGCGCAAGTTTGTCTGGCTGGAGGGGTGCGGAGAGGGGTGGGGAGACCTCCAGCAGCAGGACCACATGGGGGGAGTGCTGGGAAGGGTGAGCCGCCGAGGGTGGGGGCAGGAGTGGCAGGCGGCTATCTCTGTGCCAGAGCCACATTCTCCCCTACTCTCAGGTCAGCACCACCCCACAGCTTCGTTCTCCAAAGCTGTTTGGGGTGGCCTAGGTGCTTTGCCTTTCCATATTAATTTTAGACTCAGCTTGTCAACTTCTACAGTGAAAGCCTGCTCAGATTTTTTATTATAATCAAAATAGCAGGATTACAATCCTGCTAGGATTACATTGAACCTGCAGACCATCTGGGGGAGAATTGCCATCTCAACAACATCGAGTCTTCTGACCTGCCAGCGCTCTCTCAGCACTGCCTTCCAGGTCTCAGCCCACAGGTGTCATGCATCTTTTGTTAGATTTATCCCTAAATAGCTCATATTTTATGCTATTAAAAAAATTGTTTTTTATTTTCAATCACTTTGTTGCCAGTATATAAAAACAGTTTGCTTTTGTCTGTTGATCTTTTATTTTGCAACCTTGCTAACCTCATTAGTTCAAATAGCTGTTTAATATGTTCTTTGGGATTTTCTACATAGACAGTAAGGTTATCTGGGAATAAGGATCATTTTACTTGTACCTATCCAAACTGGATGCTTCTATTTCTTTTCCTGGCCTTATTTCCCAAGCTAGATCTCTAGAACAATGCTGAGCAGAGATGGTGAGAGTAGGTGTCCTCATCTTGTTTCTGGTCTGAGGGGGTAGCATTTGGTCTTGAGCCGCTAAGCACGGTGTTCAGTGATGCCCTCGGTCAGCTGATACATCTCTCTTGAGCCTAGTTTGCTGATAATTTTTATTTTTGAGGAACACATGTTGGGTTTGGTCTGATGGGTTTTTTTGTGTGTGTGTGCCTCTTTGGGGATGATCACATGGTTTTCTGTACTTTTACTTTGTTAATATGTTGACTTACTTAGATTGATTTTTCTAATGTCAAACCAGCCTTGCATTCCTGGATAGACCCTCTTGGTCAGGGTGTATCATCCTTTTTATGTGTTTGTGGACATGCTTACTGTTGCTTATTATTTTGTTTACAATTTTTGCATCTTTTTCCCTGAGGATTATTGGTCTGTGGTTTTGGTTTTTTCCTTGCTGTGTTATTGTCTGATTTGGGGATCATAGCAATGCTGGTCCCCAACTCAACAGAATGAGTTGTAAAGTGTTCCTTCTCTTCATTTTTCTTAGAGTTTATGTAGAGTTGGTATTTCTTCCTTAAGTGTTTGGAGAATTAACCATGAAAGCCATCTAGCCCTGGAGATGCCTCCATTAGGAGGTTTTGACTACACAGATGTGGGACTATTTAGGTTCTCCTTTGTGGTTGGCTTTGGGAGTTTGTGTCTTTCAAAGAACTTGTCCATTTTATCTGAGATGTCAGGTTTATTGGCATGGAGTTATTCGTGGTGTTCCCTGTCCTTTAGCCTGTGTCCTTGTTGACACCTGTAGAATTTGTAATGCGGTCACCTCTCTCTTAGTATTTAGTATTTGTGATACTGACAATTTGTATTTTCTCACTTTTATTCCTCATTAGTCCGGCCTGGGGTTTATCAATTTTATTAATCTTCTAAAAGAAACTATTTTTGGTTTTATTTTTGTATTGCTTTGCTGTTTTCTATTTCACTGATGTCTGCTTTGACCTATATTTCCTTTCTTCTGCTCACTTCGGGTCTAACTTGCCCTTTTTGTTTTAGTTTCTTAAGGTAAAACCTGAAGTCATTGATTTGAGCCCTCTCTTCTTTTTTAATGTAGACAGTGCTATAAATTTTTCCCCAAGTTGTGCTTTAGTAGAATTCCACAAGTTCTAATATATTATCTTCATTTAGTCCAAATTATTTACTATTTTCCCTTTTGACTTCTTTGACCTGTAAGTTATATAGAAGTATGTTAATAAGTTTCCAGATGTTTTGAAATTTTCCAGATATCTTTCTGTTAATGGTTTCCAATTTAATTTCACCATGGTCAGAGGTCTTACTTTGTATCATGTGAATCCCTTTAAGTGTATTAAAATTTGTTTTAAAGTCGAGAATGTTGTCTATCTGGGTAAAGGTGAAATAATGTGTATTCTGCTAGAATGTGCTAAATGTCAGTCAAGTTTTTCAATAGTCTTATCAAATTCTCTATACCCTTGCCAATTTTCTAACGGTATTGAAATCTCTGAAGATAAGTATGGATTTGTCTATTCCTTCTTGCATTTCTACCAGTTTTTATTTCATGTGTAAATTAATCACTTTATGATTTTGAAATGACCTTTATCCCTGGTAATATTCTTTCCTTTGAAACCTACTTTGTCTAATATTAACTTAACCACTCCAGCTTTTGGCTTCTGTTAGTGTGGTATATGTTCACCCTTTTACTTCTAAGCTGCTTGTGTCTTCATATTTAAAGTATGTTTCTTACAAGCCACATATACCTGACTCCTAAACAACACGGGGGTTATTGGTGCCAACCCCCCCCACCTCCACACAGTCAGAAATCTATATTTAATCTTTGACTCCTCAAAAACTTAATACTAATAGCCTGCTGTTGGCCAGAAGCCTTACCGCTAGCATAAATAGTTGACTAACAACGTGTTCTGTGTGTTATGTGTATTATATCCATAATCCTGCAATCAAGTAAGCTAGAGAAAAGAAAATGGTTTTTCAAATGGTCGCAAATCTCCAAATAATTTTCCAGTACATTTATTGGAAAAAGTCATGTCATAAGTGCACCTGCACAGTTTAAACCCACCTTGTTCGAGGGCCGCCCTAGTTGAACCCTGCCTTCATATGGTGTGAGAATCTCTGCGGTCCCATGGGCATCCCAGGACTGTTTACATCTCAGACGATCGCTGCTTGATTAGTTTGAGCCTATCATCTCATTCGGTTTCTTTTTGTCTTTGTTCATTTGTTCCTCTTCTTCTGCTCCTTTTGGATTATTTAATACTGTACAGACGCATGTATCCCCTTTTTTGGCATATAGCTTTATCGCTGTCTCGTCACTTTATCATGCTCACCCTGTCACAGTCCACCCCCAGTGATGTATGCTTCATGCAGAGCCTCAGCGCAGGGTTCCTACCGCCACCGGCTCTGTGCATACTGCCTGAGTCCTGCCCTTGAAATGTGCTTGTTTATAGATGTTATAAACCTCAAGATACATTGTTACTATTTCTGTGTAAATAGTTATCTCTTAAAGAGACAGAGAACAGTTTCAGTTTCTCACATTCCTGTGTGCACTGCCCCCATTCCTCAGCAAGGTGCTCTTCATTCTCAAGGCGGCCCAGCCTCCCTCTCCAGTCCCTCCTGTGCCGAGGGCCTCCTCAGACAGTTCTTGCAGGACCAGTCAGATGGCCTGGATTCCTCAGCTCTGCATGTCTGGAGAAGCCCTCCTTTTTTTGAAGCTGCCTGGTGCACTGGTGTTTTCTGTGCTTCCACGGATGCATCCCTGGCCGCCGGCCCACTGTTCTCACAGAGGGGCCTACTGTCACCCCTGCCTTCGCTCCTTGTGAAGTGAGTTTTTCACTGTTTTTAAAACTTTTTAGTATTGGTTTTGAGCAATTTGATTATGGTGTATTTAGTTGTTATTTTCTTTGTTTAATTTCTGTGCTTGGGCTTCATTGAAATTCTTGGATCTGCCAGTTTATAGTTTTCATCACACTCCAAATGTTGGAGGATGTTATTTTTTCAAGCATTTTTCCCCTGGCCTCCCGTATTGATTATCCACCACTGAGTAAGATTTCCCCCAAACCTAGTGCTCATGGTTTCCAAAGGCCAGGATCTGAGTGTGCATAGCCAGGTCCTCTCCCAGGGTCCTCACGACTGCGAAGCTGTCGGCCAGGCCCTTGCTGATGTCTGGTGTCCACTGGGGAACAGGTGGCTCCCAAGCCTGCCCATGGGAGCAGCTCACACAGTAGCACTTGCTTCACCAGAAGGAAAAACCAGAGAGTGAGCACAGGTGCAAGCACCATCGCCATGGCACACCCAGCAGTGAGTCCTGTCACTGTTACCATATTTTCTGTTAGAATTAAGTCACACTGGAGGGGATAGGGTTGCACAGGAGGCAAATGCCTGCAGGCAGGGGTCCTTGAGCCCTGCAGAGGAAGCTGGCCACACACCTCTTGGGCCTTTCCTGTGGCGGCACGTGTCACGGGGCCCAGGAAGGGGCCCACAGCTCGCTGATGTGCAGCTTTCTTTTTTATCCTCTCTTCCAATCTATGGCCTCTGTGGCTGTCCTCCCGTTCACTAATCTCGCCTCCGCAAGGTCTACTCTGCCATTAGTTCCCCGCACACTTTTCCCCTCTCACACTAGTTTCACATGTACAAGTCCAGTTTGGCTGCTCTCCACACCTTAGTGTCTCCAGCCTTGTGAGCACGTGGGGTGAGTTACAGTAAGTGACAACATCCTCTGCCGATGCTGACGTCAACACAGTCGGAACTCCGCTTCAGTTGAGTGGTTTTTCTCTTGGCTCTGAGTCACGCTTTTTCCTGCGTTTGCCTGTCATCTTTGAGGGATGCCAGAGCCAAATCTCACCTTGTTGGGGGCTATTTTTTGCTTCCTGGTGACTATTGCTGGGCTTATTCAGGGGTGCAGGTAATGGCTTGGAGGCAGGATGATGTGCTCCAGCCTTGGCCCATATGTGTGAGCGGGCCCAGAGCAGCCGTGGCCAAGTCTGGTTCTGCTATTGCTGAGGGTAACCCTTCTCCCTGCCTGCCCTGGGCACCACACCTGTGCAGCTTTCTGCCATGGCTGGGGAGGCAGGCACTGTTCCCAGCTCTGGGTGGTGTTTGCTCTAATCCTGGTCTCAGGGTCCCTTACCCTCATGTGCTGTGAAGTCCCCTCTGCACCACCCTCTCAGCAAGGCTGTCATCCCGGGCGCTCCGTCCGGCACCCTGCGGCCACCCTGGTCTCGCCAACCCAGAGAGGCCCTCAGCCCTGCCTGGGCCCCCACTGTGCCGAGGCTCTCAAGGGGTCAACGTGGCCATCACAGGGCCTCTCTCCCCCCAGGGCCGCCTCCTCCCAGCCTCTCCCTCCAGCACAAAGGCTGGGGAGCGGGTGTGGACAGTGCCAAGGTAGGAGCAGTTGGGCTTCAGAGAAAGCAGGGCCACCCGGGGCTGTGTCCAGTTTGGTACACATTACCCACAGACCTGGACCTGGCATTTTCCTGCCACCACGAAGACAGCTGCCCAAGAGCCTGCTACCCCGGCTCTGGTGGTGCCAGCTTCCCCTTAAAGCAGGGGGAGCTCCTCTCAGGAAGCCGGTGGACAGGCCAGGTTTCTGAAAGCACATGGAGAGTGGCCCAGGGCTACCCTGTGCCCCCAGCCGCCTCCACCCCAAACCAGGTTACGGGAGTAGGTGAGTCCTGGGAACAGAAGAGACAGGGCAGGCCGGGCCTGCTCACATGGGGCAGGTGGGAACCAACAGTGATCAGAGCCACAGGAACGATGGGGTGCAGCAGCCAAGAAGGCAAGGCTGTGAGGAGAGGTGGGGCCATGGCTCGGTCCAGTGTGACTGAGACGCGCTGAGCCCACTGGCACCAGGTGTGGGGACGACCTTGGGCCAAGCAGGCCAGTGGCCCTGCCTCCAGAAGGGGAGGCACACTGTGAATGTGGGTCCCCTGCCACACAGGGACCCTCAGGTGCTCTGTCCCACTGCAGCTGTCCCGCCTCCCCACGGGCAGCACAGAGCAAATTCCACTGGCTCCGGCGAGGCCCACTGCCCTTCTGGGCTGTTCTCTGGTGCCCAGGCTCAGAGGTGTCCACCTGCTCCTGGTTCCTGACATTTCCCCTGTGTTTTCTTCTGAGTTTCGTAGCTAAGCCCATGAGACATTTGGGCGTCATGTGGGTGTGAGGCTGAAGGTGGGGTGTCGTCCCCAAGGGTGCTGCTCCGGCACCAGCTGTGGGGAGGCTGCCCCTCCACTCACATGCATGGCTGGCGCGCTGGGGGGCAGCCGCGCCTGGGCTCGCTGTTTGTCCGTGGGCCGCCCACCTGCCAGCACCAAGACCACATCTGTGTGCCGGCCGTGTGCACTCTTCCCAGTTGGGGGAGTGTTCTCATCAGGGATGGTTGTTGAATCTTGTCAGACACTTTTCCATGTCGTTGGTGGGATCTTGTGGCTTCTTCAGCCTGTTGTTAGGGGGTCACGCTGATTGACTCATACTCGCTCGTGCGTTGCTGGATCGCGTTCACTGACATGCGTTGAGGGTTTTGCATCAAGTTCACGAGAGGCTGTGGTCTGGGTCCTCGCGCCCTCCACACGGGCTTTGTTGGTTTTGGCATCGGGTTAACAGTGAGAGGAGACACGCTGCCTCTTGTGTGTTTTTGGGGAGGAATTGTTTAAACTGGTGATAATTCTTACTTCAATGTTGAATAAATTCTCCAGTGAAACCCTCTGGGACTGGAGATTTCTTTGTGAGGAGCTTTTTAATTATAAATTCAATTTATCGCATGGGCATAGGACTGCTCAGGTTATCTACTTCATCTTGGCTGAGCTTCAGTACTACGTGGTTTTCAAGTTTTGCTCAGTTCTTCCAAGTTGTCGTTTTTATGAGCATAAAGGGTTTTTTGTGGTGTTTTCTCATTGCTCTTTCAATAGCTCCAGGATCTGTTTCGTTGCTGATACCGGTAACTTCTGTCTTTTCTCTCCTTGCTTTGTCAGTCTTGCCAGAGGCTCACCGGTCTCACCACCGGCATTCAAGCCACTGCCTCATGTCTCAGCGGCTCTCCTCCCCTCTCCGTCACCCCCTCCCCTTGCAGCCTCAGCTTTGTGCTTCTCTCCCAGCTAGGAGGCAGGGAGGAGGCCCCGAGGCAGGGTGTCCCCTCCTTTCCGAGCACCCAGCGCCTGTACCCTTTGTCTACGCCAGGCGTGCCCCACAAACCAAGTGGTGCTACCTCACCTGCACCCAGTCCCTCGGTGTTCAGTTCCCCTGGACTCCTCCCAGCCCCGTGGGTCAGTGGGCCTGTCTGCTCACCTCCACGCACCCCAGGACTTCCTTGCTTTCCCCCTTGCCCTGTTTCATGGGCTCTTCTCTCCTCCCGGGCACCACAGACGATTCTCAGATGGGCCTCATGCCCAGGAGAGCGGCACTTGCATTCCCTCCTACAGTCGCGTCACCTCTTGAATCCCAGTTGGCTGGGTCAGGCTCTGCGCCCACACCTGCAGTGTCTCACTCTGATTCCTCCCCTGTCCTCCATCAGTGGGACCCTCTTCAGTGGCCTCAGCACAGGGTGGCCGCACATGGGACAGGAGCCCTGTCGCCCGCCATGACCTGCGAGCATTGCCACCCCTGCACTTGGGGGCACAGTGGCCTTTGGGGGAGGGGGTCTCTGCTCTCTGGGGGCAGCTCCTTGCTCCGGGCATCTGCTAAAGGAGCATCATGAAGTGCCTGCATGCCGTCCCCCCACTGGGACACTGGGGGCTGGAGGGGTGGCCAGACTGCATTTAACCAGCCCCGTGGAGCAGGCAGCACGTGGGCCTGGCACACTTCAGTTTAGAGCGACCACAGCAGCTGGAATAGGAACCCAGGGCCATTTGGCCCTAAAATCGGGGCTTTCACTGCCCAGATACCACCAGTGCCCCCACACTGGTGCTTCTCCACCGCTCTGGGGATACCTCCCATGGCAGCCAGGCCTCAGCCTTCTGGTCCAGGCTGATGCCTTCAAAGCGGACCCGGCTGTGCTGTCTGGTCTGAGGTAAGGCCAGCCTACAAGCGGTGGGACCTTCGCTGTGGCTGAGTACCTCGCTCCCTGGGGGGCGCCCGCTGGCCACACTGCAGCCTGTCACTTTCACGCGCTGGGCGCAGAGAGTGCAGAAGCACAGCCAGTCAGCCCATAAATATTTGTAGCCACCACCAGCATGACTTACTGGGCAATTTGCTTTTTAAAAAATTGCTCTCTAATTTTAAGTGAACAGCCCCTAATTAGAGTGATTTACAAGGTACCTGGGGACCAGTGGTATTTGAGCATACCAAGCATGGGGCAGAGATTGATCAGCTCAGCATGATTCAGCAGCGCATCCTGATAACACTGCCGCTCTGAGTGGGACGTGGGCCTTCCAACAGGAGGGCGCCCATTAGGGGCGGGGCTAAGCAGGGAGGCCCTGGGGTGTGCATGGGGTGGCGCAGCTTCTCCGCGGGGGCAGACGGGCCGCAGTCGCTGGACATGCCTTGGTTTGGGTTGGGATGAGGAAGCCGCGCTGGCCCAGTCACACCTGGCTTCCTGCATGCCCCCTGTTGCTGCCAGCAATGCTCCCAGATGTCAGGGGCACAGCCGGTGCCTTTGTGTCCTCCTGGAACACCTCTAGGCACCAAGTGGGCGCCCTGGGAATGCTGGATGGCTGGGCTGGGCTTCCAGTTACACTGCGCCGTCTCATCAAGACTGGCGGCTGTGAGGCTGGCAGCTAGGAAGGACGCCCGGTTCCCAGGAGGTTTGGTGAACACCCCACAGACTCCCGGGCTCCGGGGAGGCACCCAGCTAAGGCCGTCTTCAGTGGGAGCTGCCGCAGACCACCTCCTGGAGAGCTGCCAGCCCGCTGGCCGGCCCTGCCCCCACTCCTGCTCCAACAACTGCAGGAGAGTCAGCACTCTGACATTTAAGGGGAAAAATCAGAATCAAGAGCAGAAGGCAGAAATGAACAGATTTTCTTGGTAAAAGGTCAGAGTGGTTTCTCTTACTTTTGTTTAAAAATGGTTTGTGTTGAACTATGACAAGGCTAAACGCATTGACAGCAGGGAGCAGGGTCGGCAGCCTAGGGGGGAAGGCGAGGCCTGGAGACAGTGAGGGAGCAGACAGGGAGGCCCTTGCCTGGAGCGCCACAGCAGCCCTGGGGTTGGAAGTCAGAGGGCCACCGGGGCAGAGCTGGAACCAGCACCAGCCCCTTCTTGGCCTCCCAGAGGGACCCCCACCCCCAGGGCCCGTCCAGGCCTGGTCTGCTCTGGGCATCAGGTTGGGGGGTGCTGCATAAGGGGACACTGGGGGCAGGTGTGGGCTCTACGCTCATCAGGATGGGCCTGGCGTGAGGCCTGCTCATCTCACATGCAAGTGGGAACCAACAGAGGCCCAGAGCAGCCTGCCCTGTAGTTCCTGGGGGGTGGGGAATGCCCACCAGCTCCTGGGCAGAAGGGAGCTCTTCCAATAAAAACCTGCTGAGTTGCAGTTCACCCTCACACACACAGTCCAGCTGCTCGGTGTCCAGAGCTTCAGTCCACCACAGTTGCCCACAGAGACGCCCTGTACCCACGGTGGTCACTCCCCTTCCTCCCTCCCAAGTCCCCATTGCACCCCCCGCCCTGGCCACCCTAACACCCTGTCTCGCGGGTTTGCCTGTCCCGGACACTTCATGCAAGTACATCACACGCATGGTCTTTGTATCTGGCTTAGCACGTGTTTTCAAGGCTCATTCACGGTGCAGCCCATATCCTGCTCATTCCTTCGTGGCCAAGTAGCGTTCCCCTGACGGCCCCCACCATTGGCTCACCTACCCACCCAGCCCGTCCTGGCTCCTGTGAACATTGCTGCTGCAATCATTCGTGTCCACAGCATGTGGGCATGTGCCCTCCTGTGTCTCAGGCACGTGCCCAGGAGCAGAACTGCTGGGTTGTCCGAGGAGCCCCCAGCCCTCACCAGCACATGTTACTGTCTGGCTTGGATTACAGCCATCCCTGGGGGTGCAGAGGTGGCCCTCCATGGCCTCCAATTCATTTCCCTAATGACTGCTGCCCTGGTGCTGTTGTGCATGGTTACTGGCCATTTGTGTATATTCTTAGAGAAATTCTGCCACCAGCTCACTGGCCTGCTTTCTAATTGGATCATTTCTCTTTGTGGTTGAGCTCATGGAGTTGCCAGTAAATTCCAGATACATGGTTGGAGAGGCTGCATCTCGTGGGGTTTCTGCAGGCTGAGAGAACCTGTCTGCCTCTCGGACCCAGGAGGCACTGGTGCTCACTGGTGTCATTATGAGTGCCATGGGGGCAGAGCCAGGAGGTGGGCAGCAGACAGGCTGGGATTGGCAAGGAGAAGCCTTCCTGGAGGGAGCTGCATGAGGCGGAGGGGCCCCAGCGTCAGGAGTGTACATGCGTCACTACGTATGGCCCTGGCGGTGTCCCTTCCAACCTGGGAACTCTCCAAACTGGGTGTTTGCCGTGGTCTGGCAGCCCCTCCTGGTGTCTGGGGGTGTGGGGGGCTGCTGGCAGGCACCCAGGGGGAAGGGAGGGTGGGAGGGAGGGACGATGGGGGCACTGTGAACCCCCTGCCCCCATGCTTGGGCACCCTGTCCTCCACTCACCTGGGAGCATCTCCTGCTGCCTGGCCCTGTGGCACAGGCCCAGCTCTGCCACGCCCCGGTCCAGCCCTGAGCCCTTTGCCCCCGTTTGCACACAAGGGGACGACCAGCTGGCTTGGGGGAGCCCTGCCCTGTCACCTCATGTTTGGAAACTGCTCTCCCGAGTCACCGTGGCGTGGGCCGCCCTACCTCCTGGCATTCCCCAGTTAAAAGCAACACTGGTCTGAGGAGGCAATAAAAGGAATGGCCCGGCCCCCATGTTCCTGGAGCTGGTGCCCCTCCCCCACCCAGGCTCCCCAGGGCTGCCTGCCCCCCCAGCCCCATTCCCTGCTGCCTTTCCTGTCCTGGCCCCTGGTGGGACTCCCAGAACCTGCAGGCCAGCAGAGCTTCAGATCCTCCCTCGTTACACAGGCAGGGAAACTAAGGAACAGAGGGGCATTTCCGGCAAGACCCATGAGGGTTAGCTTCCCAGCAGCGCTGCCAGGTGGGCCCCCTCCACTCTGTGGCCGAGGCCACGTGACCAGGAGGAGGCCCAGTTTGACTTTGGTTGGCTGACCCCAGAGGAGCCCTGCGCTGGCCGCGCCCAGCCCAGTCCTGTGTGTCTGCACAGAACGCCCAGGGCCATCTGCCAGGCTTTGCCGTGGCAGCCCCATCGTGACCCGGGCCTGACCGCTCCTCTGTGGACTGGCTCAGGGTGGCGGGTGGGAGCATCCCCATCTCTCACTGTTCTCAGGGCAGGGGGGTCTGGCGATGGGGGGCAGCTGACCCGGGGAGCTGGGGTCCTCGCCCCACGTCCAGTCTTCAAGATTCCAGAAACAGGGCAAGACCCCACCCACCAGGAAGGGCCTGCCCCTGGAGGATGTGGCTCTGCTGGGCGTGGGGCAGGCCTTCCCTCTCTGTGCCCAGCTCTGGTGGGCCAGCGGAAGCCAGGACAGCCGGCCTGCCTGGGCAGACCTGAGGGGTTTGGCCCAACCCCCCGCCGGGCCAGCCCTCCTGGGGCAGCTGGAGGGGCCGGCCCCCAGGCCCCTCACCTCCTCACACCTGCTCCGTGTCTCCCACCCACGCTGCAGGCCACAGGACCCGCGGGCGCCAAGATGCAGCTGCTGGAGACGGAGTTCTCAGGTGCCGTACGGGAGCTCATTGAGCTGCACCTGCTGCGCCAGGACAGCATCCCGGCCTTCCTCAGTGCCCTCACGCTCGACCTCTTCAGCCGCCAGACCGTGGCCTAGCCTGCTGCCACGCGCAGGGCTCGGCTGTCCCCTCAGCCTCTGGAGGTGGCGGGGGCAGCCAGCTGGCCAGGACCTGCCCCACAGGGCCAGCTGCCCATCCCACCCGTTCGCCCCAACACAGATGGCCTCCTCAGCCAGGCAGGCAGCAGCATGGTGCGATGGGGTCGCTGAGCCCTGTCCCAGTCACCCTGCCCAGGCAGCCTGCACCCCATGCTCAGGACCCTGAGGGCCCACCTCTAGCCAGCAGGCGCTATGATGCTCAGGGCTGCCCACTCGGTGGGAAGGGCCACCACCTTCTCTTTTCTTCCTTCCTGGAAAATTCTGCTCTTGGAGGTGGCCTGGAAGGGCAGTGTTTGGGGGTGGGCCCGCTTCCTGTCACCTCCCCCAACTGTCCCCCCACCCACATGCCAGGAGCCTGGTGGGTGGACCTGGGGCGGCCAGGCAAAGTCCCTGGGTCCTTATGAAATAAAGCTTTCTCTCTGCCACCCCGCCTGGCTCACCATATGGGTGTGTGTCTGAGCCCCGATGTCACAAGCTTGCTGTGCTGACACTCATCCTGGCCCCAGGGCAGCCCCTGGCCACTCAAAAGCCCCACACAGGTCCAAGCCCCAGGGAGGCCCCAGAGGATGCAGCGGCGCCAGCCTCTGCTCCCCGAGGGTTAGAGGTGTGCCTTGCACATGTGCACGCAGCCTGCATACAGCAGGCACTCAGATGGGACGGCTGCGCGTCCTCAGGTCCCAACCCGCCAAACCGACCAATGACCCTCACAATCTGCGACCTGGGGAGCTGGCCCCTTCTGGGGATGCTGGCAGCAAGGGCTGCCCACAGGCATGCTCTCCCCTTCATTCAGTGACCTCAGGACACCGACCTCCAACCTGTCACACTAGGGTTTGGGGGATGCATGGAGCCTCCTGGACTGGGGGGGCTCCTGGCAGGCTGGGTTCCCTCTCTATCCAGATCCCTAGGCCAAGGTCCCTGCAGACCAGGGCTCAGGGTGGGCACACGTGGGGGCCCACACTGAGGGAAGGGCCCACTGTCCAGGGGCTCAGTTCAGGGGGCTGGGGCAGTGCCTGCCACCCATCACTGCCAGGCACCGACGGGTCTCCTGGTATCGGAAGCCAGAGCAGCCATTGGCCCCACCTCACCAGCCAGCTCCGCCGGGTGAGTCCTGGGGCTGCGCCAGGGGAGGGTCAGGCCAGGGTCCAGCTGATCCCCAGAGCCTGGGAGTGCGGCAGAGAGTGCCCTGCATGCCATTTCCAGATGTGCACCTGGGGAGGCTGGGGCTGCACTCCCAGAAGGGCCAGAGGAGACCTGTGTTCGGGTCGGAGCTGCCCAGTCCTGAGCTTACAGCGTGAGCATGTGCCTCACAGAGAGCGGGCCTGGCCTGGCCCCGGCTCACCAGCAGGGGCGGCTGCATGACTGCAAGGTTCCTGCAGGACCCAGGGACCCTGCTCATGAGGTCACAGTGCAACGCTGGGCCTTTGCTGGTCGCAGACACAGCCAGTCTGAGTGGGGCTCAGCCAGCCCACTCCCCTCAGATGAGTTCCAGTGTCCTCACACTGCTCGAGAGCCCCCGCCAGCTCACCTTGGGGCCAAGTCCCCCACCAGCCTCCATCATCACCAGTGGGGCAGTGTCACTGTGTCAGAGCTGCCGCCCCGCGTTGGAGGTGGGCTGAGCCTTGGAAGCAGCTGCTCACAGGGGTCCTGGGGGTCACAGTGAGTCCCCAGCTGGGGGCCTCAGGGCAGACCTCAAAGCACATTCGTTCAGTGCTTCACTCAGGCTGTGTTGTCCAAATGGCCGTGTGCACAGTGCTGCTCCAGGTGCTGGGAACCGCCAGCACAGAGCAGAGCCCCTACCTTCTCTCTGTTCCACCTGAAGCCTTCCAGGCTGAGGGGCAGGGGTCTGAGCCTGCAGGCCTCTTCTCTGAGCCTGGTACTGCCCTCCCTCTACTCTGAGCCTTTGTGGGAGGAAAGGCTGGGACCATGGGGCTGGGGGACCACGCTTCTCTCTCCTCTCCACCCCCACCCATGCCCAGGAGCAGCTGGAGGCCAGCCAGCTGGGCCCAGGTGTGCTGAGAGCATGTCTGTGTGGACCGGCCTCCCACCCAGTGCCCACATGTGGGCCAGCCCGGGGTGGACAGGCGGGGCCCAGGAGGCCCACCCACCTCCAGATAGCATGCCTGGGGCGACCTGGGGGCAGAGATACAGCTGACTACATCACCTGCCCTGAGGAGTTTATCACATCCTCCTCCAGGGCACAGATGACCAGGGGAGGAGGCACAGACCAGCCTGGGGCCGTGCTTCCTCCCAGCTCCCCGCCAGGCCACAGGAACTTCCAGCTCTGGCAGACCCCACTTCCGCCAGCTCATTAGTGGGCGCCCCCGATGCTAAGTGGTTCTAAGCTGCTAATGACTAATTCTAAGGGATTAGTGCCACAGCAATGAACTCTAATTGTCAGGGTGTAACAGGATTTGGTGCACTGAGGGCCCCTTCCAGCTCCCGAGGCTCCAGGGGTAAGGGGTACAGCGCCGCCTGCTGGGGTCTCTGCGGGACCCTGCCCGGGTGCCAGGGAGACCCGTAAGCGTTGATCACTGCTGCTCTCCCTCCTGTGCTGGAGGTGAGCAAATCACTGGGCCCTCCAGCTCCTCAGGATGGTGTGGACTGCGACCAGCAGCAGCAGCTGGCTAGACGCGCGTTCTGGGAACCAGCTCCACAGGCTGAACCAGAAACTGCATCTGACTCGGGCGCAGCTCCATGTTGCACAGCTCTCCCCAGATCAAAGCTTCCCCATTTACAAAACTCCTCCCAACTGTGAGCTTGTGCCCATCCCATAATGATCCTGCACGCTGGGATTGTCAGGGGAGAAAGCCAAAGTCCAGTCAGGGCAGGGACTTGCCTCAGGTCATGTGCGACTCCGTGTCCAGCCTGGACCCGACCCAGGCCTCCTGACCAGTCCGCAGCCCTTCACAACCCCAGCTTTTGGCTTAAACTGGCCCATTTCCCTCAGGGATAAAGGTCACAGGACGCCAGAGCTAAGCAAAGCCTGGGCCTCTGTCCCAGGGCAGCCTTGGGGGCAGGGGTACTCGGGCCCAGAGAGCACAGAATCCAGGGCCACGCAGGTGGGAGTGTGTGCATGTGTGTACATGCAGGGCTGTGCATGTGTGTGTGTTTGCATAAGTGTGTGCATGCGTGACTATCACATGTACGTGCACATGTGTGTGCAGTGAGGACAGGTGGCTTTCCCAAATTGCTTAAATTCCTGTTTCAGGCCCAGAGAGGGTTGGGGCCTTGCCTACAGTCACACAGCACAAGAAAGCCAAGGATGAGCAGTGGGGCCTCATGCAGACACCATCTGGCCCAACCTGCTGTCTGTCTCACTTTACATTTTCTCTAACTGTACAATTTTAATGCATTTTAAATGTAAAAACCTTCCAACCATAGAAATGTAGAATAAAAAGAAAAAGTCCCTTGGCTGCATCCCAGCCCCTCCTGTTGGGGGGGGTGCGGATCCACACCTGCCACGTGGACTTACAAAATACAGTGTGCTTTCAGTGGTTTGTGTGGTTTTTAAAATACCTGGACTGCTCTGCAGCTTGGTTTTCTCACTTAACAATTGTCTTGGAAATTTTCCATGAAAGCATCTACTGATGTACTTCATTGGGTTTTTGTTATTTCCAAAACATGTAAAAGAAATTTATCGAATAGGATAACTGCCAAAACACCAAATCCTTGCTTTAAAATAAAGGGGACAGCATTTCTCAGCACTTCCATAGTTCCAGACCATTTTGGTTATTACTGTAAAAAACAAGCCAGGCCAAACCAAAACAGACAGAAAACTAAGTTCCAGATTCAAATAAATAAGCCAGTCCTGTCCCCACCCTACTCAGCATACCATTTGCCAACCCTTACTTTTCAAGAATGAGCAGTAGGTATGGGAGTGTTTCTGACTGGTCAGTATTTCTGAGACCTCCTGGACCCCCACGTCCCTCGGACGTGCCAGTCCCAGGCTCAATTTGCTGTTCCCATCTCTCCTGGCTCACCTGTCATGGGCTGAGTTGTGTCCCCCAGCACCCACATGTTGAAGCCCCAGCTCCCAGTACTCAGAAGGGACTGTATTTGGAGCAGGGCCTTTATGGAGGTGATTTAAGGTAACGTGGGGTCATTGGGGTGGGCCCTGATTCCACAGGGCTGGTGTCCTCAGGCGATCAGGATGCAGACACGCACAGCGGGGCAGCCATGTGAGGATGGGGAGAAGACGGCACCCACACACCCAGGAGAGGCGCATGAGGAACTGGCCCTGCCCACACCTGGGTCTGGGATGTCCAGCCTGCAGACCTGTGAGAAACACATTTCTGTTGTTTAAGCCCCAGGTGTGTGGTCCTGGGTTACATCAGCTAAGACACCCTCACTTATGTGGACCCTGCCTGCCCCCATCCCCTGCACCAGACTTACTCTTTATGGCACTTATTCCCACCTGGCACCTACTTTATGCGTATTTATAATACAGACAAATCACATGTGGTGTAGCATGTTACATGGAGTGTATGGAGCATGCACATCTCATACGTATGGTCTGTAAGATACATGCATATCACAAGTAGAGAATGCATATCACATGTACGGATAGTGTGCATATTACAAATAGTAGTTTACATGTTATATGTGTATATAATACACACCATACATGGTATATTCTGTATACTTTTTCACCCATGTAGTATCTTGAGCACCCATAGAATAGCACTGATAGAAATAACACAACCACATATGATTGAAAATTTTTTAGCAGCCACCTTTGAACTGTAGAAGAAACAGTTGAAATTAATTTTAATGCACTCATTTAACCCAATACATCGAAAATGTTACATCAACTTGTGATCAATATAATTAACAAGACATTCGTTTACCACACTTTGTGGCCCTGGGTTTTGGAAATCCAGCGTCTTATTTACACTTCCCGCCTCTCTCAGTTTGGACCAGCCACACGCCAGGTGCTCCACGGCCACTGTCCAGGCCAGGACTGCTTGGCAAAACGGGGGCCTCGCCTTGTCCACCCAGGCCCCGGTCCCTGACTGCCTGGCTCCCTCAGGTGCTCAGTCTTCACTGGCGAACACAAGCATGTGAAAGGCACCATCAGACTGTGTCCCTGTTTGACTAATAACAGAAGCGGCCGTCCTGGCAGGTCACCCAGGAGTGCGTGGAAACTGGCAGAGCCAGGGAGCAGTGAGCCACGTCCAAAGACTGGTCGGAGCCGAGCTCCCTCCAGACAACAGCCAAGCACTGGCCTGGACACCAGGCAGCTGCTCCATGCTGGCTCCACCCCGACCCGCACGCTGCTCCAGGCAGGTGTCCCCCACCTGAGCCTCAGTCTCCACATGTGGAAAGTGGACTGATGAGGGCCTGGTGGGGGGTGGCAGAGGCAGCTTGAGGCCATCGCTGGCAGCCCCCTCCCCGGCCCAGGCTCCATGTGTGGCCTCTTTAGTGCAACACTATAATTAGCTCAATTACCAACAGCCTTCATGCCTTTTTTCTCTTGCTTTTTTTTAACTTAAAATGGAAATTAAATTTTGCACCAGGTTTACAGGCTGTTAACGGAATTCACTAATCAAACCCCAACACCACGTCCTTGAAAATGAGAATTTAAAAAGGTCTTCATTTGCATATTCATGTTTTTAATAGGGTTCAGAAGGTATATTTGCAACTGATGAAAGGATTAATTAAATCTAATTTGCATCGGTGGCATCCTTAACCCCTTCTGAACTGGCCCAAGGCGGGAGGGCCCTGTGGGACACAGGGACTGGGGGCCCCCCAGCAAGTGGCGAGAGGGGCCCAGCTCGGGCTCCCCTCCCTGGCACACAGCCCTGAGAGCCGGAACACCCAGGGGTCCCACAGCAGCCACGACGGGGGCCTGGCCTTCCCAGCTGCTCCCACGGCAGCCCTGGCAGGGTGGCCGTGGTTTTTCTACTTAAAACAAACATAGCTGGGATACCTTTTTATAGCATTCATGTCTGGCCACTGGAAAATGTAGGAACACCCCAAGAAGAGAAGGGAGACCGCTTGTTGCTCCATCACCAGAGACAGTCCAGGCGCACTTTGGATGTCTTGCCCTCCGGGCCTGTGCCCATGGATGCCTGGGCACGCGTGTGTGCACTGCCCGCACGTGCACGTGTGTGCACAATTGCCTCTCCTCCTGGGCCTGACGCTCTCGGGCATGTGCCCAGCCAGCGTCTGCATATGCTGTTCTGCCGTCTCGGGTCCCTTGACGTGCCAGCCCAGCACCTGAGTCACCGCCTCCAACAGCAGAGCCTGTGGGCTGCTGTGCTCCTACCCTTTGTGGGAATCAGTTTCCCCTTCTTGTTATGATTATTGTCACTGGCGGTGCTGCCCAGAGTGCCCTGGCCACACGGTCACGAGGTCACAAACACCCCCTGGGGAATCTTCAGGGCTAAAGGGCAAGGATATCCAGAGGTCCTGGCACACACAAATGACCTCTCTCCAGTTTGCGCTCCCCAGGGCATCGTCCTCTGGGGACACAGGCCCAGAGATTCTGCAGAGCAACCCCATGCGGTTGGCCAGGTGCAGGGGATTATGGACAGACAGGAGGCCAACTGTGCAGCTGGGGGGCCTCCTGGGAAGTGGGCCCAGAATGGGAAGGACTCAGCAGAGTGCACAGCTCAGAGGCAGCAAGGAAGCCAGCCGGGTGGGTGGCAGAGGGGTGACAGTGGACGCCATGTGTGCCAAGGATGCTGAACTCCAGCCCCAGGAGGAGCACCAGCCCGCGGGCCGGCCCTCGCCTCCTGGGACCCCAGCAGAGCTGCGGTCCCAGGGGCTGTGACCGTCCCCGTCTGGCTCACAGTCTGTCCATTGGGGCTGATGGCCTGCAGGCCCAGATGTAGATGGACTGATTTCCCGGCAATGCTCCCCTGGGGGGAGCCCATGCCCTAGGACTGGGGTGAGTTTGAGAGGGAGTGGGACCCTGCAGGCCAGGCTGGTCGGAAGATAGCAGCGACCCCAGAGAGGCAGCCCAGGGCCCCGTGAGCACCAGCGCAAAGAGCATGTGTGGGATAGGCATCTGGTGAGCAGATGAGGGCTGCTCCACTGAGGCTCACACCACAGGCTCAGCCCTCACACACCCTGTGATGAAGCCACAGGACCAGCCAGGCCGGGCCCCAACTCCCCCATTTCTAGGTCCTCAGGACGATCTGTGTGGGGTCTGCTCAGGCTCCTAGTGCCACGCCACCGATGGGGCAGCTTAAACAGCGGGCGTGTGTTTTCAGGCACCTGTTGCTCCTGGCGAGGGCCTCCTGGGTCGCTGTGACCTCACAGAATGCTGGTGTCGCCTCTGCTGCAGGGGGCCACAGTCCCCGGGGTCAGGGCCCCGCCCTCGTGGCCCCCTTTACCCTCAATGGCCTCCAAAAGGCCCACCTCCACATACAGCCACACCGGGGTACAGGGCTTCACTTCGGCACATGAGGAGCAGGGGACGCTCAGCCCACAGCCTGTGGGTCTCACTTGGTTGTCAAGGCATTCAAAGTGACTAAGCGAATCTGACCCATTTAGCGTGTGATTTTAATTAAACATTTAGAACCACTTGATTAAAGTTTATAACCAATACCTAAATATCTGGGACATTTTATTGGTCAATATTTTGAGTTGAGATCCATTAATTGTGTGAGTGTTTAAATATTTAGGGAATATGCTTAATTCCAAAGATTAGCATATTTATCATTAGAGGACACAGAGCAGTGAGACCTCCCCCCATCTGGAATAGCCCCTCAGGGATTAAGGATCCCGCAGCTTGCAGGGGACAACCTGCCTGGGGCCCGTGCAGCCGCCCCACTGACTTCGCGCATCAGGCAAGACTCGTCCGCCACCGTGGGTATCACCTTCACTCACCCCCATCCTCATCCCCAGCCCAAGGCCGAGAGCAACACGGCCACCACAAGCACGTGACTCGAGGGCCGTCCCTCTGGTATGCCCAGAGCCCACGGCACCTCCTCTCATCCTTGGACCAGCAAGGGGCTCCGGGACCCACCTCTGCTTGGTGACTAAGGACCCTTCAGAAACTCTGATTCCCTGGGAAACCTCTGTGCCAAGGTGCCATCTTCAAGGAAAACGCAAGGGGATGGGAATGGGTGAAGCTCAGGGTTTAGGAAATGCAGAGGGAAGGGTGGAACAGAGCACCTGGGGAGGCAGCCGTGCACAGCCCAGCAGGGAGAACTGGGAGGAGGGAGAGGACATGGTGACAGGGTCTTGGGGGCATCCTGGTGCTCCCCAAGGAGGAGGTGGCCCTGGTGGCCTCCGTGCAGTGATGCCTTCCAGGGAAAGGAGCCCTCTGTGGGGAAAGAGCCGCCCTAGAAGAGCTCATCATCGAGGCTGGACTGTGGCCTCCCTGCACAGGAAACAATGGCCCTGCTGGCCCCCACCCTCATCGTGAGCCCAGGGGCCAGCAGGGCAGATGTGATAGGTGGACCGTGAGCTCAGCATTGGGCTTCGTGTGTTAAAGCAAAGAAGGGCACCCAGGCCCCCAGGAGCTCAGGAAATGCCTCGGCACTCAGAAAGCCCCCTGGATCTTCCTACAGACACTCCTGCCTGCCGCAGAGCAAGACTAAATCAGGAGCCTTGCTGGTAAGCACCGAAGTGGGTTTGACCAGAACTAAGGCTAAGTGTTTCTGCGAGGCCATCTGACTGCATGAAACCCCAGCTGTTGCTCTAGAGAGAGGAGACACACGCTCCTGGCACTCTGGCCTATCACACGTTCCGCTGCTGCATTCGCCTAACTGGGTCATGCAGTGTGACACTCCCTGGAGAATGGCACCGGGTGTGCACCAGGCAAGCCTCTCCCAGCTCAGCCCGCCAGTGGGCCCCGAGCCCCGGTGGCCCTACGTGAGACCTTCCGAGTGTACTGTATGTGATCACGCAGTTTGCTTTTCCCCACTCTGTGATGCTTCTAGGGCTTACCTGTACTCCACTATAGGAATACACAAAAAGTGTTCATCTACCCACCCAGCAGGTGAACCCTGGGACCCTTTCCAGCTTTTTGCTACTGAAAGCCACATGCCATGAGCGTCCCGGAGAGTCTGCACCGGCTCAGGAGCACACTTTCTCCAGGGTTGAGGAGGAGGAGGCTCACGGGGACACCCGACACAAGACAAAGCCCAACTGTCCCCCACCGTGCCCGAACCACCTCACGTTCCACCAGCGAGGCACTGCATGACCAGCAGCCTGCACCGGCTCACTCCCTGGGTTTGGCCACTCGAGTGGGGACACGCAGTGACTGGTGGGTCTCCCGTGCACATCCCCAAGTGCCAAGGAAGTCGGGCATCCTACCATGCTTGTATGCCACCATGTCCCGCTGTAGTGGGCGGCCCATCCCCGCCTCTTACCCTTTTCCCTGCAGGGGTGGGCCTCTTCCTTTCTGACCCTCACAGCTCCTCACACTGATCCTAATCCTTTGTGGGTCTGCCTATGGAAGCAGCTCCCCCCATTCTGTGACTCACCTTTGTACCCACCTTACCGCGTTTTTTGATAAACAGAGTTCTCAATGTTGGTGTAGTTTTATTTATCCATCTTTTATTTTATGCTTGGCACTTCTGGCGTCTGGTTTAAGCAAACCACCTCAACACAGTGAGGTCATAAAGATGATCTCCCACACTGTCTTCCGCAAGTGGCTTTTATTTATGGCGTGAGACAGAAATCCAATTTCATCTTTTCCGCACGAAGGACTATCTCAGCAGCGTTTGTTAAGCGCCTGTCTGCCTGGCAGCCCCACCCCCACCCCACCTGCCCTGTCACAGGTCAGGCTTCAATGAGTAGGGGTGAGGAAGTCCTCTGGGGCGTCTGTGCTTCCCCTGGGTCACCGAGTCTGTCCCAGAGGGACCTAGTGATGGCACAGAGGTGAGGACAGTGCTGTGGGGGACACGAGGGACCCCGAGGCTCTCACACTGACTTCCTGTTTTAAAGAGGATGCTTCCCGTGTCTACAGACTGTAGGTAGGCCAGGCAGTGGGCGGGAGCCCATTCGTCAGCCTAAGGACGTTCCAGCCTGTTCCCGTTCTCCTAAGAGCTTTTATAATGTGAGTTTTCATGGAAGCACAACAGCCATACCTGCCCAGATCACAGTGCAGCTGAGTGGCTGTCCCTGCTCCAGCACGAACAGGACGCTGGGCCGGTGCGGAGACCCGGTCACGACACCCACTGGCGATGGCCTGTCACTCCAGAGCAGGGTTGCCCACTTCTGAATTTTATATGAACAAAGCTGGACAGTACATGTCCACTGGTGTCTGACCTTCCCCTCACCACTGTAACTCATCCTCCTGCATGGCTGCAAGGAGTTATTTTTTACAGCTTTTTATGATGGAAAAACATTTAGCAAAGATGAAAGAATTTTACAACGAACACATATAGTCGCCACCTTGAAGCTGCCAGATGTTTTCCCCTGTCTGCTTTTTCACGTCTCTGTGCCTCACTCCATCAAGGTGTCTGTCTGCTTAACACATCGCAGAGCAGATCACAGACAGCACGGCCTCCACCGGGCACCTCACGTCTGTGAGATTATCCAGAGGTGCTGCACATTCACAGTTCCTTTCTCTGGAGTAAAATTTACAAAGGAAACCTTGTAAATGACGACTTTGGACACTTGCGTGACCCAGCCCCTAAAACAGGACATTTCAGAAAGTTACCTGGTCAGCCCAGCCGCCAAGGGGGCGGCAGCTCTGGAGCTTTTCTGGCCTTGTCAAGATGTAGCTGACGCGGAGCACGGTGGACACTCAGGTGGGATATCCTTGTCCCCCCGGCACAACCCGCGCAGCGGTGGCGGTAAACATCTGAGAGGTGGCAGCCCCTGCCCTGCCTGCAGAGCCATCATGTGGCTGCCGGGCATCCCGGCATCCCCTGAGCAGGGCCGGGGCTGGGCCCATCCAGCCTGTGAAGAGCCCGCGTGTGCGCCCTCTGGGCATTGAGGCCCCGAGTCAGAGGCCACTCGGCCCCACAGCCCTAAGCAGCCGAGCCTCTGCAGCCGGGCTGGCGAGCTCCAGGTGGTGCCGGGCCACTGACTGCACCTCCCCTGAGGCGCCCTCCAGGCCTCCAGGTGGTGGGGAGACAGAGTCCCACCTGGCTGCGACTGAAGCCCTGGCTCTCTGCCGTAGCCTGCCTCCACCTCTGGGGCAGGGGTCTGCCCTGTGGCCGTGCTTCTGACGGGCCTGAGAATGGCTGTCGGCTGTCAGTGTGTTCAGTTTTTTGCTGGTTTGGACAGAGGGATGATGCCAAGCACCTCTGTGCTCCCCTGGAGTTGGAAGGGGTCGTTCTGCCCCCGTTCACAGCCGCGGCATCTCCTGGCTCTTGCAAGGTCCCTTACATATTCTGGATGTGAATTCTTTGTTAGACATCCAGATCACAGGTAACTTCCCCCAGGCTCTGGGCTTGCCTCTTTATTTTCTTAACGTCTCTTGATAAACAGACATGTCTAATTTTAATTGTCTCATTCATCATCACCTGTAGTGGTTTCTGCTTTTTTGTTATTTAAGACGGCTGCCAGCCGAGACCACACAGATACCTGTCTGCGTTTTCTTCTAGAAGCTCTAGTTTAGCTTTCACGTTTGGATATATGAACCATCCCAAATTTCACATCTGGTTTGAGGTCTTGTGGACATCTGCTCACTCTGGGACACTCAATGGTCATAAATCAGGGGGCTGCATATGCAGTGGTCTCCCCATAGGCTCCAGATTGGGCCCCACGGATCACTAAGTCCACAATCTTAACTGCTGTAGCTTTATATTAAGCCTGGTAATAAGGTGTAAGAGAATCTGGCTGCGTCCGTAATTGATTCTAACAGTTTGCGGATTCTCTTGGATTCACTCTGCTCACATCACATCTGCATGTGAAGACAGTTTGCTTCCTCAAATCCAATTTTTTATTACTTTTTCTTTTCCTCATTGCTTTGGCTAAAATCTGCACCACTTGACTCGGAAGGTGGAGCGAGTGGTGTTTAACTTTGTTTACAAGCAAGGAGTCCACGTGCTCAGCGCCCTGCTGCTAGGACGTGCCTGTGAGGCTTTGCTTCCTTGCCTTAAAGTACCGCTCTGCGCGTGGCTTTCAGAGAGCGGGCTGTGCAGTCCAGGGGTTTCAACACGTGCTTTCCTGCATCTGTTGAGGTAATCCTGTGGGTTCTCTCTTTTGTTGGTATGGTGAATTACACTGATTTTTTTAAATGTTGAAGCAACCTCTCCTTCCTGGGATAAACCGCACTTGGTCTTGAGAGACGATCCTTTCAGATATGGCTGGATTCAATCCACTAGTTTTTCTAAGGGATTTGGGGCCTATGTTCTGCAGCAAAGTCAGAACTTTCCCTGTAATGTCTTTGAACCGTTCTGTGAAGTCTTCCACCTCTTGTACTTTTGAAAAAACTGTGTAGACTTGGTGTTATTTGGTAGACTCTGCCGGTGAGGACACGCAGGCCTGAGGCTCCATTTCTGCAATGCTTTTAAGTAGAAATTTCATTTCTCCAGTAGATGCAGGACCATCCAGCTGACTTTTTTCTTGCGTGCGCTGTGGCGGTTTGTTATTTCAAAGCGTGTGATCTAAGTCACAGAGCTGATGAGCACAAAGCCGTACTATGGCCTTAGAAGTCTGAAGGGACTGTAACAATGTCCTTTTTCTTCTTTATGATATGGGTGATTGTTTCCTCTCTTCCTCCTCCTTCTTAGGCTTAAGAGTTATTAGTGTTACTTTTTCAAAGAACCAAGTTTCAGTTTCATTGATTTTTCTCTGTTATTTTTTCTTTTCAATTTCACCAATTTCTGTTTGTTTTTTTTAATAGTTTCTTTTCTGCTGCTTGCTTTGGGCTTTATTTGCTCTTATTTTTCACATTTTGATCTGGATCTAATCAGACAAGCCACACAGTAATTTAAGCAGGGGAGGTTTAACACAAAAGGCAGGAAAACATCTATAAAGATGGAAGTTGAACTCCGAGGGCACCAGGCAGGGGGCGGCAAGTCGGCTGAGGCTGGGGAGGGGCTGCTGTGTGCTGGGGAGGGGCTGCTGTGTGCCGGGGAGGGAGGGTTCAAGAAGGCAGGCACCCCGTGGCTGTGCCAGGCTAGGTGCCCTGCAGGCTGTGCTGGGGAAGCGTCAGGGGCAGCTTCTGGAGTGGAAACCCTCAGACAGTGAGCCAGGCATCATCACAGGACTCACTCGAGGCAACATATAAGAAAAGCTAGAATTAGAACCCTAATTAATAGGATTTACTTGAGACAAATATGTTCTAATGTTTTTTATTCAAGCAGAGAATATACCTTTTGAGTCCTTTGTAACATTTAGTAAGTTTGACAATATATTGAAACAAAAAAATCAGTATTTGTGACATGGACTACATTCTCAAACTCCAATGCAATATAGCTTATAGTTAATAAGCATTTTACAATTAAATTAGACTTCTAAAATCTCCTAAATAAGCCTTGAGTCAGGAAATAAACCCCTTAGATTCTGCAATGATGAAGAGGATGTTAGGTATGTAAACTTACGAGGTCCAATTCAAAAAAGAAAAATGCATAGGATCAAATGTTTCCACCTACTAACAATAATAAAACCCGAGAACTTAGACCTCAAACACACCTGCAGTAAGACGAAATAAATGAAAGGCAGACCTTATGTAAAAAACAGTATTGATGAAATGTGTAAACTCTACAGCTGATTCTTTGGCACCAGTATTAGTGTTGACAGCAAGGGCGAAGTGTTTGAGTGAGCCATGCAGGTGACTCTGAGGTGGGCTGAAGTCGGCAGGTCGCCATGATCGTGTCTTTTAAGACGGGAACCTCAGCTTAATGGGAAACCACTGAGGTAGTGGTGGGTGCCCAGTCCCACAGGGGATGCTCATCCTTCAGGTGCTCTGAAACATCAGCAGGTGAATGCAGCCCAGGTGCGCTCAAGCCCAGCCGCACTGGCCTCACCTGAGAACTTGTTAGAAATGCAAAATCTCAGTCTACACCCAAGGTGGTCAGAAAGTCTGGGCATGGGGCCCACCAACCTTTAACAAGCTCTCCAGGACATCCTGACATGAGCTAAATTTTGAGAAGCTGGACCCAAGACCCTGAGGTCACTCCCTGCAGAGTAAATTCAGTAGCCGGATGACCCTGCAGGTGAGTAGGGAACTTCTGGGAGCCTGCGGGTGAAGCCGAGCATGAGCCCCAGAGGCAGGGGAGGTGCTGAGGCTGCACACACTGAGGCTCAGGGGCTCTGACAGCATCTCTCTGTGCCCTGAGGGCCCAGGCACCCAGTGGGGACACAGGTGGAGTGGGCAGAAACCCCCGCCTGAGCCGGGACCCGGGACGAGCTACCCTCACCCTCTGTGAAAGAGGGAAGTAGACGTGGTGGTGGGCCTTTCATGTTGTGTGTGACTGTGAATCACTGTTGTGTACCTGAAACCAACTTAATTCTGTGTGTCAATTGTAGTTCCATTATAAGTAAAAATTTGGGGGAAAAATTGAAGTAGGGAACATTCCAATGCTCAGCCAGCAAAGATGGGGAAAGTCTGGATTTTTAAGTCCCCTGGGAATCTGTGTCACTGACCAGCCCTCACGTGGCTTTGGATCCCCAAACAGCACGGGGAGGAGTGGAGGATCATGGCCTGACGTGGGCCAGCGGTGCCCCAGGTACGGGCCCAAAGCCAACACACGTGTTCTCGCCCAGGCCTCACGGAATTTCCACTGTCGACATCAAACATTCACTTATCTATATAAAAGACATACATATGTGTGTATATGTGAAGTTATGGTGTCATCACAGAACATACTAGAAGGAAAAGGTGACATGCAGATCCAGTCAAGTAGCCGGCCCACAGGGACTGGTGGGCCCAGCAGCGCAGGAGACGAGCATGTTCAGTGTGTTTGAAGATACAAGGCAGGGAAGTGAAAATGTGAGAGAATGAAGAGACTAGGGAACAAAATAGCTCAAATATGATCATGAAAATCTTTTTCATCATTGAAAAGATGAAACAGCAGATAAACACAGCTGAACAGAGACCTAGAAAATCAGTGAGCGAGAAAACACGGAGGCCGGTTCGGTGGAGGGCGGGGCCCAAACGAACAGGCCGAGGGAAGAGTCAGGGCCTGGAAGCGGACCCGAAGCATTGCAGGGGTGCAGCATAGAGAGAAAAGAGGTGGGGGCAGGTGATGACCAGGAGGTTCAAGCGAGGTGGCCGTGTGTCTGCCGGCAGTGGGCATGAACCCCGGAGTCCAGGGCTGAGAGCTTCCCAGGGCTGATGAAAGACACCCGTTTCCAGGAAAAGGACGCCTGCATGAATCCCAAGCGGGACAAACAGACCCATTCAAACTGCACCAGGGTGAAGCCACAGGCACACGGTGGAGATCCGAAATGCCCCTGAGCCAAGCTAGGTCCCCACACACAGCTGCCAGCAGACTTAGGTCTGACTTCCTCACAGGGTCAAGAAGGGGTGCAGGGAAAGCAAAAACACTTTTCCAAGCTTAGAAGGAATATAGCTTACAGAAAAGCTGTATAATTGTATTTCCAACAAAACTATCATTCAAAAAAATGAGGAGGCAACACGATTCCAGAAGTCAGTCTGAGATGCCAGAAGGAATGGCAAGAAAAGGTCATAAACTTTTTCTGTTGCCTCCGTGGACAAACAGCCATGTCCACATGTGTGAGGCATAAAACATCTGCACAAACCATGATGACAGTGGCCACTTGAGGGTTAAAATACCCCAAAACACAAATCTGACACATTAGACACAAGAGCACGTGAGCTGCCAGGGCAACGATTCAAGCTGGGGCATCCAAGCTTGTCAGCTGGCTTTTGATGATGGGTAATAATGTGGGTTGACTATATTCTGCTACACCGGATGTGCATTTCAAGAACTACAAGAAACAGTTGACAAGCCCACCAGTGTGTTGGGAGACACATGCCTCTCCAGCGACCGACAGCACAAGCAGATAACCATAGGAAGGATCTAGAAGGTTTGAACCACAGAAGTAACAAAACTGACCTATGATGTTTATTGAACACCGCGTGCAATAACTGGAGACTGTTTTCTCTCTAAGTGCTCAGGGCATGCTCTGAAGTTGACCACATTTGCCAGAAATCAAATCTCCCCGGGTGGGAGGGGGTGAACAAGTAGCAGGAAAGGGACATTCCCTGCTCACAGCACAAGGAGATTAGAAATCAGTACCAAGGAAAGAAACCCTAAAGCCTAAAAACCTTAATCTGGAAACTTAAAAACAGGCTTCTAATTGCTCATGGGTAAAAATTTCTCATGATGGAAAGTTAAAAACACTTAAGGCTACAAAACAATAAAAATACCTACAAATGATGGTGAATATAATAATAGCATTTGGTACCTGGGCGGGATTATAATCATAAATGCATATATTGGAATATAAAAATTATTTACTAAAAAATTATTAAGTATAACTGAAGTTAGAAAAAGAACAACAAAATTAACCCAAAGAAAATGAAGGAAAAATAATAAGATAAAACCAGAAATGAATAAAATGGGAAATTAAGATATGGGCAGGGGGTAGGGGTAGTGATAAAGAGAAAGTGGGTCTTTTGCAACCCCTAACCAAGCTGGATATGGTAAACCTGGAACAAGACTGACTGATATTTAAAAAGACAGAAAACACAAAACTATTAGAATTAAGAAAGGGGACATTACCTCAGATGGCAGCAGAGATTTAAAAGTTAATAAGGGAATAATATGAACATCTTTTTGCCAATAAAATTGAAAATCTAGATGAAATAGACACGTTTCCAGGAACACACAAATTACCAAAACAGATTCAAAAGCTATAACCTGAACTGTAATAACAACAAAAATTTAGTCAATTTTAGAAATACTCCGATAATATAAAAGCTAGGTGCAGCCTTCTTTATGGGCAAGTTCTAGCAAAACAAGGCACAGATGATTCCAATCTTCTTCAAAGTCTCCCAGAAAAGGGAACAAGACAGCAGTCCCTGGCTCCTCCTATGAGGTAGGAGATCTTTACATCCAAATAGACAAGGACAGTAAGAAAAAGAAACATAATGGCATTCTCCAATCAATATGTGTAATGCATTGCCACCAAACTTGTTTTATTCCCAGGGTTGAAAGAATGCTTGACATTAGCATGTGTGCATTTCTCCATGGTAGCAGAATATGGGACAAAAATCTTTGGCCAGCTCAATAGGTGAAGGAAAAGCATTTAACAGAAAAGTAGCATCCGTATAAAATAAAAATGGCCGGACAAGTGAAACCTAAGAAAATTCCTTAACCCAAAGCCGGGGAGTGCTATATAGTGGTGAATCACTGGAAACACATGAAGGATTTTCGTGGAACTTGACAAATGAATTATAGAATTTGTATGAAAGAGTGATGGGTCAGAAATGGCCAAACTGTCCTGAAGAACTGGGGGGCTCAGCCCCCCAGCTGATAGGACACGTCCTGAGTCTACAGGGGAGTGGTCACAGGGCTAGTGGCGCAGTCCCAAGGAGAGGCAGTGGTGATGAAAACCGTGGCCAATTCGGACGTCATGGAGGGGGCTGGAGGACAGGAGCGGGGCAGTGGCATCGTGTTTACTACTAAACGGACGCTGTACGTACACCCTGTCCGTGTGCTATTGTGTAGGTATCAGCGTCAGCTGGAGAGCAGCAGAACTCGTGAGAGCCCAGTAAGGTGGCCAGTTAGAGGATGCGTGTCCTGCATCCGGGCGACGGCCAAGGATGGGGAGCCGCCTGCGGTCTGTCTCTCCCACAGGTTACCGGAAAGGTCCTGGCGGATCGGGCAGCCGGCAGGGAGCTGGGGTTGGAGCCTGAACATCGCCCTGAGGCCAGGGTAGGCTGTGTGCGGTTTCTTCCTCCCTGGACTGCAGTCCTGACCCGAGGGTGGGCCAGTCTCCGGGCACTAGCTCTCCAGCCATGAGGCAGGGCAGGCCTGGGAAGGAATCCGAGAATGGGGGGCAGGAGGGCGCCGCCCCACACCCGCAGGAGCGGATCCGACTCGACCGGAGAACAGGCCCCACCCATGTCCCAGGCTCAGGAAAGCTGGGAAAGGCTTGGACACTCCCTGACGCTGGAGCCCCCGCCCGCAGGAGAGCGGCATCCCTGGGGTACGAAACGCCCTGCGTCGGACAGCGTGACATTCAAAGAGCCCGGGACTGGATCCTAAGTCGCTGGACTCACAAAAGAAACAGGAAAATGTGACCGGCACACAAGGAGAAAGGCAAGCGTCTGTGCCAGCCCCAGGAGGCCCCAGGGGGTGTAATGATCAGATGAGGATTTTACAACAGCTGTTCCACCCATCCAACCGAGGTTAGGGTGAGCAATCTTGAAATGAATGGAGGGATGGAATTTTTCTGCACAGAAACAGAAACCAGAAAATACACACAAGTGGGAATTTTATAGTAGAAAAATTACAATATCTGAAATAAAAACGTCACAGGGTGCGCTCACAGCCGAATGACAAAGGAGGCTCAGGACCCTGGGCTCTGTGTCAGGAGCATCATCCACTCTGAGAAGCAGAGAGCGACGCTGGGGGTGAGCAGTTGGGGCACCTGCAGGCCTGCCCAAGCCCTGATGTTCCTGCCACTGGAATCCCAAGAGGACAGATCAGAGCAAAAAATAATAAACGATGGCCAAAACTTCCCAACCTTGGTGAAAAACATAAACTGGCAGAGCCTGGATCTACTTTCCCATCCTATACAAACATTAAATCAAAATGCATCACAGACCCAAATGTCAAACCTGAAACTAAAACTTTCAGAAGAAAATGTAAGAGGGAACCTTTGTGACCCCAGAATTAGGCAGAATTCTTCATGTCACAAAACCCACAATCCATACAATAACATTTTGGTGGCTTGGAGTGAATCAAAGTTAAAAAGTTTTGTTCTGTAAACTGCTAAGAGAATGACAAGATAATTCACAGGGAGAAAACATTTGCGAATCACATATCCAACCAACAACTTTGTCCAACATTTGTAAAGAACGCTCAAAACTCAACAGTAAGACAACAATAAACCAAGTTTTAAAATGGGTAAAATATCTCAACATACATGTTTCCAAAGAGGATACGTGGAGAGTGACTAAGCCTGTGAGAAATCAGCACATCAGCCATTCGGGAGACGCATGTTGAAACAACCAGATGGCCTGGATGTTTATTAAATGGCCGAAACGGGGAACTGTCAGCACCCAGTGCTGGTGAGTGTTGGGAGTGAAGGGGACTCACTTGTGTCACCCGGGGGAATGCAAAATGGCACCACCCCTTTGGAAAGCGGTGTCACCATTTCAAACACACACCACAACCTTATAAGCTAGTGACCCTGTCACAAATATTTATGCTAGAAAGCGGAGAAATTATGTCCACACAAAAACCAGTACCCGAGACTTTAGAGTGGCTCTATTCTTAATCCCAAAACAGAAAACAACCAAGTGTCTGTCCTTCAGCTGGTGAACAGATGGCCAAACCATGCTGCGTGCGTGCCGTGCCATCTACTCAGCCAAGACAGGCACACCCAGCACGAGGGTCTGTCCAGCGCACTGTGCGGACGAGAAAGGCCAGACTCAAGGCCGTGCACTCCAGGGCTCCGAAATGATCGGGTGGACGGCTGGGAGGGGCAGATGAGGAACGGAGAGTTGAGCAGGAGCTGGGGGTGAGGGCAGCTCACTACCAGGGGTCTGGCCCCCGGGGATGTTCTCCGTTTTGGAGGCCCTTACGTGGCTCTGCATACTTACCAAAGTCTTAGAACTATATGCCAGCAAAAGTGAATTTTACTGTATATATAAACCATAAATCTAAAAGATGCAAACGTATTCCAAAATCCCTGTTTCTGTGTATGAGCAAAAACCATCAGAATGAAGTGGGGAAAGGACGCGTTCAAATTATAACAGCTTGAGATGGGGGTGCAGCCGGTCTTGGGAAAAATGATGCGCTTCAGGGAAATGCCCCTGGGCGCTCCCCCTGCCCTCCTGTGGGAGCCGCAGCCCCCGCCTGAAGGCACAGCAAAGTCAGAGGCGCTGGGTGGTACATCCGGCCTCTCCGTGCTCTGTGTCCCTTACTACCCATGGTTTGCCGGCAGCTCGGCCTGCGGCACCCGGAAGGTCACAGCCTCAGCCTGGGCAGCAGGCCCAGCTCTCCCAGAACACCTCAGGCGTGCTCCTGGCGAGCTTGGCTCATCGGCGCTAGACGCTGCGGCCACGAGGTGCATGTGGGGTGGGGCAATCAGTGGATTTAAAATCAACACTACAGCTAACAACGCACCCTCTGCCCCTGTCGCTGTGCACTGGCTATTCCAAACAGCACATGATACACACTCTTCCCAAAAACTGTCTTTTCACTGGTCTAAGTTCTAAAGAATTGCAGCAGACAGGGTTGAATTTGAATAATATCTGAGCCTTGTGAGCAAGTGTGTCCCCAGAGATGAAGTCCTAAGCCCCATGCCCATGAGTCTGACCTGTGTGAGGGCAGGAGGTCTGTCGACGTCAGCAAGCTGCGGCCACCAGGTGGGCCTCATCCAGGATGGCGGGTGTCCTGATAAGAAGGGGATTTAGACCTAGACCTGCACAGGGCGGGCACCTGGAAGGTAGAGGCAGAGGCCTGCTATCCCGTGGCCAAGTCTCTCTGACCACAGCCGAGAGGCTCACTGCTTTTAATATGAGGGGTGCATTGGGCCTACCCGGATAGTGCAGAATGACCTGCCAGGATCCATGGGCCGAATCCACTTCCCGTGTGGGCACCGGCATGGGGACACCTCTGGGGACACCATTCTGCCCACCCCACGTGGGATTATAAAATCAGAGAGACAGCTCTTGAGTGACGTCCACCCTTCATTCTGTGGGACCACTTGGAGATTTTATTTGTAGTTTAGCGTCACGAAGCGTGGCATGCATGTCATGGCTGGGTAGGTGCAAGTTTTACTTCATATGTAAAACACTTGACTGAATTTGGATAATTTTTAAAAATTGAAGTGTATTCTTTTTAAATGGCTAATTTTGATTTAAAATTAAAGAACAAGTCAAGGAAATTAAAAAATAAAGAACTGCCTAAATTGTACCTTTGAAAGATGTTTTAACTCCATGAACTTCAACTTATCTTTTCTCAGGTAGAATTTGGGACTGTGCATAGGAATTCCACAACAAACGCTCACAGCTGCGTCCCTTGCTGCTCTTATTCCCTTCAAATTATAGAGGAGAGAAGTGACAGAGTGACCCTCAGGTGTCACAGAGGCTGGCACACCCCTGCCAGAGGGATGGGATGTCCAGTTGGCCAAGCCCTGGTCACGAGCCCACCTGGGACACCAGGAGAGTCTTGCAAGGAAAGGAACAGGAGAGGAGGTCACCTGTCCCCTAGGGGTGCTCAGGCACAGCCCCTTGCACTCCCCCAAGCGTGGAAAGCCCCGCCTGGCAGTGGTAGGACTGTCTGCTCTGGGACACATGGGCCCCGGCCCCAGGCCCGTGGTGTTTCTCCTGCTGAGCTGCGATTTCAGACAGCTGACCCCTGAACAGCACAGGCTTCAGCTGCACAGGCCCCCTTAGCACACGGTGTTTCTCAAGAAAAACATTAGAAAATTTTTTGGAGATCTGCGACAATCTAAAAAACATTTTCTTTTCTCTAGCTGACTTCATTGTAAGACTACAGTACACAATCCATAAAACATGCCAAGTGTGTGTTAACTGACAGTTTATGTTACCAGTAAGGCTTTTGGTCAACAGTGGGCTATTAGGAGTTAAGGTCTTGGGACAAAGATTTTCGTTCTCATAAAAAAAATTTTATGGAAATATAGTTGATATGCAATATTATATTGGTTTCAGATTTACAACATGGTGGTTTGACAGTTACATACATCACTAAATGCCCGCCAGAGTGGATGTGACCACTTGTGTCACCATATAAAGATGTACAGTATTATTGGCTGTATTTCCTACACTGTACCTGTTTCCCTTCATCTCTTTCAATCTGCCCCCCCATGGTAACTCGTTCTCTGTGTTCATGAATTTATTTCTGTTTTGTTTGTTCCTTTGTTTTGTTTTTAGATCCACATACAAGCCATTGTACGGTATTTGTCCCTTTCTGATTTATCTCGCTGAGCATGATGCCCGCTAGGTCCCTCGATGTCATTGCAAATGGCAAGATCTTGCTCTTTTTTATGGCTGAGTAATATTCAATTGTCTGTATGTACCACCTATCTATGCAGTCATCTATCAGTGGACACGTAAGCTGTTTCTTTATCTTGACTTTTGTAAATAATACTGTATATATCTTTCTAGATGAGAGATTTTGTTTTCTCTGGGGAAATTTCCAGGAGCAGAATCGATGGGTTGTAGTATTTCAGTTTTAGTTTTTTGAGGAACCTCCGTGCGTTTCCCGCAGTGGCTGCACCAAGTTGCCTTCACACCAACAGTGCGCAAGGCCCCTTTTCCCCACATCCTCACCGACACTTGCTATTTCTTGTCTTCTGGAGAGGGGCGCTCTGACTGGTGTGAGGTGGTCTGTCCTTGTGGTTTGATTTGCATCCCTGATTAGTGGTGTTGAGCATCTTTTCATGTGTCTGTCAGCATCTGTATGTTTCCTTTGAAAAAATGTCTATTCAGGTCCTCTGCCCATTTTTTATTCAGATTATTTGGGATTTTTGGTGCTGAGTTACATGAATTTTTTAAATGTATTTTGGATAGTAGCCCCTTCCCAGATATATCATTTGCAAATGTATTTGGAGGAGTCAAAGGTCACATGAGGGTTTTCAGCGGGGGAAAGGGGCAGCACCCCAGCATCCCTGCTGTTCGAGGGTCAGCTGGGATTGCTGGTGATGCTGTGCACCTGGGAGCGCGGGTGCTGGGTCATGGGTCAACCTGTACTTCCTGCCCTCAGCAGTGTCCCCCACCCAGCCTGTCTGCATCCTGCTGCCTGCACTGGAAGCCGCTGATGGGGGAGACCTCAGCGCAGCAGCGCCTCCCAGGCAGAGCAGAAGTCCCATCCTCCAAAGGCAGTCTTGGCAGATGACGCCTCCCACTGGCCACAGGAACAGCTTGCTACCATGGAGTGAGGGTGGCTGTCCTTGCAGCTAGGCAGGGGGCTCACACCATGCCATCCCCACCCTCCGAGTCCATGTTTAAGCTCTGTGCCCTGTGACACCCCATTTTCTGGGTGCAAGAGGGATCCAGACTCCACCGCTCACCTCAGTGTGATCTTGCCTCGGTATCCCCTTATATGAAACAGGGAGCTGATGATTCCTGCCTTCAGAGCTGGCATGCAGCTGGGACCACCAGCTTCACGCCCATTCTGACTGGCCAGTGTGGGTCCTGCCATTTATTCGTGCCTCAGCTGCCAAGCCGAATACCGGGTGGAGTTACCGGGAGTGCTGCCTGATCAGTTCTGGAAAAATCTGGGAACAGCGCCTGGCAGGTGGGAAGTGCTCAGTAAATGGTAGCTGTTCACTGTTCTCACACAGGCAGGCCCTCCCGAGGCCCAGTGCACCCCAACAGCTGGTAATTCAGAGAGAAGGAAGCCCTTTCTTTCCCAGAAAGCACACAGCACATCTCCTGGCCGCCCCGCGGACCTTGCCCAGGTGTGGCCCCGCGCTGGGCTGGGACGGAGCTCCCTGGTCGCTCACAAGGCCCACCCCTGTGGTGGGGATGGTGCATCGTGGGTCTGCCAGGAGGGACGGGCTCAGACCTCAGGAAAGGGGATGGGAGCGGACGCCAGGGAGTAAGGGACACCCGCATTGCACCGCACACCCCAGGACACACACACAAAGCCCAATGAAAAGGAGAGGGTTGTGACATGGCTGCATCAGAAGACCTCATATTGTAAAGATGCACTTTTCCTCCAAGTTAGTCTATAAATCTAAAATAATCCCATACAAAAGCTCAGCAAGACTTCTGGAATATGATATAATGATTTTAATGTTCATCTGGAAGAATATACCTGTGAGAACAGCCAAGAAAAATTCAAAAATATAAAAGAATAATGGAGGGGGCTTACCCTGTCAGATAGTAAAATGCATCACTAACTAAGCTAAAACATGAATCTGGGTAGGAAAAGACAGATCGACGAGTGGGAACTCAGGGCCCAGGAACAGACGCAGCGCAGATGAGGATCAGTGGTCGATCTCTATGGGATGGATCGTTCAGTAATGGTGTTGAATGTCTGGTCAACCATTTGGAAGGAGTTTCTAAGACACCTACTTCATCTGCCAGGCCAAAATACATTCCAGAGTATTAAATATTTAAGATAAAAGATACAGAACAGTAAGGTATTTTCTTTCTGTTTTTAATCTGTCTGGGGTGGGGCTAGGAGTCACAGCTTACTAACAACAGAACCCATGGGAGCTGCTTGGCAGGTGCCCTTCTGCGGCCGGCTGCCTCTGTGGCTCACTTGGGGCTCTGCGCAGTGGCCACCTGCCCCCTCTGTGTGCAGTCCTGCGGCATCGTCACAGCGGGTTCTGCCCCGGTGGGGGGACGTTTGTGCTGTCTCCACTCCAGACTGCTGTGAATATTCTTGTAATAGTAACAGAATCTGTAAAGAGAAAAGGTTGATAACTTGCTAAATAAGTGCTCAATACTTCCTTACATCATAATGAACATGCACACGTGGTCATGTGGACTGGTGCAGCCCTTGGGTAGGGGGCGGGGAGGCTGTAGGTGTCCCCGCCATGCCCCGGACCTGTCTGCCTGTCTGGGGTGCTGCCCCACAGCTGCATGGTGCGAAATCTCACAGGCTTGTCTGGGGGGTTGGCCTCAGGCACCCCTGGATGGCCTGTGGCCAATTCCTGACCCATTCAAAGCCCCTTGCTCCCTGCCATGAGTCAGGGTAGAAGGCAGGGCACCAATGCACCCCTCAGGAGGCTGAGGCCGCCTCCTGGGAGACACGACCCACTCCAGGGGCCTCCATGTTCCTCTGCTGTAACCCAGAATCCTCCTGGGGGCATGCTGTCAATTACTTGCCGAAAATTCCTGCCTCAGGCTCTGCTTCTATAGGACCCAACCCACTAACGGTCTGATTAGTGCTAGAGGTGGTCCTGCAGACCCAGAGGACAAAGAGGACTCCTCCCTGGTGACAGGTGGCGCATTGGCAGCTTCCAGGATCTGCAGAAGCGCAGCTACTAAGGCCTCTGTCTGGGGTGGTGTGGGTGGGTCATGGGAAGAGGGTCCCTGAAGTGGCAGGACCTCTGGTGTTCGGGAAGAAGGGCTGTGGGCAGAGGCCAGAGGGCCAGCTGTGGTGAGGAGCAGGCAGAGGACTTCAGTGCAGGCCTGGAGGAAGACTTCCCATGTCCGCCACAGATGTCAGAGCTCCGGTGCAGAGGGAGGCAGACCCCAGGGCCGGGGCAGAGGGTCGGGGTACATGCACTTGGGAATGTGGACCCTCCGATCCTGTGACTTCTCTGGGCCTGCAGGAGCAGCCCCAGGTCCGCCCCTGTCTCCCCTCTGACCGGTAACCAGGGCTGGGTCACCGCATGGCCTCTCCAGGGAAGCACTGGCTCTGCCAGGGTGAGAGAGCGGCCCTAGGCTCTGCAGGGCACGTCCCTCCCAGACCCGGGGCCCACCTGCGGATCTTGGGCGTGCTGGGTGAAGAGCGACAGGGAGTCTCAGTACGGGGCCCTCGTGTCACTCGGTTGAACGCCCAGGCAGGGGCCTCACGCGCTGGCTTTGACAGCAGGCCTGGCTCTGGGAGGCTCAGAGAAGCTCACAGTTCACTTGAGTAAATGCCAGCACTGATGTGACGGAGGGTGGAGGAATTCTGGAAGGGGACCTGCCAGCACAGACGTATCGTATGAGCCCTGAGTGTGCACCAGCTGACCAAGGTGCCTGGCAGCCTGGGGATGCCCCGTCACCACGGCCACCATCAGGGGATGCTCAGTGCCATCCTCTGCAGGCAGGGCTTTTGATAAGATGATGTCTTGGAATTGGGGTCCCTAGTATCAACTGACATGATGGGGTTTTGGACCAGCAGAGGCCACGTGGTTGTGCTTAACCATCGAGGAAAGGTGGGTGCCATCACTGTGAGAGCAGCAGGGTGAGGGTGCAGCCAGGGGCCCAGCTCCGACAGGTGTGCAAGACCGGCAGAGCGTGCTGTTCCAGGGGCACGGCAGGCGGGCAACCCTCATGCCTTTCCTCCTGTAGGTAAAGAACCAAGCCAAGTCTGGGTGAGCAGGAGGCTGGTGGCTGTCCTCGTGGGAGGAAAGGGCCCTTGGCCAGGCTCCAGACCTGAGCCACTGGCTTTCCCGGGCCCACCGGCCCTGCCCCACTGCAGCAGGTCACACAGCAGTTTCCTCCCTGGCCCCCCAGAGGCACCCGCTGCTCTCCCAGACACGCCCGTGCAGACCACCCAGAGCCTCAGGAGCTTTCAGAGTCCAAGCTGACCTTGGTGCCCGGGGAGCCAGAGGGCCATGCGGCCTCCCCGTTAAAGGGCCGAGGGGCAGGGATCCGCCGCAGCAAACAGCATGCCAGGCCGGCCTGGACAGGAGGCCTCTGTCTCCTCTCGGCTCTGCGGGCGGATGTCCGAGACCCAGTGAGGGCAGGGCCGGCATCTTCGGAGGCCTCTCTCCCTGGCGTGGAGTTTCCACGTCCTCCACGTGTCCCACACAGTCATCCCTCTGTGCACATCTGTGTCCTGATCTCCTCCTCTTAGGAGAACACCGGTGCTATTGAGTTAGGGCCACCCATGGAACCCCATTTTGTCTTAATTCTTTCTTTAAAGGTTTTCTCTCCACAGTCACATCCTGAGGTCCTGGAAGAAGGGGCTACAACATGTGGATCTGATGGGGGACACACTTATCCCACAGCACTGGTCCCCTAATGCATCCAGTGGGCCTTTTCCCAGGTTTCCGAGGGAGTGTTCAGCACCGCAAGGAGAAGGACACATAGACTGAGTCACTGGAGGGAGAACAGCGTGTGGGCGCCCCTGGAGCTGGACCCCCGGCCAAAACAGTAAGTCCCAGGGGATGGTGAATGTTGGGGTGGGACGGACAAAGTTCACGCTGCCTCAAAGACTTAAAGGATGCAGCAGCAGTGATTCCTGCCTGACTCCCTGATCAGCCTCTGCAAGGCCAGACAGACTGTGGCAGGTGCAGCGGCCACCAGAGAGCTGAGCGGGAACCCCTGCTGTCCCCCCAGGGCACACGCCTCTTGATGAGGCCGGGAGGATCTCCGCAACGCCCTTCAGGAAGGCGGATGGGAAGCAGTCACATCCTCCTGAGATGGACGATGGCAGGCTTCGCGGTTTACCCCCGCATCCTGTCATGTGTCCTGCTCTCTGCCACAATGCCACTGCACAGGCCTCGGGTGACCTGGACACTCCACAGGGCATTACCTGGATGACATCACAGTAACTGGACCCAGGAAGCAAGAAGTAGCAAGGCTCTGTGCATGCCGTGGGGAAGCACGTGCTCCCCGGGAGGTGGTGAGAAGCCGGGATCGGCCGTGGCAGCGAGGGTAGGGAGGCCGTGCCCTGGGTGCTCTGCAGTGGGTTCTCGCCTCCAGCACCATCTGCCACTAAGAAGCACAGCGCTCAGTAAGTGTCGCTAAAGGTGGAGGAGCACGTTCTGTGTCTGGGGACGCTGGTCAGCTGACATGGAGGGCCGGCAGCCCCCTTGATGGGAGGACTGATACAGCTCCAGCTGTGGTGCAAGGAGTCCCTTCATCTGGGTCTCAGGGCCCGGCAGAGCCCGTGGGCTGAACGGCACATGTGGTAGGTGACCGCTGGAGCAGGACCACACCATCTGCAGCAGGGAGCTGCGCCCAGGGGGAGCCTGTGGGCCAAGCGCCTGGTGGAGACCAGGTATGTGAGCAGGGGGCGTCGGGATGACACCAGCAAAGCCTCCCACCATGAGCTGGGCTGGGAGAAGCCCATGTCATAAGAGCCAAACGGCCCATCAACAATCTCTCCGGGCCTGGGTTTGAGCAGGCACAGAGGGCAGAGGCAGGCTGCCTGGAAGGACAGCTCAGACCTGCATGCCACAGCTATTGCATGGATGCCTCTCCATCCGTTCACCCCAACGGGCTTGTGGGGCTTCTCAAAGGCCAACCAGTGGAGAAGAAACCCAGGCTTGGTCGGAATGGGCCAGTTCAGTCACAGTCCTGTGAGCTGGGGGTGCAGTGCACACAGCGCTCCAAGAAGGGGCCTGATGTGGGACATGCGTGGACTCGTGGGCCATGGCAGACGGCCTGGCTGTAGGTTGGTGATGTGGCAGGAGTAAGACTGGAAGACGGGGGACAAATACACCTATGCAGGAGGCAGGGGTGGCCCTGTGGGTGCAGAGTGAGGGGCTCGTGTCAGTGTGGCCATGCACCGCAGAGCAGCTGCAGCTGGTGCAGCACAGGTAGCCTGGCCAGGGAGAGTTCGGCCTGGGGAGGCCAGCCAGCCAGCCAGCCCGTCCTCGGCCTGCTCCCTGTCCATGCTGGGACTATGGGGCCGCACAAATAACCGTGGTGGTGGGGAGGCTACCAAAGGGCTTCCTGTCCCCAGCCCTTCACCAGCTTCTGCTGCTGCCCATATCCAAGCCCCTGATTCAGACCCACCTCTGAGAAACAGACCATCCAGCTGAGGGCAGGTTGATGATAGCCCCTTCAGCCCTGGACTCACCCTGACTGGACGGAGCCATATTCCGGGGACGGGTTGCCTTCCTCCCAGCACCGCCTCAGCTGTTACCAGGTTGGGGGCCTGCGGAGTGCCCGGCTCATTGACATGGGAGCCCACAAAACATCTCTGGATCAAGGGTCACCTTTACAGCGAAGGAGGCATGCTGGTGAGCACAGGCCCCTGGGGCCCAAGCACGCACACACTGTGCCAGCTGCAGGGGGCCTGCTGGAGCTGAGCCGCAGAGGGCAGGGCATGACCTTCACCGCGGACACCCCAAGGTACGCTTCCTCTAGTAAGTAGGAGGCACAGGAACCAGGGTGGAGCAGGGGGTGGTCCCGCCCCATCACAGTCAGACACCCACGTGGGGGATGTCTGCTTCCCTCTTGCACCTTTCGGCTCCATCAGCCCCGACATCCTGCTTCCCGGAGGCAAGATGCCTCCACCCAGGGACAAACAGGGCTCCTTAAGGCAATGCTGTCTGTTCACTCTGGGCTCCTTTTAGCAAGATCGAAGCAGAGAGAGCAGCCACCACACTGGCCAGAGTGACGGGGCATGACGGGAGTGAGGGTGAAATGCTGCTGCTCACAGGGATGGGGGTGTTGGACCCGCAGGTGACCTCTCTGTACCACCACGTCCAGTTTAATGTAAGTGAGAAAATTACGAACATTGGCCCGATAAAGTATTGTAGCCAGGGACTCAGACCTCTGAGTGCTGAGGGTCTGGATCACCCACCGGTGCGCCCTGTGGAGTGGTGTGAATGCATGCACACAATAAAAAATCACTCATTAAGCCAAGACCCAGAACAATTACAATGTGGATGCAAATGAAGACAGCCAACAGATAACAACACGAATGTGATTCAGGTGCTGAAATGACCTGGCAGACGCGCAGAGCAGCCAGCATAGCAAACGTTTCAGCAAAAAATATGAACGCTCTTGGAACGAATGAAAAGAAACCTCAGCATAGAAATAGAAGACATAAAAAATAGTAAAATGGAAATTATAGAACTGAAAAATACAAGTGCCAAAACTAAAGATTCATTGGTCAATCTGAATAGTGGATTGGAGACAGAATCAGTAAACTTAATGACACTTTATAGAACTTACCTATCTGAACAACAGAGAGAAGATAGACTGGAAATAAAGGCTCAGACTCAGGAATCTATGTAACAATAGCAGAAGATCTAACATCTGTCAGCAGAGTTCCAGAAGAAGAGGAGAAAGACTGTGGGGCTAAGAGCATAGTCTTATTCATTTTTTAAAATTGAGGTATAAGTAACATGTAACATACTAGTTTCAGGTGTACAATGTAATTTTATTTGCATTGATTGTGAAATGATCACCACAGTAAGTCTAGTTAACATCCATCACCACACAGTTACATTTTTTTTTCTTATGATGAGAACTTTAAGATCTACTCTCTTAGCAACTTCCAAATATATCACATGGTATTATTGACTTAGTCACCATGCTCTTTGTTATATCCCAGGACCTATTTGTTTTATAACTGGAAGTTTGTACCTTTTGACCACCTTCACCCACTTTGCCCACCCCTACTCCTGGCCTCTGGCAGCTGCCAGTCTGTTCTCTGTATCTGTGAGCTGTTTTATATTTCACATATAACTGAGATCATATGGTATTTGCCTTTCTCTGACTTATTTCACTTAACATAATGTCCTCAAGGTCTATTCATGTTGTCACAAATGGCAGGATTTCCTTTTTTATGGCTAATATTCTAATGTGTATTATACCATGTTTTCTTTATCCATTCATCCATTGATGGACCCTTAGGCTGCCTCTATGTCTTGGCTATTGTAAATAATACCGCAGTGGACATAGGGGGACAGATACCTTTCTTGAGTTAATGGTTTTGCTTCTTTCAGATAAATGGCATTGCTGGATCATATGGTAGTTCTGTTTTTATTTTCTGAGGAGCCTCTATACTGTGTGCATAGTGGCCGCACCAATTTACATTCCCACGGGCGGTGCACAAGGAGTTCCTATTTCTCCACATTCTCTCATTATTTCTTGTCTCATAGCCATTCTGACAGATGTGAGGCGATACCTCATTATGGGTTTGATTTGCATCTCCCTATGATTAGTCATGTTGAGCGCCTTTTCATGTACCTGTTGGCCATCTGTATTATTAATTATTAATGCTATTGAGTTATATGAGTTCTTTGTATATTTTGGATATTAACCCCTTGGCAGATATGTGATTTGCAAATATATTCTCCCATTTGGTAGGCTGCCTTTTCAGGTTGCTGATGGCATCCTTTGCTTTGCAGAAGCTTTCTAGTGGAATGTGGTCCTTCGTGTCTATTTTTGCTTATGTGGCCTTTGTTTTTGGTGTCACATCCAAAGATTGTCAAGACAAATGCCAAGGACATCTTACTGCTTATGTCTTCTTCTGGGAGTTTTATTGTTTCAGGTCTTAAGTTCAAGTCTGCAACCCATTTTGAGTTGATTTTTCTATTTGGGGTAGATAGTGGTCCAGTTTCTTTTGCATGAGGCTGTCCAGTTCTCTCAACACCATTTATTGAAAAGAATGTCCTTTCCCCATAATATATACTTGGCTCCTTTGTCAAAAATTGATTCACCATATATGCATGGGTTTATTTGGGGGCTCACTATTCTGTTCCATTGATCAGTGTGTCTGCTTTTATGCCAGTACTGTACTGTTTTGATTACTATAGCTTTGAAATATGATTTCAAATCTGGAAGTACGATTCCTCCAGCTTTGTTCCCCTTTCTTAAGATTACTTTGGCTATTTGAAGTCTTTTATGTTTTGATACACATTTTAGGATTTGTTCTATTTCTGTGAAAAATGCCATTGGAATTTTGATAGGGGTTGTATGGAATATGTAGATTGCCTTGGATAATATGAATATTTTAACAATATTAATTCTTCTACTCTATGAGCAATGAATATCTTTCCATTTGTTTGTGCCTTCAAGTTCCTTCATCGGTGTCTTACAGTTCTCAGGGTACAGATCTTTCACCCGCTTGGTTGAATTTATTCCTAGGTAGTCTATTCTTTTTGATGCAGTTGTAAATAGGATTATTTTCTTAATTACGCTTTCTGATAGTTCATCATTAGCATACAGAAACACAATAGATTTTTGTGTAATAATGATTTTGTATCCTGCAACTTTACTGAATTTGTTTATTCTGACAGTTTTTTGGTGGAGTTGTCAGGGTTTTCTATATGTGATGTCATCTGCAAATAGTGACCATTTTATTTCTTCCTTTCTGATTTGGACACATTTTATTTCTATTTCTTGCCCAGTTGCTCTGGCTAGGACTTCCAGTAGTGTGTTGAATAAAAGTGGCTGGAGTGGGCATCTTGTCTTATTCCTGATGTTAGAGGAAAAGCTTTGAGCTTTTCACTGTTGACCATGGTGTTTGCTGTGGTCTTGTCATAATAGACGGCCTTTATTATGTTGAGGTATGCTCCCTGTATAGACACTTTGTTGAGAGGGCTTTTTCTTATCATAAATGGATGAATTTTGTCAAATGCTTTTTCTGCATCTATCAAAATGATCATATAAATTCTATCCTTCATTTTGTCAACCTGGTGTATCACATTGATTGATTTGCAGATGTTGAGCCATCCTTGCATCCCTGGAATAAATCCCTCTTGATCATGGTGTATGATCCTTTTAATGTATTGTTGAGTTGAGTGGATAATATTTTGGTGAGGTTTTTTGCATCTATGTTCATCAGGAATACTGGCCTGTAATTTTCTTCTCTTGTGGTGTCCTTAAATGGTATCAGGGTAATGCTGGCCTCATAAAATGAGTCTTGGAGTGTTTCCTACTCTTCTGTATTTTTGGAAGAGTTTGAGAAGAATTAGTATTGATTCCTCTTTAAATGTTTGGCAGAATTCACAAGTGAAGCCATCTGGTCCTTTTTGTTTATTGGGAGGTTTGATTACTGATTCAACCTCCTTACTAGTAATTGGTCTGTTCAGATTTCCTATTTCTTCATGATTCAGTTATGGTAGGTTGTATGTTTCTAGGAATCAATTTTTTTCCTGAGTTACCCACTTTCTTGGTCTATAATTGTTTATAGTAGTTTTGTGATCCTTTGTATTTCTGTGGTATCTGTTGTAGCATCTCTTTCATTTCTGATTTTATTTGAGTCCCCCTTTTTTTCTTGGTGAGTTTAGCTAGAGGCTTACCAATTTCGTTTATCATTTTTTTTTAATTGGCTCTTAGTTTCATTGATCTTTTCTATTGCTTTGTAGTCCCTATTTCATTTATTTCTCCTCTAATTTTTGTTATACTTAAAAAAGACAGAATGACTTAGGTATAAATCTAACAAAAAATACACAAAATTTGTATGCTGAAAATTACAAAATGCTAATAAAAAAAGAGAATATTCAAATAGTGAGACATAACCATGTTCATGGACTGGAAGATTCAACATAATAATGATGTTAGTTCTCCCTTAATTTATCTATAGTTTAATCATGATTCCTAGTAAAACACCAATTAGATGTTTTGTAGATCAAGAAAAAGAAGAATGAAATGGGAGTAGACATTGTACCCAATGTAAATATTTACTGTGTAGCTGCTACAATCAAGACAGTTTGGTACCAGTGGAAAGGTAAACACATATATCAACAGAACAGGATAGAGACCCAGGAGAACCACACAAGTACAACTGCTGAATTTTTGCAAAGGGGCAAAAGCCATTCAATGGAACTAGTGAAGTCTTTTCAACAAACAGTTAGAGAGTGATTGGACATCCATAAGCAAAAAACAAAACAAAAACCTTTGACTGAAGCTTCACATCTTATACCAAAATTAATTCAAAATAGGCTATGCGTTTACATATAAAAAGTAAAACTATAAGTCTTCTAAAAGAAAACATTGCAGAATATCTTCAGGACCAGGCAAAGGGTTCTTAAATATGATACCCAAAGCATAATCTATAATAAAAAAGTAATAAACTAGACTTCAACAAAATTTTAAACTTTTGCATCATGGAAAGACTCTGTTCAGAGGAGCAAAAGACAAGTTACAGGCTATCAAAACTCAACAGTAAAAACAAACAAGATGTGCAGAAAATGGGTAAAAGATGAAATATTTCATGAAAGAAGAGATACTGATGGCAAAAAAGCACATGAAAAAGATGTTCAACAACATCAGACATTGGGGAAATATAAATTAAAACCACAATGAGATACTCCTATACACTCTTAGGATAACTAAAATAAAAACCAGTGATAGCACCAAATGTTAGTGAGGATGTGGAATGGTCATATCTTGGGACATCCCTGGGCAGCTCCTTACACTTACCACACAGCCCGGCAAGGGCCCTCCTAAGTGCTCATCCCAGAGAAATGAAAACTTGAGTTCACACGAAAACCTGTATGAGGATTTTCATAGCAGCTTTATTTGTCGTAGCCCCAAATGGAAAACAGCCCACATGTCCATCACAGGGGAATGTTCAAACAAGCCATGGCTCGTTATCTGTACAATGGCAAATTACTCAGCAATAAAGAGGAACATACTGCTGGTACACACAGCAACTTGGGTGGGTCTCAAGGGTCTATGTTTACTGAAAGAACCAATATCGAAAGGTTACAGAGTGTATGATTCCATTTATATAACATTCTCAAAATGACAGAGATGAGCAGATTAGTGGTGCCGGGGGGTCAGGGATGGAGTGGGGGGCAGGAGGGACATCCTGGTGGTGGACTAGTTCTGTACCTTGATTGTGGTGGCAATCACACAAATCTATATACATGGGATAGATCTACAAAGACCACACACACACGAGGGCATGTGGCAGCCGGTGACGGCCACATAGGCTCTGTAGCCTAATTAACAGGATCGTACCAATGGACAGAACAACTCGTGGTTTTCAGGACACACTACTGCTATATGAGTCACCCTTGGGGAAGCTGGGGACTCTATGTACTATTTTTGTGACTTCCTGTGACCCTACCTATACTTACTTCAAATTTTAAAAATTAAAAATAAACCTCCCAGAAAGTAGAATAAAAAAGGCAGTGCAAAGGAGGAGAGATGGTGAGGCCAGAGGCAAGCTCCCCAAAGCTCCCACCTTCCCCCAGCACCTGTGACCTTCTGCGGATGGCGCTCCCTCCCGAGCAGGGGAGCAACTGTGCACGGTGCCGGCCAAGACCACCCGCCCTCCAGCCGTGACTCATCCCCTCTCACTCAGACACCGTCCAGCCGCCCGCCCCACCTCATCAGTGTCTTCTCTGCTACCAGATCCTAAAGCACAGGGTATGTCTCTGTCTCAGTAGCACACGTGGGCCCCACCGGGGGGACTAGGGGCTCTAGAGCGCTTGGAGCTGTCACGCAGAGTAAGCAGACTGGGTGTGTGGGAGGCACTGCCGTGCTTACAGAGCCAGGGCAGGATGGAGACCAAAGTGCCCCCCATGTTTGTCCAGTGGTAAGATTGACTGATTTCTCTTTTCTTCTCTATGGTTAACTTTTCTAAAGTTTATGTAATGAAAGGATTACTTTTGCCATGGGAAAAAAATCAATCCAAGTCACGTAAATGCCATCAGTGGCCGCCGCAGCCCCACGCCATCTTCATGCTTGCTCCGTGGGCCCTCAGAGCCTGGCTCACCTACCTCCCTGCACCCGGCGGTGCCCGCCTCACCATACCCAGGCTGCACCTCCCTCCCCGGGCTGGAGGAGCTCTGGGGGGCCTTGGTCCTGCCATTCCCTCTGGGTAGAGGTCCCTTGCCCAACTGCCCTCCCCATCTCTGCCTTGCCAACTCGTTTGTCCTTCAAGGTCTCCAGGGATGAAGTCCCCCACTCTGCAGGGGAGGTGACGGCCACCTCGCCAGCCTCCCCTGGCGCCTTATCAGCATGCGTCGGATTGTCCGGTCAGTGACAGCCCCTCCCATGGCCCCCAGGTCTCTCTAGCTTGGCCCCAGATCTTGGCAGCACGCTGCTTGGCCCACCCTCTGCAGGCTGCGGGCTGGTAGGGACCTCATCCCTGGGCCTTCTGCCTCCTGGGCCATTCACCTGCCGGGGCTGCAGGAGAGGGAGGGCCAGGGACGGGGCCTGTGGTGGCATCCTGCTGGAGGCCCTCTGACAGTCCCCTCATCCCAGCTTGCCTGTTGCTGTCCCTGTTGGTCCCCTTCACTATCTGGAAATGGCGTCTTGTAGGCCACCCCCCTTGGATTACTCTATTTGGAGAGTCACTTCTTTCCTGTTGGGACTGTGACTGACTCCCCCTCAAGGGAGGCGGACGGATTTCGTCCATGCCTCTGGCCTGCCTGCCGCACAGCTGTGCTCTGTAATTGCATGCTGGGTGGCTGAGCGGACTTGAGGAACACGTCTTGGGTTTTCTGCTCTGAGCTCCGCAGTCTGGCCTGAGGGAAGCCGCAGCCCTAATTCTTCACCCCTCCCTGGGCCATACCCTTCACCACATGCTGCTGGGGTGGCGTGGCCCATCTCACCCCTTAACTTTGAGCTCAGCCGTGTGACTCACTCCAGCCATCGACCATTAGTCAATGTGGCCACGGGGGCTCACCCTCCACCATCGCCAGGAGAGCTGGCTTGCCAGAGGGCAGGGGACATGGGGAGCGCAGCGGGGGCAGTAGCATGTCCACGGCTGTTAGGCAGCTTTCCTTGCTGACAGAACTGGCACAGAACCTCCAGCGCACAGGCGGCCTCTGGCCCCACGAGCTCTCGGTGACCCAGTGCATGGCAGCGGCAGGTGTCAGCATCCGCGTGCTGTGCCAGGGCAGGCAGGTGGGGCCTGGGTCCAAGCCTCACCTCACAGAAGCCAGGCACCAATTCTCGCCGTGGGCAGGGCTCCACACAGACCCTGGTCCTGTACTTGCAGCTCAGCTGAGCCCTCAGAACGGGGACCTTCTTGGACTTCACCCTCCTCACCGTGGTTTCCTTATCCAGGCCACACACCATCTCTCCCAGAGAGCCTGCCAGGTTCTCCTTGGGCAGGCCGCCCTCCCTGGGGCTCCTGGCCCACCACCCTGAGCTAGCCTGTGAGGCCCACAGGGGCTGAGGCAGGTGGGACCCCTCTCTGAGCACCAGTACTGATCAATGCAGAGCCCTGCAAACAGTAGGTGCCAAGTGTATGTGTCTTCTACTTGGGTCGGCTCCACCATGGCCTCCTTCAAGCAAGGGCACAGGACGTAGGGCCTAGGTCCCAGGGCTGGTGCAGCGTCGGGCAGTTAGGGCACCTCTGAAGGGCCCCAGTGCTCCCGGGAGTGTCCGGGCTCCTGGAATGGACATTCTTGGCTGTCCAGGACCCACACCCTCCCTCCGTGGGGCCCTCTTCAGTCCTGGCCTCTGCCCCCACATCCCTGCTTGGTGGCAGTGTGAGCTGGCCTGTCTGGGGTTAGGCAGCCCCTCTATCCTGAGTGTGTTCTCTGATCCCCTACAATAGCCAACTTCATCTCCTTAGACATAGGGAGCTGCAGGCTGAGAGGCCTGACCCAGCTCTGTCCCGGGGCCGGGACTGTCACCATGTGTACTGTGTGACCTCGGGTGACACAGGCCCCTCTGGGCCTCCACACCAGGCCCTGCCTCCTCTCCCTGCCCCCACTGCCCTGGGCCTGGCCTTGTGGGCCCACTTACAGCCTCTGCAGGCCCCCTAGAGCCATCGTCCCGGGACCCCAGAGTGGAGGGTGAGCCACCTGGAGTGGGAAAGCCTGGGGCCTCTTGGGCCAAGCAGAGAGGGGCCAGCCATGCAGCACCGTCAGAAGGCCCTGCTCTGGAGAGGCTGTCGAGGGGCCAGTCCGAGCCCCCCAGGTCATGTGCATGTGGAGACCTTGCTCACCGGGACCTTAATGGGGCCAGCTGAGCAGAGGTCAGGGTGAGGTGGGCCAGTGTGCAGGAGGGTGATGGCCCCACCCACGCCGCCCCGTGGGCTTCCTCCCTGTCTCAGAGAGGCACCCAGGACTGGAAGCAGCTACTGAGGGGGGCTGACTTCCTGTCGTGGGGGTGTGTGTGAGCAGAGCCTGTGCTAACCCCCCTCCCCCACCGCCTCCCAGCCCTGCCATCCCACCTGGAGGCCACGCCCATCCCAGCCACCCACCAGTCCCCAGAGCTTCCCTCACTCTGCTCCCAGCTCTGGCGCCTCCTGGGCCCCCACTGCCCCTTGGGTCCAGTTCTAGACATGCAGGCTGGGAATGGGCTTGCCCCAGATGGAGGCGTGGGCACGGGGCTCCAGGAAGGACAAGAGAGGGCCAGCCCAGCCAGGGATGGGGGCAATGGAGGACCTGGAGGCAGGGGGGTGGGGGCAGGTGCAGGACCGATCGGGCATGAGGGCAGCGTGAGGGCCTGGGAGCCAGGAGCACTGAGCCAGCCACAGAGGGGCTTCCTCTGGGCTGGGTGCTGGGATGCCGTCTTCTCTGGGGAGTTTGAACAGTGCGTCACACATGCACTCCAGCCACACGCTCATTCTGAATTTGGGGCTGCACCAAGGTGGACAAGATGCCCCTGGAGGGGTCTGGCTCAGGCCCAGCATCCCCAGGGGCCCCGGCCATTGCAGGGGACACCCCAACATGCCCTGAAGCTCACCCACAAACCCACAGCGCCCACACTCACCTTGCCACCCCTGGCAGCCCTCAGGTCCGCTCCAGCCCCCCAGCTCCCAGGTCTGGCCCAGGTGCCCCACATACCCCCTCATGCCCACAGCCCGTTGTTGGCTGTCCCCATCTCCCGATTCTCAGGTGCTCTGCCAGTGGCCATTCGAGGTCATGCCTGCCCCCTGGGAAGAGAGCTCAGTAGTGACCCACCTGGAACCAGGGCCCCATCCCCAAACCAGCCATAAAAGAACCCCCAAATATTTCCCTAATTCCCACAGTAAAAACCCAGTACAAACAAGTATTTGGGTTTTTTTCCTTTGCAGAATTTTTTTTTTAGTAGACATAGTTCTTTTCTCTCTCTGATTTTACAGCAAACATTGCAAATATAGAAATATTCTTCTGTACAATAGGATGACAGCCGTGTGCAGTGGGGGCAGGGCGGGAGCACTTCCACCTCGCCCCTCCGGGCCACCCCGTCGCCCACAGGCACGGCCCCCCCCTGAGTCCTGCAGGGCTCCAGGACAGCCCCGGATGCCTGCATCCGCTCTGCCCCTCTCTGGTGGCCTCCGGAGGTGGCAGTGAAGAGACAGACTGAACAACGTCCACAGAGAACCACAGACAGGAGATCATGCAAGCAGGCGGCCACGTAGGCCGTGCTCCCCATGTCTGGTATTTCATATCTTGTTAAGAGAGCTTTTATTTATTTATTTTTAAAAACGGAAGAAAAGAGAAAGGAAAATAGAGGCAGAAGAATCAAACGAAGAGAGATAATGAAAAAAATCTCCCATCCCCCACCCCTACCCCTAAGACACAGTTTTCCGAAGTCCCGTGTGTGTGTGTGTGTGTGTGTGTGTGTGTGTGTGTGTGCGCGCGCGCGCACAGTGAGTGTGGGCAGCCGCTCACACCAGTGAGACCACCAGGGCCGGGCAGGCATTCGGCCGCCTGTGTCTGCTGTCAGCGCCTCCTCCCCACTTTCTCTGCAGGCCCCCAGGCGTCAGCGATGGCTGCTGAGTGTGAGTGTGTGTGTGTAAGTCTCTGGTTTACAGACAGCTGCAGTGGCTCAGGTCCTTTTTGGTCCAGTGGGCATCACGAGTTTCGGGGGCGGCACCAGGTGGTGGGCTCAGGACTTGTGCTGGGCAGACACACCCTTCCAGTAGTCCAGGATGTCGTGCAGATCCTCATCTTTGGCAAACTGCACCTTTTTGCGCAGGGCATGGCCAGCCGCCATGAACTCCTCGTCTTCCTTGTGCCGCCGGCGGCTCAGTCCGAGGCGCCCCCAGATGCTCTGGGGGGCCCTGCAGGTGTGCTCGGGGCTGGAGGAGTAGCTCAGGTTATGGTACTGCGGAGACAGCTGTGCGTAGGCCAGGTCGCGGGGCCGCGGCCGGGTCAGAGGCTCCAGGATGGATGCCTTGCGGCCGCCTGGGCCCTCCTGGGGTGGGGGTGCGGGGGACACGGAGGGTGCAGTGGGGTGGGACCCGGGGTACGAGTGCCGGTGCTGGCGGCCCTTCTCGGCCTCGGCCCGCAGCACGGTGGCCGCGGGCGTCACAGTGAGGATGGCACCGGCCGCAGGTGAGCTCTTTTCGATGTACTGGGCCTCGGCAGTCGCAGCCTTGTGCATACTGGCGGCTTCAGCATGGAAGGCCCGCGGGCTGCGCACAGAGCTGCCGGACGAGATGCTGGCATGTGGGGGCCCCGCAGCTGCCTCCACGCTGTGGTGCCGTGGCAGGCCATGGCCGAAGGGGTCCTGGTACACGGGTGCTAGGAAACCATGCTTGCCCGCCAGCGGGTCAGCCAGCAGCACCAGCGGCGGCTCAGCCGCCGACACGGCCCCCTGCTTGCCGCCCTGGAAAGAGGCAGACTCAGACTTGAGCGCATCGATGCAGTTGTTGATGATCTGGTTGACCTTGTCCACCTCCTTGGCGATGGTGGAGATCTCAGCCACGGAGCTCTGGCTGCTGGGGCCCGGCCGGCCCGTCTCACAGTCCCTGCGCTCTGCCTGCTCACCCGTGTGTACCTCCATGTAGCCGCCCTTGCCGGCCTGGGGCGTCTCGCAGCTCTCCACCAGCTTGTACTGCTCCATCTCGCTGGCGGCCACTGGCAGGTATGGGATGCGGGGTGCGGCCTCAGGGCCCAGCAGCGGACCCTGGGACAGCGGGGCCAGGCTGGGCGCCTCCAACTCGGGCCCATACTTGAGCTCAATGATGGTCTTCTTGAGACTGCCGGCCGAGGCCGCTGAGGCTGCCTTCTTGTGCTTCTCTTCCTGGCGCCGCCGTCTGCGCAGGCAGTAGTAGACGGCACCAAGCACCAGCACCATGCCGAACAGGCAGCCCAGGATCGTCATGATGTAGTGGGTGGCCGTGGAGGGGCTGGGCACGGGCCCAAGTGGGCTGGGAGGCTTGGGCAGGCAGATGGTGAGGCAGGTGTGGTTGTGGTGCAGCCCGGAGCTGGTGGAGACCACGCAGTAGGTGTAGTTGGTGAGTGCATACAGGTTGGTCAGGCGGATCTCCTCCTGGGCCTTGGTCAGCCTGGAGACAGTGGACGACTTGCTGTTGTTGAAGTGCTCCAGCGTGTACATGCGGTTGAACGGGCTGGGTAGCTGCACCATGATGGTAGCCGAGTTCTGCGTCAGCTGCTTGACCTTCATGAAGGGACGGGCCTCGGCCTGGGTGGCCAGCGTGGGCAGGGCCACCAGCGGTGTGGTGCCGTCGCCAGAGAAGCACTCATCATCGGCACAGGGGGCCTCACTGGGCTCAGGTGGCAGGGGCGGGGGCGGTAAGCGGCCCGGCTGCGGACGGCCTGGCCCCGGGATGGGCTCGGCCGCATGGGAGCCATCGGTGCACACAGACTGCAGCTTGCTGAGGATGCTGCGGTGGCCGTGGCGGCCCTGGCCCAGGAGGAAGTAGCCAGAGTAGAGTGGCGGCGACTCGCACTGCATGCGGTCATGGGTCTGCGTGGTGTTGGTGAAGGCGGCTAGCCAGCGCAGGAAGCCCAGGAGCTCGCAGGAGCAGTAGAAGGGGTTGCTGTAGAGCTCGCACACAGACAGCCGGGGCAGCCCGGAGAACGTGGCGCTGTGCAGCTGCTGGATGCGGTTCATGGACAGGTCCACGTTGACGATGCCGGGGCACTCCCAGAAGGCGCCGGGCGCAACCACTTCAATAAGATTGGCCTGCAGGTACAGGTACTCCAGCTTGCCCAGCCCACGCAGCACGCCCTCCGTCAGGCTCCGCAGCCGGTTGTAGCCCAGCTGCAACACCTGCAGGTTGAACTGGCCCGAGAAGGCGCCATCCTCGATGAAGCCTATCTCGTTCTTGGTGAGGTTGAGGTACGTGAGGTTGCCGAAGCGGCTGAGGGAGGCATGCTGCACGCTGCGAATGCGGTTCTCATTGAGCCGCAGGTCCACCACACTGCTGTTGATCTGCTGCGGGATGGCCTCGTATGGTGGCTGGTTCTGGCTGCAGATGGCCAGCCACACGAAGCCCTTGTCACCCTCGATCAACCAGCAGTCGCCCCAGGCCAGCCCGCCCACATGCAGCAGGGTGGCTGCGGCCACGCATGCCCACAGTGCCCCCCACCGGCAGGCGGCCATGGGGACCATTGTTGTGGGAGACGTGCTCAGCCTTCCGGGGTGATGGGGGGGCGGAAGGGGAAGCTGTGTCCTCAGGGATGTCCTGTCCCAAACCGCATGGTCGCCGGGAGGGAGCGTGTCTCCCTCACTGCCGGCCGCCTCCCGTCATCCACCCGCGTCCTGCCGAGGCCTCCTTCCCCATCGGCCTGGGCGTCCTGACAGCTCCCTGCGTCTCCAGCTCTGCCGGTCCTGCTGCAAAGCAAGAGAGGAGAGAGGCTCAGGGGACGGCACTGTGTTCTGTGGGTCCAGTGGCCGAGGGGGCCCAGCATCCACCTTGTCAGAGGAGGAGCATTAGGGAGGCCAGTGGTGGGACAGGGCAATTCGAGCAGTAGGCAGCACTCGGGACGTGTCTGTGAGGTTCATGTGTGCCTGAGGGCGGGGATGGCAGTAGGGGAGGCCCTGGCTCTGAGCTCCACCTGCCCAGGGGCCTCTTGAGGTGGACGGGACACTACCTGCTCGGCTGGCTCAGCAACCATAGTGGCCGCAAAGAATCAGAAACCATGTGTCCTGCCTGGGCCGCCTCATCAGGACCCCATTTCTCAAGTGAGGAAACAGGCCCAGAGGGGAGGCCTAAAGTTGCCAGCAGGCCAGAGACAGGGCTGTGTGGCTGGAAGACAGGAATGAGGTGCCTGGAGGGGGCTCTGAGTCCTGGCCGATAGGCGAATACTTCAGCGCCCTTGCCTCCTGCCTGAGGCGGCTGGGGGGGAAGCCAGGTTCTGGGTCTGAGCGATCCCGCCTTGCGGGTTGGTGCATTCTGTTGCTTCTCACCCTCAGTGTCCCCACGTGAGCCAGCAGGGTGGGCTCTGAGGCCTTCCACCTGGCTCTGGGGACCTGGAAGGAGGGAGTGGCTCTGACAAGACCCCCAAGCCCCACAGCCTTCTAGGCTCAGCGACCTGCAGCCTGCCCTGCCTCCCTCCACCCCTGCCCAGCTCCCCCAGGATCAGCTGCCCCCTCCTGCAGGAGGACCGCCATGTGTGGGACTCACCCCTCTGCCCTCATGTTCCTCCCACAGGGCAGATGGGTGTGAGGCCGCTAGTTAATGTTTGGATTTACAGCGGCCTCTGCACCGCTCTGTGGCCTGGCACGGGGCCAGCCGAGTGTATTTCACTGACAGTGACTTCTGCAACTAGTCTGGGCTGAGGTGGTTTAAATTAGGGGAAAGACATAATGATGTGCAATGATCTTTCCCCTTTGGAAACTTCCTAGAAACAGTTTTGATCCGGCTGCTGGGTAACTGGCTACTTCTGATTACAGAGACGTCAGATGGGGAGGGGCTGGCACGGGATCCCAGGGGGCAGGGTGGGGCATGCATGGGACCCCTCCCCAGAGCACGCTGGCTTGTAATATAAACCCTACAATCCCCTGGGGCTGGGCTCACCACCACCTCCAGGCGGCGCCCGCCTGCCTCATCTACCCAGGGGACCAGGCAGCCTGTGCCCATGAGGTGACTCAGGTCACCTGGGGCCGCCATGAGGCCACAAACCCCTGGCCTGCAGGCCCGTTCTGGATGCAGAGGGTGGCAGGCGGGGTGTAGCGGGGCTGCACCAGCCCATCTAGGCAGTGTGGTGCCTCAGCAATTTGAGCATAATCACCTTTAATCTCTTGCTCAAAATAACTCAAAGTCAAGTTAAAGAGGATTACAGGCCCTAACCTTCATCACAGGTGGGGACTGACCAGAGGCACAGGCCCAGGGCCCCTGGGACCCTGCTGGCTCCCAGGCTGACCTGGGGGTCTGTGGGTCTGGGGACCTGAAGAGCTGCATGCACACAGGGATTTGCAGGCATGTGGGGCTACATGCCTATGTGCTTGCACACATGTGCTGGGCTCTGTTATGTGTGTACACAAGGGTGTGTGCATCTTCAGCACACACCAGGGCCCACGTCAGCATGTGCATGTGGACACATGCCTGCGGGTGAAGGGCTTAGGCACCTCCGGGAGCTGACCTGGTAGCTTGCCCGGTTCCCTCCTGCCCTGGAGCCCCGGGCTGGGAGAGGGTGGCCCTGGCAGCCGGCCCCACCTCCCTCAGGAAGATCTGCCTCTGCCGTGTTGGAGCCCCCATGACCTCAGCCCTGGGGGGCCCACCAGGCCCCACAGGAATAGGGATTCCCGAGTTAACCCCTCGGTGGGGGAACAGGATGCCACCCCATGGGTCTAGGAGCCCTGTGGGGCCTGACAGGAGCAGGGCCTTGGGAACAGCTACCCAGGGAACTGGCCGAATCACCTAGAAAGGTTCTGATGGGATATGGCCCGGACCCTAGGCCGTCCTCAAGGCTGCCCATCCGCACAGCTAGAAATGTGGCTCATGGCTGTTATACTGAACAGCTGGTTCTAGAACCTTCCAAAACTTGCCCATCTGAGGCCACTTTACCTGAAAGGCTTGTGGTGGCTTCTACTCCACCCCTTTACCCATAGGTGCAGCCCTCGAGGCCACTGGTGACCTGTCTCACCAGCTCCACGGGGCACACCGGGTCCACCCTTCTCAGCCTCTCAGCAGCATCTGGCCCAGCCCGCTCCTTCCGGGCCCACTTTCTGCCCTGGGTCTCCAAGCTGCCGCCGTGGCTGCTGGCCCCACTGTTGGCCCCCTGCCTCCCCCGACCCCTAACTGTCCCTGTGGCCAGGCTGTCCTCATCCCCGGGGGCGCCCCTTCGGGGTTCCAGCACTGCAGCCCCTCTGCGTTCCTCCCCTGCCGAGTGCTTTATGCCTCACCCCCCACCACATTCCTCACCCTAGAAGCCAGTGCCCCATCCTCTCTTGTCACCCCAACACCCGGCGCAGCAGGGAGGCATCTCCAGCCACCCTGGGACGATGCCCCCAGCAGCCCCCACTGCCCGGGGGTCCTGAAGGGCCGCGGTACCCTGCCAGCGCCTGCCCAGCTGTAACCCTCGGTGGGGCCATCACCCTGTTGGGGAGGGGCCCAAAATGGCCACGTCTCAGCACTGGGCCACAGCCACCTGCTCACCCCTCCTCTGACCTACAGAGGCTGACACACTCCTGGGGGGGGAAAACTCAGCCTGAGGGTAGAGGGCTTTCTCCCCCCACATACCTCCTCACCTGGCTGGGCAGACACCCCCGGGGCCACCGAGCTGGGCAGCACAAGGCTCACTGCCCCGCCCGGCGCACACAACAGCCTGTGAGGTCACATGACCATGACCCAACTTCTTAAAGAAGCTGAGGCCCCCGGCTGCATCACAGTGGGGTCCTGGGTCCAACCTCTGGCTCTGGTGGCACTAGCTGCATGGCCTTGGTTTGCTCATCTTTATAATGGGGTTAGTCCCAGTGAGAGCCACCAAACCCCATGGATGCAGAAAACGCTTAGACACAAGAACAGAACTGCCACATATACATACATGCGCACACACGGACACACAGAGAGCCCTCTGGTCACCACCTGCCTTGGCTTTTAAGACCGGGCAGCAGGAGAGCCCTTTGCGTCCACGTTTTAAACCCATGGCCTTGCTCCTTGCATGGCAGGTGGTGTACCTGGCATGTGTACCTGGCACTGGGCATTAGGTCCAGTGGGAGAGGCCTGAGCAGCACCAGGGAGGCTCAGTGGAATTCAGGCCACAGGGGCCTTCCTCAAGGTGCTGCTGGGGGGATGCTGGCAGGTAAGTAGGAGTGTTAGGCAAAAAGGGAAACATCATTCCAGGCAGAGGGGACAGGAAGCCTGTGCTCTCAGAGAACGCGCATGGGGGGGCATCTGGGGTGGGCAGCGGCAGGCCATGCCACTGTTGGCCCCCTGGTGGGAGCGGGGGGCAGGGCCGCTGGGCTGAGCGCCAGACGGGGCCTGGCCTGGAGGCAGTAGCTTCCCTCCCTGGGCCCTGGCTGCGTGGCACTGTGCCAGCGCTTGCTGGGACTGACCCCTCCTCCCTCTCCGTTCAGTGACAGCAGCAGAGGCTGAGGCCAGCATCCAAGCCTGAGCCAGAGGTTTCCCAGGTCCACCTCCAGGCCTCAGTTTCCCCTCCAATGACACCACGGGTTGAGCCAGGCACCCCTGAGGGCTCTGTTTTGAGGTGTCCAGGGCCCCGTGTCTCCCAGGCCAGAGCCGTCTGTGAAATCTCTTGACCAGCAACACGCGTGTGCACACTCAGCTCTCCTTGACGTCTCCTGACCACACCGTCACCCACTGCAGAGAGCACCTCTGTTGCCCGGGGGACAATGGGGACAGTGCGTGTGAGGCTGTCACATCAACTCTGCAGCCTGCTGCTAATGAAATAAATACGGTGGTTCCAGGCTTTTAAACTTCTTACGAGGGGATTTGCATAACGCCACAGCCCTGCTGGGACAGGAATGCATCTGCCTGAAAATACCCTGGGTCTGTTCAACGGCTGGCCGGCAAAGGCCAGGCTGGCCTGGGGGCTGTGCTGACCCAGGGGACTCCGGGACTCCAGAGGGAAATGTGGGCCACGGGCCAGGCACACAGGAGGCGGGGAGGTGGGTGGGAAGTTACAGATCGATACCTTTCCCATTCCAGTGTTTTGCCCATAGATCAAGTTTACTGCTAGCGTCTGCCTGCTTGTGCAGCTGGGCTCTGCCGCAAAGCCCTCAGGGCCCTGCCAGGCACGGCACGGGGGCTGGTCTCAAGGTGGATGACCCCGAACCACCACGGTAGGGGCGGGGGCCACCTGCCTGATGGGAGCACAAACCATCTCGGGCTTTAGATTCCCAGGCTGAGATGAGAAGGTTGGCTCTGCCATGCTCTGACTGTGTAACACTGGGCAAGTCACTTAACCTCTCTGAGCCTGTTTCCTCCTGTCCAGTGGAGATGATGGTGGCCGCTCCCCCAGAGCACAGAGATGGGGAAGATGTGGCCTGGTTTTCTGAGGCTTCAGCATGCCGCCTGGCACAATGTGCGCTGTGAACACGCTCCCCTCCTCCTGCTGCCTCAGGTAGGCAGGGTGGGGGGTGCAATTCCAGGCACATGGACCCAGGAAGCTGGTGGGCTTTGTCACTTCAGCAAGGCACCCGGCCTGGGGCCCCCCCCCAAGGGGGCCCGTGAAGCCTGCCCGGCTCACCCTCCCAGGATCCGCCCTTTCCCTTCTGCACCCCCTACTTGTCCACAGAGGCTGGCAGCCCGCAGTGCTGACTCAGTAGGGCTGTGTCCCAGGACTGGGCCGCAGGGCTGGTCTGACGAGCCCCCAGCCTCAGCTGGCCCTGGCCTCATCCTCAGGGAGGCAGCTGGGAGGCGTAAGGTGAGGGTGGGGGGATCAACACCTGCACCCCACTACCCCCCAAGGGTGCAGAGGCCCTGGGGAAGGTGGAGGGAGGGGCCCAGGGAGAGACCCTCGGGGCGTCAGCCTGCCTATCCAGAGGCCATCGCGAGGTGTCCAGAATCCTTCACGTATCAAGCACCTGCTGTATACAGAGCCCCTTCTCCAGTGTCAGGGGAGCAGGTCTCAGTGTTACCCCACCTAGGCGGATAGGTAGACAGAGGCTCAGGGAGGCTGAGGTCTGCACAGCCAGCAAGCTGTGCTTTTCCCAAAGGGCAGTCAGCAGCACCGACCCACCCCGACTCCAGAGGCCACCCTGGAGCTGGAGCCCCACCGGAGCCCAGGGGCCATGTGAGGCAGACCTCCTGCCCCCGTGCTGCGGGACGGGGGTGCCTGAGCCAACAGGCTGGGGGCTGGAGGGACGCCAGGCACGCTCTGTCCCTCCCCACTCCAGACTGCTCTGGAGTTAATTAGGGACCCAAACATTTAATGGTCTGTTATGCTTCCACTGGGCATCTTTTTAAATTAAAAAACATGATGGACGGCATCATTGGAGGGAGAAATCACTTTGCAATGGCTTCCTGCTCAGGCGCTGGCAGGGACGTGGGGATAAGGGTGGCTGGCTGGCCTCTGGAGATGAGGGATGACATTTGGCCCTCTCTAGGAATACCAGTCCAGCCCTGCTGTTGGGAAGCATGTCCCTAACACCAGGCAAGGGTCTAGGTATCCGGAGGATGGCTGGCACTGTTCCATCACCCTGGCAGCTGGGAAGTTCTATCTTTAGTCTGACCTGAATCTCTCCAGTTGTTCTGAGGGATGGCCGATCGGAGACTGAGGGCAGAGAAGCGCCAATTCTGCTCTTCCTAGTAGAAACCTGGCCTCCAAAAGCCTTGAACTCTGGGAGTCCTTCCTGATTACCCGAGCCCAGACTCCATCCCTGTTCTGAGCTCTGATCCCAGCCTGGTGGGAGGGCAGGACTTCCAGGAGGGCGCTGGAAAGGCCCCCTGGGGAAGCTGAGGCTTCCTCTCCTCCCTTCCCCACCCCATCCTGGGCCTGCTCCTGCAGACCCAGGCCCCTGCCAGCCCCACACCCCCATTGCCGTGATTATTTAACCAGAGCATATTTCCTGACTGCTATTAATTGTACTAAAGATTTTGGGCATGGTTTTTGAGCAGAGGTCATAAATTAGCAATTAGCCCTCAAATGTTAAATTAACAAGGGAAATAAAATACGGAGCAAAGTCCAGTCTAAGTATCAGCGATAAAAAGGGCTGGGATAGATCAGGACACGTCCCGGGCGCCCAGGCTGGCTGAGCTGCACCATTCTGGCAAGGCGGGGGCCTCAAAGACCAGGCGGGGCCTCAAAGACCAGGTGGAGGACAGTCGAGCACGACCAGGTGCTCCTGCATCAGAAATGGGCCCTCTCCCGTGTGTCCCCGGGGAGCTGGCGTCATGATGCTGGGGAGTCTGAGAAAATGCCGCCGGGTGACTGCCCAGGGTTCTCGTGCGTCCAGACTCTCCGTCTCACACCTGCTACCATGGCTGGTTCCCACGGATCCCAAGAGGCCTGTTCCCGTCCCCAGCACCCCCACCTGTCAGGGGGCTGCCACCTCGGGCCCTGGCCTTCAAGGAAGAGCATCACCCGGGTCCCTGAGAGCAAAGCCACAGCCCTACCTGACCCCCCACGCTGGCCTGCCACAAGGCACCTGTTGCCACTGTGGCCTGAAGCTCACCCAGCAGGAGGGGCAGCCGCACCTCCACCAGGCCTGGGTTCCCAGCCCCTCCATCTGACTGATGGGCCATCAGATCAACACCCCCTCCGTGGCTTCCACCGCTTTGCAGTTTGGAGACTCCAGCCATCCTGAGACCAGACATCTGCCTCTATCTACTAAGTCTCTACGTTTGAGTTCTTACATTTAACTTTCAATCTGCCTGGGAAGTATCTCATTGCTGTAAAGAAGGGTCAGACTGATGTCCCTCCCAAATAGGCAACAAACTGTCCCAATGCCGTATCCTGGGTGATCTATTCCCTCCAGCTGACTTGTGATGCTCCGTCTGCCTCCTGGCTGGAGCCTGCTTTCCACAGGCCAGGTCTGGTCAGACTCCTGACCCTGCAACCCTGCATGGCTCCCCAGTGCCCATGTCTTCAGGGGGCCCCCAGACCCAGTGATGGTTCCTCCCCTTGCCCTATAAGCTGATGAGCTGCCTGCATTTCTCCCATTTTCTCTAAGGTGCTGTTTCCTCCACCTGGAACTCTAACCCCCACCAGTCCAGTCACTGCCCTGCAAAGTGTCCTTTCCTGTTCAGACTCCTGACAGGGCTGTGGTCTCCCTCTGTAATCCCAAAGCCACCCATGCCTGCCCAACCCATGACCCTGCACCACGAAGGCCACCCATCTCTCCCAGAGCCACATCCTCGACCAAAAGCTGCTGGCGAACAAAGCTGGATCCCACTTTTCTTCTCAAGTGCAGAGTCGGAAATACACACTGACTGCGCTTGGGGAAGTACGCCACCCCCAATCACCTGTTAAGGAGGGTGGCTACAGGTCACAGTTCTTCCAGGACGGCGCCCCATGTCCTGGCATGGTTATGAATAGATCCTGCTCACCTGCCCGGTACCCCCATTCAGATAACAGACTGTCCAATGGTCACCCTCTAAGGAGGCTCTGAGGACTGTTCCATCCACAACCCTCCTCTCTGTCCTGACACCGGAGCAGCGCCATTGAAACCCTTGTAACTCTGTAAGAAGCTCCCACGTCTGGGGGAAAGACCCCCTTTGTCATTGCTCATTTCCAAGATTTCTTTGCTTTTTGTTTGCACATTTTTCCAGATGAACTTTCAGAACCATTTCATATAGCTCTTCAAGGCACGCCGCCAGGGCACATGGGATGGCGAGGGTATTCCGCAAGGACCTTCAGGTTTGCGGTCTGCAGCCCGGCTCCTCTCTACTCCATCTCCCTCGGTCTCCCTCAGGAAAACTTCACAGCATTCTTCATAATGACCTTAAGTTTCTCTTGCAAATATATTCCTAGGAATTCCATGGGTTTTTGTTTTTAATTGATGCCGTTGTGTGGGGACCGTTCATTTCATTATGTTTTCCAACAAGTTGTTGCTTGTACAGATAAAAATTACTGATTTGTATATTTGTCTTGTATCCGGCCCCATACCTCCCCAATTTCTCTTTTTTTTTCAGTTGGTTCTCTTGTTTTTCTAAGGTCTTAAATCATACTGTCTGCAAATAATCACAATTCTTTCCTGTACACATGCCATTTAATTGTTTCACGTCTTATTGCTATGGCCAGAATTTCTGGACAATGATAAAGGGCTCTGTTGGTTTCTTTCTATAAAGGTTTTTGAATACGGATCATTAAAGCCTCATCACTTAGAATGACATTGGTTGTTGAATTGAGGCACAGATTCTTTACTGTGATAAGTATCTTTCCAGTTCTATTTTTAGCATTTACTTTAAAGTCAGAACTGGCACTGGATTTTATCACCTGCCTTCTGTCATTTATTAAGGTCACATTGTGGCTGACCTGATACTATGTACTATCTTAATAGATCTATTATTAAGCCATCTTTGAATTCTTTTGATAAATCCTACCTCGTCATGGCAGATCATCTCCCTAATATTCTCTGAAATTGGATTTGCCTGTGTCTCACCGAGGATCTCTGGTCCCGTCCATCGGCGAGATCCGTGTGGGGTTTCATCTCCTGTCCCATCTCTGCAGTCTGGGATTCAGTTCCACTCTCACCTCTACCTGGGTGACTTCATTCAGCTGGTGGCTGTGGGCTCAGGCAAGAAATGCCTCTGATGGAGGCCTCCCAGCTATATGGGCTCAGGGCCCTTCACCACGGAAGCGCCCCCAAAACCTGTGCAGGCCGATCCGATGAGCCACTTGGGGAGGTGAACATCGCTTCATCAAGTGAAATGTCAGCCCTGATCTGTCTTCTGTGCATTCATTACAGGTTTTCATGACTCAGGGTCAGCTCAAAGTCAGGAAAACAACAGAAATCTCCACTGGGAATGTTTATAAGGGCTTGGAAGGCATCTTACATGGTGAATTTCATGTTGGCCTCCAGGAGGATGGGGCCGTGTGGGAAGGGCTGGCCCCAGTGTGGGGCTGGCCTGGGGCCTTGAGGGAGACCCCAGCTCCCTCTGGTGATGGCAATGAGACCACCCCAAGACCACCCTTGCAGGGATTTCCGATGGATGTTCCAAGTTATCCGTGTGAAGACTGATGAATGTCACATTAGGCATTGGGGGGCACAGAGAATACAAAGCAAGTAAGGGCACAGAGCCTCCCAGAACATCCATTCTAACCCAGAACATAATTCACACAGGAAGGAGGCGGCTCGAGGCAGCGGCTGTCTCCACAGATGGTATTTCCTGAGATGATGCAGCCTCACCTTCTATTGCTCCCCTGGGAGGGCACGTGGACCCCACCACCACCACCTCTACACCCCATGAATCTGGGCAGCCCTGAGACTGTCATACTCAGTGGGGCTGTGTGGGGTTCTGTGTAAGGATTTGGGGGACAGGGAGCCCAGGGAGGGTTTGAGCAAAGTCCAGGATGTGCAACCAGGCCCAGGGAGCCTGAGAGTTGGGGTGGCATTCCTCCTGGGGAGACATGAGCTGGACCAGACTACAGCTGTCCCTCTGCTCACCCCGGTCAGCTCTGCAAACCCTCCTTGTCTCTCAGAGTCTATAAAAATCTGATCTAATAACACAGCAAACATTAATTACAGCTCAAAGAACAAGAATGGGACTGATTTGGAAGAGGCCACTCTCCTGTTTGTCACCAAGATGCTGCAAGGGGCCGGGAGGGGGCTAGTGTGGCAGCCAGGGGGTGGGGGTCTCCTGTTCTCACCCCTGCTTGCTGCTCCAAGGGCAAGCCCCCAGCAGGAGGTGGGGGGCCGGGTGCTGGGATCTGGGCCTGGCCCCATCTCTCACTAGCCCTGGGACTCAGCCCCTCTCCTCTCCCTCTGGCAGAGTGGAGACGGGGCCCATCCAAGGCACTCAAGTCCGAGGGGTTGGGAATGAATCATGGACACAGAAGAGCCTCCAGCCAGACAGAATCCAGGAAGGGACTGGAGCCTATGAGCTGAGAGGGGAAATGGCCGGATGCCCCCAGCAGGAGCTGGGGGGCTGGCCTGGGCACCCTGGACTGTCCCTAGGAGGCCCCGAGGCTGCTAGTTCCCTGCCCCAGCTCCCATGGAGAAGGGCAGGGGGGAATTCAGCCCCAGTCACTGGGCCCTTGGAAAGTCTGAGCCTAAGGAGATACCCCCACCAGAATAAAAGGCCCACACTCTCCAGAGCAGCCCTGAAGCCCCACAGCCCTGCGAGCCTTCACCCTCTCACTCCCTCAGCAGTTTCTGACTGCCTGCCCTCTGGGGAGTGGACAGGTGGCTGTCATCCTGGGTCAGTCTCAGAAGAGAACGTGAACAAGGGCTCCCCGTGGGCCCCAAGCTATCACGGGCTGTATGAGCCCTGGCGGGAAGGCTCGCCCTCCCCAGCTTCAGTCCTGAGTCTGTAAGAACCTGCAGGGCCAGGAAACCACTCTGGGAAGAACCAGCTGCAGGTCTTGGCTCGACACATGGGTGTCACCCATGTCCCAAGAAGGGCCACGGGTCACAGGGTCCTCCATCAGGGCAGGACTTCCCAGCTGGCCCTGGGGGCCCACTGCTGCCCTCGGGCTTGGCCCTGCTCATGCCCCTCTTCCGTGCTGGACACACGCTCTGTTCCCCTCGACACCGTTCCCCGCTGGCCCACCCCTCTGTAACCAGGAGGTGGGAGAAGACGGCGCTTGGGGAGGCCCCCCAGGCAGCCCCTGCATATATCCCCTTGGATGCCGGGGTCCCCTCCACAGCAGCCCGCACCCCAAATCCTGAGACCCAGGGGCCGGAGACCACTGTGGGGGGCTGTGGGAGAGCTCTGGCAGGCCTGCCTTGGGGGAGGGAGCGCCTGGAGCTGCATTTGGCTGTTCTGTGCCTTCCAGCATATGTCTGAGCAAGAAAAATTTGGCGTGGTCCATATGCCGGCTGCTATAAATAGAGCTTGTCATGTAAGCTTCAAAGGGCCAAGGTGATGGAAAACATGGGCCGGGGGCTGGGCACCCTCGGGCTGAGATGGAGGCACCACCCAGAGATCCCTGGTGTCCTGTCCCCACCATAGGGCCTTTGGTGGGACAGCTGAGGGGGGCGAAGGGCTGGGGTCCCAGGAGACCAGCATTTTACAGCTTGAGCCCTGCTTGGGGGATGTGTGTGTGAAGTCCCCATTCTGACCCCTGGGGGTGGCCCCCTGCTGGCCCCCCTTTGGACACGCACACCCGTCTCATCCCTTCCAGGGCCTGAGGCTGGGATGGAGCAGAGCAGCGGGGGACAGCCCAGCTCCGGAAATACCCAAGCCAGGTGTGAGGACGCCCCGCAGGTCTCATCACCCAAGGGGTAACGGAGGGATTGGCTGCGGTTCCCGCCAACACCTCCCTACGCCGCCTGCACAGCCTCTCTGGGTCTCTGTCCGTCTGTCTGTCTGCCATCTGAGGCTGTACAGGACCGCGGGCCCATGCGCTGCATGCAGACAGCGTCTCCCTCCCAGCTGCCTCCTCTCCTCACGGCCAGGCCCTGGCCCGCTGCGGGTGGCAGCCTCTGTCTGGGACGTAGTGTCGCCACCCCATCCCCTTGAACACATGCCCTAGGCTCCTGCTGCCCGCCAAGTGTGACCCGTGAATCACACAGGGCAAAACCCCTGCCAGGAAGGGGTGGTGGAGAAGCGTAGCCACCCACCAGCTCAGGGAAAAGAGACATGAGAGCAAGTTCAAAGGTAATGTGGCCAACTGAGAAGGCGACGTAGGCTGACTTAATAGAGACAGATGACGCAGGGCGGAGGAGGTGGCGATCGGCTCGGCCCGGCGCCACACAGCCCTCTGGGCTTCAGCCTCACGGGAGGCACACCTGCCAGGTAGGCACCTGTGAGCCGACGCTCCTCTGATACCTGTAAATATTTAATGCTTATACTAATCCTGTGAAGTTGGGACTATTATTATCCATTTACAGAAGAGGCACAGGCTTGGTGAACATGGCCGAGTTCCCACGGCGGCCCACGGCTCCTGAGGGGCAGGCAGGGCTCAAACCCAGGCAGTCTGGGCCCCGAGCCTGTGCACAACACAGGTCGTGGCATGTTTGAAGGTCAGTGAGTGTCCCCTGCGTTGGGTGGATGCAAAGCCAGATCACGTGAGGGAAGGCAGGAGGAAACGGGGGTACCTGGCTGAGGGACGGGGCCTCGGGTACGTCAGCACTGCAGCACAGGCGTACGGCCGAGGGGACACCCGGGGGGCACTGCCTGTGGCCACTCTCATCCTCCTAGACAATCCTCAGTGCCTGCTGATGGCAGTGTCACCAGCACAACCTTGGTGGAAACGAGGCCACATCGTGTACAAGTGAAGAGGCACTTGGCCCACAAACCATAATCCGCGGCTGGACGTGTCCCTGGAGGTGTGGAGATGTCCAGGGTGGTTGTGCCAGACCCCAGGTGCCCACCACGAGTGTGGATGAAAGCCTCGTAGGGCGCATGCACCTCAGAGCGCCACACAGTGGTGAGAAAGGCCAGCATCGGGCAAGGACCACTCACAAACACGCCTCAGAGACAGAGGGCTGCCAGCCAGGGTGCCTGCCATCTGCCACACATCCAGAGCCTTCAACGTGCCCAACACACATTACACAAGGGTCTGTACAAGGGGAGCAAAGGTGTAAAAAAGGTGTGAATAACCACATAGAACTTAGCAAAGGGCTTGTTTGTCCCTCAACAGGGAGGGAGATGGGGCCTGAGGACAGGACTGGGGACAGCCGCAGGGCACCCACGTGCCCGACACCGTGGGCCGCGCACTTACAAACGGTGAGATGCCAGATGCCATGTCATGTATTTCACAATTAAAAACTTAGAAAGCAATGTTGGGGGTCTCCTTACAGGGACCACAGGAGGTTTCAGGTGGCAGGGGCTGGATGCAGGCCCCCCGCACCTCCGCAACTCCCCTGGCCCCAGGCAGTGCGGCAGGCATGTTAGGCTGGAGGGGAGAGCGTTCAGGTGCTTGTGGCGTTATTCTTTGTGCCTTTCGCTGCACTAAATATTTTATAATTAATGAAATATTTATTAGAGGTTCTTTAAATATTTGAGACACCTTCAATATTTCATAATAAACGTTAAACTGTTTTGAAAAGGGACAGGCTGCCATGTGCAACTGAGCTCCCTGTCGCCAGAAGTATGCGAAGGAGCGGCAGGGTGCCAGAGGGCACAACCTCTGGTGTGGGGCAGACTGAGGCAGAGGTTCCCAAGCAGGAAAACAAAATTGCTTGTGAGCTTCCCACACACAGGGGCTCCCAGAGCCACCGTGCATCATGGCTCAGTGGGCTGGGCGAAGGGCCCAGCACCTGCCCATGACCCTCATCAGGCGGGGCACATTCCAGGTAGCGCTCTGGCGCCTCTGGCCCCAAGGACCAGGCCTGACTACTCAGGTCCCTGCCCAGCTCCACCTATCCCAGGGGAGGGGGGCTGGGCGGTGACAGGAGGCTGCGGGTCTCCCAGCCACTGAGTAGAGGATGAAATGCCCCTGCCAGAGCTACAGGCCAGGGCCTGGGTACAGGGGTGCTAGGGCTTCACCGCAGACACAGACGCTGAGGACCAGCTGGGAAGACGCGGCCTCAGGATGGCAGTGGGGTCCAGGCTGGAAGGGGGCCTGGGCCCTCTCGCCTCCCTTCTGGGCTTCCCGCAGTCACCTCGCCATCCTTGAGCATCCCAGCCATACGGTGACTGGCGACGTCTGGGGTGGCACCCCCCTCAGTGCTGCCTACGACCGTGAGCCTCTCCCGGCTTTCACACACACAGAACTGGGACGCACCGAACTCGGCAGGCGTCATGCCCTGCAGTGGTTCCCATGGGGGCCGCATTTCCATCCCACTAGCCGTGGCTTTGATGCTCTGGCCTGCCTCCTCCTGGACAACAGAGTCTGAAGCACCTACAGGTACCAGGCACCACCCCGGGGCAAGACACAGACAGAGAGGTGACTATTTGGGAAGGGGCCTGAGGAAACATGTCATGAGAGCCTCCCAACTTTGGCCTGTGCCTTGTAAGGCACTCATAGGCCCAGATGGGGAGAGAGATTTTCCCAGGGTCACACAGCAAGGTGGGGACTAGGACCTGGTCCTCCCAACCACTCTCCAGTGGGCTCCCGTGTCCCCTACAGACATCGAGGCATGCAGTACCCCAGGGCTGGGAGGCCAGGAGGAGGCCAAGCAATTACCTCGTAGCCAGGCCCCTTCTGCCCACCCCAACCTACAGCACAGTGAAGGTCACCCAATCCTGTGGGCTGCTTCCTCAGAAAGCCAGCTGCCCCACAGGGCTGAATTTGGTTATAATGATACCAGCTGACTGTTACCAAATGTTTGACTTTACAAGTGCCGACACACGTTTATTTAAATGCTATTAACATACGGCAACATGATGAAGTGGATAATCTCTGCGCTTCTCACTGCATGAGGAAACTGAGGCACTGGGGACAATGTGGAGAGCAAGGAGACCTCAGTGTATGGTGAGGCCAGGACCCGGGCCAGGCAGACAGCAGGGCATCTGCATCATGAGGAGTGAGGCCACGCGTCTCTGTTTAGTCATTACTTCCGATAATAAGGACGCGATGTACTCTGTCCTGTAACAGCAGCCTGTTCTGTGGATGGGGCCACTCAGAAGGGGCCACTGAGGGCTTAGTAGCCAAGAGGCAAGTCACACTGGGTGAACAGACTGCTGCGGGACAGCAATGGGTGTGCAGAGAGTCACAAGGAGGCCACACGGTCACTGAAGGTCCAGTGACAGTGTTCACGTTCAGGCCAGGTGGGGGCAGACACGGATGGAAGCAAGGGGCACAGACTGTGCCCGATGGAAATGCGCCAGACGTGCAGACAGACGAGCATGTCCACAGCAGCTGGACGATCCACAGAGCAAGGCTAACGTGCTGGCACGGCCACGCGGTGGAACGTGGTCACAGAGCAATAAAGACGAGCAGACCGTGACAAGGCCACATGGCCAAACGCCACAAGCACAAAGCTGAGCAAGCCATTACACTGTTCCAAAGTGGGCAAAACAATGAGGTTAGGGGGTGGCTAGTGGCTACCCTGGTGGGAGCAACTGGCAGGGGATGTGAGGAGGGCTCCGGGTACCCTGGGCACTGGTGACACTCAAGTGCTGGGGACATGGTGTGTCCAGTTCGTAAAAGCATGCCGAGCTGAAGATACTTACATGTGCTGTTCCAAGTATGTGGGACAGGTGTCTGCAGTGCAGCCATAACATCCATGTAACACACACAGCCTGCGCACAAAGGGCTCAGAACCCACTATGGAGGGAGTGGCAGAGGGCCAAGGCAGGCAGGTGCCGAGAGACCAGGTGCACATGCCATGGGCGAGGATGGATGTGCGGGGGCTGGCGGGGCTTGGGGAGGGAGCTGTCCCTGGGGATGGGCATCCCCAGGGACGGACCCTTATGAGGAAGGCAGCTTGGGGCTGCCTGACCCTCAGCTGGTCCTATTGGTGGGGAGGGTAGTGTGGAGAGGCAGGAAGGGTGGCGTTCAGCCCCCTGTGCTGTGGGCAGTCAGGACCCTGCACAGCTCCAGGCAGGCCCTACATGCTCTTGGAGGCAAAAATGGAGAAACCCGACCACCAGCCTCTGGGACAACCCACCTTCAGAACCACTAAACCCAGGCTCAGAGGGGCAACATGCTCGGGAGGAGGAAGGAGGGCCTGTCGAGAGACTCTGCTGTCAAGGGGGTGGCTGTGTCATTGACATTAACATGTCCCCAACCAGAAAATGGACAAGACGGTCGCCAGGTAGGTGCCCACACATCCTGGTTCGCCCAATGTCATTTATTATTTATTTATTACTATTACCTCACCTCCTCTTCTTACTCTCAAAAGCATTCTTGTTTAGACACTATATAGTCACCTTCCCTCTAGGGGACCTTTACTTTCAAAATGTGCTAATGATTTCCTCTTGCTTTGTAACTTTTAGTAAGAGCTGGCTTTCTGCCCAAAGTGAGGCCTGGGAGCGGGCTGGTCACCCCCAGCCTGATCTCCTGTCACCAGCCCAGCTGGCTGAGGACACCCTGCACCCCCTGCTTCCCACCATGTCCTGAGGCCCCGGATGTCCAAGGAGAAGGTGTAGCCAAGATCCCTTGTTAGTCACCAGCTTCTATTGCCTTCTTCCTTTACCACTTGAACTCCAAAGTTGGGGCTGGACCATGTGCAGAGGACATTTCCCCTCTCTTGCAGCTAGGTGAGGCCCGTGACCAAGTTCCAGCTAGTGGAATGTTGGGGGAGTTGAAGGACCCCACTGCGATCATCCCCTTAAGAGGAATGAGCATGCATGTTCCTTGCCTAGTTGGGATGCAGACGGATGGTGGGAGCTGAAGCAGCCACTCTGGGTCCAGACAGAAACCATGGGCAATGGTAACAGAGCTGCCCCACCAGCCCTGGGCCACTGAACTCTGAACCGTTCTGTGAACAAGAAATAAACTTCTATCTTATTAAACTACATAGTTTTGGAGGGCTTTGTTTTAATAGCTTGCCACAGCCTACAAGATGAGGGGCTTCTCACTCAGGAGAGTAGGGTCCTGGAGAAGGGGCTCAGCAAGACCAGGAGCTGCCCTGGGGGGCTGGAGGCTGGAGGAGGGGCAGGAATGCACCCTCTCAGGCAAGCCTGTCCTGCTGCCCCGTCTCACCTCTTCCCATCATCCCACCACAGCCCCAGCCTTGGCCACTTCCTGCACTGGGCACACACCCTCCACAGCAATGCCCTGCTCCTGCCATGCCTCACTCCTGGAAAGCCCTCCTCTTTGCCCCTCCAGGTCCTGCCCAACCCCCTCCAGGAAGCCAGGCTGTCCCGTCTGCTCCTCTGAGCTCTGTGCATTCACAGCTCACGCACGTGAGCCATATTCCCTGCCAGACCTGGACTCCCAGGGGCCCTCAACTGCCCTGTGTCCCCCTGTGCAGGGAGCACACAGTAGGACCAGTGTATGCTCCACCCCACCAGCCCCGCACAGGAGTCTCAGTGTCAGCTGGCAGCCCTGGAACCCTGGGCGGCTTCAGGACCGAATTGCAAGCAGCTGGGCTGGAGACACTCTCATGTCCAAGGCAAGGGGCAGCCCGGAGCAGTCTGGGCAGGGCAGGCGCCTCCCAGTACCCCGGAGCTCCATCCAGAGAGCAGCAGACTGCACCACCGGTCACAAGCACGACTTGGACCACTGGGCACAGTCTTTGGGCCCCACACTTAGCCTGCTCACCTCCATTCCCTGGGGGCAGTGGTGTTAGGCTTCTTTCATTCGGGGTCACTATCCTGGCTGAGCTCAGGCACAGAAAGGGCCTGCACACACTAGGTGCTCAGCAAACACTCCTCCCTCCTGCACTTCCCGCAGAAGAAACTGTCCAAGCTCTGGGCCACGTCCCTGCACATAAAATCATTACTATGAAAAAAACACCTCGGCTCGAGTCCCTTCCGGCTCCCGTGCCCCAACCTGCCGCCCGCTCCAGGCCGCTCCGAGCCCCGCTCCGCCCCATCTGCCCCTCTTCTCCTGTCACCACCTCTTCCCGACGGGTCCCCAGGCTCCTCACATGCCCGCTGCCCCACTCCAGCTGCTGGATTCACAGCTCACGGTGTGTGTGTGTGTGTGTGGTGGGGGGTGGGGGGCAGTGCTGCTGGGGAGTGAGGCTGCAGCCGAGGCTGAGTCACTGGGGCTGAGCATGCAGAGGGGAGAGGCAGGGAGGGCAGGGTGACAGCGGGCACCCACCCACTCATGTGCGGAATGTACACGTCGGTGAAGCAGCAGGCAGGAAGCAGAGGACGCCTAGGTGGTGTGCCCCCCATTCATTTAATCAAAGAGCCACAAGCAGCAGCCATCTCCCCCTCACATGGATGAAGAACACAGAAAGGTTCAGTGACTTGCCGCTGATTGCACAGCTGGTCAGCAGGGGAACCTGGGGCCTGTAGGGGGTCCCCTGCATTGGTGCCAAGAGGAGTCAGAGGCCAGAGGTCACAGGCAGGACTAAGGTCTATGAGGGGAGGAGGTAAGGGGGAGCTCAGGCTGAAAGGCAAAGCCTGTGGCAGGGGGCAGAGCAGGGCAGGACCCAAGAACCCAGGCCTGAAGGGGAAGGGGTCCCCAGGGCCTGCAAGCCAGAGAGAGGCCAGAGGCAGAGGCATCGGAGGCCTTGCTCCCTCTTGCTAGTTAAGTCCAGGAACCATGGGATACACATTCTACAGGAAATGAGAAAGATTAAGGTCTAGGAGCAGACACATGGCCCCTGCAGCCCAGCCTGACCTCCAGCTGGAGGGACAAGACAGCCAAGGAGGGGGTCTGGGAGAGGCCAGGGCCCCTGGACTACCAGAGGGCCAGTGGTGGGTGCGGGGAGCTCCATACAAGCTGACTGGGCATCTGGAGCTGGGCCCTTGCCGATAGAGAGGGAGCCTGGGGATGTCCTGGGACAGGGCAGTGACACAAGTGCCAGCACATGGCCTCATGAAGGGTCTACTGCCTAGAAACTAGTAGGCACTGAGTGAGTATCTGGTGAATAGAACTATTTAGTGAGAACCAACCATGGGCAGCAGTGGGCCACAGAGAGCAGGCTCAGGAGCCCACGGTTATCTTCCTGATCACACATAACAGACTCAGCCAACATATTCCCTTCCTTCCCTGTGCCTTTTCCTGCCTGAGGTACAGACACAATGGCTGGAGGTGCAGCAGCTATCTTGAGGCCATGAGGACAACCGCTAATGGCTGAGGAGGAGGCACTGTGAACCTGGATGCTGACTACTTCCTCAGGCTGTGCACCACCCCCACTGCCACCCTATTTACATGAGCAAAACTAGGGTGCACACAGTGGTCAGGTTTCTGTCTTGAGGAGCCAACTTCAATCCCTAGTTGACACAGCATAAAATAATGCTGAATAATTTGATCAGAAAGTTACTCTCAATTTAATTCTTCTCAGTGTGTCTGATTACATTAAAAAAAAAAAAAAGCCCCAGATCAGGGCTGGTAAGTCTTCAACACCTCTGTACACTGGCTGCTCTCCCTCTTTAATAAAGCAGTAGCAGGCCTCAGGCTCCAAGCCTCCCCTGGGCTACGGAATCCAACTAGAATTTAATAACAATGTTTTGTTTCCACTGAATTTATTTTTATGATTATGAATTCTATTTATGGCCAAGGAGACTTGTTTTCCATTTGTAGTAGTGCTATAAAACCTCCCTTTCAAATAAATGTATTTAAGTTTCTTAAAAGTGAATTTACTTAGAGAAAAATGGTAAGAACATAATGGGGGCACACGGAGGCCACTGTCCAGCCCGGCAGGTCCTCCGCTCAGAACAGTCTGCCCCAGGCACCGGGAGGGAGGCCGCGAAGGGTGAGGCCAGCACCCAGTGCACGCGGGGATCTGATGCACCCTGCGGGCTGAGTCTCTGTCCTCTGTCCAGCCTGGGGCGGAGGTGGATGGCAGGAGCCCTGGTGCTGGGCACCTCTGAAAGATGAAGGCTCAGTCATGAGCTGGACAATCAGAAGATGAGCTGTGGCAGGGGTTTGAAGCTGTCTTGTAACCAAGCCACTAACTCAAAGTCCCAGGTTCCTTCTAGCCTGCCTGTGTGAGGCCCGACTGACTTCAAAGACTGGGGCTGGGGAGCCGGAGTGACCTTTTGCTAATTAGCTCGGGCTGTTTGCTCTGCAGCCGCCAGCTGATCTCTGGACAGCAGCTCTGACTCCAGCCACTGCCGCCCGTCACCATCCGGCAGATAAATAACTGCTCTTGGAGTGGCGGGGGAGGGGAGCCGGGGCTGTGCTGAGGGCTGGGGGAGGGGCGGGGCGGGGCTGGAGGGAAGGGTGGGCAAGACGCTGGGATGTCACGCCAGCTCTGCTGGGAAAGAATCACGCCCACTTCTCAGAGAAGGAAACCGAGGCCTAGGGAGAGCAGGGGTCTCCCAGAGGACGCTGGGATCTAGCTCTGCCAGTTGCCAGACCCTCTCTCTGAGGCGCTTCCCCTGCACTCACCCGCAGCCCTGGGCAGCTTAGCCTGGCTCTGTCCCTGGTGCTGAACCAGGAGCTGGGCCAAGTCCAGCAGGTCGCCTGGGGTCATCCGAACACAGGGAAGGTTCCTTCTGGACTCTTAGTCATCGCGTCAATAAAAAGCAACTTCTAGGGACGAGGCCTTAGGACCAGGAAATGGAGGAGGGAGGCAGGAACAGAACTGAGAAAGTTCGGCTTGCTGAATGACAAAATGTTCTGTCTGGAAGGGATGGCGGCAACGTGCCCAACCCCCGTGTTCCTGAAGACCTAGCGTGGTGTCCACAAATCCGCCAGCCCCACAGAAGCCGTGGGCCATCTGCTTTGCCACCTGCCTTCTTAGGTAGGCCAGGCTGGGACACATCCCATCCATTCATTCAACAAACATTCATTCAGTGTCTGCCACCTGCCAGGCTCAGGAGGCTGACAAGCAGAACACACAGCCTGCGGTGAGTGAGAGAAGCTGGCGCTGTTCGGGCCTCATGAGGGTTCCAGCTGAGGCCTGGGGGTCCCACCCCACTGAGGCGAGCCTGACATAGGCTGGGAAGAAGGGCACCCCTGGAGGGACGGGGAGACTGCATTTGTCTAATGGGACATACCAGACTTCTATTTCATGTTCAGGGCCAGGGCAATACCCCCACTATTTCTTGAGTAACTTCTGTATTGCCAGGCAATTCACACATCCCACACCAATGCTCACCTTAAGGGAGAGGTTGTTACCTCTGTTGTACAGGTAAAAGAACGGAGGTCAGAGGCAGTAAGTGACTTTCCTAGCATCCCACATCCAAAAACCAGCAGAATGGGGTCTGACCCAGTCACTTCAAAGACAGATGCACTTGGGGGAGAGGATATTCTAGGCAAAGGTACAGAGGCAGGAAAGCACAGGGCTGTCACCAGGAGCCTCAGCCTGCCTGGGATGTCCTGCACCCCCATGGCCATGCCAGTGGCCTGAGGTCAGCACCAACAAGCCTGCCCAGCATGGCCTTAATTGTTCTTGCTCCTCTGCAGCCCTGGGCCTCAACGTGTCCTCTCTGCCACTGTTGTCATGCCCTACTGCATGTGGGTCTCGGTCTGGACATCCGTGGTGTGGTCAGAGCTGATTCCCCCTGACTGGCCTGTTCTCAGTGACTCCCAGCCTAGGGAATATCATCAAGGTCCTTGCAGAGACCGTTGTGTCTCCAATAGGGAGACCAGGCCCCAGAGGGTCAGGTGCTGTCACTGTCACGTGCCGCAGGGAACTGGTGGCAGGGACGTAGTCAGAAGCCAGTCTCCCCAGCACCTTGATGGTGCTGGCTGAAGGGACGGGGCACGGTGCGGAATGAATTGTGCATTCTCACGCCCATCCCTCTTTCTAGACTTGATGCTCCTAGAGACACACGTGCACCACGGCAGCCAGGGCCTGGCAAATGGCAGCCACTCGACGGACATCTGAGGAGTGGCTGCAGCAGTGGTGCCCAGGTAGCTTGACACACCCATGACCTACCTGGCTCAGCTCTCCAACCACCCCCCACCCCAGCCCCAGTTCCAGCTAGACGGCTTGTACTCTGCTCCCACCCACGAAGAGCTGACCCCACCCCAGGGCTTTCGCACTTTGGTCCGTCTGCCCACAGCCCCTGCCGCCTGCTCTTGTGGCAGGTGCCTCTCCACCCTCAGGCCTCCCCATCACGGTCACCTCCTAGAAGTCTCACCTCAAAGCCACAGAGGAGTCTGGGGAGCCATCTGACCACCGGCAGAAAAAGGCATATCTCTGGAGCTCCTAGGAGTCTCTGTTTCCCCCACAGAATGAAGGGGAGAGCCCCACAAATTCCCAAACACCCCCTCTCAGTTGTTAGAATCAGCAAAGCCTGAGTATCAAGTTCACTTTAAATAAACTCAATCTACAAAACTCTTTAACATCTAAATACAGCAGGTAAGCAACCTATGTGAAAACCCAACATCCACTATTCAATGTGCTGTCATTTGCCAACAGCACCTCCCACTGGTCAACTGAGATATCACAACCCAGCTCCACCAGACAAAGAAACTCAGGATGACGGCACCTACGTTCCAACCAGGTTTGAAAATTGCCAGGTCCAAGTCCCAGAACCCCATGAAGTACCTATAGCTTGGAGAATCTGAAGCTACAGTTGACAGAAGAGGGCATAGCTGTGGTTTCTGAAAGTGCTAAAGGAAAATAACTTGTCCAGCTCCTCGCATGCTGGAGGGAAACTCCCAGCAGATACCACACAGCTGGGTCACTAGAACATTAGTCAGGCCATTGGGGGAGCCACCTCAACCCCTGCTAGTTACCTACATATTCGCTTCAGCATTTCGAAAAATTGTTTTCCATATATGAACCTGTTTTTCAAATATACGATGTAAGTCAACACCAGCATATGCCACATTGTACATACAGTGGTTTTATGCTCATCTATTCCCATGAAGTGGTATTAATCTCTTTTAACCCACTAGGCTACCCTGGCATCAGGGGAGGATACCTGATGGGCCCTGAGCCCCAAACCCCCAGCTCCTCTGGTCAAATCCAGCCCATCATCTTTCACCCATTCTCTCCACTGGATAGGCAAGACCCCTGAATGGGAGTCAATCCCAAAGGGACATTCATTTCTGCAGCCAAATCTGAGCCCATCTCCTTCCAGGCCTGTCCCGTGGCACCAGCATGCCTGTCTCAGGCGAATGGCCCTGCCCACCTTGCTGGCAGTGTCTGGTAAAGCTAGCGCAGTCCGCCTGCCGGTGACCTGGCCCTGCTCCGAGGCACAGTCTGGAGGACTCCTCCCTGTGGGTGCCCCAGTCATCCTCACCTCATTTCAGGACATGGAGGAAGAGCCTGGGTCCAGACAAGGTGTAGGACAAATGGTCACCAAGGCAACTTCCACTGCATCTAGACAGGAGGGAAGGTCGTAAGAAGGGAAAGGCAACAGAACCTGCAGCCTGCTCTACTTCCAGAAGAGTCTCTGCCAGAGCCGCAGGGACATGGGCCCTGTGCACACTGACTTTATGCATGTTACACCTCCAAAAACAAAAACGGAGGGGCCAGGTCTTCCCAATGCACCAGGAGGCACCCTAGAGTGAGGGCAGAGGGCAGGGAGAGCAGAGGACACAGAGGCAAGGGCTCAGCAGAATGCAGAGAAGAGCCAGCATGTGGCCACCAGCTCCTGCCCCTGCTGCTGCCTGGGGGTGGGGTGGGGCCCCAGAAACTCCAGGTACCCTGGATTGGCACAAATAGTAAAGCCTAAGCACATCCACGACCTGACTGCCTTGCCCCCATGAGATGGAGGCATACAAAACTGAGAAAAGCTAGTAAGCAAAGACCCCAGGTGAATTGAGCAGAACTGTCCCTGCCCCCCCTGCCCCCACAACAGCCAGGGCTCTCTGCAGGCAGCCCCCACCCCTAGGGCACCAGGCCAGGGAGTGAACCATGCCAGTAAACAGGAGCCTTAGGCAGTGGCTGGTGTAGGAGGGCACATTTGACTGGCTGGTGGGCAAATCATGCTCCACCTCCTCACCTCCCCCCCACAAGGCAGGTCATCCATTTGTCCACTGTTCACTGGACCAGCCCCAGCAGACAGAGAAGTGGCATCTGTGCCAGGGGCTTTCCATACCATGCACACACACTCTGTTCACCTGACCCCCATTTTGCAGACAGGAAACCTGAGGCTGGAAGGGGAGCCCTCTTCCCAGGGGAACACAGCTGAGACAGAGTCACATGTGGACAAAGCCTGCATCCACCACACTGAAGGCCCGTAGGTATGGGGCTGGGGACCGGTGCACCTTGAGCCCCTGGAGGGCCAGGCAAGGGCCAGGAGGGGTCCTTACGCTCAGTCTGCCCACACCCCCAGGCTCCACTCAGATCCTCCCGCAGGCTCCTGGGCAGGAACAGGAAGGATGGGCCAGAGAACCTGCAGGGCGGGTATGTGTGCAAATAGGCTAGTGAGTGGCATGTAATTACCTGAAACTGTTGCTTAGGAGCGGATGTAAATAACCAAAAAATACGTGGGGAAGTTGGGGGTGGGGTGCTCATCAATTAGAGCTAATTACTCAACAGCTAATTGAAATAATGGCCTGTATTTGAATATGCTAATGAGGCTGAACCTGCCTCAAAAAGGAAATTGGAATAAAAACAGAGGAAATGTGGGCCTCCCACTGCCTGGTCCCATAGGAGGCTGCCTGCTAGCTGAGACCTCAGCGCAGGGCCCAGGGCCCAGGGCCCAGGGCCCATATCCCCTCCCACCTCCAGGCATTGACCCAGTGGGGCTGCCCCCTGGAGTGCCCACTCCCTGCTGTCTGCCAGCCGATGCCTGATCTCTGCTGGGTCCCAGCAACCCTGACAACACCAGCAGGGCTCTGCAGCTGTCCCGGCCCAGGGAGCAAAGCCCCAGAGGAGAAGCAAGCACGCATGGTGCATGCCCGCTGTATACCCAGGTGAGGAGATGGCTTGGAACTCAGTGCAGCTGGTGGTGAGCAGGGAGGTCCAGGGCGTGGGCTTCTAGACACTCTCAGGCTTACCAGCAAAGCTGTCTGAAGGCAGAACCTGCACCACCTCACATGTGAGCAGAGGCCAGGCCATCCCATGGGAGCTCTGACCTCCCTCCTGGTCTGAGAGGGCTCCTTCCCACAAGGGCTGGGTCCCTGCCTGGAGCTTTCCCCTTTGCATCAGCATAACCTGCAGACCCACCGACCACACGTGTGCACACACTGCTGTACCCCACACGGGCTTGTCCAGGCTTGGGTACCCCATGTGCATGCGCTGGCCCACCCTGGGCCTAAAGCGGCGTGTGTTCCCGGGGGTGCTGACCACAGAGGGGCCTGAGGGCTGGCGTGCAGCCCTGCAGGCCCCACCCGCCGCTGGCTAACGCCCTTCCTTTCCCCAGTTGGTCCAGCCCAGAGCGAGCATCACTCAGGTGGCACCCCCGGTGTGAACCACCAGCTCCTGTCCAACGTGGGGTTGGCGGGAGGCCTCTCTGGAGCTGTGCTCCTCGTGGGAACTCGTGGGAACCAAGTTGATCACACAGCTTTAAGGTGGTGCTTGCATTGCTACTGGAGATCCAGGGGTCTGAGCAGCTGGCAGTAACGGACTGGCAGGATCTGTGTGGGGTGGACATGCAGTAGAGCTGGTGACCTGGGACACAGGAGCCCGGCTATGGGGGCCACATTGTGTGGGCAGATCTGAGAAGGTCCAGGCGGAGCATCGTGCAGTGGGAGACGCTTGAAAGAACAGAGCCATCCTGCTCTGCCCTCAAGGGCCAGGGAGGGTGGCAGAGCTGGCCTCTAAGCCACACACTCAAGCATGACCTCTACAAGCCCTGGAATGCCACGCCTCGGTTTCCCCTCCACAGAGCAGGGATCCCCCACTTGTCTGAATCCACAGGCCAGGGAGCTCCGAAAGCCTCAAGGACCACCTGGGCTAGAGGGGTCAAAGGTGAGGACCACCCCGAAAATGTGCGTGCACACAGCTTGTCTGATATCTGAGAGTGTACCAGGGCCCCCCAGTACCATCCAGGGAGCTAAGTCCCTGTTTTATAGAGGGGAATGCATCTGTGCAGGAATTCTGCAGATGGGAAACCGAGGCCCAAATCCACTGATAGAACTGCCTCGGGACCAGATGGTGCTGGGGGCTGGATGAAACAGCTCCCAAAGCTGGGGGTTCCCACTGCACAGACAGGTAAACTTAGGCTCTGAGAGGCCCAGCAACTGGCCCCAGGTTACATGGAGGTCTCTCTCCTAAGGCGCCTGTGTGCACAGTGGGGGGCCTGCACCCCACTATCTGGGTGCCCCTTTGGAGGGGCAGGAGCAGCCGTGAGGAGCAATGCCTGTACACGCCACCCCGGATTCTGGGCTGGAGGTAGGAGGTGCCCTAGACCGCCGCCTCCTTTCCAGTATGGGGACAACTTCAGCGACTGGTAAACGTCCGGGAGGGGCTGGGGAAAAGGAAAGCGCCCAAACTTGACATTTGCATTTCAAACTCTTATATCAGCAAAACAAATAACAGTAATTATACCATTTGCATATTTTCTGCGATGATTGTTTAGCGAGGTGGAGAGGAGGGGCTCCTGCTGACGCCAGCAGCCCGGCCTCCAGCAGCTGTGCCCGCACCCCCACCGCTCCCCACCATCCGTCTCCTTCCCACCCTCCAGACTGGGGGGGCCCCAGGGTGCCCTCTGTCAGGGCGGCCTCCCATTACCTGGGCCTGGCCTTACCTGTAAGGTGCCAGGCCCCCCATCTATGGAATGGGGGTGCTGCTGGGCACACAGGACTTGCAGGCGTGCCCCCCATGATCTGCCAACCTAAGACTTGCTCCTCCAGGCTCTGTCGTCCATCACTGGCTCCGACGCGGCCTGCTGTCCCCTGCAGGCGGCCACCTCAGGGCCTCTGCGCCTCCTGGGGCCCCTGCCTGCTTCCCCCCAGCTCTGCCCCAGCTGGCTCCTGATCACCAGGGGGCCCAGCTCTGGGGTCACCTCCCGACCACCTCAGGGCCTCTGCGCCTCCCGGGGCCCCTGCCTGTGTCCTCCCAGCTGGCTCCTGATCACCACAGGGCCCAGTGCTGAGGTCACCTCCCAACCACCTTGATAGGAAAGCAGGGTTGCCCCTCAGGGGCCAAGGATTCCCCCAGGCTTGAGCTGACCTTGAGCCCTGGCGGGCAAGCCACAACCCATGGCCTGACACACAGTAGGCACTCAGCGATCTGGATGCTCCAACATGAATTCCCTGCATTCAGTTGGGCAGCATTTGTCAGGCCCCTACTGTGCCCTGGAGTCCTTGCACTGACCCCAGAGAGGGGGAGGGGCGGCCTACGGGTCAGGTTCAGAATCCCAAGCTAGCCCTCCCTAGGTGCTGCAGTGGGTGGGCCTTCCTGGGGTCCCACAGGGTCCCACCTCACTTCCCGCCCCTTGGTCCCTCTAGGCAGGTCTCCACCCCTCCTGCCTAGGGGTGGGGTGTCAGGAGGAGCTGTATGGAGCGCAGCTGGACTGAGGAGGACAGACCCTGCCTGGCCCTCCTAGCAAGGCTCCAGAGGGGGTTTCCTCGCCCTGGGGGGCAGGCACAGGGGGCAGGCCCCGGGCTCCTCCCAGGTCTGGGTGACACGTGTGACTGTGTGCTGACCCCCGAGGAGGTGTGTGGGCTCCCACGGCCCCTGGTATATACGGTAGAGTCCCACCAGCTCTGCTGGCCAAGCTCTGTGCTCTTTCGCCACTGAGGGCCAGCTCCAGCAGAGAGGGGAGGGGGCCTCAGGAATTAATGTGGCAGAGATCCCAAAGCCAGGCCCCGTGACAAGCCTGCAGGGTGAGGGCTCATGGGTGTGGGAGGGCTGCCTGAGGTGCCCATGGTGGTGGGGGTGCTGGCTGGGCATGTGGGTGTGCGCTGTGTCTCTGCCTGGCCGTGCCATGTGCACATGTGACTGACCCATTCATATGTGTCTGCATGCGTGTGTCTGTGTGCATGTGTCTGTGTGTGTCTCTGGGTCTGTGAGTGTGCATGTGTGTGTGCACAAGTGTGTGTGTGTGCGTGCGCGTGGCTGGGTTGGATGGCACTCCCCAGGCCAGTATCATCTTTCTGGGTCAGGAAGCAGGAGGGTGCTATGTGCCCATCCCCCACAGCTCAGTCTGCGTGGAGTGAGGAAGGGAAGAGGCATGCCCCCACCCCATCAGAGTTCAGGGAGGAGGTGACCCTACATGCCATCCCACTGCTCTGCCCACCAGCGTCCTGTCACAGCTGGGCCTGGATCTTACCCAGAGACCACAGGAAACCCCCTCCTCACAGAAATGCTCCCTTCTCCCAAATAATGACCATGACCACAGAGAGGCCTTGCTGGAGGGCTCAGTAAACACCGTATGCATTTCCCCAAAGCCCCAAGAGGTGGCAACCCTGGTGTTATCATCCCTGGTTACCAGATGGAAAGACGAGGCTCAGAGAAGGAACACCACCAACCCAAGCTCACAGAGATGAACTGGGATTTCCTCTGGGTCTGCCTGACCCCTTGCTTCTGGCAGGATGTGTGCCCAGCGCATATGCTCCCAGTGATAGCACTTGACAGGACAGGGGTCACTGGCACCCCCACTTTGCAGGTGTGGAAACTGAGTCCCTAATACATTAAGAGACTTGCCCAAGATTACCCAGGATATTGCTGAACTAGGTTTACAGCTCTTTGCTTTTGACTGAAAGTCAGGCAGAGGCTGCACACAGGACTGTCCCAGTGGTAATTACAGCTCCTCAATCCCAGCGCTGGCTGCACACAATGCCACCTCCCTCCCTTTAATCTCTTCTCACTCAGCCTTGATGCTGGGAAGCCAGAGCCAGGAGACTTGGAAGTGCAAATAAGGCCCCATCCCCTGGTAAACCTGGAGCAGCAATTAACTCCTAGCTTCACACCCCACAGCCGTACAAATTCCAGATGGAGTAAACAGTTAAATATGAAATATTAAGCCATAAAAAAAGCTAGATGAAAACAGAATTCAATACTTATCAGTCCTCAGGAGGGAGAATAGTTATCCAAGCTCTGGAGAAATAGAATAAATTGTAAAAGAAAAGAGACGCAGATCTGACCATATAAAAATAAGGGAAAGGAACATAAAAAATAACAAAAAAGACAACATACACGGCAACACATTTGTGGCAAACATGACAGAGAAATGATAACTATCTACACTATGTGAAGAACTCACTCAAATTGACTAGGAAAACATCCACAATCTATAAACAAGTGGGTGGAGGAGCAAACATAAAGGAGAAAATACAGGTGCTTGACAAATATATGGGACGACGTTCAACTTCTTGCATAATCAGGAAAGTGCAAATTTTTAAAAATACAGTGAGATGCTATTTAGGCTCATCAAGCACTGATGTAAAAACAATAGCAAACAAACAAAAAAACCTGAAGACAACACCCGGTGCTGAGAAGTTTATGGTAAAACTGGCACAGCTATTTTGGAAAGACATTTGGCAATACACATCAAAAGCTCTTAAAATGAGCATAGCTTACAGCAGACAGCACACTTGATGGTAAAAGTAGAACTCTTTCTTGGAGATAAGAACTATACAAACAAGGATGGCTGCTACCACCACTTCCACTCAACACTGTGATCTCAGCCATTGCAGTAAGGCAAGAAAAAGAAATAAGAATCGTAAGATTCCAAAAGGAAGACATGAAACTCTTTATTCACAAGTTGTTATAATTGCAAACATAAAAATTCCCAAAATGCATAAATATAGTAATGGATAAGAGAGCTTAGTTAAAGTACTGGATATAAAATCCATGTACAAGTGTGGACTACATTTCTATACATCGGAAGTAAGAAAATGAACATTTATTAAAAAGTTAACACTGCAAATTGATCCATACTCTCAAAGCAATCGCAATCAAATCGCAGATTTTCTTCCTTCTGTGAAAACTCAATTCTAAAATTTACATGGAGGAGCAACAGGCTGAGAATGGCCCTAAATAAGAACAAGGCTCTACAACATTTTACTACGCTGATGGACAGTGATGGTAATGGGGTTTGTGGGGGGGACTTGGTGAAGGGGGGACCCTAGTAAACATAATGCTCTTCATGTAATTGTAGATTAATGATAGCAAAATTATAAAAAAAAAGAACAAGGCTTAGAGTAAGGTTTTTCTCTATAATTGTAACTTACGATGTAGCTACAGCAGTTGAGACAGTGTGTTCTTAGTCCAAGATCACACAAATGAACCCACGGGTCAGAACAGAAACTGACCTAGGAATCAACCTTTGACTGACCAAGGAGGCTCATAAATCAATGGGGAATGGAGAGACTGGTCATTAAATCAGATGGTCTACATGGGAGGAAGACGAAATTGAACCCCTACCTCATACCACACAAAAAATGAATTCCAGGTTGATCACAGACCTAAATGCGAAAAGAACTATGTGTTTTAGAACCTAACATCGATATTGATGACCTGAGCACAGGGAAGGATTTCTACAAGACTATATTGGTTGGGGGGAGTCTAGTAAACATAATGTTCTTCATGTATTATAGAATAATGATACCAAAATTTAAAAAATAAAAAATAATATATTGGTAAACATTACTACATAAAAATAAAGATTTTCTGCTCTTAAAAATATACTATAAAGAGAATAAAAACACAAGCCTCAAATGGTAGAAGATGGCCATCTTCTGTCTACCTGGAGGGAAACTATCTCATTCAGAATCTATGAGCAGCTCCTATAAATCAATGAGCAAAGTAGTCACCTCAATAATAACATGGGGAGAGGTCCTGAAAAGACATTTCATAAATAAGGACACACCAAACCAGAAAAGATGCTCGACTTCATTATTCATAAAGACAGAAATGCTTCCAAAGTCCAATGACATCTTGTGTTGGGGAAGATGTGGAATGGGAGGCTCTCATCCTCTGCTCTGGGGCACATTTACCACCATGTTGGGGAACAGTGGGGCATGGAGCTGCAGGTGCGCAGGGGGCGGCCCTCTCCCAGGTATAAACCTTAGATGCACACATGCACAACGGGAGACGGAGAAAGGCCCACCACAGCCCCAAACTGGAAAGACCCCTGAACACATCCCAGCACTGGCACCGCCACCACAGTGGCGGATAAATCTCCTCCAGATGCCGTCACCAGAAAAGACTGTACACACAGAAGTTCAGGAACGGGCTGGCCCAGAAGATACTGTACGCACTGCACATCATATCTCACAATTTAAAAAAAATCACAGAGGGTGGAAAGAAAGCCCATGCCCTTGAGCCAAGAATCCTCCTCCTAAGAGCCTATCAGGAAATACTGCCTGAGAGAGAGACACACACGGCTGTCCGGCCAAAGACTTCCACTGCCTCGTAACACAGAAGAGGAAAGAAACTGGAAACAACCTAAGTGCTCAATAACAGGGGAATGGCTTCATCAGCGATCACTCTCCCAGCCTGAATACCGCACCATCGTGTTCACAATAGCAATGAACACTTTGTCGCTTGGAAACCACTCAAGATCAGCGATGAGAAGACACAGCGAGCCCTTTCCCAGACAGGCAGAGCTACACATCCATAAAACACACGCTCCGGGTGTTCTGAGCAACACTGTCAGAACAGCCCCAACTGGAAGCAACAGACATGTAGGTCAACGGGAGAAGGGAGAGACAGACTGGGACATCCCGTACGCAGGAGACAGAGGTGCAGGAGCTGTCTCATTCAACAGCAAGGGCAAATCTGAGAGTGGTGTGTTCCCCAGCAGCAGCCAGAGTGAAGGAATATGTGCACGATGCGTGACTCCGTTCACACCACGCGCAGACCAGACAAGATGGTGCTTGGAGTGGCCACGGCTGCGGCTCCCCTGGGAAGGGTAAGGACCCAGAGAGGCCTCTGGTAGACATCTGGGGCTGGCTTCACCTTCTGAAAAATTCGCCGTGGATCTGTGAACTTTTCGATTTTTTTTTTTTTTTAAGGGTGATTGATACTAATTCCGTAACCAAGCGTCATCCTCAAAAGAAGAGGAGACCAGGCGAGGAACGAATCCTCTGAAGTGCTGATCTGCTCATCCCTCCTGGGCGGTGGGACCACAGTTTATTTATATTCCCTCTAGCATTCTCCTAATTTTCTTTAGTGAAGAAATATATATATGTATATAGCTTTTGAAATTAAAAAAAGAAATGATATATATGTATTTAAATGCCAGGCCAAAGAAATAAAAGGCGTGTGTGCCAATTACTAAGTGCTTTGAAGCTGGGGAGGCCCAGGGCTTGGATCCTGTGAGGCTTTGGCCAAGGCGTGGACCCCACCCCGCCCTCTCCGGGGGCCGGCCACTCCCCACCGGCAGGAGCTGAGTGCGAGTTTGCTGAGCAGGGTCCAGGCGAGCAGAGGGCGCAGCCCGGGGGAAAGGAAATCACAGCCGAGTGGGCAGGACCACGTGGGAGGCACAGACGGGAGGAGCCAAGGATTTCTAAGTGCTCTCTGGAAATATGCACAGGAAGCTTGAAATGAAGGTTGAGGGCCCCTCAGGCTCTAACCAGCTATAACTGTGGTGAGATCATCCCCGGAGGCGCCAGAGAGATGTGCGATGGACGGGCACCTGTGGCCTCTGCAGGGTGAGCGCGGAAAGCTGCATGTCCCCCACCTGCCCTGCCCCCTCCGCAGGCTGTGAGGCCCAGACCCCTGCGATTCAGGGGCACCAACTGTCCCCCAGGCCTCATTTCCCAGCAATCTCTGCCACGTCCCCCCACCCCCCACCAGCCAGGCCTGTCTTTAGACCCACTCCACAGGAGGGGAACCCGAGGGCGGGATAGCTCCCGCCATCCTGGAAGCAGGGCCTGGGGGCCTGGCGGGGGAGGTCCCTCCACCCTCTGCGACAGTTCAGCTCAGAGTGGGTTTGCCGGATGATGACAGATGCCTTGTGCTCACGGGCAGGCAACACTGAACCAGAAAGGCATATTCCCGGAAGGTGAGAGGGGGTAGCAGGCCCTGGAAAGGGCCTGAAATCACAGAGGAAGCACAGGAATTCGGCAAATACTGATTTTTGCGAATGTGCCATGGGGCCGACTGCCCTCCCACTCCGAACCCTTCTGACAGATGAGAAAACAGCATCAAGGCCCCGAGGCTGGGGGACATGTGGACAGATCTGACCCCAAACACCCCACAGGCCCACCTCAGCCCGGGGCCAAGCCCCTGGTGCTTAGCTCCATCCAGCAGAGGGACAGCCCAGGTTCCCAGAGACCAGGGTGGGCCATGATCCTGCGCATGACCCCCCCAACACCCTGACACCCCAGCAGGGGAGGAGGGGGCAGAAAGGGCTCATCTGTGTCTGTGGTGGACACGTGGGGTGAGACCCCGTCCCACCCCTCTGGGACCTGACCCAGCATCTCTCCCGCCGAGAGGTGGGACACCATCCTGTCCCCCTCCCTCATTGACAGCAAATCCTCCAACCTGGCTGGATGCCCCCTCAGAGAGAACAGTGCCTTCTCCCCAGTCTCCAGGGTGTGGGGGCTGGGCTTCGACCCCAGCCTGAAGGAGTCGGCGCGATGCCACCTCCTCTGAGAAGCCTCCCCAGCCTGCCCCACCGAAAGGAGCTGCCCTATAGCTGCCAAGCATTCACCCCAGGCCACAACCCCAGAGTCTGGGACCGCGGTGTTTTTCCCACTTCCCACTTGTTCAGGGCACCCCTCTCATGGGCAGGAACATGTCTGCCTCCTTCGCAGCTGTGGGGTGTCCAAACCAGCACAGGGCTCAGTGCACAGTGGGAGTTCCATCCATGCACACTCAGGAGGGTGCAGACTTTGGCTTGCCACCCCGGGGCCTGGCAGAGAACAGGCCCAGCAAGTCAATGTTTGCTGAGTGATGCTTGTAAATGAATGGATGGAGATCAATTAAGCCAAAACCAGTCAGGTTTTAAAAGTAGGAGCCACAATGGGGGCTGCATCCATCCTTTGCCCCTGAGTGCGATCTGGCCTAGGCCTGTGTCCATGGCTTGCTCCTGCCCTCCACTTGGGCATCTGGCTGGCCCCTGAGGGTGCAGCCCAAGGGCAGGAGACGTGGGCTGGCTCTGGGAGGGGGCCGGAAAGAGTCAGTGGGGTCCCCATCACCCCAGACCAGGGCCTGGGGTGCACAGGCCGTCAGGCTGCCAGCGTCTGAGTCAGCAGGAGTGTCTGCTGGCCTGATGAGCCCAGCCTGGCTGGGGGCTGGTCTCTAAAGTGGGGGAGCCAGCCCGCCCCCACGTATACCTAGTGCTCGCATGGAACACCGTGGCCTTGGCGGCAGCGTGCCCCTGCAGAACCTCACAAGGGGAAACCCCTTCCCTGGTGCTCAGAAGGCTGCACCGTCCCCAGTGCCTGGTGGCCCCGCAGGGGCAGCAGGGAGACTGGCCCCTCAGAGTGACCACCTCCAGCTGACAGAGCACTTTTTCTTCTGTGATGAATCTTAGGCCATTGGGACCAAGAGACTCGGGTGAGGGCTCCAGCGCCCCAGCCCCAAAGGGTCAGCCTCCAGGGTGATCCCCTGCGACCCAGAAGGGCCCTTCACCCATGGTGTGGCCAGTGGCCCTCCAAGCCAGTCCACGGTGGGCTGGCCGGGCGTGCTGACTGTGAAGTCCAAGCGTCCCAGCCTCATGCCCGAGCAGGGTCTGGGTGGTGGCCTCCTGTCTGGGAGCAGCTGGGAAACCCTCACTGGGGACCCGCTTCCAGTGTCACAGCACACGCCTAAGGATGACCAAGAAGCTAGGAATCCCCTCCGCAGCCCCCCCACCATCCATCCCCCAAGGCCCTTGGTGATGTCACCACTGTTGCCATGGGGACCCTGCCAGCTGAGCCGTGACTTCAGGTGGTTGGGGGGGCTGGGCTGGGCTGCCGGCTCTTGCAGCAAAGGTCCTGGATAATTAGCCAAATGGCAAAGGAGGCAGGGACGCCACCTGGCAGAGACCAGGGTGCGGGTTTAAGGCCAAGGCTCCAGTCCTGGAGCTGACTGGGCGTGGCTGAGTCCCACCCCTTATAGGAGGAGGAGGGACCACCTATCCTCAGCTGCGGGGGGGCATGGCCGAAGCTGCCTCAAGCCTCAGTTCCCCTCTCTAGAAAGTGGGACTGACACCCCAAACCGAGAGCTTCCAGCCATGCCTGTTGCCCTGGGGGCTGACAGCTCTAAATGGCAGGCTCACAGGGCCTCTTGTTAGACAAATGCCCGGCCATGCTAGTGGGCTGCTGCTCATCCTGCATGAATCACAGCCAGATGGGGGCTTCTGGCACCCGGTCCATCTAATCCTGCTCACAGGGGGCTGGAAGCTTTTGCTGGGGGAGGGGAAGTACCTTCACATCTTCCTGGAGCCTCCGCCTCTGGGGAGCCTGTCATACGCGCCCCGCCTGTCAGCACCAACTCGGGGCACCCAGATACCTGCTCTGTGCCTGGGGTTGCCATGGGGACAAGCTGGAGGGGTGCGTATGGGCACACCTGTCCGTGTGTACTCACACAAAGCTGTGGACATCGCTGAGGTGTTTACAGGGCTGTGCACACACACAGGTCTATAGACACGTCCTCACCCGTGAGCAGCATCTGTGACTACACACGTGCACACCTGCACCCATGGCTTCCCATCTGCAGGTGCTGTGTTCTCACACTGGGGTGTGAGCCCCGCACAGGTGGCACACAGGCACACATCCATCTGGGGTGCACATGGCCCACCAGGCCTTTAAGGGCCCTGCCTGACCTGGCCCCTGCAGCATGGAAGGAAGAGGTGCCTTCTCTTACTTTCGCTTCTTTAGTTCCATACCCTGCAGGCAGATGCAGGAAGCTTCCCCAGTTTTCAACTACAGAAACAGGGGCTCAGAGAATGAAGGTAACTTCCCAAGGCCACAGAGTTCTCAGTGGGTGATCTTCCTTGCACAGTGGAGCCCTGCCCTCCACCCAGCCAGAGGCATCTGCAGAAGAGGCAGGCAGGTCGCTGGCCCCATGCACTTCCTGTTTATGACTGCATCTAATATACAGGAGGAGCAGCAGAAGCCATTAATGTAATGCAATTTTCCACATTTGGAATGTTATGGCAGTGGCCGCTGCTGATGGGTGGCGATTTTTCTTGGCTGCCTCTTCCCAAGCTCCACTCAGACACACCCCCAACTCCAGCTCCCTCCCTGGCTCCTGGCCCCACTCCCTAAGCTGGCCAGGGTGCCATGGCCCTCCCACCCTGCAGGGAGAGAGAAGCCCTCCACCAGGATGGCCAGTAAGTAGACATGAGGCCACAGGGAGGCCTGGCTCATCCCTGCATCTATGAACAGTGCTACTGGGGCCCTCTAAGAGCCCAGTGTTAGCCAGGCAGGCTGGGCAGAGCTGCCCAGATCCCAGTGACCAACCCTGGGGGCAGGGGTGCAGCTGCAGCCCAGGGGAAGGGGGTCCCTCAATCAGAAAGGCCCCACACCCTCAGGAGGCCACAGCGCCTCCACCTGACACCAGCTTCCTGGTGCTTGGCACACACATGTCACAGTGCAGCTGGAGAAACTGAGGCCCAGAGTCAGAAGTGGCTGGTCCGAGATCCCAGAGCCAGGAAGTGGCAGTCACCAGGAGGCCTGACCCAGGTTGGTCACTACAGGAGGACAGGAGCTGCTGGTGCTGGCACACCCCTGCCAGCCACCCCGGCTGCCACAGGCACCCATGCACCAGTCCTGCTGGTGCTGGCACTGGGCTCGACGGGCAGACGTGGCTGGTCAGGAATGCAGACTCGGCCTTTAAAGACTCCAGTGATTTCACGCCACTGCATCTCCCTCTTCCCCAGCTGCCTGAGGCGCTGGGCTGCGTAGCTGAGGCCTAATGAGCTGTGAAGGTCCATGTTTCAAAGTTAAACATTGCCTGGGCAGCCTGGCCCCGGGCCAGGGCACAGCCTCCTAACACCCTGGGTGCAGGGCCATGACACCAGAACGGAAGGCTACAGCCTGCATGGACTCCCACAGAGCCCACCTCCCACCCGACACCCACAGAGAACCTGCCCCAGCAGCAGCCGGGGAGGACTGGGGGACTGGAGGACTCAGGGGGACCATGGGGGAGGCCCAGGGGGGACTGCAGGGGAGGACCAGGGGGACTAGAGGACTCAGGAGGACCAGCGGGACTGTGGGGGGAGGACCAGGGGGACCACAGGTGAGGACCACGGGGGTAGGACCCGGGGGACTACAGGAGGACAGTGGGGGGGGTGGGCCACAGGGGAGGACTGGGGGAGAGGACCAGGGGGACTGCAGGGGAGGACCGGGGGGACTGGAGGAATCAGGAGGGCGAGGGGGGAGGACTGGGAGGGCTGGAGGACTTGGGGGGACCACAGGGGAGGACCGGGGGGAAGGACCGGGGGGACTGCAGGGGAGGACCAGAGAGGACTCGAGGAGGACTGAGGGGACCATAGGGGAGGACTGGGGAGGAAGACTAGGGAAACTGCAGAGGAAGATCAGGGGGGACTCGAGGAGGACTGGGGGTACCACAGGGGAGGACTGGGGGGGAGGATCATGGAGACTGCAGGGGAGGACCCGAGGGACTACAGGAGGACAGTTGGGGGGAGACCACAGGGGAGGGCCTGGGGGGCCTGGGGGAGGGCCCAGGAGCTGGAAGCCCAGCCCAAGGCAGCCTTCACATGTGTCAATCCCACTCCTGCCACTTTACAGATGAGACAACTGACAAGGGGCTGCCAGTCCCCTACTGTCAGGGATGAGGGAGTCCCAGCCAACTCTGGCTCCCGCAGGGTCTGGCACAGGGCCAGGCACATAGAGGGTGCTAAGTGTTTACCACCAGGAGCAACTCACCCAGGGCTGCAGGGCAGCGAGCGGAGCCATGGATGGCGACCCCAGACCCACCCCACGCACTGGCCTGGGAGTGCACACACTGACCTCCATCTGCTGGGACCACTGCCTGCTTCCGTGTGACACGACCCGCCCCCTGGTTTGGCCCCACCTCTCGGGAGGAGGTGCGGTAGAAGGAAGACTGAATGTGGACTCAGGTGGAGCTGGTCCCGAGCCTCAGCCTCCCATCACCTGGCTCTGTGACTTGGGCAAGCTGCCTCCTCAGTGTCTCTGTTTACCGTCTGATGGCATCATCTCTTGAGATGGGGTCTCTGTCCCCCCACTTCTCCCAAGCACCTGTTCATAACGACACTGCCGTTCTCTGGTTCTCATAGGTATATCTACCCATCACCCATTCGTCCATCATCTGCCTCCACATCCTACATATTCTTGCTCATTCAACCTCAGCCATCCGTCTATTTATTCACCCACCATCCATCTATCCTTCACCTGTTCATTCATCCATTTGTCATTCATCCATCACTCATCACCCATCATCCACCATCCACCCATCCTTCTACACTCCCACCTCCTCACCCACCTACCCATCCATCTGTAGATGTATGAAGAGTCAGAAGTGGCCAACTCACACGGAATGTGCCAGCTGTGGTCCTGACCCAGGGCCCTCTCCAGGGTGCCAGGTGCTCCAGCAGTTCAAGGACTGCCCATTCTGTCCCTGGCGGGGGCTCTGATCCCACTGCTCAGAGAAGAGCTCCTCCCCTCCACGCTAGGTCTCTGGGCAACAGCCAGAATCCAAGGGACCTGAGGAGCTCCCCACCCCCACTGGCTCTGCTTCAGGTCCCTGTGTCAATCTGGCCAGGAACCTCACGCTCTCAACCTGTAATGGCACATGACTGTAGATTGGGCCACACCAGGAACACTGGCTGGCTCAGAAAACTGGCTAAAAAGAGAGGGACAAGATACATTTTGACCTTGACACCAATTCCACATTTCTCAAGGGGCTCTGGTGTACTAGGTTCCAGCCATTAGCTGAGGTGGGACCAGGCCTGTCCAGATGAGCCCTCTGCAGATCGCAGGGCAACCCCAAAATTATGTCAAACACCTGGAAATATATCATGGTTCCTTAGCACCCCATGGCTATAGGGACTGAGCTAGGAATCTGTGTTCCTCCCCATGTGTCCGTCCGTCCATTGTCCCCTCATTTGTCCATCTGTATTCCCAGCCCCAGACATAATATATCACTGGAATAGTGACTAAGACCTCATAGAGCCTTGAAACTGTACTTACACATTCACACTTACACATACTTTATACAGTTGGGAGGTTGGGTCAAAAAATGTCACAAGGCTTAAAAAAAAAAAAAAGAAGAACAATGAACTGCTAAAATACACAACTTGGATGAATCCCCAGAAAATTATGGTGAGTGAAAACAAATCCAACCCCCAAAAGTTACATATGGTATAAATCCATTATTCCATACATGAAAAATCAAAATTACAGAAATCTAGAACAAATTAATGGAAACCAGGGGTCAGAGACCGGACTGGAAAGAGGGAGATGGGTGTGCCTATAAAAGGACAAGTGAGACCTTGGTGTTGACAGGAATGTTCCATACCTAGATTATCACCATCAATATCCAGCTGTCACATTGTATTATAGTCTGCAAGATGGCACCACTGTGGGTAATTGGATAAAGCGTACACGGGATCTCTTGGAATTGTCTCACAACTGCATGGGACTCTACAATGATCCCAAAATTAAAAATTTAATTCTGGACAAAGTAATTAAATAATTCCACTGAAAATGGATGGTATTTTTAATAAAAGGTATATGACCAAACAGACTAATATGGGAGGAACTGAAACTTGATCCCTGTCTCACACCATAGATAAAAAATTAATTCCAAGCAGACCAAAAATCTAAATGCCAAATGTAAAACAATAAAGCTCCTAGAAGATAACCATGGAAAAGCATCTTCAAAAACTTGGGCTGAGAAAAGACTTTGTTATAAGCTGGTGAAAAGCTCTAACCATAAAGCATAACTTGGTAACAGAACATATTCTCATTAAACGTCATGACTGGAAAAGTGAAAAGTCAAGCCACGGAGAGGGAGAAGATATTTATAACTTATATAATCAAGAACGGGAGAGCTTATAGCTATAAAGAGAATTCCTATGAATGTGTAAGATAAAGACAGACATGCCAATAGAAAGATGGATAAAATTTTTGAACAGGTATTTCATAAAACAGAATATCTGTCTCCAAATAGCCAATATGGAAATGTGCTCGAGCTAAACTTAGAAGGACTGACAGTGTCAAGCGTTAGCAAGGATGTGAAACACCAAACTGCTGCTGACCGGTGGGGCACATTTGTGGGCGTGTAAATTGACACAACCACTTTTGAAAACTGTTTGGCAAAAGACACCCCTGTAAGCCCCTGTCAGGTACCAGTCCGACAGAAATGAGTGACATGCCCACCCCAAAGCAAGTCCATCAACAGTAGGAAAGGCAAACAGGCTACTGCAGAGCATTTAACACCGACCAGCACTTACGGGTCTCACATATACTGTGTTGAACAAAAGCAGCCTTCTCCAAAGGAACGCATATTGTGTGGTTCCATTCAAAGGAAGCATAAAAATGGGAGAAACAGATCTATGAGATTAAAAATCCGGATCGTGTGTCCTATCTCCCTCTTCCAGCTCAGCTGGTACATCACCCTAACAGGGCAGTGCAGGCAGGCCCTGCTGTGAAAACTAGAAGCCTCACTGCCAGCGGTTGGCTTGACTCAGAGCAGGAGGCACAAAACTCACACTTACCGCCAGCGGTTGGCTTGACTCAGAGCAGGAGGCACAAAACTCACACTTACCAGCAACACTGATGTCAGTACAAGTGACCTCAGAGGCAGGTCAGCGGGGAAGCCAGGGCTCCTACCAGGCTGAGACTGACCCCACCTAGGGGAGAAACAGACCAGGGGACTAGTTGGAAATGTGACGGACAGAGACATGAAATGTGACAGGCTGGTGGTGCTCAGTAAGCTCTCAATACCCCCCGTGGATGGGCAGCACGCATGCACTGGAGGGGGGGAGGTCAGAGAAGGCCTGATAAATTCACACATCCCTGGTCTGCTGAGAGCCTGCAGACATACACAGGAGACACCAGAGGGCCGGGCAGAAAGCAAGCACACCTGGAGCTGCCCGGTCTTTGGAAGTACTTCTAAACCATGTGCAGATCCATCAGTAGGGAGCGGAAGCCTGACTGGCTCGAGGTGCTTGCACACAACCTCTGACCAATCCTGACTGACAGAGAAATGATCCCTAGAAGCCAGAATTAAAAGCAGGAATTTTTTTTTTTAAGGGAAACAAAGCAGAGCCTTTGATAATCACACACCAAGGGAAAATGGATTTCAAACTTTTAGTCCAGGCAAGTTACTCAATGAACAAACAAAAAAACCATCAACAACATCAATTCTCAAGGGGGAAAAATCAGAATCCAGAGCTGCTACCATATATTCCCTAAAATGTCCATTGTCAACACAAAATGCACAACATGCAGAGAAACAGGAAAGGCTAACTCAGAATAAAAAGCTGCGAATAAAAACTGTCAATGAGTGTCATGGAATGTTTCAAATAATAGACAAAGACTTCAAAGCAGAAATTATGTTTTTAAAAAGACAATCATGTTTAAAGAATTAAAGGAGAGCATGATGAGAAAGAGAGACCCTCACTAAGAGACAGAAACTGTTTTAAAAATGAAAATTTTAGAATTCAAAAGTACAATAACTGAAGTGAAAATTTCATGAGAGGGTCTCAATTGTAGATTTGAGATGGCACAAGAAAGAATTAGTGAACCAAAATACAGGTCCAAAGAAAACATCCAATCTAAAGGATAGAGAGAAAATAGGGAAGAAAAGTGAACTAACTGGGCGTCGTGCACCTGTGAGGCAGGATCAAGGGCACCAACATACATGTGATGGAAGTCCCAGGACAAGAGAGTGCTCAGGAGGCAGGGAAAATGTTTGAAAAAAGAATGGCTAAAAACTCCCCAGATTTGTTGAAAAACATGAATCTAATATATGCAAGATCAACAAACCCCAGGTAGGATGAAAAAGAAAAAAACACATCATAATCAAACCATTGGGAAACAAAGAGGAAATAGAGAAAAGTGATTCATCATGTGCAAGATAAAGACAGTATTGATCAATGGCCAATTTCTCATCAGAAACTGGAGATAAGAAGGCAGGGGGCCGGCTTTTCAAAATGCTGAAAGAAGAAATGTCTAACCAAGAATTCCATACTCCATGAAACTATCCTTCAGAAATGAAGGCAAACTAAAGACAAAGACTGACAGTATTTGCTGCTAACAGAAGAAGTTGCTCTAGAAGAAATACTAAAGGAAGTCCTTCAGGCTGCAACAATGTCTGATGGAATATTCAAATCCACAGAAACATAGGAAGAGAGCCGGAAACGGTAACATGTGGCTGGATATAAGTGACTCTATATATGTATCGTTTGTTCCTGCCTTCCCCTAATTTCTTTTAAAAGCATAAGATTAGGTAAAGCAATAATTATGACACTATATTGTTGGGGTTTTGGCAATGGTAGTACCGCCTTGTCAGAAGGGTCGCTTTATGCGGTCTTAGTTACCATGGTAAACTGCGGTCTGGAAGCGATTCTGACATATTGTCAAAAGGTCAATAGAAGCCGAACACTACATCACATGCCTACTTACATCCTTCAGCTCCCTTCATCTTATCACTCAAACATTTCATCATCTCAGATCATCACAAGAAGGTGAATGATAAGATATTCTGAGAGAGACTACATTCAACTCAACTGCTATTATTGTATATTGTTAGAGCTATTCTTTCAGTTTTGTTGTTAATCTCTTACTACGCCTAGTTTATAAATTAAACTTCATCGTAGGTATGTATGTATAGGAGAAAATATAGTACATTTATGGTTCGGTACTATCCATAGTTTGGGGCATCCATTGGACATCTTGTAACATATCCCCTGCAGATAAGAGGGGACTACTGCATATTAATATAATACACATGACAATAACAGCACAAAGCAGAAAAATGAAAATGGGATTATACTGGAGTAAAGTTTCTATATTTCACTATGGTTAAATTACTGTTAATCCGAAATCATTTGTACCAAAATACATATTAGAATCCCCAGAGCAACCACCAAGAAAGCGACTCAAATGTAATTTAAAAAATGAACAGAGGAATTAAAATAGTGTATTTTAAGTATTTATCTAACATAAAAGAAGGCAGCAAAGGAGAAATTTTAAGAAGGGGGAGCACCAGGTGAGACATGTATAAAACAACTAAGAAAATGGCAACCATATGAAATAAACAATTACATTAAATGTGAATGGACAAAACAGTGTGATCAAAAGGCAGAGCTTGTTGGACTGGGTTAAAAAAACAAGATCCAAATATACATTGTTTAAAGGAGATACACTTTAGGTTCAAATGTACCACCATGTTGAAAGTAAAAGATGGAAAAATACATACAAACAGTGATCACAGCAGAGCTGAGTGATCACTCAGAATCAGAATCAGACAAAACAGACCTTAAGAAATATTACCCAAGGCAGTGAGTGGCATTTCATAGCGCAAACAGGTCAGTATCTTAGGAAGATATAACAATTATAATGAATATGCCCATTACAAAGGAGCCCCAAGATGCAATAAGCAAAAATCGACAGAATTGAAAGGAGAAATAGGCAATGTGACAATATAGTTGGCTATTTTAATGTTCCACTCTCAGTAACTGATAAGATCACGAGACAGAAAATAAACAAAAATACAGAAGAGCTGAACAACACTATCACCAACTTGACCTAACTGACATTTAAAGAAAATCCCACCCAGCAGAATACATGTTCTTTCCCAACACACAGAGTACACTCTCCAGGACAGACATGTTAGGCTGTAAGACAAACCCCAGCAAATTTAAAATAAAGGAAGTTATAGAAAGCATACTCTCCAGTCACAACAGAATTGAATTAGAAGTCAATAGAACTCCCCAAATATTTGTAAACAACAGTTTTAATTAGTCCATGAGTCGAAGAAATCACAAAGGAAATTAGAAAATTTTCTCAAAGTACGTTAAAATAAAACCAGAACATGTCAAAATGTATGGGAGATAGTTAAAGAAGGACTTAGCCTGAAACTTTAGCCTGAAATGTATAGCTTTCAAAGCACATTAGAAAAGAAGAAAAAAAAATTTTCAAAAGCCTGAGTGTTCACTTTAAGAAACTAGAAGAGCAAAATAAATCCAAAGCAAGTAAAATTAATAAAACAATAAAGAGCAGAGCTGAGACTGACGGGGCAGGGTGGGGAACAGGAAAAAGAGAAAAATCAATGAAACCAAAATTCAGATGTCTGAAAAGATCAACAAACCTTCACAAACCTTTACCCAGACTAACCAAGGAAAAAAAGAGAAGACACAAATCACCAAAATCAGTTATTAAAGAGGAAACATCAGGGCCAATCCCACAGAAACTAAAGGCAGTGTTAGGGAGCATTATGAGCAACTTTATACCAACAAATTAGACAACTTACATAAAGGGGACAAATTCCTAGAAAGACACAAATTAACAAAACTGGTTCCAGAAGAAACAGACAATCTGAAGAGATGTATATTATTTTTTTTAATGATTAAAAATATTCCCACAAATAAAATCCTGGGCCTAGGTGGCTTTAGTGGTAAATTCTGTCAAATACTGAAAGAAAAAATGCTGAACCTTTACAAACTTTTTCAGAAAAAAAGAGAAAAATTTCCCCACTCATTCTATGAGACCAGTATTTTCCCTGATACCAAACCCGAAAACATCCTAAGAAAATAACCAATATACCTCATGAACACATATGCAAAAATCTTTCACAAAATATTAGCAAACAAAATCCAGCAACATAAAAAAATGGGTCATTATACAGGTGGCATTTATCCCCGAAATGCAAGGCTAGTGTAGCATCTGGAAATCAACTAAAGCCATACCCATACTTACAGATAGCAAGACAAAAGCCACATGATCATCTGAACAGATGCAAAAAAACATTTGATCAGGTCCAACACCCGAACGCTCAACAAACCAGGAATAAGGGGACTTTTCAACCTGATAAAGACCATCCATGAAAACTACAGCTAACAACATCATACATCACGGTAGAAAACCCAGTGTTTTTCCTAAGATCAGGAACAAAGCACCTTTGCCATTCAGCATTATTTTGGGGCCCTAGTCAGTCCAGTAAGACAAGAAAAATAAAGAAAGGTATCCAGTATGGAAAGGAAGATGCAAAACTCTTAGTTGCAGATGACATGCTCCTGGGTGCAGAAATCCTAAGGAGTCCACAGAAGTCTATGAGAACTAGCCAATGATTAAATTTAGCAAGGTTGTAGGATAAAAGATCAATATACAAAACTCAATTTTATTCCTGTATACAAAATAGCAAACAATCTGAAAATGATAATTCCATTTACAATAACATCAAAAACGCTTCAGAATACATTTAACAACAACAAATCAATTAGCAAGACTTGCACAATGAAAACAAAAAACTGCCAAGAGAAATTATAGAAGATCTGAACGTATGGAGACACTACCCATGTTCCTGGGTTGGAATACTTAATATCCCCAAACTGATCTATAAATTAAACACAAAACCATCAAATTCCCAGCAGGCATTTTTTAAAAGATATTACCAAGTTGATCCTAAAATTTACATGGAAATACAAAGGACCTAGAATAGCCAAAACATTTCAAGAAGAGAAACAAATTTGGAGGACTGAACACTACATTTTCAAAACTGTAATCAAGACAGTGTGGTCCTGGCATGAGAAGAGAACCATAAATCAGTGAAATAAAATTGAGAGTCCAGAAATAAACCCCTATACTATGGTCCCAAGAAAACAATGCAGAAAAGGTAGCCTTTTCAAAAAATGGTGCTGGGACAATTAGATATCCATATAACAAAAAATGAATTCAGACCCTTACACACTACACACAAAAGATTAAATTAAAATGAGTGCTAGACCTAATGCAACAGGTAGAACTATAAAACTCCTACGGGAAAATCTTTGTGAACTTGGATGAGGCAGTGAATTTTTAAACACCATGAATATGACCCATCAAAGAAAAAAATGGACAGACTGTATATTATAAAGAAAAACTTCTGTGCTCTAAAAATATGAAAGATGACATAGACTAGTATAAGATATTCCTGATAAGGGGCTTCTTTCCAGAATATATAAAGAACTCTCCCAGTAATTCTGAATAAGTATGAAACAGTAATTAAATAACCCATTAAAATGGGCAAAAGATTTGAATAGACAGCTTATCAGAGAAAGATGAATGCCTACTGAACATGAAAAAACGTTCAACTTCATTGGCCATTAGGAAAATGCAAATTAAAAACCACAGTGAGATACCCCCCCCCACAGCCATGTGAATACCTGTAATAAAAAAGACCCACAGGATGGAACATTGTGAGCACGTGGTGAAACTGGAACTCACATATGGCTGTGGGAATATAACACGGCGCAACCACTTTGGAAAATGGGCAGATTTTTAAAAAAACGCAAATATAAACTTACCACATGGCCCAGCAATTCCATTCCAACGACAACACCAGGGAGAAGTGAAAACGCAGATCCACACAGACGTCCACACCGACACTCACGGCCGCCCCATTCCTACCTGCCCTGCTGCGGACCGCCCAGGGGTCTCTAACTGGAATAGGGATCAATAACATTTGGTATAGTGATAAACAGGATACTGTTCAACAATGAGAATAAACAAGCTAGCAATACATGGTGTAAGATGGATGAGCCTCGGAAACACTGCACAAAGCGGCAGAAGCGAGATGCAAAAGGCCACATACCGTAGGATTCCACTGACAGGAAATGTCCAGACAGGTGTATCTCTGGGGACAGATGGCAGAGCAGCGCAGGGTCAGGGGACTGGCTGTAAGTGGACAGGGGACCTTCCAGGGTGTGCAGCCCCATATGTGCAAGGCCACCAGGAAAGGATGCCTTTAAAGGGTGTGCAGGTCTGCACGGGGGTGGCAGGGGCTGCCTTCCCAGGCGGCCAGTCTCATTCCCACACCAGAGCAACCTTCAGAGAACTACCAAGCCCCCAAGGCATAGGCCTCTTCCTGTGGTCACAAAACATGGCCTGCGGGTCATTTCCCTGGGACCCTGGGGTACCTTCCACAGATCTAACTCCACAGCTGGCTCAAGCTTCTGCTTCGCTCCAGCCCTCTGTCGCAGGCATGGCAAGATGGGCGCCCCGGTGTTACGTCTAGGCCTGGGGTCCCAGGGCTGACCCAGCATCATGGGGGACTCAGCAGGACATCTGGCTGAGGGCAGAGCCAAGCAGAGGGTACAACAGGCAGAGGCACTGAGCAGACTGGGAGACCCCCCAGGAAGGGCAGGTGTGGAAGGCCTTATGTTTGGGGCCTCACCTCAGGGAATAAACGGAGAGAGCATGAGATAAGTGTCTTAGGGCTGGTATCCAGTGGTGTGGGGGGCCTGGGGTGAGGGGTGAGGGCAGGGAGGCCAGTGGGAAGGTTGTTGGTGTGGGGTGAACAGCTTTGTGGGGTCAGGGGCACAGGGGTGGGGACACCCTACTCTTCCAACCCACTCCCTGCCAGGCCCCTCCAGCAGCAGTGGGGAGTGGAGGTGAGGGGCACAGCGGAGCAGGAGGAGGGGTAGGCACCATGGGCAATGCCAGAGGCCCCTTGCACAGGCCTGCTGCCGGCCGGTGTCCCTTGCCCGGCCCTTGCCCCAGCAGGCGGGCTGCAATGGCCACTGTACCACAGGTCTGAACCTCTGCACGGGGATGAGGACAGGTGCGGGGCGCTGGGGGAAGTCAGCTTGGAGGCCCCTCCCAGGCCGGCAGTGGTGCGGGGCCTGTTGCTCACACAGCATCACTGGGTCAAGTTTCAGATCCGTTAAATGAGCAGCATGCCCAAGCCTGAGTCAGCCTGTGGACACGTCTGCCCTGGCCCAGCCGTCGTGACCAATCGGTGAGCAGGGCAGCAGCAGGGGAGAGCAGATGGGTGGGCTGAGCCCCCGGCTCAGGTCCCTGCCCTCTGAGCCTCAGTTCCCCATGGAGCAACACTAAGGCTGGTTCTGAAGCACGCTGAGCGCATGTGTCCTCCCTGGATTTAGAATTTCTGGACATTTTCCCCTAAAGGAAAGTGGGAGATGAAGTGGCTCTGCCTGAAAAGGACCTGGAGATGGATCTTACCACCCCCTGACTGTGACCCTGGAGGGGTGCAGGCAGAATGGGGGCACAGGCCTCTCTCCAGCCAATTATCTTCTGCAAAGGTAAACACAGGCGGGCTTACGCCTCCGCCTCCGTGATGTGGCCACAGACTCACCGCCACCCGGCCTCCCTGATCTGGCCTCGCTCCCTCCAGGGCAGTGCACTCCCCTCCAGCCCGGCCAATCCCTGGCCTGTACACCTTCCACCTGTGCACCCAGCAGCCAGCTGCATGGCCTGGAAAGGGGCGGACCCCGACCCGCCATCCCCATGGCTTCCCAAGGACCCTATGAGGGCACAGTGTGACCCCTGACCCCGGGCCCCAGACTCTGTGCAGCACCTGGTGCATCAAAGGTGAGCTCATAGTAGAGTCAGTTCCCCCAGCTGGAAGGTAAGCTGGGGTGGGGCCCTGGGCAGGGGTGTCCCACCCACACATGGCACCCCCAGAGGCTCCCCTCCCAGCCCCCCAGAGAGAAGCAGTCTCATGGCTGCCCTGTGTATCAATGTGCACAGGGACGCACCTGGACACGCGTACCTGCTGGAGCACCAGGAGGGGGCACAGATGTCAAAATGCAGGTACCATGTTCAGCTGCTCACATGTGCCTGACAGTTACCTGGCTGTGTGTGACGATGCATGCCTACAAACATGTTTGGACTTCTGCTGATGTGTGGAGATGCGTAGGGGGTTGGGTGTGAGGGTGCGTGTTACCTCAGAGGGCCTGCACACCTGCACCCACATGAACGCATGCTCCTGTGAGATTAGAGTGTGCGCCATGTGGGCACATGCATCCTGGTGCGGGGCTGTGCGCACACAGGGCCCTGCAGTGTGTAGTTTGCGCCTGCCAGAAAGTGGGTACAGCAGCACGCATCTCTAGTTTCGGGGTGCAGCTGCCCCGTGTGGGGGCTCGCCCGGTCTGGCTCTGACAGGTGGATGAAGGCCAGCAGCAGCTCTGGATTTCTGGTGAGTTGTTTTTCTAAAATGCCATCTCTGGCAAATTCCACCCTTCGGATGCACCGTGTTCTTGCTCTTTGGGGGCAGGGGGACACAGCAGCTGGCCGCTCACAGGGCCAGAGCAGTCCAGGTGGGAGCCACCACGCAGAGCCCCAATTGCCCCTTCACATTACAACCCCTGTCTGCTCTACTGCATTTGCAAGAAGGAATAAAAGCAGACAAGAAGTTTGCTCTTGCCTACTTCATGGACCTAACACCCTCAGACTGGGGAACTGAATGGGAAGGCACCCTTCCCAGGGCAGTGTGACTCCAAGGCCTACCTCTGTGCCCCTTTAAAAGTGGAGGGGGCAGCGCCCCAGGAGGGCATGCACATAGTGCACGCTCCTACACACTCACTCCCAAATTCAGATCAGAGAAGTGTGTCCCTAACAGGAGGCACACCAAGCTCCACATCCACCTGGCACCCCCAGGACTTGGCGTCAAACCCACCCGAGGTTTCATACCAACACATTTTGGGGAGCTTCATCTCCCCAAGAAACACAGCTCTGAAATGTTAATGGATGTCAAAGGGAAAATGGGATTTGCTTTATACAGTCTTACTCTCTACATGAAGAATCCCTCATTTTGTAATGGATATAAACAGGAAAATGGGTTTTGCTTTACAGAATATTTTTCTCTATAGGAATGCAGCTCCAATTTTTTAAGCAACATCAAAATACGTGTGGCATGCCTCTCCGCTGCCAGCGTCACCAGCCGACCCAGGCTGCCCTGTCTCTCCCAGACGTCAGCAGAAACTCCTAACTGGGTAACTCATTCCCTTGTGCCTCTACAAAAATCTCTTCCTCACCTCCAAACACAGTGATCTTTTAAACATATAAACCAACCTCACCCCTCAGCAACTCAAACTCCCCCAAAGCTTCCCAAGGCAAACAGAAGCAGCTCCGAGCCTTCCCAAGAACGCTGACACCCCGGTGGCCTGGCCCTTGCAGCCCCTCCAGCTGACCTGTCTGGCCTCACCTTTGCTCCACCACGCCAGGCTTGTCACTGCACCCTATCCCCAGCACCCTCTTTCCCACTTCTTTGCACATCAGGGCACAAGGAGGCACAAGGACCAAGCCTGCCCCACCCCAAGGAAGCTGGGGCGATGGGCTGAGGGTCCTGGGGAACAAAACCCAGAGCCTGGGGTTCCACGAGCATCAAGTGGCAGCTCTGCCTTCTACAGAATCTGTATCAACAATTCCAACTCCCCAGGGCTGGTTGTCTAGCCCATCCCTCCCCCTACAGGGGGAGCCGCTCCAGGACAGGGAGGGACCTGCCCCACCATGCAGGCCTCCTGACTGGGGACTCTGCTCCCAGACCCAAACCCTGGGGAGGGCTGTGCTTTATTCCCACCTGACAGATGGAGGCGCCAGGGCCCAGGGAGGACAGGTGGCCCAACCCCAGCTCACATGGCCAGCTGGAGGCACAGAAGACCCTGGGCCACCCCTGACCTGCATCTAGGCTCTTCCAGAAGCTTCTCTAGGGCTATCAGAGGTAAGGGAGACCTCAGTGGGGACAGCAGAGGCCCTGGTTCAGGCTCAGGAAATACATGTTGAGGGGTCCAGCCCCTTGGGCTCCCAGGGAGGCCATGGTGGGCTGGAATGGTGGAGAGCCTTGGATGGCAAGCAGGGAGCTGGGCGACCATGCCGTGGATGTTTCCAGGGCACTGGTCCAGCATCACCTCCAGGCTCCATCACAATGGCCCAGGACAGCCCAGTTCCAGCCTCCAGCTGGCACAGCCTTCTCTACACAGTGCCTATTGTGTGCAGTGAGGGTCCTGCAAGCCCCCTTCCAGACCCAGTTCTTTGCCCTCCAGTCGCTGGAGGCAGCCTCATCTCCACGTATGGGGCCGCCCAAGGCAGCCTGTGTTTGCATCTCTGTTTATTAAACTAAAGGGAGCTAATGACTAAGAGGTGCCTGGGTTTGATCCTGCTGAAAATAAAACCAGGATCTGTGCGTAAACACTGGGGAGCCTTGGCTGTCAGTCACTTACCGGGAACCCACTCCACAGAGGACTCCACTGGGCCCTGCCGCTTCCCCGGCTCGGGTGGGCAGGCTCCTCACGTACCTCTGGGGCAGACCCCAGGCCTTCTGCCACACCGCCCACATCTCCAGCGCCCATGGTTGGCTCTCCGGCCAGGGCTTTGCAAATGCTTGTTACTGGATCAGCCCTTTTAGAGGAGCTATCAGAGGGGGTAGACAGCAGAGAGGTGTGCTTCTGGGGGGCACAGAGGTGGGCAGGGGTGGCGCACACACACAGAGCCCAGCCAGTCCATGTGTGTGCCCTGGCCCCGTTCTGGAGAGTGGCAGACGGGGTCTCAGTGCCTCATCTATAAGGTGAGGGTTTCTGGCAAGACCCTCTGCTTTCTCTAGGTGGGGCTGGGGGCGTGGTGCAGGGCCAGAGCACAGGAGCAGGGCTGAGCTGGGCCCTCCTCCAGCTCTCGTCTCTGGGCCTCAGTCTCCCCATCTGTTAAATGGAGGCCCTATCGAGTACAACAGACCCACAGTGATGGCTGGGAGCAACTGCTGGATTGGGCTGTCACCAACCCTCCTCACCCTTCCCATGGATGCCCAGCTGGCCTCTCCCTACACCCAGGCCCACTTTGGGGTGCTGAGGCATTACAGATGGGGAGGCCAAGCTCTGTGGCTGTGAGAGTCCGTCCCCAGGGCCAGCGCCTCTAACAGACATTGCAGGCCAGTGGGCAGGGTCTGCCCCCTCTTCCCGCCCCTGCTCCTGCTGCCCCCAGCCTGGATGCTTGCCCCTTCCTCCAGGTCGCCCACCCGTTGCCCTCCCATGAAGGGCCAGCCAGATCCCTCCTTCGAGCTGGGGGCAGAGCAGCCAAAAGGAGGAGAGCCTTGCAAGTAGGACTGGCCAAAGATGACCAGGAACTAAAGCCGCCAGGGCGGGAGGGCAGGGGCCCCGGTGCTCAGGTGCTGGGCCAGGCACTGACTCAGTTTCACGCTTGTTCTTCCTCATCCCCCAGATGCCAGGGCAGGGAGCTGAGGTACAGCCCATTCTTTTTTTGTGTTTTTTTAAGGTATCATTGACATACACTCTTATAAAGGTTTCACATGGAAAACATTGTGGTTACTACATTCACCCATGTTATCAAGTCCCCCCCACACCCCATTGCAGTCACTGTCCATCAGTGTAGTAAGATGCCATGGAGTCCCTACTTGTCTTCTCTGAGGTGCTGCCCATTCTTAACCCTCCTAAGAAGGCAGGCAGGCCCGGCTGGCATACACCCCCCACTGCTGCCCTGGGCCTCTGTTCCAGCTTGGTCTCCAAGCTCAAGGCCAGGCAGGAGGAGGCAAGCACCTGGCCCCAGTGCCCAGGATTCCGGTGAGCTGTACCACTCTTGCTGTGTGACCTCAAGCAATGCAGAGCCCTTCTAGAAGGTGAGCTGGTCTCCACTGGAAAGGATCGTGCACATATATTTGTGGGCCTGTCTCCCCGCTTGGACATGAACTCCAAGGGCCTCAGCAGTCTTTTCCCCAGGCTCCAGGCAGTGTGCACAGTAGGCCCTCCGTGTTTGCTGAATAAACCTTCAGGACAATTCCAGCTCCAATGGCTGGCAGACTCAGTTCCTGCCTCAGATGGCCATGGGGTCCCAGCACCCTCCCTCATCCCTCCTTCCTCCTCCCTCAGAAGAGCCCGGCAAAGCCAGGTCTCAGCTGGCCCAGCCTAGCAGGCAGGCCCGGGGAGGGGAGGGGAGGGGAGAGGAGTGTCCACAGCTGCCACCCCACCTCTTGCTCACTTCTGGGGCCACCGGATGGCACAGAGGGAGGGGCTGGGGGCCACATAGGGAACAGGTGTCCCCAGCAGCTGAAGCTGCACCTACCTGCTCAAGTTACCAGACCTGACCCAGCCCATAGGAACAGGGCCACCCCCCCGACGCCCTGTCACCATGAGATCTTGGACAATACCTTACCCCACTCCTAGCTTCAGTCTCCCCATCTGCACAGTGGGTGCAGAGGGAATACACCAAAGACCTTTCTGAATCAGGACTCAGTGCCCTACATGGGCTGCTCCATCAGCCACCCTACAGAAACCCTCCCAAGGCCAGTGGACACAAGCTTCCGTTGGAAGAAATCAGAATCCACAACAGAAAACAAAAACGGGGACGACTGACAAATGTACCCAGTGTCTGCAGCTACACCACCATCCGCTCTAGGTTCACGCCTGGAAATTTATGGCCGCGTCACCCAGCCATGGAGATCTATCTCCTGCCTGTCACTCACTGGCATTTCCTCCTATGCCTCCGTCTGTATGCACAAGGCCTGCTTCTGTGCCTCCTTCAGAGGTGTAAGAATATCCCAAGTCCAAGCACCTCTACTCATCCTCACTGCTGTGGCATCCTCAGGGACAGGGTCCCTGCTAGTGGGATCAGGTCTGCCAGGCGGGGTGGGGGTAATGGCCCCAGGGAACTGAGGAATCCCACTGAAACCTAGAGCCGGGAGGGAGGGAGTGTTAGAGACACAGAGGTGTGGGGCCCAGACAGATGCTCCCATTTTACTCCACTGGTCCAAATCACTGCCATTCCTTGGCCATACTAATGTCTCTCCGAACAGGTGGTGCTCACAGGAGATATTCAGCATTCCAAGATTCAAGTCCCAGGTGAGAGCTGGCCTCTGGGTCCAAGCTCTGTCCTAGGCTCTCCTGGGGGCATGCAGGGAGGTGGGGGAGCAGCAGCCTCTCCCCAGCCCGGGGTGGGGTGCCCCTTCCCAAGGTACTCCGAGTAATGGAGTTTCCCAGAGGGAGTGGTATGGGGTGATGGGGGTGGGCACCCACCGCATCCCTTCCATCCCCTGCTCAGGGTTTGCCAGGCCTCAGGAGGAGATGCCATTCCCTCCCTCCCCAGAGTCAAGAACTGTCTCATCCTGAACCCCACAGAGCAGCAACCTACCTGTCAGGCCGGGGGCAACATGGCTGTTCCAGGAGAGGGTCCCACTGATGGGTGGGAAGCCAGCTCCCACCTTCTCGGCGGAAGAGTCCGCCTGCCAGCTGTTCGTAACTCCTCCAGGAACCAAAGTGCCCCTAAATCCAGACTGAAAGTGGGCCTTGCCCTCTGTCATGCCCGGCCAGCTGGAGTCTACACCTCTATCCCTGGGTATGTCTTCTCTTTTGGTCATGAACCTGGGAAGGGGCTATGAATTTGCCCCCTCCCCCACAACTGCTGTTCAATTAAAAGATAAAAGCTGCCAGGACTCAGGGCAGCAGAGGCCAGGGGGCTAGTGAGGCAGGAAGGGTGAGAGTATTTGTGGCTTAAAATAATCAAGTCCCTGTTACCTCTCTGGCTGGGCAGAGGCTGGGGGCCTCTGGAGATGATATCTGAGAAAGACAAGCCAGGGCTTGGGAGTCCGAGTCTTCATCCTTTCTTTGCTGTGCACCCTTTGAAAACTCCTGGTTCCAAGGATCTCAGGTCCTGGGAATGCTTTACGCACAGCCCCCAGCCCAATATAGAGAGTGAGTGGCAGACACAGCTGCAGACAAGCAAGGGCCCAGGATGCACGAGGCTGAAGAGCAGACGCCCACTCCTGATGGCTCCCCCAGCCAGCCCCTCCAGACGCCCTCCCTGTGCTAAGACTTCGCTGAGGCCTTCCTCCCATAATGCACACATCATTACACCCCCATTTCACAGATGTGGAAGCTGAGGCTCCAGGAGGCCATGTGCCCCCAAGGTCACATAGCTGAGGCCTGGAACACGCTGATTTTGATGCCAGATGCTGTCAGTTTGTGTTGGAGAGGGAACACCTGCAGGGGTCCGCACCCTGTGAAGCAAGCCGGTGACCTTAGGATTTTCAAGGATTAAAGGGGGGGACCCCTGTCTTTAGAGGCAGGTTGGGGCAACGGTCCGAGGTGGGGGGAGGGGTGAACATTCACCAAGTTCAGGGCAAAGACCCCACCCCCACGCCAGGGTTTTGGCTTCCCGGCACGGAGCACGGAATTACCGCCCCTCTCCGGGGCCGAGTGGGGAGGCGCGCACGGAAGGCAGACAGGGCAGGGGCTGTGAGGCCGACTTGGATGGGGTCGCGGACCCAAGCCCAAAGAGGGTCGACGGCAGGGCGCCGCAGCTCGGATGAAGGGCCGGCTGCGGACGGCCAAGCGGGCCAACGAGGGGAGAGAGGTGCTGGGGAGGGCGCAGGGCCAGGCGAGGGGCAGCTGCGCGAGGGCAGCAGCGACCGGGGCGACGGCAGGATCCGGACCCCGACCCAGACCCCGCTCTGCCAAGCGGAACCGAGCGCCCGCGCCGCCACCAAGTTCCTCTAAGTTTGCCCGCCGCGCTCCGAGGGCGCGCCAGGAGCCGGGCGCACCACGGACCGGGGGCTCACGAAGAGCGCGCGGGGCGCCTGGCCGGCCGGAGTCCCACGCCCCTCAGGCCGGGCGCCCGACCCGCTCGGATGCGGGCTCCGCGCTTACCTGCCCGCTGGCCGCCGTTCCGGGACTGCGCCCGCCGCCGCCGCCGTCCTTCAAGCTCTAACTTCGCTCCGGGGATTGAAATTCCTCCCCAGCTTCGCCCATCGATCCGCGCGCGGCCCCGCCCCTCGCCTCTCGGGCAGGGGGGCCGTCCCCGCGCGCCCGCCCCGGCGCGCTCCCTCCCGGCCCGCACCCGCCCCGCGCGAGTCCGGCTGCGAGGCCCCCCCGCCGCCCGCCCCACCTCCCAGCCGCCCGGCTCCTTCCCTGCCGGCCGCGGAGCCGAGGGGGAGGGGCGGGGAGGGGCGGGGGGGGAGGTCCTAGAAAGCGCCGGAGGGCTGGTTTCCTCGCCTTCCGCTTCCCGGCCCTTCCACCCACAGTCAAGTGGGGGCGGGGGCCGGGGGCGGCACTCTGGTGGCGGAGTGCGCAACAGCTGTCGCCTGGATGAGCCACCCTAGACCCCCACCACATTAAGCAAAGCCGAGGCGTCCCCAGGACCTGGGCAGCTCGTATGTCCGGCCCCTCGGAGAGACACTGAGGCGGGCAGCTAGGGCCGCCCCCACAGCCCTGGGGCCCCTTCCTCCCGTCTCCTCACCTCTGGGATGACTCCGGGGGGCTCTCGAACACTCTTCCCATTTAGTTTGATCCCCACAAGCCTGCGTGTGGGGAAGCCCCCCTTTCCGCATGTTACAGGGGAGGAAACTGAGTCAGGAGAGGCCCAGGGTATTGCCCATCGCCACACAGCCGTCCGAAGCAGAGGCTGAGGGGCAGCCTCGACCCCCAAGGACGGAGCCTCTGACCCCTCCTGCCTCTTTCCTCGCTCGGCCGGGCAGGCCCCGGCAGTGCCCTCGGCCAGCTCAGCTGCCCCTGGCCGCCTGCTCCTCAGGGCCGCTCCAGTCCCCGCGCAGCCTGGCCCTTCCCTGCGGGCGCCCGCGCCCCCTCCCCGCTTCCTGTCCCCCGCCTGCCTCTGATTCCCGGCCTCAGTACCCCCTGCACGCTCTCCGCTCCCGCCAGCAGCTGGGCAATTCAACGAGCATACAAAAGAGTTGACTCAATTCAAAGGCAGCAAATCAAGATAAATCCTATAGTGTGTGGGGCACCGGAGAGGGAATGTGAATGAACGCCCACAGCTCAAGCAACCCTATATGGACTGGCAGTCCCGTGCCCCCAACAGAAGGCTGACCACGAAGCAGGAGTGGGCTCAGAGCTGCCCACCGACCCAGGCCGAATGTGGCAATTTAGTGCTGAGTGGCCCCCCTCCTGCCTGGTGGGTGGGGCGCCTTTGAGAGTGGGTACATGGGTACAGAGCCATAGCCAGGGTGCTAGGAGAAAAACCGGGGTACCCCTTGTTACACACCATGCGGGGGGGTGGTACAGCCAGCGGGAAATATACAACAGCTCCCAGGGTCTGGGGAGGCAGAAGGAAGAAGGCAGCTGGGCCATTTGGGACATCGGAGTGAAGCCTTTCTCCTTGGGCTGCCCCCTGCCCAGCCCTCTGGCCCAGCAGGCTAAGGACAGGCCCTTGTTTATCACCAGCGAGGTACTACAGCCTCAGGTGTGCCAGGCCTGGGCACAGAGGGCCGAGAGCTGGAGGAGAGGGCTCCCCTCTCCTCCTGCTAAGGGGCCTCCCCAGCTGGTGCCTGCCTGACTGGGGAGAAACGTCTTCCCCCAGAGGAACGGCTGGTCACTCTTGGAAGGTCTGAGAAAGCAACCTACCGCCTCCTGCCTCATTCAGTGTGGGCCCCGCCCAGGAGAGACTCAAGGCCTCAGCGCAGCCTTTTTTAGGCACCCCCTGCCAGTGGTGACCCATCCCCCTTTCCAGCGGGCTCCCCAGGCCCTCGCTGGCCAAGCAGCTCTCTGGCTTTGGTCTTGAATGGGGCGGCGTTGGCCCGGTCTCTCCTGCGTGCCAGCGTCTGTGCTAGGAGCCTGCCCAGTTACATCAGGACCTGCTGGCTACTGCCCCGGCCCAAGGACTATGAGCCCATTTCTGCTGCGTGCACGACGAGGCCGGAGGCCTCACACCGCCCTTGCCTCTCACTGCCTGACCTCCCCAGGCAAGTACGCGGACGCCCAGCGTCAGGGCTCGGCCGAAGGGGCCCAGAGGTCAACTGGAGGAGCTCGGTAGAGGTCCCGTCGGGAGCGTCCCAGCAACCGGGCGCAGACACAGAAGGACAGAGCTGGGGCCACGGGGTTAGAGGCAATGCAGAACAGCTGGCGTCGGGGCCCTCCCGCCGCACCCCCACCCGGAGAGGACGCTGCGTAGCCGGTTGCGACCTCGTCCCCCAGCCTCGGCTGGGTCGCCCCTCCCCCGTGGCCGCGGCGATTGGCGGCCTGCGTGTAAGTCATCAATTCTCTGACAGACTCTTTCGCCGCCGCCTCGAGGACATCTGTCAGGGACCCGACACTGCGCCCCACGCCCCCTGCGCCACCCCCAGACCCAGAGCAGGGGAAAGGACGCGACACGTCGCTCACCGCAGCTCGGAGAGGGCTGCCGCGCAGCACGCGAGCGCTGGAGGGCGTCGGGGTCCCGGAGTTGGCGGAGGGGGCGGGGCCGGCAACCAGCCCCAGGGGACGAAGACCCCCAGGCTCCGTGGGGCTGGGCTCTGCAATGGTCAGACGGGAATAAGGACCCGTATTCCCGTCCCCCAGATATTCAAATCCACTCAAGCTCGGATCGGATCGGGCGGGGTGGGGGGAGGGAAGAATTCCTGGGCCTTCGGGTGCGCGAAGGCGACGCTGGAAGGGCGGCCACCAGGGCATTGCCTCCCTGCACACGCAGCTGTTGTTACACCCCAAAACGCTCTCAGGAGCTTCCTAGGTCCCCTCCCACGGCGACCCCCGATAACCAGGCCCTCAGATGGGGTGGCCGCGGCCCGCGAGGGGTGCGGGCGTGGAGGGGCGGACGTGTCGCGCGCCGGTGTGCAGTTTGGGAGAAAGGGCGGGTGGAGGAAGTTCCCGCTCATCCCCAGCAGCCTGGCCGCAGGGACCCCACACACACTCAGCAAAGGAGGACTCGGCTGGGAACTGTGATCGAATCCGGTCTGGCCTGGGCCCCCGATTGATGGGACGGACAGGCCACACTGTGCAGTTTGGGAAGAGAAAAAGTTGGGGGCGACACCCCGAGACCGGAGAGAAAAGATTGGGAGCACAGAGGGGGGCAAGGAAGGAGGAGAGACAGGAAGGGGACCAGGAGAGGTGGGAAGGGGGACAGCTCTGAGCCCGGGATCCCGCCCTACCCCGCGGCCAAGCCCCGCTTCGCAGCTTCCCCGGCGGGCAGGAGAGGCTCTGGTCACAGGCGCCTATTAATAGCCGCGAGCCGGGTCCTTCGCGCGAGCTCGGCATCGGCGGGCAGAGCTTGGAGACCGGACATGGGGGAGGGAGGGTGTCCTGCAACACCCCCTCCAAGGGCTTCGCCGTGCGAGGCGCAGCGCCGCTCCCCCCACGCCCACTGTGATGAGGCTAGCCACCCAGAGTCCACTGCCTGCCCGCCCTCAATTACGAGATTGGGTCCCAGATTGGGGAGACAGTCTCCGGGCCAACTTGGGGCGCCGCGGCTACCATCATGCGCTCGCAAGCAAGACCACCCCTTTCTCCGCTCCCTGTCCAGACCGCCCTCCGCGCTCACAACGCTCAGGAAAGTTTCGGGGTCCCCGTCGCGCCTCCTAGCCCGAGGGGTCCGGGGTCCCGGGCCTTCGAGCCGCGCCGTCCGGGACGGAACTTTGTCCGACCGGCTCTCCGCGACCGCTAACTTCGGGTACTCCCGCCTCCGAACCAAGGGGATTGGGGGAACCGGGAACCGCGGACCCCACACGCCATAACCCAAGCCCGGGGTGGGGTACTCGGCCCCGGCACGGACACTCGGGGTAGGACGTGGGGCTGGGTGGCCCGGGCTGCGAGAGCCTCTGGGGACCCCCGTGCCCGCCCCCACTGCCGCCAGGGTGGGCATCTTCCCCGCCTCCTCCAGGGGCGGGGACCAACCAGCCCCGCAAGCTGCCGCAGAAGAGACCCCCAGCCCCCGCAGCCTCGCGCAGCCCCCTCCCCCATGAGCCCCTTCCTACCTGGGCCGGGGGCGGGCCGGGGGCCGGAGGCACGGCCAGGGCGAGCGGAGCGCGCGCCCCCAGGTCCCTGGAGCGCGGCGGCGGCGGCGGCGGCGCCTTCCCTTCCTTCCTCCTCCTCTTCCTCCGCCGGGCTTGCTGGCTCCAGACAGATCTCCTCCCCCTCGCGCCCTGCCCGCCCCTCCCGGGGCCCGCCGGGCTGGGCTCGGCCTGCGACGGGGAGCGGAGCGGAGCCGGCGGGAGCCGGGCTGCGGCTCTCACTGCGTCAAGCGCGGGGCGAGCGCGGGGCGGCGGCGGCGGGGACAGCGCGCTCCGAGCCCGGGGCCGGCCGGGCAGGCGGGGGAGCGGCGGCTCCGGCTCGGGCGCGGGCGCAGTGGCGGCGGCCGCGGCAGCGCCGAGACTGTGGCACATTCTTTCTGAGCGTGATGGAAGGTTTCCTGTAGGAGCTGGAGCGGGAGGGAGGAGGGGCGGTGGACGCGAGAGGGGGCGGCCGGAGGGGCGGGCTGTGGGGGTCGCTCCCGCACGTCGGTGGACCGGGGGTACCTGGAGGACGACGCGGGAGGGGAAGTTGAAGCGTGCGGTGGGAGTCGTGGGGGACCCCGAGGCATCCTCGCCAGCTACTCTGGGCCTGTCTGCGCGCCCCTGTCCCCGCCCCAGGCCACCGCGGGGAGCAGAAGCTCCCAAGGTGGCGTTTGGAGATGGGCCCCTGGGGCGGAGATGTGCACGCGCGTGCGGACACAGCCGTGGACACACAGAGGGAACAGCGTGAAAGTTGACCCGAAGTCAGACCCTGTGTGGACGCGCGTGTCCGCGAGTGAAAAGCGTATCCCGCAGGGGCGCGCGTTTCAGGGGGTGGGGACGAGAGGGTGGTCGCGCCCTCAGGACTGGCCCTACCGCAGATCGCCACCCCTCATTGCCCCTCCCATTGCTCGCCTTGCCTCCGCTGGGGGAAGAGAGGGGGCGTGGACCAGCCAGGCCCCTTCCGATTCCCGGAAGGTTCGGTTTAGCGGATTTTCCTCCCGCCGATCCCACTGTCCCCGCGTTCGCCTCCCGAATCCTCGGGGGCCCTAAATCTCTGCGTTGACCTCTAAACATGGTTTTCAATTTACAGTCCCCTCGTCGCCGCGAGTCCGCAGGCAGCGTCCACGTCGCCCCCGGGGCGGCTCCCACTCCCCACCGCCCCTGCCCCGGCCTGCGACTGGCGCGTTGGGTAAAAATTCCAAACCGGCTTAAGAGCGCCCCCGCCCGGCACGGGCTGAGCGCCGCTTCCGAGCAGTGGACTTGGATCTGCGGACCCCGCACCCCCGCGGGCGCGGGCGCGACCCTCGGACGCCGACCCTGCACTGCGCCCCTGCCCCGCGGCCGGCCAAGGCAGGCAGAGGCTGTGGGGGCCGAGCTGAGAGCCTGGGAATGCGCACGGCAAAGGGGAGGGGCTGCTGGAAAGGGAGGCGGCTGTCCCAGGGGTGCCCCTCTGGGAGGTGACCCCAGGACAGGCGCGGGAATGGTGCGTGATGCTACGAGGAACTAAGGCAAAGGCTGGAGCGTTCGAGATAGACGCGCAGGGTTCCGGTTCAGGGTCCGGTCCACAGGCCTCCTCGCAGCCTGTAAACTCCATCCAGCCTGCAGCACTGGCCAGCCGCGGTCCGCCCCGCGCTTCTCCCACCCCACCCCGAGTCTCTCTCTGCAAACTCTCTGTCCCCAAGGGAGAGCCGGGGAACCAAGACCCCAAAGGGGGGTGGGGGTCGAGAAGCTACCACTTTTCCCCTGCACTCAGGGACCTAGAGGCTGACGAGCAAGGTAGAAGCCACTATCTGCTGGCTGTCCTGTCCTTGAGGTCATGCGTAGGAGCACTCAGACTTCCTGGGACTGTCATGTGGGGACAGAGGCCGGCCTTGGGCTCTCTGTTACCTAGGTCCCTAGTGGTACACTGCCCCTCTGTAGACTAGGCCAGCATGCTGCCCCTTTCCCACTTTCTCTCTCCCCAAACCTCAGAGTCTTGAGAGTCCCTGACCTGGTTCCCCAGGAGCTGTTCTGCCAGAGGGGAGCTCTCCTGTCCAAAGTCCAGGCCTTTCCTGCGTTTCGCCTCCAACTGCCTCTCCAGATCCTTGCAATGTTGAAATATGCCCTTGTTTTCTCTGAGAAGGCAGCGCCTACCTGCTGCCCCCCCTCAAAAGGCCAGACACCCTTCAAGCTGGAATGGGAGACCCCAGGGCAGACCTGGAGGGAGGAGTGGGAAAGAGGTGGGTCTTTCTGGGCTAAACAAAGCCGGACCCCTCCTGCCCTGGGCCTTCCTGTTGTGAGGCAGTATCTCTTGCTCTCTCTCCTCTCTCACTCAGATACTCATCCCCCCGAAAGCCGCATGCAGTCTTCTGTTGAGACACACACATTACACCCATACACTGCATGTCTACAGCCCTGACCTCACCCTACCAACCTCTCCCTCAACCCCTGCCCCTGCCCCAGAGTTTGGGGACAGGAAGGACATTGCCCCACCCTCACAAAAGCCCAGCTGGTATAGCCAGTTATAATGGCATCCTGCTCCATACACCTCTAAATCAAATATGGGTTGTCCACACCTACCCCGTCACATACCCATATGGAGTCACAAAATTCACCTCTGTGTGTCAGACATGTGCTTCCTGGTTGCATCCTCGTAGCCACCCCAGAAGTGAGTACTATTAACATCTCCATTTCCAGGGAGACGAGGATTCTAGCTGCACAGGAACTGGGTCAGCAAGATTTCGTATTTATTAAAACAAACCAGCCACAGACCCAGCCCAGTGCTCTTTGGGGAGAAGCAAGCTGGGCAGGGAGGGCTCTTGAGGCCTGGGGATCCCCTCTGTGCCTGTGCCCCTGGATACCTTGGGATTCCCTGGCCGAGTACTTGCCGCATTAGATCTTCCAACAGACTGTGAGCTCAGGAGCAGGACAGTCTGACTCACCTTCATCCTGGACCAGCAGAGAGAGTGGTGCTTTCAGAATGAATGATGCTCACCATGTGTCCCTGCAACCCTGAAGCTGGGTGTAAGTGACCTAGGCAGGTCAGTCAGTGACCTGAAGGTGTGCATGGAAAGGGAGGAGGGAATTAATATGGAGAACCCTCTCCACACCCATCCTGAGAAATTGAACCCACAGAAAAAGGGTGACAATCTCTTGCTGTGGCCAGAACTTCACAGGAGTGACAACAAATACCCATAAAACCCAAAAGCCATAAAAGAAAGAGTATATTCAACTCATATTCCAAGCAAAGAGCCAATGTCCCCATATGTAAAGAGCTCTTATGAATCAATAAGAAAAATACTCAAAAGGGAAAAATATGGGCAGAGGTTATGAACAGAAAAGACAATAAACAGGATGTTTAAACATATGGAAAAATACCTAGCCCCATACTTAACAACAGAAATGTAAATTAAAACTCTTCCCGTTGGTTTTTCACTCATCAGATGAGTGAAGGATAAGAAATTTAGTGACACACCCTATTGCAGCAGTGTGGGGAAGCAGACACTCTTGGAACCTCTGAAATAATGTCAGGATTCCAAATACTTGTACCCTTTTGCCCACCCTTTACTTCTAGGAATCTGTCCTCCAGATATGGTTCACAAATCTGAAAAATGATGTATTACTACCCACAAGGCCATCACCAAGCACTCTCTGAACAGCAGATTGGAAACACCCTAAAGGCCCACTGATGGTGGAATGCTTGGGTGGTCACAGCCCATACACACAAAGTGGCTCGCGGCAGAACAGCCCGTGCTGATTGGAGTCCATCTCTGAGTATGGTCTTCAGTGGGAAAAAAGCAAGGGGCAGAACACTGTATTAGTACTTTTTTTTTTACATTTGTGTACACAAAGGGTAGAACAAAATAACATCTTATTTGCTTATGTGTGCCTAGAAGGAATTGTGGGAGGAGACGCAGAACCAGAAATAGCTGTGCCTCCTGTAGGGAAATTGGAGGGCTGGGAGAGGAGGAGAGAGGGGAGGGAAGGAATTTACTTTAAAATATTTTTTAATGTATTATTTATTGACAGTGAAATGTGCAGTTCTCAAGGGCATAGTTCTGTAAGTTTTGACAAACATATACAAGCGTGTAATCACCCCCTCACCCAATTAAGATAGTGAACATTTCCGTTGCCCTGGAAAATGAGACTGCCTTTCCACTGTCTACCCATGTCTGCCACTTGGAATGTAAACAATGCAGGTACATTTCCTTTTGTAATAAATTTAAATACAAACGTTAAAATGAAAAATTGTCTCATATTTGTCTTCTCTTCTGTCCTCTGCAACAACTCAGAAAGGCAAATCTTCCAGCTCCATTTTACAGAAAAGACTAAACTTCATGGGGGGACTGAGACTTGGCTAAGGAGGCCCCAGAGGGGCAGATCAGAACTTGAAGGCTATTTTTTTTAACTGTTTTATTGAAGTATAACTTACGTACCGTACAATCCACCCATTTAAAGTTCACGTCTGTGGTTTTCAGCGTATTCACAGAGTTCTGCAACCATCCCTACTATGTAATTTTGGAACAATTTTTCACCCCAAACAGAAACCTCTTGTTCCCATTAGCAGCCACTTACTGCATTTCCCACCCATCCCAATCCTAGGCAACTACTACTTTCTGTCTCTATATGTTTTACTATTCGAGATACTTCATATCAATGGAATCATATAATATGTGGTCTTTTGTGACTGGCTTACTTCACTGTGCATCATGTTTTTCATATTCATATATGTTGTACCATAGATCCCTATTTTAATCCTTTTAATTGCCTAACGATTTTGCATTGTATGGACAGAACACATCTTCTTATCTGTTCATCAGTTGATGAACATTTAGGTTCTTTGCACTCTGGGGATTTTATGAATAGTGCTGCTGCAAACATTCACATACAAGTTTTTGCATGAACATGTCTTCATTTCTGTTGGAGGTATACCTAGGAGTGGAATGCTTGGGTCATAATGCAACCCTCTGTTTAACATTTTCAGGAACTGCCAAACTGTTTGCCAAAGTAGATGCAACATTTTACATTCCCACCAGCCATGTATGAGAGTTTTAATCTCTTTGTATTCTCACCAACACTTGTTATTATGTCTTTTGATTATAGCCATCCTGGTAGGAATGAGTATCTCATGGTGGCTTTAAATTGCCTCTCCCCAAAAACTAATCATATTCAACATCTTTTCATGTGCTTGTTGGCCATTTGTTATCTTGTGAAATGTCTATTCAGATCCTTTGTCCATTTTAAAAATGGGTTATTTATCTTATTATTATTGAATTGTAAGAGTTCTTTTTATGTTGCAATACAAGTTCCTAATTAGCAATATAATTTACAAGTATCTTCTTTCTTTTGGGGATTGTTTTCCACTTTCTTGTTGGAATTCTTGTAAGCACAGAAGTTTTTCGTTTTGCTGAAGTCCAGTTTTTCCCTTTTGTTTCTTGTGCTTTTTGGTGCCACATCTAAGGAGCCTTTGCCTAAGACAGAGATCTATCCAGTGTTTTCTTCTAAGAGTTTTATAATTTTAGCTCTTATATTTAGGTCTTTGAACCATTGAGTTATTTTTTTTTTATATTTATTGAAAGTTTATTATTTACCGAAATTTATCCTGTTTTTAGTGTTTAAGTAATTTTTTAAATGTAAAAATGTATCTATTATTCTTTTAATATGTTGAGGCAGGGGTCCAATTTCATTCTTTTGCACATGTATATCAAGTTGCTCCAGCACCGTTTGTTGAAAATGCTGTTCTTTCTCCATTTAATTGTCTTGGCGCCCATGTCAAAAAACAAGTGACCATGAAAATAGGGTTGTTTCTATGCCCTCATTCTAAACCTCTGACACACACACCTATCCTTCTGCCACTCTGTCTATCCAGAGCTGCTCTGTATAGAATGACTACAGGGGGTTTCAACAGCAGGGCATGTGAGTCCTCTGACTACTTGATTTCAAGATCACTTTGGCTCCTTGGGGGCCCCTGCTCTTGGACCCAGTGCGAACCTGGCTTGTCCCTCAGCCTCCCCGAGCAGCTGCAGCACATGTGGCCCCAGTAACTCAAGGGCCGAGGATACAAATGTGCATGTGAATGAAGCCCCAGCCGTGTGCCAGTGGTGACTGTGTCTGAATCCTGGATGAGTTATTCTTTCATGCCCTGGGGTCGGTACCACCACCTGCCCCACTTTATAGTGAGGACACAGAGGCACCAGGAGACTGAGAAACTTGCCCAAGCTCACTCAGCCTGGTGTTTGAAGGCTAGCGTGACTCTCCTGCTCTGTTAGACACCAGGGACCCAGAGCGTCTTGCTGACCCCACTCTGGACCCCCATTGTGTCATGGGACTGGGAAGTTACTTGGCTGGGAAGGGGTGGGGCAGGCAGGACCAGGGAGCAGGGAGCTTTGGCAGAGAAGGGACTGCCTGCACTGCCTCACCTCTGCACCAGCTGTCTTCTTCCCTGGAGTGGAAAGGCCACTTACAGGAAGTTCTTGTCATGGAAAACAAGGCATAGAAGGAAATGCAGCCCAGGCGACACTCTGCTTACAGGGAGCCATCAGGCATCTTCAGGTAAGGAGGCCAGATTCTGGGCCTCAACTAACGCACCAGTCAGTATTAGATTTGGGGGTTCCAACCTCAGACCCCCAAAGTTCATCTCTGCTCTTGCCTTCCTAGACTTTTGGTTAAGAAAAGCCTTGTGATGCTGGCCTTTCCAGTTCTCCCACTCAAGCCTCTTCCCCAGGTGGGGCAACAGGGTGTGCTTGATTTCCTCCAATGTCAGAGAGCTCACTACTGTCCACCCTTCGTGGCTGCTGGCTTCATGCACCTACCACATCCCACCAGGCTCTGCCTTGGGCAGGGTCGAGGACCCCGACTGCCCAGATAGGATTTCCAGCCCCTCCTTGCCTTCAGCCCATGTCGGGGCAGCCCATGGTGGGCAATGACCTGGCCCTGCTCCCACTTTGTGCCCCCCCTACCAACTTCATTGCCCCCTCTAGATCTCTGCAAACACCGCAGTCCCCTGCCCAGTGCCACGAGCATCTCTCCAGGAGCCAAGCTCTGGGATGTCTCAGCTCCTCAGTTTCCATGGGCAGCAGCCCAGGACAGACTGTGATGGGCTCCAGCAGGGCAGGGACCCAGCTTTATGACAGACCATCAAGTGGGCAGCAGATAAAACACCTGCCCGTGTGACAGGAGCAAGATATAAAAAGCCTCTGAGGCATCTTTTTATTGACTAGAAATCTTGTGCTTCACGTCCCATTATCTGCCAGACTAACAGGATGCACACCGAAGCCAGAGGGGACTTGTGTCCTGCCAGCAGGGAGATACAGGCTCACAGGCGCCCGGCCCAGCCCGAGGCCCCAGCCCACAAGGCCTGGGCACTGCTAGTGCTCCCCCCTCGTCAGTGCCCCCAGGACCTGTCTGACCAGTGGGTCCCTGCCACCCGGATGCACTTTCTTGTCCCTTCTTGTTGGGGTCTGGCAGGACGTGATTACTCCTCACAGAGGCCCTGGTGGCAAGGCACTTGCCCAAAACTGGGTTAGGAACAGCACATGTCTGGGTCCGGCTTCTGCAGGCAGGCCCTGAGCAGGTCACATTACTACACGGGCCCTGAGGAGGGGCTGCTGCTGCGCCCCATTTTGCAGATGGGGGCATGAAGCCCAGGGACTAGAGGGGCCTTACCCAGAATCCCTGCAAGCCAGAGGCAGTGCCAGGCTTGGGACCCAGGTATGTGGGACCCCAGCACCTCAGGGGGTGCCAGGCCAGATCAGGCTGGGTTCCCGAGCATCTGCCAACAAGACAGGCTGTGGCCCTCAACCCAGATAAATGCCCAGAAGCAGATGCTTGCTGCAGCACCAGGGGGTCTTCTGCCCCGGTCTGGGGGATGGAGGTGGAGATGCATGCATTCCCAGGAGCTGGGTATGCCCAGGAGGTTGGAGGCCAGCAGGGAGAGCACAGGGGCTTCCAGGCAGTGGCAGCCCTGAGCTGGGTCGCTGGGGACCCAGTGTCTTGCTGCCTGCCCACATCCCGGGTGGGCTACCGAGGAGCCCTCTGGGCCTGTCCCTGAAACAGCCCTTCTCCCAATCTCTAGGGCAGGTGACAGCTGCATGCTTGCTTCTCTTTGCCTAGTCTGGTACCCAGGGAACGCACTGAGCCAGAAATGTCTGTGGACATTCTCAAAAGGAACTAGGAGGAAGTGCACGTCGAGCTAATGAAGGGCCATTTTCTCCTTCCAGAATAGCTGAGGCCGCAGCGCGGCTGACAAGCCTGGGGCTTGGGAGCCAATCGAGGCTCGCAGAGCCAGTAATTAATAAAAATGGGTAATCACAGACCATCTGTCCCAGCCTGCACTCCGTGGCAGGGCCACACCAAGCCCTCATTAGGCATTCGTCTGCTGTGTCCCCACAGATGTTAGCGGTGGCCATGTGGGTCCCATGGGAGGACGAGTTGAACAAATTTAGGCAAACAGTGTGGAGTGGGCTGGGTCTCAGCTCTGGAGCTCAGGCAGGGTCAGTTCAAGTGAGACCCACAAGCAAGGGACATCTGCAAGTCCTCCACCCCAGAAGGTGTTGTGCAGCACAGCCTGCAAAGGAGGCAGGCAGGCCCTCACTTTCTCTCTGAGCGACCTTGGGCATACACTGCGATGAGGCTGGGGCAGAGCCCCAAGGGCAGGAGTCCGAGTGTGTGTCTGGAAGCCCAGGGATGAGGACTCCCAGAGGCTTTAATTGTCTCACATGCAGGGACTGAGGCACCACACAGAGGCCGCTGTTCGTGGAGCCCTGGAGGTGGGGAATCAGGCAAAGCTCCCAGTACAAAGATTGGGGGGCATGTGCCAAAGAAGCCTCAGGGTCTTGGAACTCTCTGGAAGGTGCTGGGCAGGGCTTAGCTTCTTTATAATTCTAGCCAATCTGTTCCTGCCAGGCCCCCACTTCCACCCTGCTCCTGCCACACACAAGGCCTATAGGCCCAGGACTTCCATTTGCCCTGGGGAAGGTTCATCCAGGGGAAGATGGGGCTGTGCCCACAGAAATGGGTGGGGCCTCATATGCCCACAGCTTGCTGCCCACTGAGAGCCAGGGACATCAGGGATCAGCATGGGCAGAGAAAGAATGCACCGAGGCGGGGGCCAACCGCAGGCTTCTTTTGAGCATTTCGGGGGCATAGGGAGGGTGACTGACAGCCAGTGGTCAGGTGGCCTCCCCATAATCTTGGAGCCTGGGCTCTATTGTGTTCACTGCCCTCCAGGCTGGGTCCCCTTCAGACAAAGGGCCAAATGCCTTCAGGTTGGGGCTTCCCCAAGCAGGGCAAGGAGAGCTTGGCCTTGAACAGAGCCAGGAAAGCATGCACAGAGAAGGACAGCGGCACAGCACAGAGTGCCTGCCCAGGGGTGTGCAGCATGAGCCGGGGAACCTGATTCCTTCTGGGTAGTCCCTCCCCTGACCCCGTCTCCCTTTGCTGCAGGCCTTGCTGTCCCTCCAGGCAGGTGACTCTAGCCCACCTCTTTCCCACCGGCCCCGGGGGACAGCTGTCTGGGCAGTCCCTGGCTGCAGGCCCCAAGCCTGGCAGAGACACCACCCTAGGCCTCTCTGGTTACTCGTTCTGGGTAACCTGAAGTCTGGCCTGGCACACCCTTGGGGAACCCAAGCCTCCCACCTTTGTTCCCAGCACAATGGAGTCAGAAAGTGGAATCGGAGGGGACCTGTTTGTTCCTGGCCGAACCCTCTCTGGGCCAGCAGGGAAGGTCAGAAGGGAAACCAAGGCCCAGAGAGGTGCTTGCCCTGCCACAGAACCAGATGGGATCCCAGCCCTCCTGTGCACCAGGCCAAGGGTCCTTAATCCCCACCCTTGGGGATCTCCTTGGACTGGGGGCTCCCATGGGGCAGTGAGGAAGGGCAGCCTGCAGGTGGGGCCAGTGCAGAGCAGCAGGTGTGGGGAGCGTGGGGAGCTGTGGAGGTGCTCAAGGGCAAGCGGATATAGAGGAGGTGTGTCATCTCTGTGAATATTCATGTAGGCATATGAATATTCATACAACCACTTCTACCACTGCTGCGGGGAAGAGGCCATCACTGGCTCCTCCAGCCAGTGCAGCCAGAACAGGACAGGGGCCCTGGGCCTGGGAGCCTGTCGCCTGGCAGACCCAGCAGGGCCCCTGTGCATGGACTGTCAACAGGAAGGGGCCTGTGAGGGCCGGGCCACTCGCAGGAGGGATGTGGGGCCACTCTCTGCCTTGGACCTGGGCTCCAGACCCCTTGAGACATGTCTGGCTTCTTGGGTAATTGGCGGGCAGTCATGAAGGAGCCAGGAGAGGTTGTAGCTGCCCCAAACAGGATTCCCTGGGGGCCTGCAGGAAAGGGAGAATGTCCCACCAGAAGTGGAGGGGGAAGGAAATCAAGGAAGGCTCAGAAAGGGTCAGTGAGTTGCCCAAGTCACACAGCAGAATCATGGGGAAGTCCAGGGACCCATTCTGTGAGTATGTGTAAGTGTGGGGTGGGCTCTGGCATGCAGGGAGGCAACATCTGAGCTGGCTCCCAGCCTAGCACAGGCCAGTGGCTCTTCCTGGTACATGAAGCTCCTCAGTTGGCATTAGTTGAATGAACACACGATCCAGAACCCTTTTGTCTCTATTTAAGGATGAGGAAATTGAGTCTCAGAAACACAGGACCCACCCTGGGTCTTACTAGAGGGCATGGTGGGCCAGCTTCTGTTTTACTGGGTAATGTCCACAGTTATACAGGGACCTTTGTGGGCTGGAAAACCACTGTCCTCGAGGGTCCCAAGGGCCCAACAGCAGCCTGAAGACCCCATAGGCCTGGTGAGGGCTCAGCCTTGCCAGCCTGGGCCTGCAGCTGCCCTGTCCCCTCTGCAACCTCAGAGGTGCGAAAGGAATGCAGGGCGCAACCGCTTGAAGGGCACAACAGCAAAGCTCAGAAGACCAGGGGCTGCAGTGAACGGAAGGTGGCATAGCCAGCCTGAGACGGGGCAGGGGAGGGACAGAAGAGTCCTGAGGCCAGAGGGAGGCCCGAAGTTCTGGAGCAAATCCTTGAACCAAAGTACGCACACACGCACACACACACCTGTCCGTGGAGTGACAAGGCAGACGGGAAACCCTGTTGATAAGAAATAAAATGAGAGGGATGACAGTTAGTGGGGAGGGAAATAATCATAAATGATGGTTTTTATTTTAAAATATCACCAGAAAAGTATGTGCTCATTCCTAAAAGAGCCCAAAATGTAATAAAGGGGAAGAGAGGAGAGGGCACTGGAAAATTAAACTCATGAAAGCAGCCAGGGAAATCGGATGTCTTCTGGAAGCATGGGAGGGAGGGTGTCACTGTTGTGTGAAGTGATAAACATTATCCTACAACCCAAAGAACAGTACAGGGCAGGAGGGACAGAATGTTCCGGAGCAGGATGGGTGGTCCTGCCCCGCCAGGGCCAGAGCTGGGGCTTGAGGAGGTGGGCTGCTCCACCAGAGGCGGGGTGCCTGGGGTGGTCCTGGCCAGGTGGCTACCCCACTGGAGTTATGCTGCATCCCTGCTGGAAGGGCCCTGGGGGAACCCAGGGGTGAGAGAAGGGAAACAGAGGCAGGGCCCAAAGTCAAACAGCAAATAGCGGAGGTCTCCCAGGCAGGGGCTGAAGGAGCAGCCCCCCTCTGGCTTCAGAGTGGGGGATCTGGGTTCTTGAAGGGAGGACGTTGAAGCGGGTTTCCTTGAGGATGAATTTTTCCTCTGAAATTGGTCAAAGGCTTTCTTGGGCTCAGGAAACGCTATGGGAAGGGGGCAGGGATCAGAGCCAGCCCCAGGGGACAGCCCAGCCAGCGAGGGAGGCTGACAGGGTGGGCACCCGGCTCAGAGGGGTCGAGAGTCCCCCAGCCCAGGTGTCACAGCTCCAGAGTCCGTGTGCTCAGGACACCAGGGTGCTCAGGGTGCTTTGACCCAGCCCTCAGTGGCTTGCAGGCTGCCTCTGCTCCCAGGCACTGGAGCTGTGGCTCCTTAGGGGGATTTTTCATCAGATGCAAGTGATTTCTTTCAGGAGCAAAGCCAGCTTCCACCTGGAGATACGGAATTCCTGGCCGAGAATCCTGAACTGTCCCCAGACCCCACCGCAGCCAACTGTCTCTCAGGGGAGTCAACCCTGCCACTGAGAGGAGGGGGCACCCAGTGCCAGTCCCCATCCTGGGCCCCATCTGCCAAACCGGATAAACTCCACCCAAAGCGCTGATGAGGGTGGAGGGGGAGCTGGCCTGCAGTGCAGCCTGGGGAAAGGTTCATTCATCTGCACAGGGGCGGCTGTAGCTCCCACACCACCAGCCCCCAGCCCAGAGCAGGCGCCCGGTCCCCCAGCTCCCGGGCCCACCTCCACAGGACGCCAGGGCCCTCCCCTCCCTTGCATTTCCCAAGGGTCGATGAAGATGTCTGGAGTTGATTAGATTCTGACACTGATGAAGCCCAGAGGTAATTAGCAACAGGAAAAAAAAAGTTTTGATTAGTCTTCAGCATAATTCTCTCCAATTATTCAAAGTTCATGCCTGCAGGGGGTGGAATATCTCCAGGAATATTTATTTATATCCGGATTTTTTTCATCAGCTGTGAATCTAGTTAATCATCAGGCCTGAACTTGTTAACTTGGAGACTTGGTGGGCAAGCTGGCCTGATGCTGAGGGGCTGGCTGAGGGCACCAGGGCCCCTCTTTTAACCCCCAGAAGAGACCCTGGGCTCTCCACCCACATTTGCCTTTGGGGCTCACCCAGCAGCTTGTGGGGCTTGCCATCCCAGAGCAGGGTTGATGGCATGGCCTTTCTATGCAAAGGAACGCAGAAGTCACACAGGAGGCAGTTCCCCAAATCAGGGCTCGGTCCTGGGGCTGACCCTCTAGATGGAGGTGGAAATGGGGTCTTGGCCATGAGCTCCCCCAGGCCCTGTGGGCCCCTCCATAGTCCCCCACAGCCTGGGGGACAGGCAGACACCACCAGGCCTGTACCCTGGCCGTGTGTCCCTAGTGGCCAAAGAGACGCTTACCTGTGGCTTAAGGCCCAGGCCAGTACCTGCCCCCTCAGCAAGGCTTCATGGCTTGCAATGACAGCGAAAAAGGTGCTGGACAACATGTGAGGCGGGTGGTGCTCATACCAGGTGAGTCCGTAGGCAGGCCCACATCCCACTCCAAGACTCGGTGCCACCTCTCAGGGTGTGGCTGGATCCCAGTAGACTCTGATGTTTGGGAAAGCCCCAGGGCAGGCATAGGCACATGCTGGTGACCTAGCTCCTTGGGACATTTAGCAATTTAGAACTCAGAGAGCAATCGCTTGGTTACCGGTCCCTGTTACTCCGTTCCAGGCATCCTGCAGCCCAGGGCCTCTGGGAGGCTCCCATGCACTGCACGGCAGCCTCACCAATGTGTATGGCTAGTTGCTTCCATGACGGCCGTCCTAGCAGATGCGAGGCGGTAAGTCATTGTGGGTTTAATTTGCTTTTCCTCAACAACTAATGTTGAGCATCTTTCCAGATGCTGATTTTCTATATCTTCTTCAGTGAAATGTCTATTTAAATACATGGCCCATTTTAAAAATCGGGTTACCATTCTTCTTATCTTTGAGTTATAATAGATCTTCATAATTCCAAATACAAGTCTTTTGTCAGACATGTTTTGCAAATATTTCCTTCCAGTCTGTGGCTTGTCTCTTCATAAGAGAAAATCTCAGTGATCTTGAGTCTGGTGAACATTTCTTAAATGTGATACTAAAAGCACAAATTGGAAAGGAAAATTCAATGAAGTGGATGTTATGAAAAATTTAAATGCTTACCCTTCAAAAGACACTGTTATGCCCATTTTAAAGTTAGGAAAAGCAAGACCCCAGAGCTAAAGCATCTTGCCTCTCCTGGCTGTCTGGAAAGAGAGGACTTTGTAGAGGGGCACAGGTCCCTCTGTGCCTGTCAGTGTCTTATTCAAATAAGTAGTGTAGACCTGCTGGTCACTGTTGGGGGGTGGAGGGGTGGCCCAAGGACGCACACGTGCTATAGGGGGTTGGGGGCAGGGGGGATGGTGGATCCAGCGTTGCAGCCAGGGGTCAGCCTCAGGGAGGCTGGAGGCATGGAGGGTGAGTGTGAGCCGTGCCTGCAAACTGGCCCTGGGAGGCACCTGGGAGGGTGGTGTCCACTCAGGAGGCCCTGCAGGGGCAGGGGTCCTGGGAAGCTGGGAAGGGAGACTCGTAGAACCCACGGAAAAGCAGATGGAGGCCTGGAACGTGTAGCCTGGCCCAGAAACTATGGATTCTGGGGCAGCTTAGGGCCAGCCGGGGCTGGGGAGCACTTATCACAGGCTTCACACCACCACCGAGCCCCTCACAGGACCTCAACAGACCCTGTATCAGCACCAGGCCCACCGGGGCATGGCTCCTCTAGGCTGGTCAGACCCTCAGAAATCATCTGCCTGGTCGGGCATAGCTGGAGAATGACAACGGAGCTAGGCCCAGCATCAGCATCACCCATATGCCATTGGCTTATCGGGCTCAGCTTCCACCAGGCCTCCCTGCCTCCAGGCCTCCCCATAGGGGTTGGCCATGCGGCAGTGCAAGAGGTCAGTGGACACCCCATACCGCCCCCAGCCCCCAGCTGGGATTTCCCCCATTGCACAGACCTCCTGGGGGCTGAGTGCTAGCTGGGCACCGGGGCTGCAGAGGAGGGGACAGAGGCAGGTCTCTGCCAGCAGACGTCTCAGCCAGCGTGCCAGCCCTTTGTAACAGGCTGTTGTTGTTTCAGGTCACCTGCACGCTGCTGCTCCTTGCTGACCCCGAATCCCCCTCCCCCACGTTGGCTCTGGCCTTACCCTTTGGTGCTGTGGTTGGACCTCTCCCCCAGGGTGGCCTCTTGGGCCCCTCAAACCCTGGAGACCCAGCTCAGGTCATAACGATGACCACAGAGATGGACAGAGCCCCCTCCTCAGCCCCCTCGCAGCACAACGGGGCTGTCCCGGGATTGTGAGAATGCTGGAGACGGCAGTGTTCTTGGAAAGGCACCACACAAATGCCCAGCCAGCCTGCCAGCTAGCCTTAGACCCTCCATCTGGCATCCATGCCCACCCTGAAGGGGCTGACCTGGGAAGCGTGGGCATGTGCTCAGGAAGGCAGGGAGCCACTCCTGAGGCTGGGCCACAAGCATAGAGCCCCCTGCCTTGCTCTCGCATCCCTGGCGCGGGGGAGGCAGCTACCACTTTGTCAGGATGCTCAGCAGCCTGTAGGGAGGCCCATGTGGGAGAAGCAGGGTCCCAGCCAACAGTGGCACTGACACGTGAGCCGCCCTGGAAGGAGATCCCCGGAGTCAAGCCTTCAGGCGATGCGGGCCGGCTCCCAGGGCAGCCTTGGGGCAGCCCTGAGCCAGAACCCCTAGCCGAGCCGCCACCCAGTCCCTCACCCCAGAAATCACATTTAAGACACATTTGTTCTACTTCCCTAAGCACTAGGCAGTTTGTTCTGCAGCGGTTTATAACTAACACACAAACCAGTTGCTTTGTGAACCAAAATAATAACAACAATGAAGTCTGTTTGTAGGACCCTGGAGGCCCTTCCCCTGGGGGCCACTCTGAGGCGTCAAGTGGGGCCTCCCTGTGAGGACAAGGGGCTTACATGGGCCTCAGGCGCGGAGGCCCCCAAACTCAGCAGCAGCTTCGCCCAGGGAAGGGGCAGAGGAGCTGCTCGAAGCCACCTTTCTACCCCCTTCCACCTTATTTCCCACCCCCCCCACCCCCGGTGTCCAATTACCAATTACTGTCCCCTTTGGGGCAGGTAAAAGGCCCTCACAGTTTTCCGCACTTTACAGCTCACACCAATAAAGCCTGTGTTCTCATTCAAAAACCCTTTCTTTCTCAAAAAGCCTTGCCCTTGCAAAAGAAATCCTTTGTGCTTTCAGAATATTGCCTCTGCTGTGAGTTTTTAAAAATTTATATAGAAAGTCAATTGATTTCTTTGTTCTTAGCTGTGTCTGCCTCCCCCCCGAGGCAGCCAGGGCCCTGATCCAATGGTCAAAGACCACAGAGCAACAAGAAAACTGAGGAAAATATTAAAAACCCCTGTTATTAACTCCAAACTGTGTGGTACCATGACTGGAGCCAGGCTGCCCCGGACGTCAGGGCAAGGCAAGTCCCCCAGTCCTGCGGGAGATGGGGCTGGGGCGGGTGGGAAGGGGGTCAGCTGCCTCCACGCCTGCCCTGCCTCCCTTCTGCCTCAAGGACACCCCCTGGGAGGTTGACCCTGCCTAGCACAGCCTGGCCAGGGGCCCAGGGGTGGGCTGCAAGCCGCCCCTGGTGTGCACAGCTGAAGTGGAGAGGTACAGGCCAACATCCAATAGAAGTGCCCATAACCAGGCTGTAAGGCTGATGGTGGTGTCTGCCCGGGAGCTCCAGATGCCCTGGGCCTGGACCCCCCTGGGGCAGGACAAGCCTGACCCTCCCGAGGCCCTGCCCTGCCCCCACTGCTGGTCTCAGTCCTCTGCGCTCAGCCGTGCTCCCTCCAGGTACTGTGGCTACAGAGGCAGGAGCAGGCTCCCACTGGGCACAGATGGCTAGGGACACCCTCTGGGTGCCCAGTTAATGCTGCCTGTGCCAACTGGGGCCATCTCCGGGATGCCTGCTGCACTTACCCTGTGATGGGGACCTCAGTGCCTGGGATGTTGGCTCAAATAGAGGTAAGTGGTAATCTGTGTGCATGGGCGTCGGTGGGCACGGGACCCTCTCTCTGACTTGGCCCAGCTCCCTCTCCTTCTTGTGGTGAAGTGTGACCATGTCAGCCAGAGGTTCTGGATGTCCTTCCACAGAAGTCAAAAGCAGAATATAAAGGGCCCTAGGGAGTCTGTTCATTCAAGCCTCTCATTTAAAGACAGGGAGACAGGTCCTGAAGGGGCCTCTGTGCCCCAAGGACCAGCACAGTCAGTGACCAGGAAGGGCTGGGTGGGTGGATGGGTGGGTGGATGGGTGGGTGAAGGGATGGATGGATGGGTCAGTGGATGGGTGAGAACTTGCAGCATTAAACAGCCCTACTAGCATCCTGATTTTAGTCCAGAATATAAAGGACTTGTCTGGAAATATGATCAAAGCCTTAAGAAAATTCTGGCCTCTTTGTGGACTGCAGAGAAAACATGATCCCAGCCCCACAACACTCCATGGGTAAGCAGGGGTCTGGTGTCGCAGTGTGGGGGAGACAAACGTGAATGCTTAAGTCCAAAGAAGGGACACGGAGGTGGAGGGGCCACGTCAGGGGAAGACAGAAGCTCCTAGAAAGATCAGCCAGCAGAAGAGAAAAGACCATAAACCACAGCGACTGCCAACTGCTGCAGGTCAGCACAAGACTGCCATGTTTTGTTTGGTTTGGTTCTGAGAAACTGACAAGCCATTTATGAAATTTATATGCAATGCAAACTACCTAGGAGAGCCAGTAAAATCGAAAAAGAACAAGTTGGAGCTCTAACATGATCTAATTTCAAGACAAACTGTAAAACTATAGTAATCAAGAGAGTGTGGTATTGGTATAAATATAGACAAATAGATCAATGGGACAGAACAAGGAATCCAGAAAAATGCATACATATGTGGACACCTACTATTTGGTAAAGACACAAGGCAACTTTGTGGAGGAAAAGACAGTCTTTTGATCAACTGGTGCTGTGACATTTGGATATCTGTATGCAAGAAAAATGAGCTTTGAGCCATACATCACACTATATACAAAGTTTAATTCAAAATGGATCACAGGCCTAACTGTAAAACCTAGAATTATAAAACTAGCAGAAAACAAAGGAGGAAGTCTTCATGACCTTCTCTTACAGAAGGATTGTTTAGCTATAACATCAGAAGTATGATCCATAAAATAAAAATTAAAAAATTGGACATCATCAAAATTAAAAATCTCCTGCTCCCTAAAGTCACAGTAAAGAGAATCAAAGGACAACTCACAGACTGGGAAAAAAATATTTGCAAGCCATATGTCTGATAAAAGATTTATATATATAGTATATATTTTTAAAATCTCAAAATTCACCAATAAGAAAACAGACAACTCAATTTAAAAACGGGCAGAAGATATAAACAGATACTTCACCAAAGAAGATCTACAAATGGCAAATAAGCACCTGAAATCATTAGGAAAATACACATTAAAACCACAATGAGATACATATTAGCACCTATTAGACTGGCTAAAATTAAAAAGACAGACCATCTCAAGTGTTGGGGAAGATGTAGAGGAACTGGAACTCTCTGCCACTGTAGGAATACAAAATTGTACAATCACTTTGGAAAATAGTTCGGCAGTTTCCTCAAAGTTGGAAGCTAAATATATACCTGCCATGCGCCCAGCTATTCTACTCCTAGGCATTTACCCAAGAGAAATTAAAGCATATGTCTATACAAAGATATGTATAATAATCAATCTTCAAAGCAGTTTATGGGAATAACCCAAATATCCACTAGCAGATGAATGGATAAACAAATTGTGACATACCTGCTCAACCTAATACCACTCAGCAATAAAAAGCAATAAACTATTGATACATACATACAACATCATGGATGAATCTCAAAAAAAGAAGAAAAAACACTAAGTAAAGCTAATCTCTGCGCACAGTGACATGATCTTATACATAGAAAATCTTAAAGAATCCGTACACAGCAAAAAGCTGTTAGAGCTAATATACAATTCAGCAAAGCTGCAGGATACCAGATCAGTACTCCCAAATCACTTGCATTTCTATACACTAACAATGAACAATCTGAAAGGGAAATTAACAAAACAATTCTGTTACAATAGCATCAAAACAATAAAATACTTCAGAATAAACTTAACCAAGATAGTATAAACTGGTACATGGACATTGGTAAAACAGTACTGAAAGAAATGAAAATTACGGAAAATCTAAATAAACAGAAACACACCCTGTGTTCATAGATAGGAATACATAATAATGTCAGGATGACAATACTCCCCAAACTGATCTACAGATTTAGTACAATTCCCATCAAAATCACAACGGCTCTTTTTTTTCCCAGAAATGGGCTAGCGAATCCTAAAATTCATATGGAATTGCAATAGCCAAAATAATCTTGAAAAAGAGGAACAAAGGTTCCGGAAGACTCAACTCATACTTTCCAGTTTCAAAGATTATTGCCAAGCACCTTGCTGATATAGAGACATAATGATCAGTGAGAATCCAGAAAAAAACATACATCTGTGGCCAATTGATCTCTGACTAGAGGGCCAGGACCATTCTGTGGGGGATAGATAGTCCCTTCAAAAATGGTGCTGGGACAACTGGACATCCACATGAAGTCGGACCCCTACCTCACACCATATACAAAAATTAACTCAAAATAAATTTTAAAATGAAATATAACAGCTAAAACCATAAAACTCCTGCAGAAAGCCCAGAAGTGTGTTCACGTCCCCTTGTCTTAAACCTGGGCAGGGCTTTGTCTCCACCAGCCCACGGAGTTCATGCAGCCAGACGACCCACGCACTTCCTGGGTGCCTAGACGCTTGCCCAGCCCACACTGTGAGGGAGCCCGTTCCCATGGAGACACCAGCACCCTCTGCCTTGGAAAAAGTGTGACAGAGGGTCACATGGCAATTAGTGGATCAAAAGAACATAGCAGGGAGCAGGGAGGTAGTGCAAGGGGAAGTTTCAAAGTGGGTGCTCAGGGACAGCCCTGAGACGGGGATGCGGAGGCAAGGGCCTGGGTGAAGGGAGGGTTGAGAAAGTGGGAACAGGGGCATGTGCAAAGGTCCCAAGGCAGCACAGACCACCCACTTGGAGGAAGCAAGGGGTCAGCATGGCTGTAGCCAAATGAGCTTGGAGGACAGAGGCAGGAGACCAGGCTGGTGGGAGGAGAGGCCAGGAGGGGGGAACGTGGCAGCAGGGCCAGGTGGTGGGGGGTACCTCAAGGGGCTTCTCCTCTGTGGGACCTGGGAATCTGAACAGGGGTCCCATGAGCCCTGGCTTTGTATTTCTTTTTGTTTCCTAAAAGAAGTGCGAAATAAGATTTTATCATAAAATCGTGCATTTTAAATCTTGGCAGCTGCTTCTAATTTTTGAAGAAATATTGTGCTTTTCAAACAAAGTCCCTGTCTGGGCCACCCTTCAGGACCCTTGGGAAAAGGGTGACTGACCGTGGCTGACCCCTGCCGCTGGCCCCCTGGATTAGGCTGCCCCCTCCTCTCCTCCTATAAGCCCCCAGGTGCCCGCATGAAATCCCCTCAAGGTCAAAAGGAGTCCCCTGATACCCAGGGGCTCAGCAGACTTGAGCTCACACAGCACTGCTTCTCACCCCTAATCTCCACTGTCCACCACTGCCAGGCCCACGTGGGACTGGGATTCTGGAGCCAGGAGCCAGGCCGAGGGGACCAAGGTGCGAGGCAAGCAGGGACGTCCTGTGTGGGAACCTCCCCCTCCCCCCAGGGCTCTACCTGGTCCCAGCCTGGGATCCCATCAGCCCTCCTTCGAGCCCCAGGCTGAGCTCTCAGCCTCCAGATCCGGTTCCAGCCCCAGGAGGAGCCCTTGGGGGATGGGGCACAGCAGGGACCCTCCTGTTCCAGGCACCACACAGCGATACCCAGCTCTGCAGCCTGCCAGGGACCCCTGGGCAAGGGGACACTGACCCACTGCAACTCGAGCCTTTCTCTCCTGGAGGCTCTGGAGGGACTGGTCTTTCTCCGTGATTTCAGCCCAAGCCCTGGGGGAAATGTGTGGCCCCCAGGAGAGGCAACAAGGCCCAGCCCCCATGCAGGGCGGCCCAGAAAGCGAAGATAGGCCAGGAAAGGGCCACATGTGCTTCCTCGTGGCTCAGCTGACGGTCGGCCTTGAGGCACGGCTTCTCCTAGGTGGTCTGGGCCCCCTCCTGCCTCCTTGCAAAATTGGTCGGAGTCCTTAACTGGCAGGGGGAGGGGGTGGCATTGGATCTCTGCCTGCCACGGTGTGGTCTCCATCCTGAGGCCCCTAAGGCACCCTCATCACTGTGGTCACCTGGTCTCCAGGTCTCTCTGCTCCTCCTTCTCCACTCTGTGGCCCCAGGGACAGCATGCTGCCTACACCTGCCAGCAGGAGGGCCCTGTTGCTGCCCAAGGCCCCAGCGGACTGGACCTACCCCCCCAGCACCAACATCCCCTCCGGTACCATGCCCCCATGGCCCCACATGTCCCATGTGCCACACCCTGCACATGTCCGCCCAAACCCAGACCCCCCAACAAGGCTCAGAACAGTTAACAAGGGTCGGGTCCCCCTGCTCTGAACCCCTGGCCCCAGCCCAGCCCCCACATTGCTCCCTCCCTCACCCCCTATCACTGGCTAAGCGGTGTTTCTGAGTTGACATGTTGCAGCACTGACCCCCCACCCCTCAGCATGGACTGTATTTGAATTCAGTGCCTTCAAAGGCAGAGTTAAGGTTGATGAGGTCATGGGGTGGGTAGGTGATCCGGTGGAACTGGTGTCCCCATGAGAGACCAGGACACCAACACACTGTGTAAGGATGCAGTGGGGAGACGGCATCCACACAGGCAGAGCAGAGGCCCGCATCTGGGTATGGGACGTCCAGCCTCCAGGGGCCTAATACCCCATCCCAGGGCTCCTGCCTGCTGGGGCAGCCCCCCAGTGTCTCTGTCTAGCCCAGTCAGCCTCCTGGAGCCCTCTGGCATGACGACTCGGAGCTGGTGGCTGAGTGAGGGGGGCGCCTCCGTGGGGCAGACATACCACCAGGGTTTCTGAGTACCCTCCCCTGGGTTGGGGTGGCTTGGGGCCCTACTGGAAGCCCAGAGTCCTGGGGGTCTGCTTTGTCCTAACTCCCTGTGTGGCCTTGAGCAAGTGCCTGCCCTCGTGGGCCTTGACCAGCAGCGGATGGCGAGGCTGGGGCTGACATTGAGAGCACACGGCCACTGTCCACCACACCTCAGGCACAGGGGGGCCCGGCAGGAGGCCCGGGTTAGGGGACAGGTCCCACAGACAGACCCACTGGGCATCTGCTCTGCCCACCCCCGGAGGCCTGACCCGGGAGCAAAGCCTTTGTGTGTGAAGCAGACTCATCAGAAGGTTGGGGGGGCCAATAAAGCACACATCACAGAACTCAGACAGCAGAGGCCACGCCGTTTGTCCCTTCTGGATGTCCCCTTCTGGTTCACTGCTGTTCCCACACACCCCACCCTGGGAATGGCCCTGCACCCACTCCCAACGTCGCAGCCACCCCCACCTGCTCCCTCGGGTTCCCACTGCTCTCTGACCCTCTGTTTCCTAGGCTCCCCGATGGCTTCCAGAAACACAAGGTGTCCTGTCTGCCATGATGAGGTGATGAGCAGACCAGGACCCAGAAGGAAGCCACACGTGGGGCCTGATGAGGGCGGCTACACTAGTCAGGGGGAGATGGGCTGCTTGGTGAGTGGTCCGGGGACACCGGCTGGCTAGGCGAGCTCCCTACCTCGTGCCGTTTCAGCAGTCATCCCAGGTGGGCTGAGAGACGTGGAAGGGCAGAGCAAACTCTTTCTACAAGCTCTGGGCAAGGCAAGGCTTCTTATACAAACACAAAAGCACAAATCATGAAGGGAAAGATACATGAATCCAATGAAAGTGAAATTAGAAAATGCTGTATGACAAAGCACTCCATAAACGAAGCAATAAGACAACCACAGACACAGAGAAGATATTTGCAATACACATAACCAACCGAGGATTGATATCCAGGATAGATGGGGGCTCCTCCATGCCAGTAAAGACACACAGTTGGGCTCCTGGCGACGAGGAAACAGCTTTTCCAGGAGGGGAAGCCTGGGGTCTGGAGCCACAGGAACTCTCCCACTGGTGGGTGTGGGGGGCACAGATTAGTGCTGTCACTCTGGGATCCCTTCGGCTGTCCCTCCTTCAGTGGTGCACACAGTGCCCCAAGGACACGGCGATTCCGCTCCAACTATTGCACGTGTGTCTCAAACAGTTTTGGAGCCAGCTCCCTGTGGCACGTCTGTGAGAGTGAAATGTGCATTTCGGGGGGAAATGAGGGAATGAGCCGGGTGGGGGGGCTCTGAGGCGGTTACAGAAAGAGGTGAGCGATCAGCTACACCCACAGCTTCCAACCTGGACAGAGCTGGGAAGGTTAACACTGAGCGGAAGGAAGGCAAGTTGCTGAATGTCAGGGACAGCAAGATACCGTTGGTATAAAGCTCAGCAATATGTCCAGCGGGTTGTTTGGGTGTAGGCCTGTGTTGTCAATACCAGGGATGTAGGTGTGGGACTTGACACACTGAAGAATCCCTGAAGGGACTGAGTCTGTCATTTGCTCAGCCTGAGGTGGGCACACAGGTGTGTGTCTGTCACTGTCTTCTCCGCCAGCCTGGGCCCTTCTCCACCCCAGAATTTCCCAGTGTCAGCCCACAGCAGCACCCCCTCCCTTCCACCCCACCCCTTGGTGCTGAAGCCTCTGGAGTGGCAGGCATGTGCAAGGCCCAGGGAGGAGGGGGGCTGCTCCCCCGACCTCTTCAGGACACAGACGTTCCTACACCAGATCTGGTTCTGGGTCACACTTGGTTTCTTTCCGCTGGTCACCCCGTTGGGGACATCTGTGTGCCGGGGCAGCACCCCTTCACTGAGACCCTCCTGAGCCCTGAAGGCTGCAGGGCAACAGCGGCCACAAGCGGCCCCCACCCAGGACAAGACCCTGCAGGTCCCAGATCACAGGCCAAACTGATGGGCCCAGGTGCCTGGGCTCCTGGTCTAGTCTGGGCAGGTGGGAGGAGAGAGCGGTAGAGGGACCGTGTCCCCAAGCCCAGCGCTTGGGGCACTGGAGCTGGCCACAGGTTAGGGTCTTGTTCACTACCTTCCCACAGGAGCACCCACAAGTGGGTGGAGCCAGCCAGCGCAGCAGCCACACCCAGGAGATGTGGCCCCGCCCGCAGCCAGGGACATCACAACGCTGCCAAGTAGGAGGTGTGCCCCCACTTCATGACCAGGAAATTGAGTCTCTGAGAGGCTACAGGGTTCACAGGGGGCACCCTTGAGGGAAGAATGGGCTTGGGTTTGAACTGGGTCTCTGCTCTCGCCACCCCTGCCCACCAATCCCGGCTTGGTGTGCATGCTCCCCAGCGAGGCCAGCGCTGTGGCGCCCGGCACTGCTCCCTGCCCCGCTCCCTGCCCAACCCCATCCCGGCTTCTCCCCAGAGCTTTAGCTTCAGACCTACTCAAGTGTGTCTGAACCAGAGCTAACATTCTCCGCATCTCTGAGGTGCCACTAATCCCCCAGTGGCTCAGGCCAAAGCCATTCATTGCTGCTCTTAACCTCCCCCAATCCTGGAGCAAGCCCAGTGAGTTCACCTCACAAAGAACCTCCAGCCTCCAACTTCCAGCTAGTGGCCACCCCCCTGATCCGCCCCATCACTGTGGCGGTCCCTCCCTCTGCTCCTTTCCCCAGCTTGCCTCCTCTGCAGAGAAGCCAGGTCCACCTCCTAGAGCAGGATGGGGTCACTCCCACCACAGCCTGAAGAGAGGCGCCAATAGCCTTGTCTGACTATCTTCCACCTCCTTACTTACCCGCAGTTCACCGTGCTCCCCTGAACCCACGGCCACCTTCTGGACCCACCCCAGGGCCTTTGCATTTGCCTGAATGCTTGTCCTCCAGGTTGACACTTGGCCTTCTGAAGGCTGCTCCAAAGCAGCCTCCTTCCTGGCTCTGTGTTGGGCCATCCTGAGCCCATTGTTGAGCACCTTTCCCCACCTGGAACTGTCTTTATTGTTGGTTTCCTTGTTTATGACTGTCTCTCCTAGCTAGGTATATGGCCCAGGTGTGGTGAATGCTGGATAAATGAATGAAACCCCCCAGTTGTGCTGTTCTGATGGAAGCTGCCACCTTCCTACAGACTTCTCTCCACAGGCACTCACAGCACTGGCCCACTAACAGCCCAGGCCTTTCAGGAACAGAAGCTTGGGACCCCCACCAGTCACACTGCATAAGGCCCACCCTGACGTCCCCATCTTAACTCAGTCATGTCTTCCAAGGCGTGATCTTCAAATACATTCTGAGGCTCTGGGCATCAGGGATTTGATATGAATTTTGAGGGGAATGCACTACAGCCCCCAACAACAGGCTGCCACAGTAGCTTGGGGTGAGGCCTGACGGAGCAGTGTAAGTTGTCAGCCCTGGGATTTTCCAACCAGAGCTAGAGGAAGAGAAGCAGATCCTGTCTGACAGGATGGTATAGGATGCAGGGCTCCAGGAAGCTCAGAGGCTACATGCCCTGCTTGCCCACACACCCTGCTCAGGAGGCTGCCCCGAGGGAGGCCGTGGCCCCAGAGCAGCAGGGCAGAGAGGGGGTAGCACTCATGGTGGCTTTGCAGACACTGGAAGCCTGCCTTCCTGTAAATTCCTTGCCTTGCCCATTCAACCTGGGTCTCCATTATTTGTAAACAAAGAGTGGGCACAAAACAAAGAGTGTGCAGGGTGGGAGGAGTGGTGGGCTCTCTGTCACAAGAGAGGCTGATGCTAGTCACTGGCTGAGTGATGGAGAGGGTTTGGATCAGACCCACCTCTAGGGCCTGTTCCAGCCGCTTAGACCTCCATTTCTCCCGTTGTAAAATGAAGGGGTCGACTGGACGGCCCCTCGGGGCCAACTCTGATGGGATTGGGATATTTGGAACTCATCTCCCAGTAGACGGCCAAGCAGTCTGGCCCATCACCCCAGGAGAAAGAGCGCTCGCGTGGGGAACTGCACTGGCCGGTCGGGAGGCCGAAGCCCTTGGCGTGGCTGGCTAAGCTGTATCCACCTGTGCTGAGCCAGTTTAGTCAGCCCCCTGCCTGGTGCAGCCCCATTACAGCCTGTCAATGCTCAGCAACCACCCACCCCAGCCCAGCTTCTCCTGCCCAGATGACTGGCAGGCCACTCGAGTGGATCTAAGGCCCCCTAATTGGATTCCCAACAACTTGGAAACTAGTGCTATGCTCAGCTCATCTTTAATTGGCACGGTGCCACCTGAGTGGCCTGCGCGGGCAAGAGCCACGGGGCCAGCGCTGACGTGGTGTCATCATTAGTGCTCTTCGGGCGGCACTCTGCAATGGAGGGCTGGCCCCCCCCAGAGCCATCGTCCTGCAGGGCCTGCTCCACCCCCTCTCCCCAGGCTTCTCTCTGCCAGCTGGGCCCCTGGCAGCTCTTCTCTCTGGCTCCCCTGGACTCCGAGCCTGTCCCACAGTGGACCTTGGGAAGCCAGTCAAACTCTTGTGTGCTGAGGGGTGTGTCCTTCCCTCCTTGCCAGCACTGGCCTCAGCCATCCGGAAGCAGGTCTCATTAAGTGTGTGGGGAAAGGCCACGCAGAGCATTGGGACCTGGACCTTGCCTTCCTCCGAGAGGCCAGGGCTTCCTGGCTCTAAGCTCCATCCAGCACACAGTTCCTCCCCCTATTTGAGCCTCAGTTTCCTCATATGCAAAACTGGGGTGAAATCTCTGGCTCAGTCCCCCCCGCAGAGGCTAGCAGGCAACAGTCATTTTGTGGCCAGGCCCCCAGAAAGACCAAGGGGCATGTGAGGGGTCTGCCACCCACCTCCTTCCATGTGTCCAGGCTGACCACACATGCACAGCAAGGTCTGAGGGACCTGAGGACAGCCTGAACCGACGGGCAGCCCAGCACAAGGGGTCTGTGAAAAGCCCAGTGTTGCGTCTGTGCAGTGGGAGGGACCAGGCCCTCCAGGAAAGGGCTACAAGGCATGCTGGGGGCCCGGGGATGCCACTGGCACCATTCTGCAGACTCCAGCCTGTGGCCATCCCCAGCCTGCCTGGTGCCCCTGCTCTGAGCCCAGATGCCCACATCCCTCCACACCTTCTCCTCTCCAGGGACCCAGCATCTCCACTGTTGCCACCAACTCTCTCCAAGGCTGTCGTGAGTGAGGCCAAGGTCCCCAGCCCAGGCACAGAGGCTGCTGGGGCAATGCAACAACTGGTTGACCACCTTCACCACCTATGAACACTGTTCCCCTGGCTCTGGGATATGAGCACTCACCCTGCTTCTCCTGCCCTCACGGACCTGGCCAGCAGATGCTGGGAATCCTCAGGGCCCACTGACCAACTGAATGACTCCCTCTCCCGGCCATAATGACTGGCTCAGGGATGGCACATGCCTGATCTTTTCCAAGATTTCTCTTCCGGAGATGATGATTGCTCTTGCTTTCTGGCTCACAGTGCTGGAGGGTGTAAGATGGGAAATCCTGGTGGCCATTGCCCCCAGCTACATGGAGGACACTCATTCTCAGGAGGAGGAGCTCAGGGAGGGGAGGGACAGAGAGAGAGAATACCTTCCACTGTGCTCTTGGACCCGGCCATGCCTGAAGCCCTGGGTGTCCAAGTAGGTGAGCACCAGCCTCCCTTTTCCACTTGATCTTGGTGGAGCTGGGCTCTCCTCACTCAAGTCCTGAGCAGCATCTCCCGCAACGGCCCCTGGGCTGCCTCCTGCCTTGGTCTATTCTCTGAGACCTTCCAAAGCACAAAGCTGACCTCTTGCCCCACCGTTCAGCAGCTGGTGCTACAGGACACAGTCCAAACACCCTGATGTGGCTTCTAAGCCATATCTGTCCCCCCGCCCCCAGCACATTTGTCCCACTGTCCCCTTCAGGCTAAAGGCTCGTTTTGGAAGGAACATCCCCCAGCTCTCCAAGGACGCTGGCCTCTGTACCCGTTTCATCTACTTAGAACACTCCTGCAGACCACGTGCCCACGGCGTGGCTACCTCCCGGCCATCCTCCTAGTCTATTCTGCCCCGACCGCCCAGGATGGGTGGGTCACAAGGCCCTTCCACGCACCCTGAGCCACTGGGTCCACCCCAGCAGAGGGCCCATCACCTCTGCTAACCACCTGTAGGTTCATCCTCCTCTCCTTTCGGCTGTGCCCCTGCAGCACCCTCCACTCCCGTGCAGTGAGTGTCAATCCTCCACACGGCTATTGGGCAGCTGGGAGAACTGTGGGCTCCAGGATGCAGCAGCTCTGGCTGCTGCCCTAGCTCTGCCGCGCCCTGACTGTGGCTTTGGGTAGGTTTCGGGCCTTCCTGAGCCTGGCTGCTCATCTGTAAGTCCAGAGTGGGCACAGCTGACCTCCAGCACTTCCACCGTGCATTTCCACACTCTCCAGCCCCGCACCCTGCACACAGTAGGACCCCAGTAAACATAAAGCTGCCGCCAGTGTACATGCTCCGAGGAGCCCACTTCTCTGGCGGGGCCTCTGGGCTCTCTCCGGACTTGGAGTTCTGGACCAAGGCCACTGCCCAGCCCCCAGCCCATGGCCAGTGCCACCAGCTGCCTGAGGAGACCAAGAACACCACCCCTTGTCCCTTGGGCCCAGGCAGAGTGACTCAGCTCAAGCCTCGGAGGTACACTGAGCACCCCAGGTGGGTCTGGAGGGGCTGATACTGTGATTAATATCAGAGATTAATATCAGAGATGACCTCCTGGGTCTTCCCTGCATTTCCACTGTTTCAAATCCCTTCCTTTCTATTTCTCATTCTTTCTCTTTTGTTGGATTGTTCTGGCTTTGCCTTTAATAAATCTCATTTTATTCTTCTAACTGACTCCAAGTTGGATAGTTTTAATATCATCTAAATTATTAGCCTTTCTGTCAGTTTAATGGTACCTGAAAATGTTCACCCATGGATTTGCCAGCCTGTCCTCTGGGTCGGAAATCCCCAAGCTTAATGGAGGGAGCCCCCAGCCTCAAGGGTGCCCGTCCACCCAGATCACCCGAAGCAGGGAGCAAGCACAGCACGGGGGAGAGTGGCTGCATGCATGCACACGTGTGACTGGCTGCTGGCCTCACCTGGGTCTGAAGGGCCGGGGCAGCAGGGGAGCTTGGGGTCTGAGGTGAGCGAGTTCGGGTGGGCAAAGATGGGGCACTCCCCAAAGGGGCTGAGTTAGCAGAAAGCTAGGCCCAGTGGGCCAGGGCAGGGAGAGGAAGCCAGTGCCAGGGCCCTCGAAGAGGTGTCTGTGCCTGAAACCCAGAGGTTAAAAGAGATAAAAGGGGTGGGTGGCCGTCCACAGTGCTCAGGCCTAGCAGACTTCCTGGAGGAGGCTGGATGTCAAGGGCTTAAAAGGAGCTTATGGTTTCTTAATAGCTTAATAGCTAAATGCTTAATTTATTGAGCACTTAACATGGGCCTGGCCCTATTTTAAATATTTTATAGAAAATAACGAATACCCTTAATAACCCCATGAAGGTAGGACTGCTATTTTTTAATAGCTCTGCTGAGGCATAACCCACATGCCACGAGGTTCACCCACTCGGAGCATGCAATTTGATGGCTTTAGTACGTCCACGGGGCTGTGCATTCCCCAACAATAATGTTAGAACAGTTTCATCACCCGGAAGGAAACCCTGCACTCCTTAGCCGACCCCCAACTCCCAGCCCCGCTTTCGTCTGTGGATTTGCCTGCTCTGGACACTTCATAGAAATGGAATTTCACCCTGGATGGTCTTTTGTGGCTGGATTTCACTGACCACTGTGTTTTCAGGATTCATCCATGCTGAAGCATATATCAAAATGTCACTCCTTTTCTCTACTGTATAATATTCCACTCTGCTGGAACTGCATTTATTGCCCATGATCCCTTGATGGACATTTGGCGAATATGCTGCTATGAATATTTGAACAGAAATATTTGTGTGAACAGACATTTCCATTTTTCTCAGCCATACACGGAGGAGCAGGCTTGCTGGTCACAGGACAAGTAGTGAGTCTGTGCTTCACTGCCTGAACTGCCTGTTTTAAAGGGAGGAAGGATGGGGAATGGGAGAAGGGAACCAGGGAAAGAGAGGAGAAGCTGGTTTTCATGGTCGGAAGCTGCTGGTCAGGCTGAAGGAGGGCCAGCCCACTCCACCTGGCGGTACAGCAATGGGGCTCAGACCTGCACCCCACCCACTGAGTCATTCTCTCTAACCTCCCTCTAACGACACCCCCAGGAAGTGTCATTTCACTCCTTCCCACACCAGCTGCAACAGCCCCTTAGATGGAGTAATGAGAGCCCTGGGCTCACCTCCCGATTCCTACCACTGCTGGGATTAGAGAAGCCGGTGGAGTCCTAGGGAATGACTGCAGGAGGCCAGGTCCTCAGCAGCCCTCCAAGCCCCCGGCAGCCCTCCAGGCCCCTTGTCCCATTTAGAGGGCTTGGAGCCCCTGCTCAAAGGGGTCCCAGCTGCAGTCCCCGCCCAATGCTGGGCCCAGGCACGTGGCTACCCAACAGCCGCCTCCTCTCTGCCCAACACCCTCCCAAGCCCAGGGAACTGCTGTATATGGCACACTGTCCTTCCCACAAACCATGTGCCCACGCCCCATGCTCCCCCAGAGCCCTCCCTTCGAAGGGGGTCTTCTGTGTCCCCTCCTTTAACTTAGGCCTTTGTCACCACCTTGATGGACAGAGAGCAGCCAGAGATGCTCCACCCATCTGCTCAGGTGCCATAAATGCCACACACCAAGAGGCTTAACCAACAGAAATCCTCCATCTCACAATCTGGAGGCCAGCAGGCCCAGGTGTGGGCAGGGCTGGTTCCTCCTGGGCATGTGGCTGCTGTTTTCCCTGCGTCCTCACAAGGTCGTCCCACTGCGCATGTCTGTGTCCTGATATCCTCTAATAAGGACACCAGCCCGACTGGATTAGGATACATCCATACGAGCTCACTTTAATTAATCACCTCTCTAAAGACCCCGTCTCCAAACACAGTCCCATTCTGAGGTCCAAGGGATTAGGACTTCAACATATGAATATGGAGGAGACAGTTCAGCCCATTACAGATGCTGTCTGACATCTGACACTGGGTCATGAAAGGGGATACACTTGCCCTTGGATCCAGGGACCAGCTGTCAGGGAGCCCAGGCCACATGGAGAGGCCCACTGGGAAGGAAATGAGGCCTCTGGTGCCCCACAAAGCTCCCAGCTAACAGCCAGCAGCAGCGTGCCAGCCATGTGAGCACCATCTTTAAAGGCGCACTGGCATGGTGGCGAGTGCCTTCTATGGGACGGTCCTGTGTCAGGTGCTCTGCCTGTGCAGGTCCCAGAACTGCTGCAGCCTGTGGGGTAGGGGACATTACTGTGTCCCTTGTGCAGAGGAGAGAATGGCGGCTGGGGGAAGGCAGGCCTCTGTGCACACAGGATAGAGCCACACTGGCCTCAGCCACCTGGGCCAGGATCTTCATCCCATCGTCTGAACCTGGGCTGTCATCCCCTGGCTCAAGGTGTCCGCTGGCCTCTCAGCTGGGCAGGTGCAGGGCAAGTAGCCAATGAATATTCCCAAGGAGTGGCTGGAAACCGGTAACCAGAGGCATGACACAACACAGACAGGAGGAGCCCCAGGCAGTGGGCTGCCGGCCCCCTATGGGCCACACCTGCCTCACCAGTGAGGCAGCAGGGAGGGCAGGGCCCGGAAGGCAGGGCCTCAGGAGGGCTTGATCCACCCCCAGGCCTGAGAAGGGTCCCAAGGCCACTAGAGAATCCTTTCACCAGGAAGGGCCGAGGACTCAGGATGCGATGCCAGGACCGCCCCTGCCCGTGGGACCTGCTGGGTCTGCGGGCCAGGAGGCAGGGTCACAGTTGGGCTCTGCCTCTGCCCTGTGGTTTGCTCTTCTTCTCCCAGTGCTTCCCCACCTCATCTCTCCTCTCTCTGCAAACAGACCTCAGATTTCCCAAACCCCATGGGGAATGAAGCCCCCCTTCAGCCACCTGCAGGTACTGCCTGCTGTGCCCATCTCCCCATCTGATGGTCTAGCTGGAGCTGGGTGAGCGGCTCTGGTCCAATCACCATGGGCTAGCAGGCTCGTCCCGACAACAGCAGCCATTCGTGCCACGTCCATGCTGGACTGGACCCACCCCAACAGTGACCGGTGTGGGACCTGGCACAGCGGCTTCCCATGGATGCCCACTGTGGGCTGGCAGGACACCTCGGATCACTGTGAACGTGATTGTCAGTCATCTCTCTAGAGGGATGGTGTCCAGAAGTAGGAAAATGATAGGATTCTTGGCTGTTCAGTTGGGAAAAGGAGCATTAAGTTTGGTCCTGAGGGCCTCACTTTCAGACCAGAGCATCATCCCCACGACCAGGACGGTGGGATCTGGACATGGGCTTAGGGACATAGGTTGAGGAGTCAGAGGCATTTGGCTGAAGAGGAAGGTGAGCTTGCGACCTTCAAAGGCCAAAGCCCGGCAGGGCCTGCGTGATGGGGGAAGGGAGATGAGTTTGTGCATATTCTAAGGGCAGGACTCAGTCAGGAAAACCAGATTTTACCAAACCTGGCAAAGAACCCCAGCCAGCCAGGCCAGCCCCAGGCCGGCCACCCGGGTAGTGAGCTGGCCCTTGGTTGGGGCTGTACAAACCGGCAGGACAGCTCTGGTCAGGGACACAGTACAAGGTGAGTGGCTAGCCAGTGTGCTCCCTCAGGCTCTTCCCTTCTGACGGCCACCCCAGGCGTGCGCTGGGGAGGGAGCCTGCATTTCTTTCTGTCTGAAAATGCATCTTAGCGCATCATTTCTGTCACGTTGAGCCCACAGCAACAGCTGTTCAGAAATCACATTTGTACCTTCTCAGGAGCTCTCTTGAACTTGGAGTGCAAATTAACTGCATGTGATCTGAAATAGAAAAGGTCGCTTCTCCCACAAATTAAGAGCTGGGAGACGCCTGCCAAGCTCAGGAGCATATCAGGCTCTGCGGGGACGTGGCGGGGGGAGTGCTTGGCATCTGTCCAGCTGCCACATTCACCAGGAAGGCCCTGCAGCTTCCTCTCTCAAGGCTATCTGCCCTGGTCACAGCGCCCTCCAGGCTGCGGCCTCTTCAGCCCCAATAGCCCATTTCTACCACTGGGCCAGCTCCTCAGAGCTTCCCAATGCCCTCAACACCGGCACAGGGAGTGCAGCCAGGACCCTGTCCCGCCCTCTTCCTGGCTTCTCCCCACAGACCTTCCCAAGGCCCTGCCCTTCCCAGTTCTCCTGGGGCCCCACCCCCAGCTGCATGTGGCTAAAGGCCTGTGGGCCCCAGCCTCAAAGCAGGGAGCACCCCAGCTTCTCTCCTGCCTCTTCCTCATCTCTCTGCCTCCCCATCCTGGGGACCAGAGCACCTCCCTGCTGCCCCACATCCAGTGTACTCTGTACCCACACATTCAGCAAGACTCTAGGACATCATTAGCCAGGCCCGGCCCTTGAAACTCTAAATGGGAGCTAAAGGAATTGAGGAAATCTTTTTCTGGCATCTGTCTGGCTGCCACATTCCCCAGGAAGGCTCATGGTTGACAGACCCTGGTTGTCAGGAAGCTTCCCCCACCATGAGCTCCACAGGGCAGCTCTGTGGCCCCTGGCAGACCCTCAAGTTTGTTCTGGGTGATGCCCTCCCCCTTCCCCGCCCTGGGGCCTCGAGGCTCTGGGCTCAGCCCTGGGGAAGGGAGACAGCAAGGCGACATGAAAATACAGCTGTTGTGATAGCGTTAGAACTAAGGCCATTGCAGGAGTGGGAACGGGCAGGTGCTGGCGTGGTGTGGGCGCCGGGCATTGATTCAGAGTTTGGGACGTCTGCCTCCATGGGCCTCTGTACTCTCATCCATAAAGAGGTTCCATGCAGCCCAACTTCAGAGGGTCTGATGAATGAGGCGCCGTGTCAAGAGCTCAGCGCCGTGCCTGGTGCCCACCGAGTTCTGATACAGCCAGTAAGGGTGAGGGAGGCATGGACAGTCTGTCCGGGACCCAGACAGACTCGGAAGGGTGCAGGATGATCAAGGCCACCTCCTGGCAGGTGACCATGTCTGGCGTTCTAATGTGGGCAGGGGGCCAGTATTAGGCCTCCCTCTCCTGACTCAGCACTGAGCCCCTCTCCATGGCTCTGATGCCCAGCTCACCAAAGACCCTTCTAGAGTGGGATCTCGTGTTTCATGGCCTTTCCAGTGCCAGTCCAGAGCCCCTTCCTCTCTTCTCTCCAGAAGCCCACTCCCAATCCCCACAACCTTGCATACAAACAGCCTCCAGTCACTGCCAGGGTGGCACCACCATCAGAGGGGCACTGAGCCAGCATACCCCACCCTGGGCTCCTATGTGAGACCCTCAGCCTTGGACTTCTGCCCAGCAAAAGTCCACTCCAGTCCACTCTGGCCACCAACCCAGATAAGGGGCCTGATTCCCCGAGCACCTCCCAGCCCCTGCATTCTGCTAAGTCAAGCTTAGCCATGAGGGTCCTGCCAAGCTGGTGCTTGCAAAGCAGTGTTTCATGGATGTTCTCCAGACAGTCCCCAGTTCCAGGGACTACTAAGGAGTCCTTCTGGATATAGCCCTGTGCTTGGGGCACCTGGCCAGCATATGCCGGTCCCCGAGCAGCCACCAGGCCCTGCAGGCCGGGACCCCTGGCCTCCTAGATCTCAGGGTGTGGAGGCCACACATACGCATACACACGCCACGTGCGTGGCCCCCAGCCAGGAGGGCCCTGGCTCCCCCAACGCGTCTCTGCATCTGACACCCACTGAGCCTGCCCAGGCCGGCCCTGAGGAAGGCCTACAGCCTGGCCACCTGCTTTCCACAGGCCGCATTTCTGACATTGTCACTTACCACTGGGAAAACAAACCTGGAGAACATAATGAATCTGGAGAACTTTCATTATTAGTTCAACCTTTTAGCTGAAGTGGAGTTTACACCAGAGAGCAAGCCTGGTGGGGCAGTGGTGTGCCGGAAGCTCCTCTGGGATCTGAGAGGAATCACGGGGCGTGGGGATGGGAAGGAGTCCTAGAGACCGTGAGAGAGGGTCCGAGGGGACCAGGCCCTCACTGGTGTTGCACAGCAAGGGCACCTGCACCAGCCTCTGCCTCCTCAAGTCCCCTGAAGATAGTGCAAGCATGGTGACAGTGCCTGACAAGGGGGCAAACGGTTTGCTTTTTAATAAATGCGTTTTTACAGCAGTACAGCCTCCTGTCCAGCCCTGGGCCTCAAGATTGCCCAGGCCCCTCTCCAGGCCTGCCACACAGAAGGTGCTGGAGGTGCAGGAAAGGTGCTGAGCCTGCTCATCTTTCTGGCCCACGGTGCCTGGAAAGGACAGAGGGACACAAGACAGACAGAAGGAATGGGGCTTCAGTCTCACCATTTCAGATGGACAGTCCTAGAGTAAGCACACGTTCAGGGAGGCCCCCGCCCTCCCTCAGCTCCCCTGCTTCCTCCTCCGGAACTAAGGAAGCAGGCGTTCGAGACATTTGAGAAGTTCAGCAAGTTGTAAGAAAGTAAGCGGATTTCTGAGAACCCCAGGTGCAGCTTAACCTACAAATAAGAAATTATGGTTCTGAGGAAGAAGGAATATTTGATGAGGCCGTCTTGGGGGAATTGTGTCTTGGCTGACGAGCAAGCAGAAGAAGGCAGGCTGGCAGGGGCACGAGCTGGGCTGCAGGGAGCAGAGGTGGCAGACATGGGGGTGGCTGGGGGGTGCCTCACGTCCTCACAGGTGCCCAGGACAGGCTGCAGGCCCGTACCCCACTGCAAGAGCCAGGGGAGCACCAAGTGGAGCCAGGGGTCCATCCACACCCCACATCTCATGCCATGAGTGCACCTGAGCCTACTGCCTGCTCCCAGCACCCCCATGCAGCCCTAAGCAGGCCCTCTGAGCTGTTTTCTCAGGCCACCCACCCACCCACACACCGGAGGCCGCTTCCCCTGCCCTGAAGGCTGGGCCATCCGGGGCTCACTGTGGCCTCCCTGTGCAGCGGGACTGATGTCACAGGAGGTGACAAGCTAGGCCCTAAGAGACCCCAGGGGGCTGGTCCAGCTTCCAGCAGGCAGGCAGAGGCTGCACGGACGAGGGAACCCAGGCCCTGTGGAGGGCCCTGCAGGCAGCCTCCATCCAACTGTAAACTGTCCGTGGCACCAGGGCTCCAGACCACGGCTCGGGGACCACTTTGACTCCCCTCTCCCCACCCTCCCCACCTTGGTCCAGCAGCACAACTCCAACCCTGCAGGCATGCCATCTTTGGACCAAGAAAGCAAGTCCAGGGGTCCCCTCTCATCACCTCCCAGCTGACTGTGAGCCAAGCAAGAGGTTCCCAGGGATCCCCCCTGAATTCTCCTGTGCGCCAAGAGGGCGGCCCTGCTCCCTTCCCTGTCTCTGGAAGAAGGGCGTTTGAGAGCTGAGGTCACTAAATCCTGGGGGTGGAGCCCAGACTCACCGGGGCTCTCAGATTACCACCCCAGAGCCTCCCCTGAAGCCACACCCAGCCCCTCTAGGCCCCGCCCTCACCAGGGGCCTCCACCCCTGCTTTCACTCTCCTGACATGGGCCCATCTCCCCTTTCCTCTGCCGTCTGGCCCTGTCTGTGGCTGCTCTTGGTCAGGTTCGTGGCCCAAGCCTCAGGCCCGCTCTCTGCAGGGCATGGTGCAGTGGGCTAAAGTCGGCTGCACGCTCCTGCCTCTCCTTGCTTTGACAGAGAGCCTGCGCCTTCTCCCCTCAAATCTGTGTCTCCGTGTCTGCTCATCAAGAGCATACGGGGACTCAGACTGTCAGCCACGGTCACAGCAGCTTATTCACAGCAGCCAAAAGGGGGACGTGACGCCACTGTCCGTCCAGATGAAGGATGAACACAGTGTGGTCCCTCCCTGCACTGGCACATGATTCAGGCTTGGCCAGGAAGGAGAGTCTGATGCCTGCTCCAGCGCGGATAGGCCCTGGGGACATGATGCTGAGACATGCCAGTCACAGAGGGACACCCACAGTGGGATTCCCCCTGTAGGAGGCCCCTGGAGTCCTCAAGTTCAGAGGCAGAAAGCAGAGCATGGTGGTGCAGCGGCTGGGGAGGCGTGGGGAGCGGGGAGTTTAATAATGACACAGTTTTTGTGGAGATGAAGCCTTTTTGGGCTGAGTGTGATGCTTACTCAACATTGCAAGGGTATTGAATGCCGCTGGACTGTGTACTTACAAACGGTGAAAATGATAAACATTATGTTCTCTGTGTTTTACCACAATGCAGGGGAGGTGGGGGAAAGTTGCTGTGGACCCAGCCGTGGGACACGGGCTCCGGAAGCCTTGACCATCAGGTGACAAGTCCAGCTGTCCCGGGGAGGACAAAGGTGGGAACCACAGTGGGCAGTCCCCACTGAGCCCAGCCTTCCCATAGTCCCAGCAAAGGTGCCAGGCATGTGACTGAAACCACCTCAGACCCTCCAGACCCGCCCACCCCCCGTTGAGTACCACCGGGTGGCCGTGGAGCAGAACCACCTAGTGAGCTCAGCCAAATTCTCGACCCACAAAATCATGAGCTGTAGTGAGACAGCTGGGCTGGCTTGTTAGGCAGTCTGGATAACCAGAATACGTGGGAAGGCAGACTGCCAGATACTGACCTGGGGTGGGCCCCACCTCTCCCTGTGCTGGCGTGCTGGGAGCTGAAACGCAGCCTGCTTGCCAGGCCCACAGCCTGGCAGGACACGTACAGGTGCCCAGGCGATCAATCCCGTGATGCCATCAGGGTGATGGCGGTGGAAGCACAGGCAGCGCAGACGAGGCCCCCCACCTGGCCGGGGAAAGCCGGGGCGGATTCCCGCACACACGGCACTTTGTGCTCTGACCTGAGCACGACCCTCAGAGCCTGGGTTTCTCCATTTGTGAAATGGGGACCACGAGACCTCACAAGGGTGGCAGGAGATGACCCTGGAGTTCAGGTGCCCACTATGCCTAAGGAGCTGGTGCCAATAGCCCCGTACATGGGGGGCGGCCCTGATGGTGCCGGTGCTTCGCCTCCCGCATCCCCACTGCAGTTCCCAAGAACCCCTGAGTCTCCCCCAGACCTCCAGAGCTTCCAGCTACTCACCTGTGGAAACAGGAAACCGTTCCTGCCCCTCAGAGGCCTGCTTGAGGGACAACAAGCCCAAGTTCTAAAGGGCATGCTCAGCTCCTGGCTAGTACCACCGTCTTCCACGTGTGGCTCTCTGGATTGGTCCCTGCCCTGCCCCTGACATGCTGTGTGACCTTGGAGGCACTGCTTCCCCTCTCTGGGCCTCAGATCCCCCCAGTGTTCAGCTAAGCAGTTGGTCTAAATCACAAGAGCCCCTTGAGCTCTCAGAACACCGGGCGTTCTCTCAGGAAATGCCGCCAAGGGGAACTCCACTCTGGATTTGGTTTCTCTCCTGGCAGGAATGGGAAGACAAGCCTGCCAGTTCCAGGGCTCTCACTGGGGGTTGAGGAACGGGGTGGGGGTCCTTGCCCCTAGACCCTCTCCCCATCTTGCCCCACTCTGGGCTCCTACACCAGAGATGTGAATAATGACTAGCCTTGCTCCTGTCCTGCCTCTCAGAACTCCCAACCCTCTTGGAAACATCTGGGGGGCCCGGATTCTCCTTGGGGAACATCTGTCATCCTTCACTCATCTCCCTTCATCTCAGTCGCTATAGCCTCCAGTTGTGCCCAGAACCCTCTACCTTCCCCCAGCGCGCTTGCCGGGGCCAGAGAACCTGCTGGCTGGGGCGTGGGACCGAGGGCAGCCCTGGGGACCACTCACCCTGTGGCACAGGGATGGGGCCCCCCACCTGCCCACCCTTTGCCCCAAGTACAAACCCAGGGGACAGGGTAGAAGGTCAGAGGACTGGGAAGAGGCACCAGGCATGGCACCTGATCCCAGGCAGCAAACTGGCAAGCTGCCAGTCCCACTCATCTGGGGCTGGCCCTGTGGCACCATCAGTCATTCGCCGCTGCCCAGAGAGCAATCCCAGCTCCAGGTAGTGCGCCCGGTCAGTGGCTGACCTCCTGTGACCTCCACGGGCGCAAGTCACAGGCAGGGAAGGGGGCTGCGCTCATGTGAGCTTGCCCAGCCTAGGAAGCCCACCCCAGGAGGTGGCAAGAGGGAAGATGGCTGTTCCCAGTTTATGGATGAGAAAACTGAGGACCAGGGAGGTGGGCACCTGTAGGTTCCTCCTGGGGGTGAGTGCAGGAAAGCAGGCCACCCAGCTCATTAGAATGGTTATGCGGCAAGTAGAACCCGTCACCAGAACCAGGTCTCGGATCCTCTGCATGGTGCCCACACCCGAGCCAGACTGCATCCAGCAATTGGGGCACTGGGCTGGATGCTTGGGAAGGCGGAGGAGAGGAGTCCATGGGAGTGGCCGTCCCCTAATGAAGCCATCTCACGCCATAACGAAGACCTCATGTACCTCCAACAGCACTTAGCAAATCTGGGCACAAAGGAATAACCCAAGTTCAGCTGAATTAACTGACCTCCAACTGGTCGACACAGCTAGGAAATCACCCTGCCACCTCAGAGCAGCCTGAGATGACTGGATGGGAGGGTTCGTGGGTTTAACAACTTTAAGTCAAACCTCCATGTTCTTTTGTCTGATGGAGGCCGCTCTGCTCCCAGAGTGCAGGCTTTTGGGGCCATGGCCCTTGGGGGGCTGCAGAGGGGAATCAGATGCACAGCCAGGAAAGAAAGCAGGCCAAGGGCAGCAGGCATCAGCCCTTCATATGCAGGAAAGGAGGTGCGAGGGGCTGTGGCCAGCCTGACCCCAGGCCCCGGCTGACCCCAGGAGGGACCTGCTTTACAAGATCTAGGCCCAGAATGCTGTTTCTCCCACCTGCCCCAGCCCCATGCAGAGGATGGCTGGAGTCTCCCCCAAGACAAATAGGGGATGGAGATGTCCCCTCGGTGGGCACCACAGTGGTGCAAAGCCAGCATTCCAACAATCATCACAAACAAGATGCCGCCCACCCGTCTCAGGCCTGGGCCTCCCCACGCTCTGTGCAGCCTCTCTTCCAAGCTGTTGTGATGCGCTCACCTCAGAACACAGAGGGCCAGGGGCTCTGCCACCTCAGAGCAGGAAAAGGTCCTTCAGCTGACGAGTGCGCGGCGGATGTATGTCTGGCCCTCTGCAGAGAGACAGGAGCTGGGAAGGTGAGCCGCAGAGGGAAGCAAAGAGCCTGCTTGCAAGAGTGCCCAATGGCACAGCCCTTCTGCTCCAACCAGCAGCTGGAACATTGAATTAGGTCGTGGTGGTGGACTGCCCAGGCATGTACTCGAATTTCTGGAAGTAGAGACATGAAAACGTATTCGCACTCCCACATTCAAAGCCCATTATCCATGATAACCAAAAGTTGGAAGCAACCCAGGTCCATCGATGGATGAATGGGTGAGAAAATGGGGCCCATCCACACTGTGGAATATTACTCAGCCCTAAACAGGAAGGCGATTCTGAGAGCTGCTCCAGCCCTCAGGACGAGATCAGCCTGAAAGTACCACAGAAAGACACACACCACCAAATGATTCTACTTCTATGAGGTCCCTGGGGGAATCACAGTTACAGGGACAGTGGTGGGGCCAGGGGCTGTGAGGGATGCTCAGTGGGGACAGAGGATCAGTGTGGGGAGATGGACAGGCCTGGAGATGGTGGAGGGGCTGCTGCACAGCAGTGTGAATGTGCTTAAAAATGATTGAAGTGGTATGTTTTGCATTTATTTTCCCACAATTAAAAAACTTTTTAAAAAATATTTTAATTTTGTGTGTGACTCCTGAGCCAAGAAAGGCAGATGAGAAAGAATGAAGGTGGTCAGTGGCCAGTATGAGGGCAGGGGCTTATGCTCAGTAGCAGAGGCGGCTGAGGGGAGGGTGTCTCACAGGGAAGACGCTGAAGGCAAGGGCTCTGGGCAGGAGGTGCCCGCGGGGACCCAGTGTGCACTGCTAAGTAGGGACGGGGAGGCAGGATGGAGCCCCAGGCCCACACAGCGCTAGCTCCGCTGACCCACTAGCTACGTGTGCACACACACACATGCACACACACGAAACAGATATGCACCAGCACATACACGCAGCCCTGCCAGCATTTCCCGTGTGGTTCCTTCAGATGGGATTCTGGAAAAGGCAAAGCTATAGGGGCAGAGAACAGACCAGGGCTCACAGTGGCTGGGGTTGGGCTCTGTTCTATATTTGGTTGGAGCCGTGGTTATATGACCGTGCATGTCTGCCAAAGTCATTCAGTGGTACACCAGGTGCATTTCTCTGTATGTAACTTATGCTTCCATTTTTTAAAGTTATCCAAAAAACCCAGGCCCAGCCAAGAGCCCTGCTATTTCTCCAGAGACTGTCAAGGCCCTCAATGTTCTCAGGGCTCAGTGAGGCTGGGTCCTTGCTCCCTCTCCCTCCCCCTATCCCACTGTCCTGTCTGAGCGATGCTTTGGGGCTACATCCCAGACAAGGAGCAGGAAGAGCCTGCTGCCCCAGATGCCAGACAGAGCAGACACTTCAGTGTCCCCTCCAGAAAGCCCTGGGGGGGACCGTCATCCCCCTGAAACTGGAAAGCCTTGTGCTTCTGACCCTGGAGAATGAGGGAGGTACATGGGTACCTGATATTGTTTCCCTTTTCTCTGTGGCCACCAGGAGGGTCGCAGCAAATCTGAGGCCCAGTAATAGCAGCTGTGGGGGACCTGAGCCAGCACACACCCACTTTGCATCTTCATTATGCCTTGACAGTCCGGCTGGTATTTCCTGGTCCTGATTCTGAGTGCTCATGCTCTGGTCTGCTTTATAATCCTCCTACCTATGGGTACCCAACTGTGTCAGTAGGGGACCACAGCGAAGCCTGTGTCTTCTTACTACCCCCACAGTGCATAGCACCAGGCCTGAGCATCAGGATGGGCTCGGCAGGTGCCTGTGACAAAATTACAGGTGTCAACACCTTCAAAGGACAAAGAGCTTTGTTGTTTGGTGACTGGATGGGGAGAAGATGTGAGATAGGAGAGAGACAGAGACAGAGTGAGAATGAACAGGCTCCTGGCCTCTGGAGAAGATGCAGGTCTCCAAGGGCAGCGGGCCTGAGGGAAGGAGACCCTTCCCCAAAAGGGAGTGAGGAGGACAGGACACCTCAGCTCCTCCGCCCTCCCTGGGCTCAGCTCTGTCCCTGCGCAGCCTGCAAGAGCATTCTGTGGCCTCTGCTGCCCCCTGGAGGTGTTCACTGGTGACACGGGCTCTCCCACTCAGCTTCCCTGGGGCTGGGGCCGCCCTAACCCTGCTACTTGCCTGCCTGGCCCCTCCCACTCTGTGGTGCACCTACACCTTGCGAGACCCCCACCCCAACAGCCACAGGTTCACTTCTTTCTCCCTGGTTTGTTCTTTCTGATTTTAGAAGTGAAGTATGCTTGCTATAAAAAAATGCAAATAGAATATAAATGTGTGATGCTGAAAGTCCCACCTAATCCCACACCCCCGCCCCAAAGGGACCTCGGTGGTGCTGGCCTTTGCCATGGGCAGTAGACCTGTGTTTCCAGGGCCTCTGCCTGTCCTCCTCTTCCACAGCTGCTTTCCCAGGGGAGCATTTCCTCCCCTTCAACGCTCTTGGGAATTTTGCCCATCCCATTTGGTGGGGCTATTCGGGTTTTTGCCTGACTCTGCCTCCACCTGCAGCCGTTCGATCACCTGTTTTGTCTGACAGTGAGGTGGAGAGCCCCACCGACCAGCTCCTGCCAGGACGTGCTCATCAAGCAAATGACAAAGCAAACACTTCTCTCCTGGTTGGAAGGAAGGAAGGATGGACAGACGGATGGGTGGGTAGGTGGGTGGATGCATGGGTGGGGGGGATGGGTGGGGGAGGGTGGGGGTGGCTGTGGGGAGAGGACAGGGACTTCAGCACTTGCAGAGGAAGCTCCCAGCAATGCAATGCAGTCACCAGCAGTGGGACTCAGCCCTGGGTGCAGAGGTGGAGAGGACGATGGTGTGTGGGCAGGATACTGGCTCACCTGCTGTAGATGGAGGCTGACTTCACACTGTGCACCCTTCATGTTCTGTGATATTGTAGGGCATGAATATACTGACTGCTCTAACAGCAGTAACACTGAATTTAAGGAAGAAGATAAGTAATACTCAGTCCACTTGGGCCCCGGTGCAGAACTAAATATGAAACCTCCTTAGCACCAGGCGCTTGCCTACCTTCCCATGGCCCACCTGCTGGTGCATCCCAGACACCATCTGGGACCTGGCTGGGGTGCAGCTTCCTGAGGACAGCTGGGCAGCCCCCAGGTGGGTCCTGGCACGAGCCCCAACGTTGCTCTGCTCCCGCAGTTGCTCTTTGAGACCCTGCTTTCAATTCTTTGGGGTACAGACCCAGAGGTGGGATCCTCTGTTTTATTTTCTGAGGGACCTCCACACAGGTTCCCACAGTGGCCATACCATCTCACCTCCCCGCCAGTAGCATCCGGGGCCCCACACTGTGCATCCTCATGACACTCACTCAGTCATTGATTTTTTTAAATATTGCAGCTGTCCTAGTGGGTGTGACAGGCCTTCATTTAAAGCAAGAGCTGCCTTGGGTTGGAGGTGGGATTTTTCTATCAGTTCTCAAGTTCATTTGCCCAACTTTTTTAGTTGCTGTTTTTTACAGACCCTAGAATTCACTCCTGCATGATGTCCAGTTCTGAGTGCCAGATGCACACTGTCACACAGCCACCACCACAGTCCAGGTGCAGAGATTCCATCCTCCTTTGGAAGTTCCTCATACCACCAGTGCATAGTCAAACCACCCTCTCCCCTGCTCTGCAGCGCCTGACCTGTTTTCTGTTCTATAATCTTGCCTCTTCGAGAATGTGATATGGATGGAATCGTACAGTGGGGGAGCTTCTGCACTTGGCCTCTCTGACTTAGTGCACCGTTTCTAAGCTCAGTCCTTGCATGGCACCACCAGCCAAGAGCTCCCCGCCTTAACTGCAGGGCAGGGCTCCATCGCAGGGCTGCACAGCCAACCGGTTGAAAATATTTGCCTTGTGTCCAGTTTGGGGCTATTATAAAGAAAGCCGCTGTAAATAGTCATGTGAACATACATTTCCATTTCTCTGGGGTAACTACCTAACAGTGGTGAATACCTAGAGTCATATACTAGGTAAGCAGCCTGTCAGGGCACCCATGCCCTGTGCACCCCCAGTGCACCCCAGTGGTCCAGCTGCACAGCATCCTTGCCAGCACATGGAGCCACCAATTCTTGCCTGGTGGAGTTCCGTGTTCCAGTTTTTTTTTTAACATTCTAGTAGAACTAATAGGATCTCCTGGCAGCTATCAGTTCTGCCTTAACTTACAGAACTGTGGACATTGTAAAAGACTTCCAAACTCTGAATCCAAACCCCCCAGTGTGGACAGCCTGGTTCCAATACCTTATCCCAGACAACCCCTTGGTCTCAGCTCCTCTGAGGGAGGGCGCTCACCACCTCCTGGAAGGCCCGGGCATTACGGAGAAGCTGCAGTGGCCAGAAAGTCTTGTGGTCCATGGGGTACAGGCATCTGGCCCAGCCCACAGACACAGGGTGGTGAGGTCGCCTTCTACCATCACAGCTCACTCCGCCACCGCCCTGCTTGCGCAAAATCTACTCCAGGTCCATCCCCCAAATCGTTTTCCCAGGCGCTTCTTCCTCTGGGACACCATCCATATCCCAGGACAAGAACTAAGAGGTGTGGGTCAAAGGCAGCAGGAAGCCACCTGGCCAATTTTGCCCATTTTACAGATAAGAAAACTGAGGCCCAGAGAGGGGAAGAGAATTTCCCAAAGTTATCAGCAAGTCAGTGCCAGAGCCCTGGGCCAGGGCTTGGGTTTCTTTCAGCTGCATCCTGTCCCCCTGCCCTTCCACCTCCCCACCCCACCTCGGTCCATCGAGCTGTGCCCCAACTCAGTTCAATGCCATTTGATGCCTGTTCCTCAGCCACCATGACACACAGACTGGCTTTCTGTCCTCTCCTTGTGCAAGAAGATGGCTTCAACAGCCACGAGGGGCATGCAGACGGGCAAGGACACTGGCAGCTTAAAATATTGAAAGAAAAGCTTTCAGAAAGAATACATGGATCAAGGTTTCATTTATTAAAGATTAAACAAATAGAGCAAGATGCGAGGGCAAGGCAGTTTTCAGTATTCCTAAAGAGGGCAGAAAGCCTCGCTTGAGGGACGAGGGCACCGTAGTAGCTGGGCAGCAGCAGACACACATGCTGAGCTCTCCGTCTGGGCCATGACGGACCTGGGCCAAAGACAGGGTTTTCTTCATGTGTGCTGTGTGTTATTGAATAAACAAACTCCTGTTGGCAAAATCCTCCAAAGCTCGGGGCTTTGCTGGGCCATGCAACCCTGGCCTACCTCAGCCAAGCTGAGACTACACCCACAGGAAACACCACCAGCCTCTAGAAAAATGATGTTTTCACTTCAGACTCTGTGCTGCAGGCTTCTCAGAAATGATCTTTAAATGCTCCCTAGGAAGAGGATTTATTCCCTTTCTGGATGAATCAAACTGCTCCCTGGATCCTTATAAACTGGACTTGGTTTTAATGGTATTCATTAATTTCCCTTGGGAAAAATTTAAATTTCACATAGACCTGGGGTTTTGTTTTTGTAATAAAATATATGCGATTTTCAATTGCTTGCCTTTAATCTTTTTTTTCTGCAGAAACCCCAATGGCAAACGTGTTTCTCATATCTGGCCCCCTCCCTCGACTTGGGTAATCCTAGTTGGGGAAAAATTAATTGTTCATTATATTGTTCTAGATAACTGGGTGCAGCTAATGGTAATTCCTGCCTTATGGAGGACCCTAATTAGAATTGTTTATACTTCTGAACTGTGGCTCATTCACAGTCCTTCGTGGCAGTAAAGCGTGGGAATGCTGTGCCGCACAAGAACTTTATAGGTGTGGCCACATCACCAGGTTGAGTTACACTGATGGGGGGCAAACACAGGCAGTGGTGGGCTGGGTCCACAGGACACAAAGTCTCTATCCTTAGCAGCAGGGCTGCCAGGCGGGGCGCAGCCTACAGACAGCATGAGGTGGGCCACTGTGGCCACCTGGTCTACATCTTCTAGGTCTACTTATTAACGGACAATAGCATGACACAGTTTCCCACTGCCAACCTTTCCCCAGAGGCCAGACTGTGGCATTAGGGATCCTGCCTTAACTGGGCCCTTTGGCAAATGCAGTGTCATTGAATCCTCCCAGTTAATAAGCAATCAAGAACCGGTTTCTCCGGAAGGAATGAAGTGCTAACGTGTGATGGATGAACCTGGAAAACATCGTGCAGAGTGACAGGAGCCACACAACGGGCCTCAATGTCTGAGCCCGTTTATGGGAAATGTCCAAATAGTCATGGCCTCAGAAACACAAAGGAGATTAGGGGTTTCAGGGGCCATGAGGAAGAGAGTGGAGAGTCCTAAATATTTATATAACATCCGTTATGCTCTCTTCTTTGACATACATTACCTAGAAGTAGCTTTTCACCCCCAAATGCACGGGCAGTTGATTTCACATTAATTAATTTTTCCAGACAGTGGTTTTGGGGGGAACATGTGACCCAGAACTGACCAGCAAGGGCATTCCGTCTCCTGGCCTTACAATCGCTAAGGACAGTCAGGCCTCCCAGGCTAGCCTAACGACAGTCAGTCCTGGGACTTTGGGAAATCAGGGCAGAAGGGCCGCTATGCAGAGGCTGGCAATTTTGCCACAGCGCAGGGATGACCTGCCTGAGGGTGAGGAGGAGTCGAGAGGTGGACAGGAAACCACGGGGTCTCTTCAGCAGGTCAGTGAGCCTGTCTTTTCTCCTTTTGGGGCATTAGATGGTTTCCTAAGGTGTCTGCCACCTGTGCTTGAAAGAATCCTAATGGAGTCCAAAATATCTATCGTCCAAATTTAATAAAACATCCACATCTAATCCCTATGGTTCGGGTCTGTCTGCTATTCAGCTTGTCCTCTGAGACTGGCCAGGAGGCTTGGGAGCAACAGCCATTTGTGTGAACGAAGTGGTTCCACCTATTACCACATCCCCCAGAAGCCTGGAGGGCATGTCCGCTCTACAAGATGGTTCCCAGGGAAGACCCTGCAGTCTCCCGGAGAGCCTGGGGGCTGCTGGCCCTGAAGCTTGGAGAGAGTCTCCAGCGAGGCTGGGGCGTCCTGGGTATTCAGGTCCAGGGTAACAAAGAGCATCTTGAATGTGAGTCCCTCTGTGTCCCAAAGCTGCTCCTCCTCTGGCATATGGCAGTAGGATTTTACTTATTTAGGGATGAAAGAACAGTCAGTTAATAATAAATGTAATTGCTAAATCCATAAAGTGCCAGGGATCGCTGCCCTGCGCCACCTCACTCACTCCTGAGGCAGGCTTACTCGATGCCTCAGTTTTTTAGTTGAGAAACTGAGGCTGACAGGGCATGTTGCCCAAGAGCACAAAGGTAGTAAGGGCCAAAGAGGTTGGTCTGGAGCCTGAAGCCCTACCCACTCTGCCTGTCACACCCAAGAGGCCCTTACTGCTGGATTCTGGTTACCTGAGCACTAGCAGTAATGAGGTTGCAAGGAAAATAGAATCGTCATAACAGGAAAAGGTTCACAAATGAATTGACTGCATAATTGAGCTTCACCCAAATATCCCTCCAGCTCTGGCTCCCAGGTCTCTCACACACTCCTGACGTTGACGGGCTGGGAAATCATGGGGGCAAGCCAGTAACATACAGCGCATATCAGCTGCAAAGTCCTATTGTATGTCTGATGAAAGATGCGCGATCTCAGAAAGCCCATAAACGTGACTGTGGCATGTTCACATGGGGCCCAGAGCCACTGGCAAGGGCGGCAGGAGGGCCTGGCAGGGCTGGACAGGCAGGGAACTGAGAACGGGGAAGCTGGCAAGGCTGATGACAGGATGGCACTTCAACAAGGAAGGATTTGAGTGTCCAAGGATTAAGAGAAGCTCTTTGGAAAATGGGTGGTGCCTGCCATAGTTCAGTGAAGCCCATCCTTTTCACAGCAGAGCTGGGAAAGTCACACCTGGTGTGTGACACAGGGGGGCCATCATACAGTTTGTTGGAAACATTATAGTCTTGCCATATCAACACTTGACTGATTCTCTGTTGGTTCTATAGATTAACATGTAATGGCATTCGTAAATTAAAATTCCTTGAATGTTAGACAAATTCAAGATATTTTCCTTTTTTTTAATTTTTCAAGATACGTTCACCAATTCTTTTTCCCCTCTATTGATGCTATGACTGATTTCCGTTGAAAGTGAATACAGCTAAGGTATCTTTCTTTTCAGTCCAATTTCTACCTTGCCCTGCAAACAGTCAGCAGCAGGGATGAGTTCCTCCACCACTCTGGGTGTGTAAGCTCTGCCCACATGTCCATTTAGGCGCCAGGAACCCCTCCCTGGATAGCCACCACTTCCACCCAGGCTGGCCTTCCCACTGCCTGCTTCCCTCACACTGTCTCTGTACAGACCTGCACAGAAACAGACCAGCGCAAGCGCTTACCTAATTGCTTAACGGGGTCATAGAACCGTCATCCACTTTGTTCATCTCTTTTATAAATGTGGTACATTTGTATCAAGAGTTGGGATTTTGTGTGTGGGGGGGCTCAGATTTCTTGTGTCTACTTGCCTACAAAGAATGCACAAATAGTTGAATAAAGGTGAATTAACTGTTGGTTTCACGTGGCAAAGCAACCCATTGGCAATTTACCTGGGGACGGGGGGCCGTGTGGGTGGATGTGTTTAAATTTAGAACCAAAAACTTAAGACTCAGCAGAGAAATTGGTATGTTGCCTCCTTTTTGAGTGTTGGAACCATGAAACTTATAATCTTTCCCTCTGTGAACTGGCTACAAGAAAGCTCAAAAACAAGTTTCCTCCTGATTTTTATGTCTATTTTGATAATGTTTTGTATCCACACCAGAAATACTTTTGGAAGGAGCATGCTTCATTTGACTTGACTTGGATTAAGGAATCTTCAGATCAAGAGAAAAGGGAGTAAGGACATTAGGAATGTTGAGGCTTCCTAAGGGTTGAGCGGTGTGACGTGACAGACTAGGCTGCGGGACAGGAAGCCTTCCGAGCAGGGGGTTTGAAGGTGAGTTAATCCCAAGGAAGGGTCTTAAGGCTCAAATCTGCAGAATAAGCATGAGACTCCCTCACCTGCAGATAAAACGTCCAGCTTCGAGAAAGTCTGGGGAAGTCTGAGAAAGTCGAGTGTGAGTCTGGGGAAAGGAAATCCCAGGGCAAAATACCTCTAAAAACCAAAATCAGTCAAAGGGAGAAATAAAGTTTAAAACCCATTTATTGCTTACAAACTACAGTCCAGCGCCATCTCTCTCCCCTGCTCAGGAAGGAGCTAAAGCAAGAAGGCAGGCCCCTCCCCTTAACCTCTCAGGTTCAGACACGCCCTAGGTTGCTCAGGTAATTGCCCATTGACATGGAGATGAATTTGTCTCCACCCCTGAGGATATGCAAATGCACTAAAGCCAGGCGAGATATTCTGGAAATGTTACAATTTCACCCACAGGTCACCCCTCCAGAAATCTCGCCTTACAATCTACTTGTTCCCCTTCTTCCGCAATGGTCTCTGGGTGAGAAAACTGGAGCATTGTGACCAAATTAATAACATAACAATAGCAACAGCAATAAAATCATGACAATCCTCAAGCTGGAGGATTCAGCTAGGTTTGAAGTCCCATGCAGATTAAGTCCATAGCTCGCCCATTCCACAAGCAGGCAGTAGCTGAGGGTTCAGAGCAATCATCATGCAGCAGCTGCAGCCAGGGGGCACATTCAGGCCACAAGGACTGTAGGAGAAAATAACCTTGAGGGTGATAAGATACATGTTTTAATGACACCAGCATAGGCAAATCTTGTCCATCAGGTAGGATACATGCCAGAGAATGGTCCTGTGATAGGACAGTGGCAGGAGTGGGATCTCATCCTGGTCTAGTATACCAGACCTTCACCCCCCTCCCTGTGGGAGTTATAGATGGTCGATATATAGGGCTATGGGAGGTACATGCACTGGCCATGAAGATAAAACAAAACTTCCCTGCAAGATGCTCTTACCTCCTGGATACACTACCGTGACCTTTGGGGGCCATTCAGCAGTTATTCCAGGAACACACGGGAGGCCAGCTTCCAGGCCTTTCCCCCAAGGTGCCAGAAGGGCCAGCCATCACTGGTCCATGTGTCGAAACGTCCAGGCCAGGTCCATTCATTCAACAGTGTCTCCAGGGCTTAATGCAGCAGGGGCTGGGGGAGGATGTGGCTCTGCTGGCGATGTCCTGGCTTCAGTAACTCTTCTTTGGTTTGGATGTACAATTGTATAGGAGAGGCAGCAAGGTGGGTGAGCATATCCACAGGGCTCAAAGCTCCTTTATGTGGCTTCTCATTCAAATGCCACAGCACTGTCTACAGGTGAACTGACCAGCCCTATAGACTACTGGTGTCTGACTTCAGGCCAGATTTGAACAAACCATTGTACCTCTCTATCATGCCTGCCCTGGTAGGGTTATATGGTACATGAAATTTCCACTCTATTCCTAATTGCTGTGCCCATTCTTATAATGCATGTCCAGTAAAGTGGATGCCTTGATCTCTCTTAATCATCTGCGTCTGGCCATAGGCTGCAAAGAGATGCTCAAGGCCCCTCTTGGTGATTTGCTGATCTGCACAATGTGCAGGAAAAGCAGCCAATAGTCCAGTATTGTCATGGCATACCAATATCCTTCTGATATGGGCAGAGGCCCAATATAGTCTATTTGCCACCTGACAAGGGGTACTGGCCCCTTTACTATTGTCCCATGTCGCTGCGGGACTCAGTGTAAGTCCCTCTTAGAGCACACAAGGCACTCCTTCCGGGCTCTGATGACTTCTTCAAAGGTCAACGGCAAGCCCCACCAACAGGCTACAGCCCACTTTTGCCCCATGTGCAACGAGCATTGATGTAACCATTGGGCCACATCAGAGGCAGGCTTTCCTTCTAGCCAGCACACCTGGGCCAATGTGTCTGCTTCATCATTCCCTGGGGATGCCAAAGGCAAATGGCAAGTCACATTACATACAGTAACACTCTTAGTCTGACCAGAGGCCCATAGGTCTTGCCACAACTCTCACCCCCAAAGGGGCCAGTGACCAACCACCCAATTGGCATGATACCATGTCAGTAGCCACAGGGTCAAGCCCCGATAGACGGTCCAGCTGTCAGTGCAGACAACTATAGGGGAAGGCTCCTGGGTGATCACGAGCCATACTGCCCACAACTCAGCCCATTGGCTGCTCTTCCCCTCTCCCTCCTCCATCCATATTGTCTCAGTCTTAGAATGGAAAGCCACAGCCCTCCACTTCGGGGGCTGCCCATGACTGGAGCCGTCTGTGCACCAAGCATCTTCAGGTAAAGGGGCTTTTCCCTCCTGATAAGAGGTGTCAGCTACCAATGACTCAAAAGCAAGTTCTTCCTGCTTTCTACTGGTATAGATCACTGGCCCCAATAAGCACTGGAGTTCTCCACTTAAGGGGCTAGTAGAGAGGGCGCTGCGCTGCTGTAAAATACACCCCATTTGGCCAGTGTAGGTGTCTGTGCCACGCCACTCCATGGCCTTTGGGTCCAGTCTCGCACCCACCCCGCGATGGGATAGGTGGTTATTAACTTGGTGGGAGGTGTTCCAGCAATGCACTCCTTAGCCAGCAAGGCGTGGTACACAGCAGCCAGCTGCTTCTCTATCAAAGTGTACTGGACCTCTGCTCCTTTCCACAGCTGTGACCAGAATCCAATAGGTTGGTGTGTCCATTCAAGCTGCTGCCAAAGGCCCCATCCATAACCATCTTCAGTTACACGAACGTCTAGTTCACGGGACCTTGATGAGCCCATTACATTCAAGGCCTGTATGGCCTTGACTGCCTGCCTGGAAGCAGTAAAAGCAGCTGCACATGTCTCATCCCAGTCCCACCTTTCGTACCAACTGGTATAAGGGCTTCAGAATTTGTGCCAAGTGCAGGATAAACACTCTCCAGGAGCCCAAAAAAAACAAAAACTCTTGTAATACTGCCACAGTGGTAGGAGTGGGGAAAGCCTGGACCTTGTCTATAACTGCTTCAGGAACAACTTTAGTTTTACTTGACCAGACAACCCCAAGAATTTCACAGACAAACCAGGTCCCTGAACCTTGGTGCTGTTTGCAGCCCATCCTTTTTCCTATAGATGTTGCAACAGTCTAGGAACTGCCCCTTCTAAATTTGAAAGAGAATCAGATGTGAGCATAATATCATCAATGTAGTGATATGACCGTACTGTTTGCAGTTTCCTCCATGTGGCCAAGTCCTGGGCCACAAGTCCATGACAGATGGTGGGACTGTGGAGTTATCCCTGTGGAAGGACAGTGAATGTCCACTGCCGGCCTTCCCACATGAAGGCAAACTGTTCCTGACTTTCCTGTGCTATGTGAATTGAGAAGAAAGCATTAGCAAGGTCTACTACATAATGATACGTTCCCAGCTCGTGGCTGAAGGTGTCCAGAATGTCTGCTATGGAGGCAACAGCAGCATGCAATGGGGGTGAGACTTTATTCAATTAGTCTACAGTCATATGCCAGGAGCCATCTGGCTTTCTCACTGGCCACACTGGGGAATTAAAAGCACTATGAGTGGGCTTTATGATGCCCACCCTCTCCAACTCCTATAGAGTTTCTCCGATTTCCTTGTGCCCCTGAGGCAATTTATACTGCTTAATATTTGTCACCCGCTGAGGTACAGGCAGAGCTACAGGTGGGTGCTTAGCATATCCTCTCAGAACTGCCTTTACCACACATACCCTCAGTCTGAACTCACCTGCAGTGGTCTGTAACCACAGGCCCTGAAGGATATCTACCTCCCAAATCTATTCAGGGTGGGAAAAATGTACTCGGTATACTCCTTTGGGGGTAAACGCCCTATCCCCAATGAGATTTGGGCTTTCTTCACTCTAATTGCCTTACCTTCATAGCCATCTGTCACAGCAGGGGTCCTGGGAAAACGCTCAGGGTTGCCATGAATCAGAGAATACTCAGCTCCTGTGTCCCCCAGCACCAGGACATGTTACATTCACAGGGGCCCAATGAACTGCTAATTCTACATGTGGCCTCTGGTCCCTGCCATGTTCCCCAAGGTGGGGACTTTGAACCCCCCACCCTCAGTCAAACCACAATGCCCAATCGTCCTCTTGTGGGGGTGAGGGCTCAGGCGAATCCTGAGTACTGTCCCCCAGGAAGTTTTGCAGGGACACAGGCTGGGCATGAGGCCTTGACTCTGGTTTCTGTGTCCTGGACCTTAGCAGCTTGAACTGCTGCTCTGGCTTTAATGGGTGCCACAGTTCTGAACAATATTCTATTGGGCTGCCCATCGAGTTTTCCTTTTACTACCTCAGCCTTTATCAAATCAACCCACATCTGGGTCCTCGAGACCTTCACGGGGCCTTTTGCACTTCTTTCAGTCTTGGCCTGTACTTCTCCCCCGCCCCCACTCCCGTGCCCTTATTGTTTCAACCTCCCCCAGCTTTGCTGAAGTATGAGTAGCCACACTTATGGGTCACCCTAGGTGGGGAGCAAGAGTATTCACTAGGGACCCAAAAAGAGATGTGGGAGCTGTATGCAGCACTAGGTTTCTCATTCCTTCAGTGAACACCTCCTCATCAGGGCCCTGGGGGTCCATATTATAGATGATATTTTTCATACCCAATTCCCACAGTACCTGTTGGAGCACTGCATATGTTTTCCAACTATTGGGAGAATATGGTAAATCACCCTGATTAGGCCAGACTACCCTGATGGCAGCTGTCAGCCATTCCAGGAGTGTCTGATTCCCTGAGGTGTGATGGGCGTTTTGCAACCACACCTTTGCCGGAGGGTAGGGTGAGTCGCTAGGGAAGCCATTCTACTCATCTCATTACCCGACACAACAATGTTTTCCACCCCCACATCCCAGAGACATAAAAGCCATGTAGGTAGAAATTCCAATGGCCTCTGCCTATACCTGATGCTCATGTCCACCAGCTCATCCTGGGTATAGGGGTGGAGCATGGAGTGCTCCACAACCTGGGGAGGGGGCTGCTCATCCCCATGAGGAGCCCACGGTTGTTTCATTTTTATTTTCTTAATTACAGCTGGATGGGCCTTTAAAACAGGCAAAGATGGTACTTCCACGGTGGCTGGGTAGCAGATCTGCCACTGGCCCCGCATCCTCCTCTTCTCTTCTCCCTCGGGCTTCTCCACCGACAGCTCCTCCTCCACCATTTCTGGGGTTGAAGGCCCCACTCTTTCCTCCCCCGCTCCCACAGCCTCCTGAAACGTGGCTTTTCCTGCTGCCTACCCCCGTTGCCACTAAGGAGTCTTCTAGGAGTGTGACCTGTCTTTCCAGTAACTGTCTCTCTTCTTTAATAGCATCCCATAGGTTATCACCCAGCTCCTCCAAGCGATTAAGTGTGTCTCTCTCCCCACTAAATCCCTCTCTCTCCTCGCTAACCCTCTAGATAATCCTCTTTCTCCTGTATAACATCTTTCACTATCTCGATGAAAAGAGACCCTACAATGACAGCCACTACACGACCCCCTAAGGTCTCCAAGCAGTCTTCCAACTCACTGAGGGCTAATTCTGCAGCTTCTGGTGTTTTCACCCTTCCCCAGTTCTGGGGAAGGCCCCACCCCTCTAGGAGGTACTTTACCCCTGACCAATTCCCCACTAGGGGTTCCCAAGTTGGAAGCCCCATAGCTGGGGAAATAATAATAGGTGAAGCAGCACTCTCTGCCGCTGCATCCACTGGGGCCTCCCCACCATCCACAGGAGCAGCCCTCCCAAAGGTCATACCCATTATGACAGATTTTGGGTTCAGAGGAACCCTACCGACTTCCGCCAGGTGTAAATCTGGGGAAAGTAAATCCCACGGCAAAATACCTCAGTCAAAGGGAGAAATAGTTTAAAACTCGTTTATTGCTTACAAACTGCAGTCCACCGCCGTCTCTCTCCCCTGCTCTGGAAAGAAGCAAGCAAGCCCGCACCTCCCTTTAAACTCTCAAGTTCAGACACGCCCTCAGTTGCCCAGGTAATTACCCATTGACATGGGTAAGATAGAAATTCTAGCCAAAATAAGCAAGCGAAGAGAGGCAACAAAGGGCCAGGTAGTTTATTTGAGTGCAACTCCCGGGTGATGTTCCACGGTCTGGGTACTACAGGCCGGGGGAAGTCACACCCGGTCAGGGAGGTGGGGGCTGATAGGGATTAGGAGGGGGAGGAGCGGGCAAGCTATCCTAGGGGGCGTGGAGAGGTATGATTGGCTAAAGGTGACATAACAGACAACTAGAAACTTTTTTCCTTCCAAGAGGGAGGAGGCTGACATCCTGGTCTTAGTTGGCACATCAGAAGGATGGAATTCAGGAAGAGCTGTCCCCTTTCCATATAAGGCACGGACCTTGGGGTCTGGTCTGTTCTCCCCCTATGGCATCTCTGTTCTGTTTGCATGTCCTTGTTTTTACTTCCTCCAGCCTAACAATGGAGATGAACTTCTCTCCACCCCTGAGGATATGCAAATGAAGTAAAGCCAGGCGAGATAATCTGGAAATGTTGCAATTTTATCCTCAGGAGGGTAAACAGTAGGGGTTCTCAGGGATCCCTGGGAGGAACCAGAAACCATCCTGCTGCCCTCCTCTTCCCCTGTACTTGGGCGTGGGGATCGCCACGCCGGTCATTAAGGGTAAAGGCTGAAGCCTAGATCCCGCCCTTACCGGCTTTGTGGCCTGGGTGGGGCAAGTTCTGGGCACCTGAGCTTCCTGTCTACAACACCGGTAACAGTGTTTCTACTTAATGGAGTTAAGATTAAGTGAATTACTATAGTACATAAAGCACTTCGAATAATACCTGGCATACTGTGGGTAAAATTACAATATTTTCAGAATATCTCTCCTGGCTTTAGTGTATTTGCATATCTTCAGGGGTGGAGAGAAGTCTATCTCCACATCAATAGGTAATTATCTGCGCAACCGAGGGCGTGTCTGAACCTGAGACGTTAAGGGGAGGGGGCTGGCTTGCTTGCTTGCTGGCTTTTTCCAGAGCAGAAGAGAAAGACGGCCCGGGACTGCGGTTTGTGAGCAATAAACGGGTTTTAAACTTTTTTCTCCCTTTGATTTCGGTTTTTAGAGGTATTTTGCTCGGGATTTTCTCTCTCCGGACTAACACACACAAAGTGCCAAACAAACGTTTATTCTTACTCCCTGGACGTGGAGGGTATCCCACAGCGGCCTTTGAGGACAGAGACCTCCGGACATCCAGAGGGGTTCCAAGGGCCCCTGGCTTCCCCCAGGAGGGCAGAGCTCCCCTCCAGGAGTGAACTGCCCAGACTGCCCCCAGTTGTCTTACAGCTCGGCCTGGACTTTGGACTTCGGTGTTGTCATCGCATTTCCCAGTTTGGGCAAAAACCCCCTTCGCCGATGAGGCGGCAGAGGCGCCGGCCGGGCCGGTCCTTGGCAGGAGTCCCCTACCCGCCGCCCCCGGCTGCACGTCCCCGGGGACCCCCTGCCCCGGGGGGACCGAGCCCGGGGGGTAGTCCCGGAAGAAACCCGCTTCCCGCGCGCTTTGACCCCGCCTGGCTCTGCCTCCGCCCACCCCTGCGCGTCAGGAGGGACCGGGGGCCCACGATGACCCCTCCGGAGAAGCCTGAGGCCCCTGTCCGGAAAGCCCGGGGCCGCGGGGCCGAGGCCAGTGGGTGGAGCCGCAGCACCGTCCCAGCACAGCGAGCCCTTTTCCAAAGCACGGAACCCAGCGGCTCAGGGCCGGACGCCCCGCAGGGATCCGAGGCCCGCAGGTTGCACTTCCGGTGGGGGCCGTGCGTCACTTCCGGTTGCGTCCCGGTGAGCGAGGACGGCGTGTCTGGCGGCGCGCGGTTGTGGCGGGTGGCGTCCGCGCCGCGCCCGGACTCATCCCTTTGCGCCGCGTTCATCCCTTTGCGCCACCGGGATAGCGGTGCTGCTCCCTCCGGTGGCGCCGGTCGTGTTGGGGCCTCAGCGCGGCGGGGCTGCAGTAGCGCGGGACGGCGCGCGACATATGGTGCGCTGCTCACCTGCCTGTAGACAGACGTGTGTGTGTTTGACCTGCCGCCGGCCTTGCTCGGCCTGCCTGTCTGTGCCGCGTGCCTGCGCAAGGACTCCAGAAAGTTCAGGTGCAGCCCTGAAGGGCGGACAGACTGATGCTTTGAATGGGCTTGCTTGTGTTTCTGGATTACGGTCAAAGGGTGGTTATCTCGGAGCCCCAGGGCGATCTGGCACTGACTGACTCCTTTTTCTCCCTTTTAAACATAAAGTGCCATTGAAGAGACCCAGCTATGGAAGGGAAACCCTTGGTGACATCAAAGCAGAAGACTGCCGAGGTGTGTGGGGTCCCCACCCAGGTGGTCTGCACAGCGTTCAGCAGTCACGTCCTGGTGGTGGTGACCCAGTTCGGGAAGATGGGTACCCTGGTCGCCTTGGAACCCACCAGTGTGGCTGGTGACATCAGCAAGCCCATGCTCACCACCAGAGTCCTTCTGGGGCAGGACGAGGTAAAATGGGCAGGGATCCCTGCAGTGCAGGAAAAAATGCTTTGGTGGCCATAGCTTTGCCAATGTGGGTGTGGAGCGTCTGGTAGACACGCCCCCCTTACCGGGTAACAGCCATTTTCCGTGGCCTTTGTGGGGCCGAGGGCATCCACCTGCCCTTGTTGGATGCTCTTCCAAGCCCATCAGTTTACCCAGAAGACAGAAGGGGTATTGATTTTGTAATGCGGGCCTCCCCTTCTGTCTGACCCTTTCATGATACAGTAATGAGCAGCTGTCAGCTCTGTTCTGCAAAGGTTGCCTGTGAGATTTGACAGAGTTCCGCTCTGCAGACTTGTCTCTCATGAGTCCTTTCAGATTAGAAATGGCAGGATGATACAGAGGAATCAAGGCACTAAGAAATTATTGATGCCTTTTTAAAAGCAGCTTGTTTGTACAGGGTGTGTTCAGGAGTCTCATTGAACTCTGAATCACTGTTGACATCCAACGTATCGGGCAGTGTTTTACTGGAGGAACAGGAAGCCAGTCTGGTTTCCTGAGGGCTGTGTAGTGAAGGCATTAAGGGAAAATTTACATTTGAAATAGGTTTCTCTCCCCTTCCCTTCACCAGCCTCTCATCCATGTCTTTGCAAAGAACCTGGTGACGTTTGTGTCTCAAGAAGCTGGAAACAGAGCCATCCTCCTCGCTATGGCCGTGAAGGACAGAAGCGTGGAGGTGCTGAAGGCCTTGAAGGAGGTGATCCAGGCGTGCCAGGTGTGGTGATCCTAGAGTTAGCTATACCTGCTGCTCAGCAGGACTGTATGGAGGCGCAGGCGCCCCCTTGGTGATTTGAAGACACCGCCTTTGGTCATTCAGAAAGAGGAACATTCTCTGGCATCAACTATGGAAGCCAAAAGACATAGGCACATTTCAGGTAGACATTTTGGCCACTAATGTCATCCGTGGATGGAAGGAAGACACATAATGTGTCTCGGGGAGTTGTGAATGGTTCTCACTGGGGTCCACAGAACAGCATGTATTCGAGAATGGAGAGAAAGAGGTGTCAGGCATGAGCCATGGTTCTCAGGGTGCAGGGTCAGTTGGAGGGAATTTATTTTATTAAAAATAAATGCATATCCTTAAATACTTCACCATTCTTATTAAAAATACTGGGAAATCTCAGTCACACAGTGTAAACTCGGTTTAGTGTACCGCAGATGGGAGGGAAACTTTTCTGTAGTTCACATGGATGAGACAAGTTCCCATAGTTGGCTGGCACACACTCTTCTTACCTGCTGCTCTTCCTGTGACTTCACTGAGGTTCCCGGGGAGCTGGGTGGCCGTTTACCTGCATTCCAGAAGCATCTCTTACTGCTGTGGTAGGGCAGGAGCAGCCTTAGGAGGCACATCGTCAAAAGCTGGGGAACAGGTACATGTCACCCCCCAGGCCAGGTGGGGCCGATGAGGCATCCCTACTGCCCAGGGGCTCCCTGTGAGGGCATTCTGGATGATGGGAGAAGGACCTTTCCAGCAGAGGCTGGGAGGGAGGTGGAGGGAGCACAACAAGGACAGGGTATTTGGGGCTGGCTGAGTGTGACACCCGAGGCAGGGCCTCCTGTGCTGAAGCCATGGGACTCCATCCTGAGCTCACAAGTTGCTCCTAAGGTTTCTAGTTAGGTTGGTTTGCCCTTCAGAAGCAATCCCAGAAAATATTTCCAAGGATTGGCTGAAGTATGGGGCAGTATGTTGGCCTCAGGTGCATTTATGGCACAGAAGTCAGCCTGTGGCTGCACAGCCCTGCAGGGGCAGCCTGGGGTCCCTTGGGTCCACCCTCGTCCCTGCAGCCACAGTGGTGGTGGGAGTCGCTGTGGGGACAGGAAACTTGTGCCATCTGACTCAGGCTCATGGGGAATCGGGCACCGGGAGAACTGGGTGAGGTATGGGGCAGGGTCTGAAAACAGGAACTCCCACCAGGATGCCCCCGAAGTGCTGTAAGTGGTGCTATGTTCACAGGATTAGAAGGGCTTGCTTTTGTTTTCTTTCAGAACCAGCAGTTTCTGAAGTCCTGAGAGTTTCTTGATGTTAGAAACATGTGATGGGAAAGACTGGCTCACACTGCTGGTCCAGTTTAAAAGAATTCAGAGTGAATTTACTGAAGACGGGACAGATAAAAACTGCAGGGGCTCATTCCCTCAGCAGGCTGCCTGTGTGCCAGCACTGGGTCACCATCAGCCCTGGTTTCTGCCCTGTCAGAGCCCACAGTCTCGTCCAGGCACCGACCAGGCAACCTCAGCATGGGGAGGGCCCCAGAGACCCATGTGGGGACCCACCTGATGTCCAGAGGAGATGCTGCCACTTTAGTGGGGAGACTGCGTTGGAGGGTGCCACAGCAGGGAGCCTGAGCGACTGAGGCCCTTCCCCCACAGCCACCCCTTGTCACACAGGCCTCACAGCACGGAAGCAGGCAGGCTCATCCCTGGGAGACAGGCCTCCTTTGTGGCCCACTCTGGCTCCAGGGCTCCCAGCCCACTTTGCTCCACTGTCCTGCCAATGGGTTTCCACCCTGGGCAAGTTCACTATAGATTCATTGAGACCAAAGACAATGGAACATTCTTGGGGTGAAAGGGTTTATACCCAAGTTTATTCCCATGGTGGCAGGTCAATCACTAGAATCCTGTCCACTCAGAGTGAATCTGCATGCAGCAGGCCAGTCTCTGCCTCTGGGCCTCTCCACCCCCACAGCTGTCTCAGTCTCTGTCCTTGGCACTGCCACCACTCTAGTCTCTGCTCTCCTGCAGCCATTCGGCCATGCCACCATGTCACTCAGAGCACTGGGCAGAGCTCTTTATATAGTCAATAGCAACATATTGCCTATGTGTGTGTAGTGAGGTAGCCAACCAGGGCCAGGTGAGAATCCTGGCCATACAAACCTTCACTTTATCCACACTCCAGCCCTCCAAGATTCTCGCCTCTTCCATCTGTGTGCCCTCAATCCTCTGCGATCGTCCTTGTGCAAGGAGGCTGGAACATTATAACCAAATTCCATAATAACTGAGGCTACCACAATATACAAATAACAAAAATTAAGACAAATTATAATAACCCTCAAGCCTGAGGAGATGCATTGCCACCAAGTGGTCATTCAAACCAGTTCTACTCAAATGAGTTAACCAAAAGGACCATGGGTGGGCCTTATAATACTCACCTTCCCTAGCAGAAAATCTTGCAAACAGGCTGATCTTGTTGCTTTGTCTTTGGCTTCTGCTTCTCCATCCTCAGTGGCCGGAACTGCTGCCCCAGTAAGATTCTATTTGACTTCCCATCCAATTTCTCTCTGCTCCTGCCTTTATCAAATCAAACCACATCTGGGTCCTCGTGACCTTCACGGGGCCCTTTAAATTCTTCCTTTGAAGGGCAGACCATATTTCGTTTTGTGCTTTCATTTCTTGGACCTGAGTACAGCAGCATAGCATAGGGTGCTCCACAAACTGGGGAGGGGGCTGCACCTCTCATGGAGGAATCCGTGGTTGCTGAGTCTTTTTCTCAGGCTTTCCACCAACTTTCAACCAGATGGGGTTTCAGCTGAGGAGGGGCTGATGTCTCTGGCACCAGCAGGGCCTCCCCTCAGCCTGTTCACCAAACCCTCCGCTCCTCCATTTCTGGGTCTGAGCTCCACTATATCCTTCACCTGCCCCACGGCACCTGTCAGCCTGCATTCTCATGCTGCTGCTGCTCAGGCCACTGCTCCTCAGCCTGCTAACTCTCGGGCTACCACGACATCCTTTACCATCTCCACAGCACCTCATAATGATGCCATTTCAATCACCAACAAATTTTTTTACCTCAACAGCACTTTGCAGCTCGTGTTCTTGTGCTGCCTCTTCTCATGCTTCCTGCGGGAGGATGTCTTTCTCCCTTACGGTTTTTCTCAATATTGTGAGAAGAAGTCTCCCACAGTTCCCACAGCCACTCTGTTTCCTAAAGGAATTCCCTATTTTGCTGAGGGTCAACTTTATGGCCTCAGGTGTTGCCTCCACCCCTTCCCAGTCAGGGTGGAGCCTAGTCCTCTAGGAGGCAAGCCATGTAGGACCACACATCCACTAGGGGACACTTGAATGTCTCCCCGTCCATAGGGGCAGCCCACTGAAGCACCCCTCCCATAAGGGCAGCCAGTTCTTTTCCTTGGCCAACAGTGAATCCTGCCGACTACGCCAATTGTCTTACCAGTGGGTTTCAGTTCCGTGCAAGTTCACTATGGATTCAATGAGAACCAAAAAATTGACAATGGAACATTTTTGGAGTTAAAGTGTTTATACCCAACTTTATTCTCACAGTAGCAGGTCATTCACTAGAATCCCATCCACTCAGAGTGAGTCTGCATACAGCAAGCTGGTCTCTGCCTTTGGGCCTCTCTGCCCCCACAACTGTCTATGTCGGTTCTCAATGCTGCCACTACACCAGTGTCTGCTCTCCTGCAGCCCTGCAGCTGTGCGGTCATGCCACAGTGTCGCTCAGAGCAGGCGGAGCTCTTTAGAGTCAATGGCAACATAGTGCCCATGCATGTGTAGTGAGCTAGGTGACCAGGGCCAGGTGAGAATCCTGGCCATAGGAACCTTCACTTTATCCACACCCACTTTCCTGGTTGGGCTTGGCCTTGGCCCACATACCTCCTACCCCTGGGACACTCTGGGACTGCTATCTGTCAGCTCCCTCTCCACTTGTGTCCACACTGGCATTTCCCCCAGTAAGGTTCCTTGTAGCAAACCCCACTTGGTGTCTGTCTCTTGAAGGACCTCGGATACAAAGGACCTGACAGAAGGGAGGGGACTGTCCACCCAAGTGACCCCAGAGGTGATGTGTGTGTCACGACTGGTGTAGGTAACAGTTACCCGAAATGAGAGCTGGCTGGGAGCAGAAGCAGGGTGTGGCATCAGAGGCTGACACTACCACAGGCTCCCCAGAGTCCCAGTTCTAGGCTGACCTGGGTCAGTCACGTGCGTCATATAAACCCTGAGGCTTTTGTCCCTGGAGCATTGGCCCCTGCACATACATAGGAACCTGCAGCAGGGACAGGGCTCTAGTCTGGGTGTACATTCCGATTTGCAGTGTAACCATGGGCCTAGCTCACTGCCCAGCACCTGCCTGGCTCTGGTCAGCCCTTGTCACACATGTGGTAACTCAGTTCTCATGCACCCCAGGTGGGGCCACAGGCACTGAATCACACAGCTGCTGCTGAGTGGCAGAGCTGGGATTTAAACCCTGGGCAGAGAGCCTTGAGGGCCATACTGTTTACTATCATGGCCCCCTCCTCCCCTGAGCTCTGATCTCACTGAGAAGCCAGCCCTGTGGGTGCTCCAGGCCTAATTGTCTCCGTGTTCCTGCCTGATTCTGACCCAGTGGGCCAGGCGCTGGCAGTGGCTGCATCTTCTGACCAGCCCATATAGCCGCCCTTAGGAGGCAGGTAGGGAGTGGAGAAAACTGCTTCTCAGACCAGAAGAGTAGCTCAGAGACACAGGGTGCTTGGTGGCCCCAGGATGTACATGCAGCTGTGTCCCATGTTATCTGCACAGTGCCTTGGCTGGCTGCCTGGACGGGGCTGGTGTAACTGACGTATAATTGAAACCAGGGTCCCCAGTGCTTCCTCTAAGTCATACTATTTACAGCTGCCTGGAGCTGTCTGGTAGCTATTAAATAATACAGACTGAGACTAAATGCTTTGGTCATTTAAGCCAGTGCCTTACTGCTCTGCTCTGCCCTATAAATCAAGACATGTGACTTGTGTGAAAGGGCACTTGGCCCCTGGCTTTCTGCAGTGCTCTGCTCCCAGCTGCTATAACTCAAGAAGAGAGATACATGCTCCAATAAAGAGATCTATAAAGCTGCAGTTTCCACAGGCAGGGCTGTCTGTTTTGTGGAAATTGTTATTCCTTTAGATGGAAAGGCTGCATATGGCGCTTACCCAGTGATCAAACTGTAATTACAACTTCCAGCAATTTACAGCCAAATGTAAATAATGAACACAGGGCTGCCAGCCCCTGCAGCAGTGGGCTGGTAGATGAAGCTCTCTTTCAGTACCGTGCCCTTGAACCGACACGGTGTGATTTGTCCAACAGTTTTCTGCTGAGCTGCAAGCAGAAGGCCGCCTGCTCCTCCTCCCTCCCTCTCCCTCCCTTTTCCAGCTCAGAGCCAAGGGCAAGTGGGTACCCTTGGAGGTCAAGAGAAGCCAGAGAGGGCAGCCGCTCTTCGTTATCATTCTGAGCAGCTTATCCAGCGTTTTGACAGAATTGGATACCTCTGAACTAATTATGACAAACAGCCCACGGAATAAGATAGCAGCACGGGGACTGGCTGAGGTAGCTGGCGTCAGCAATTTTGTTTAGTGCCTGGAAGTGAAACGAAATCAGGGAGGGGCACTTGGGTAAGTGATGGGAGTGATGGCCACTTAAGAATGGTATGAGAGAAACCCAGGCCAGGAGAAGGGCCTGCAGAGAGGCGTCCTCCCATTGGGTGTGGTTCTGGTTTCCCAACGACAATGGGACACACCCAGCCTCCTGCGGGTTTGGAGGGTGACTTGGGTGGAAATGACTCAAATTCCAGAAAGAGCGTGAGCAGGGAAAGTGGGGAAGCTTTTGGAACAGACCAAAGCTGAGGGACATTTCAGTGAGGACCGTATCCCAGAAAGCCCAGGGTGGGGTGGGAGTGGCCAGGCACTGTGTGTGAGGACAGCGGCTGACAGTCTCCTCACATGGGCTCCCTGTCTCAGGTGAGACCCCCCCATGGGGGTGCTTCACAGAGCCTGAACCCCATCCTGCAGCCAAGAAAGGATGGACTGCAGGGCTGAGAATTGCTCCTGGCAGGATGGCAGTACCAGAATGCCTCCCACCCCTGTGCCCAGGCCTGTAGGAGGGGACAGGGCCACATGCTCCTGGCTTGATTGGCCGGGGCCAGGTGGCGGCGGGGTGGCGGTGCAGAGGGAGAGAGGAGGCAGCTGGAAGGATAGTAGGTGGGGAAGGAAAGGGAGAAGGGGACAGAAATGGACGGGTTCCAAGGAAGAGACCGAGTAACACCAGCCCTCAAGCAGGATGTCACTGGCTGCAACCTGCATGGTGCCTTTGTCCACATTCTTCAGCCCCCACACACCCATGAGCATAAGGACCATTGAGTCCCCTCAGAGGGACACAGACTCAGGGCTGTGCAGAAGGAGCCAGATTAGAGCCGCAGTCCTCAGTGCTGGTTAGGGGCCTGCACCCTGCAGCCCCGGCGTCTGCCCTGCCCCACTGCCCAAGGACTGAGGGTCTTGGTCCCCAGAAGGCCCTCCTTATGCGCTTATGAAATGGGCATCAGACCTCCACCTGCACAGACGGGCCAGGGAGGTGCAGCACCCCACAGCCATACCTGGTCAGTGCCCCAGATGAGATCCACGCCTGGATGTCAGAGACTCGAGCAAGCTTGTGTCCCGCTGGACAGTGGGTGGAAGGGCCTGGCCCAGAAATGGGACAGGGCACAGGCAGGGTGTGGCCTGGGCCACACCCTGGCAGGCAGGGCTGCCCTGGCAGGGTGGGCGGGCTACAGGAGAGTGTTCTGGGCCTGAGGAGAGGCCAGTGCTTCCCCAGGAGCAGTAGGATTGGATGACTTAGGCTGCTGTGAGGAGGGACAACAGTGGCTGGAGCCCCACCATGGGCCGGATGCCCCTGCCGCCCTCCTGGGCCTGGGAGCCTGTGGCAGACCCTGAGGGAGCCACCAGGGAGGTGAGCTTCATGCACATCCTTGGGGTGTCCGAGTGGGAGGCCCACAGCTTGAGATTCTGAGTCACAGCTCCTCTGCCTTCAGCCCCTCTCCACCCCAGAGGCTGTGCCCCCTGCCAGGCCCCAGGATGCCACCTGGTAACTAAAAGGGTCCAGAGGCTGGCAAGTCCAGGCCAGGTGAGTGCCCTGCCCCAACTCCACCTGGGAGGGTTCCTCCAGTGCACACCCAGAGCTGGCAGCTTGCTCCGGGGCAGTGGGCAGATAAGGGCAGGCCTTGGTGCACACAGGCCGGGGAGGGGTGGGGGGTGGACACCAGTGGGCATGGCCGGGACAGAAAGCACGGGGGCCTATGGAGGAAGCCCACACAGGTCCCACTAGGCTGACCGTGCAGCCTGGAAGCCAGGGCATGCCGGAGAGACCTGCCCCCGGTGCACCTGATGGATGCGACACCAGCCGGCTGAGGCAGCTGGGTCTGAGCTCTCCTGGGCTGCAGTGGCCAGTAGCCCCCTTTAAGAGGAGCGGGTGGCAGGGAAGCCACTGCCCCGAGTCCTGCTGTGACCAGGGCTGACCAGTCACCAGTGGAAGCTGAGGCTCGGAGCAGCCCAAGGTTTGCCCAGGGTCACACAGGGAGGGGAAGGTGAGGGTCCCCACCCAGTGTACCTTGTGCCTCCTGGCTTTGGGGCCCGGTGCCCTGGCCCTAGTGAGGAACCAGCATCTTGGCCACCAGGAGGCAATGCTCACCCACCACACGCGGGATCCAGTACTAGAGCTGGGAAGGGCTATGCCCTGCTTGAGGCCAAGAGGAATGGAAGGAATGGCTCAGGGCCCCAGGCAGGTGGGAGCCAGGCCGGGATTCATCATCCAGGTGTTTCATAGCCTGTGGGACAGTTCTGGAGGGACAGAGGAGGCCCCCTGGGCCCAGCCACTGCCCCTGCCTGCTCTGCTCCCAGCTCCAGAGCTCTTGGCCAACAGGAGCCTGTCCAGCCAGTCCAGCCCTAGGCCCTGCTGGTGCTGAGTCAGCAGCCATTGTGTGGGCAGCGGCAAAAGCTCAGGGGCAGATCCTGTCTGCCACTCCCTGGGCACCAGTGGGAGGGCCAAGGGCCCTAGTGATGTCGACCGAGGGATGACCCCATCGCCCTGTCTGTGCTGGCCCCATAGGGAGAGTTCTTGGCTGTTAGGAGGGACTGGGGGCTTTGCAGGAGCCACAGATGTCCCCAGAGGGCAGGTGGCAGGGCCAGCAGGGATGAGCTTCACACCAGCAGCAAGGCCACGGAGCCACGAGCATGAGGATGATGGGTGGAGGTCTGGGACCAGCTGGCAGGCTCTCAGCCACCCATAGCCCGGCTGAGAGCTGCCAGCAGTGGGTCACCTGGCCACAGCAAACAGTGGTCAGAGGCCGTTAATACCCGGATCTGGGCGGGCAGGTCTGTCCTGTGATGGGCTTGGTCAGCGTCCAGCCCCAAGCAGGAATCAGGCTCAGCCGGCTGGGCTACCTCTCCTGTGTAGCGGCCAGGGGTGGGGCCTCATCCAGCCAGAGAGCCCCATGGGAGGCCAAAAGGGCAGCCTCTTCCCTCCTCAGCACCAAGGCTGACCCTTACTTCCCCAGACCTGGCCCCCTTTGTTGCTGGGCACAGCTGGGCACAGCCTGCTCCTTCCCTCTCACCTCCCCACCCTCGCCTGGGGTTCTGCTTGGGAATTTGGGCCCCAGTGGGGACCATGTGGCCAGGGGCCTTCCCCTGAGCTTGGGGCGAGGCAAGGAGGTGGGTCCTGGCCACTAGCCATGGCAGAGACCTGTGTGCCACACCCCACATAGGGAGGGGCCGGAGAGCTGGAAACTCATATTTCCAGATGGAAAAGCAGAGGCCACAGAGGTGAAGGGGCCTGCCAAGGTGGCCAAGACTGTGGGGGACAAAGGGCTGAGTACTGAGGCTGCCTCTGAGTGAGGCTGTCAGGCAGCCAGAGAAGGAAGGGGCCCTCCCCCTGCAGTGTCTGGTTTACAAAAGGCGCACAGGGTGGGAGCTGGCAGGAAAGGAGGGGTCCGAAGCCAAAGCTGTCTTCTGAGGCAAAGACATTTCCCAGAGTGTGCAAGACGTTCTGGAGAGGGGAGGCCTTAGGGCCAGAGCTCTCTGGAGGCCTTGCTGGGAGCAGTGGCTGAACAAGAACATACCAGCATGGGAAAGGGCAAGAATAACCCAGAAGTGACACTGGCTTTGAGCAAGTGGGGTTTCCCAAAAATCATGGACCCTTGGAGCCACGAACCCTGATGTCAGAGGCCCCACGCCCCAGCTTGCTGCTGGCAGAAAGATCAGTCCTCCCCACCCAGTATGCACCCGGCTGTATCAGAGGGCTCTGTCTTTTCCTGCTGAGTCCAGGGTCTCGCTCCTCCCTGGGGCCTGGCCCTGGTGACTCCCGCTAGGGAGGTCCTCTGACCTCTAACCACAGTGCTTCCTGCTGTAGCATCAGCCTGGGAAGGACCTAGGCCTCAGTTTCCCCACCTGTAACACGAGTGCATTCCCTGGGTCCTGCCAGCCCTGCCAGTGTCCCGATATCTCAGTCTTTGCCCACCAAGGTCCCTGAGCTTTGTCACCATGGCAGGGACGGCTGCTGTGGTCATGACTGCCTGAGGCAATGAGAACCATACCCCAGCTGGCGAGCACTGCTCTGCACATGCTGAGCCAACGTGCCTGCAGATCCTGGGCCCTGGCATGTGGGCAGTGGGGGCTTGGAGTGGAGGGCCACACAGGGAGGACCCAGCAGGTGTGGGCTGGGCACACCACCAGCTTCCAGAAGCCCCTGTGGAAGGAAAGCCAGCACCTGACAGCCAACAGGCAGGGGATTTGGGGAGCATTTAAAGGGGACAAGCAGAAGGTGCCATCTGAGCCTCAGGACAAGGAGTCAGCTGGGAGACAAGTTGGTGCAGAAGGTTAGCAGCAGAGCATGGGCCAGGCCCACTCGGTATTGGTGGGGGAGGCCCAGGCAGGGGGCTCTCTGGGGGACAGTGTGGGCATAGGGTAGGGAAGCAAGGCAGTGTGTGCCGGTGATTGACTGCCAGCCCTGGACTCTCCTGAACCCCTCAGGGGCTTTGGACATGCAGATGGGACCCTGGGAGGCCCCCATCCCCACACCTGAAAGAGGAACCATAATTTCAGCAACTCCAGCCTCGACCTCCGCCGCCCAGGGCTGCAGGGAGGGTCAGGTGGCCTGAAGGACCTGAATGTGCGGTCCCATCAAGGTTACAGAGCAACCCTGCACCCTGGCACCTACGGGGCACCATCCGCCTGCACCAGTGTGCGGCACCACCCCACTGGGGCAGGAATCTGGCCCCCAAGCCAGGGCTGGTCTGTCCTCCCCCACCCTCCATCCAAAACAAGAAATGTTTCCAGGGCGCCTCTGGGGGCTTGACCTTTCTAACTGAGGTGACATTCTCACAACTTGGATTTACACCCCCTTAGTACATCCACAATGCTGTGTGATGGCGGCCCTGCCTCCTTCCAGAACATTTCATCCCCCAATTGGAAACCTGTTCCCACTAGGCAGTCCCAGCCCGCCCTACCCACTGGGCCCCCTCCCACCTGTCTAGGGCCCTGGGCGGCAGCTGCCTGGCCACCTGGTGCGGGCAGGTGAGGGCACCTGGCGGCCAGCAGCCTCCTGGGAGCCAGCTGCCACGGAGCAAACAGCCGGGAGGGATAGAGTGTCACCAGCGGCAGGGCACAGGGCTTGGCTCCTCCCCTCCCCCTGGGCCCGCCCTGCAGCCTGAGCTCAGGTGGGCCACGAGGGAGGGGAGCTGGTGCTGGCTCTCCCCAGGCAGGGACGGCCTCCAGATAGTGGCCTTGTCTCACCCCCAGTGGGGCTGCCAGTGAGAGCCACGTGGCCGCACTAAGACCAGCCAGGCCTCCTGGGCTGCTGGGCCTCCCAGTGCCGGGCCGGGAGCTTCCTGCCTGAGAGGTAAGTTCTGGGCCCAGGACCACAGGCTGGAAGGAGTGGGGAGGCTGGATCAGGGCCCCGAGCAGGGGAGAAGGGAGGTGCTCGGTGCCCCAGCTGGATGATAAGCAGGTGACGGACAGGTACCCAGGGCTACTGAGTGGGCTCGGGGTGTCCAAGCAGGACACCCAGTGGGTTGGGCAAGCCTCAGGGAGCTGGTGGGTGCTGGGCTGTACCCCAGTGTCTGCTGCTGTAGGCAGTGCCAGTATGGCCCACTCCCCTGACTCCATCCTGGGCACTTTTCCAGATGCCTTTGGTCCCTAAAAAGCAGGCTCCCTACAAGCCCAGAGCACCAGAGGAGGGGCCTGCCCCAAGTCAGGTGACATCTGCTCCTGGCGGCTGAGCCCCGGGAAGGAAGGCAGCCCAGGACGGGCCCTGGAGCTGGGTCCCTGCGCACCAGGGACTTAGGGGAAGTGGACAGGTTGAAACTGAGACTCTCATAGACGGGACGGGGACCGATGCCCAGGGCATCCCTGGATGGGTCCACAGCCTGGAGGAGGGGCCCCTCCAGGCATACTGCCTGGCCCAGCCCCCACTTCCTCCCATCCCCGGCTGGCACTGGGCTGCTCCCAGCTGCCCCATGTACCTTGCCCTCACTGTTCTTCTGTGTCCTTCCTTGCCCCTGCAGATGACTAATGCCTCAGGGCTCCTGGGAACAGCCAGCGCCCTGCTGGTATCAGCAACCTGGCCTCAGCCTAGCCCCCTACCAGCCATGCCCGCTGGGCCACAGATGGACCACGTGGGGAACGGCTCTCAGGGCACCTCCCGGCTCTTCCTCACCACCACGCTGGCACGCAGCATCTCAGGCATCTTTGTGTGGACTGCCCTGGTGCTCACCTGCCACCAGGTAAGCCCTCCCTCCTGCAGCTCCCCGGGGACCCCACTGCCCTGGCTGAACCCCGCCTCAGGGCAGACATCAGAGGCCTGGCTGCTGCAGGAGCTGTGCCTGGCGGCTCTCAGAGGCAGCATCAGGGTAGGGGAGGGGGCTTTCTCCCAGAACGTGGCATGTGGGAGCCAGGCAGCCTCAGCAGGAGGAAGGCAGAGCACCAGCCATGTGCCAGGCCTCACCCTGTTCACTGAGGGCAGCAGTATTTTCCCATTTCACAGAGGAGAATGAGGCTAGGAGAGGCCAGGGGTCTTTCCCAGGCTCATGCAGCCTGGAGGGGAATGCTCCTCTTACCTCCAGAAACATACCATTCCCTGGAAGGCTGGCAAGGGCTTGGACTTTGCTCTGTGGGGACCTGAGAGCCGGGAGCCAGGACAGAGCTTGGCTGGAGGGGACAGGGCACCCTTCCTGAGGGAAGCAAAGGAGAGAAGGAACATGCCCAAATCCTGAGCCACAATCAGCCCCTGTCTGGGGTAGTCCCAACTGGGGAGATATGGCAGCCCCCGAGCTGGATTGGCACCAGGCCTAAGCAAGGGGCAGTTGGGGTGCACGGCAGCAAGAGGTGTGCCTGAGTTCAGGGGCTGGCTGCCAAGGGCCTGAGAGCAGTCAGATAGCCGGAGGGGGCAGGGAAGACTGCCTGGAGGAGGCAATCTTTCCCCTGAGTCTCACCAAACTGTGCTTGGTCTTTGGGACAGGTGGGGGCGGTGCACCTGCCTTTGCATGGAAGCCATGCCTTACTCCTTGGTGGCTGTGCGGCTTAAGGTTTGGTACAGGCTGTGATCTACAGGACAGGGAGCAGCAAGGTGCAGGCGCTTGGGGTCTGCGGTCAGGGCCTTGGGTTTCTCTCTGTCTAGCCCTGACCTTCTGTGATTCTGGGACCAGCTGTTCACGTGTCTGTGCTTCCCGGGGCCCCACAGCCAGAGGCTGACAGAGCCGACAGAGACCCTGTGGTTGAAGCTCCCAGGCCCCACCCTCCACTCCTGCCCCAAGACTCCCACCCACGGAGCCCAGCAGGACAGGGAGGGACTCAACCCCTTGCTTTTAAGACAGGCAGTTAAGGCTGGAGAGGACAGCAGCTTGCCACGGTCACCTGGCCAGGTAGTGCCTATGCCAGGGCAGAACTCAGGTCCCCTGATGGCGGCTCATGCCGTGCCCTCGCCCTGCACCAGCTGGGGACTGAGTGACTGATGAGGTGTTCCTATGCCACCCGCCCCCTCACTGCACTAGGAAGCTGGATGCACCCAGGCCTCTGACACAGCCTGCCCTGTCCTCTTTCTGCCTGTGCTCACTGCACCTCGGGAAGCCGTCCAGAGGTGCCGTGGGAGCACAGCCAGCTGCCTGTGCTTCATCCTCTTGAAGACCTTGTTACTGTTTTTCTTGTCCTCATAGAAAACATGGAATATCCAAAAAGGTTTACGGATGAACTAAGAGTATCCCTTTTCTGCCATGCATTTTGATAGGCGTAGGGTCCAGCTTGGTTTGCACCATCTACATGCCACCCTCTATCACAGCACTGCGGGACGTCACTTTGGCAGTGTGACCCCCTTGCGAGGGTGCGCCACAGTGGCTGCCATCTGCCGGGCCCCACCACCACACTTGGATGTCCCCTGCTTGGGTCCAGCCACACTGAGCTCCTGCGTGCACACACCCTTTCTGTAGTTCTGTATTCCCATCTGTTTCATAGGATGAATCCCTTGAAGGGGCCAAGGTTTCAGCCCTTTTAGTGCCCCCGTGTGGAATACCAGAGTGCTTTCCAGAATGTCTGTGCCCATTAGGGGCCATGGGTGCCCCTTGGGAAGCTCTTCTTGAACAAATGAATGAGCGTGTGAGTGAACTGGTGCTAGGAGCAGGGGAGACCTGCCCACTCACACAGAGGGGCGGTGGTGGCCTGCTGGTCCCACACCTGCTCTTGCTCTGCCTGACAGATCTACCTGCACCTGCGCTCCTACACCGTCCCCAGTGAGCAACGTTACATCATCCGCCTGCTCTTCATTGTGCCCATCTATGCCTTTGACTCCTGGCTCAGCCTCCTGCTCCTCGGGGGCCACCAGCACTATGTCTACTTCGACTCCGTGCGGGACTGTTATGAAGGTGGGTGCCGCCAGGCTCCAGCTGGAGGCCCGAGAGTGCATGGAGGAGCCTGGAGTCGGGCTGGTTCTGGAGGCCGTGGGAGGGGACCAGGGTGCTCCTGTGGCCAGTCCTGGTGCACCCCACCCTCCAGGCTGAATCTGGCTTAGAGTGGGCCAGAAGCATAGAATATAAGACTCCCAGGCTCCCAAGGTGGGGGCTGCAGCCGCGCCGGCCCAGAGCCCATACAGGGGAGATGGGGGAGCCCTAGACAGGGTGGGGGGGCATCAGGATGGCAGGAGCAACTACAGGCTCCACCCCACTGGGGACACCTGATGGTGTGTGGCTACAGAGCTGGCTTGGAGCCCCTGTGAGGGGAGGTGGGCTGTGTGGCGTGAGCTTGGCTTGTCCCCAGGAAACAGGCACGGAGACGTTCTGTGGGGCTCTGCAGGGGTCAGGGAACCTCCGTGTGTGGCTGCCAGGGCTCACTGCCACCTGCCTCACTCCTCTGCTTGGCAGCCTTTGTCATTTACAGCTTCCTGAGCCTCTGTTTCCAGTACCTGGGGGGCGAGAGTGCCATCATGGCTGAAATCCGGGGAAAGCCCATACAGTAAGTGCTCACCTGGAGCCCGCTGGGGCCCCTTCTTGCCCAGGGCAGTGGGTGGTCTGGGCAGGGCTCCTCCACAGCTGGCCTCAGGGGCCCCCAACCCCCAGGTCCAGCTGCTTCTACGGCACCTGCTGCCTGCGAGGCAGGTCCTACTCCATCGGCTTCCTACGCTTCTGCAAGCAGGTAAGCAGGGTCTCACTGCCCCTGCACCCCCCTCCACCACCTCCAGCCACCCACTGACCACCCCTCACTGCCCAGGGTCCCGGGTGGAGGTGGGGGTGGGGGGCGGCTTCCTGCCCATCGGGCTGGCCCCTCATCCCCCTGCTGCCCTCTCCCAGGCCACACTGCAGTTCTGCGTTGTGAAGCCCGCCATGGCCTTGGTCACCATCATCCTGCAGGCATTTGGCAAATACCACGATGGGGACTTCAAGTAAGGCCAGGCTGCAGTGCCAGCAGGGAGGGCTGGGTCGGGCCTGGAGGGCTCCTGGTGTGGCATAGGGGGCAGGACTCAGTGGAGAGCTCAGCTAGGGGCCCAGTACTCGGAGAAAGACAAGCCCACCCATCATGCCCTCCAGCCCACCAACCTGGGAAACTGCCAGGGCCAGGCTGTGGCAAACAGACCCAGAGGATGGGACCCTTGTCACACAAGTGCCCAGAGAACCCCAGGCTGTGTGGCCCAGACAGCAGTGGGCTGCCTCCCCCAGCCCCATACTGCAGCAGGCCCCCCTGAAGGAGAGCGAGACAGGACTTCGGGCAGTGGGAAGGCAGGCAGCACCTCTCTGGCATTACGGAAGGAGCCTTGCACCAGGTCCACATGCATGCACACATGCGTGCACACATCAGGCACATGTCTGCTCTGACGGGAGCACATGCACACACCTGCTTATGTGCACACAGCCTGCTCACACATGCACACAGACAGCCATAGGTCATGTGCATACACACAGGTGTGTGTGCATACACACACGCACACACCTGCCTGTGTGTCCACAAGGCAGAGGCCTGTTCCTCAGGCCGTGCCCAGCAGGTGGAGGGAGGAGCAGGGAGGTTCGTAGAAGGGCCAAATCTTTACCACTGCATTGGGCCCTCTGTAACTCCTCAGCTCCCTGGCCACTTTCCTTAGGTGCCATCTGGCTGCCCCAGAGGGAGAATCCAGGTCTGGGCCACTGCTGGTGGGCACAGCTGATGGAGGGCCGGGGCCACACTTACCCTCTGTACCTGCTCTGCCCCCAGCATCCACAGCGGCTACCTGTACGTCACCCTCATCTACAACATCTCGGTCAGCCTGGCCCTCTATGCCCTGTTCCTTTTCTACTTTGCCACCAGGGAGCTCCTGCAGCCCTTTGAGCCCATCCTCAAGTTCCTCACCATCAAGGCCGTCATCTTCCTCTCCTTCTGGCAGGGTGGGTAGGCTGCTGGACAAGGTGTGGGGCCTGTGTCCCCACACCCCCAATCCTGGGCATCCCCAGGCCCAGCCTTTTCCCCAGTGGTAGCACAGGCTGGTTCCAGCCACCTCAGTGGGAAGCTGTGAACCCTGGGCGAGCAGGCCACTGTGGGTGAGGCGGACATGCAGAGGGCCAGGAGCCTGCCCCACTGGGCCCCGGGCCATGCTGTGGTCACTCCCAGGCCACACTGTGCAGAGGAGAATGGCCACCAGATAGTGATGGGGGCTGGGGTGGGCCCCACACCTGGGTTGGAGAACTCAGAGCAGACACGAGCTCCTGGCTGTCCGCTGTACCTACACTCCAGCTTGGAGGCACCCAGCCCCTCAGAACCTCACTCTCCCCCTCCATGGAGCAAGCCCCCGTGGACAGGACATCCCTGGGCTGGCTGGAGGAGCCTCTGAGGGGGCCTGAACCGCCTCCTCCTCTGCAGACCCCACCAAGCCCATGTATCCAGCCTCAGTCCAGCCTCCTGTATAAGGTGGGTGTCTGAGTGATGTCACCATCTCCCAGGGATGCTGATGGCCATCCTGGAGAGGTGTGGGGTCATCCCTGAGGTCCAGGTCATCGATGGGAGCAAGGTGGGGGCTGGCACACTGGCCGCTGGCTACCAGAACTTCATCGTCTGCATCGAGATGCTCTTTGCCTCCATTGCCCTGCGCTATGCCTTCACCTGCCAGGTGTACTCGGAGAAGAAAGAGAACTGCCCAGGTATGCTGGGCCCTGTAGCTGGGCAGGGGGTGCAGGGTGGGGCAGCAGAGGGGGCAGCACACAGCACAGGTTCAGGCTGGAGTGGAGCAGGCCAGCCTGCCCTTCCTAAGGGTGCCCATAGCACCACGTCTCTGTTCCCCATTCCATACATGGCCTGGGGGGGGTATCAGCTTGAGGGGCACAGCCCCATGGGAGGCCAGGGCCATGGACAGGTGCTGTCTCTGCTGTTGGCCCAGAAGAGGGCAGGCAGGCCAGTAGCAGGGGCCGGCGGGTAGCTCTAAGTGAGCTGGGCTGAACAGGCCCAGTCCCCGTGGTGAGCCAGGTGGGTGCTGCCCAAGCCTGGGGTGCTGGCACACCCACCCAGGTGCCTAGTCTGACCTGATGGGAGGGGTTGCCTAGCAAATGGCCCATTTGGGCAGCGATGGCCTGTGGCTGCTCCGGTCGGCTTGGAGTGGCCACAGGTGTGAAGGGACCACCCCAGGGTGGACAGAAGATAGGAGTCAAGGTGCTCTTCCTGCTGTGGCCCCTGGCAGGGTCTGGGCTGGGACAGCCCCAGGGTGGGGGAGCTAGGCTGGATTCGGGGGTCCCAGCAGCCGCCCGCTCTGGTGAGGCCAGGACCTGCAGCTGCAGGAGCCCTGTGCAGCCCAAGGGCAGCAGGGCGCAGGCCATGAGCCCCAGGTTGGGAGCCAGCCCCCACCTGCTTGCCGCTTGCCCGCAGCCCCCACAGGCCCCATGCACAGCATCTCCAGCGGCCTCAAGGAAACCATGAGCCCCCAGGACATCGTGCAGGATGCCATCCACAACTTCTCACCTGCCTACCAGCACTACACGCAGCAGGCCACACACGAGGCCCCCGTGCCCAGCCCCCACACCAGCGTGGCCAGCACCTCTGGTAGGGGCAGGAACAGCCGCCACCTGGAGAAAAGGATGCTGATTCCTGGGGAGGAGCTGTAGGAGGGTGAGGTCGCCTCTCCTGGCTGGGACCAGGCTGTCTAGGCCTCTGGGAGAGGACAGGGCCCTCAACCACCAGTGCTCTTGCCAAAGACCAAGCCTCTCCTGGGAGCCCTCCTGGCAAGCCCAGGGAGCCCACTTCCATCCTGCCTCTGGCCAGTGGGTCCAGAGCCCCAGAAGGGGGCAGTGGGCTTGTCTGACAAGCCCTGAGACCAGGGCTCATCTGGCCATCAGCTCAGGTGGCCACCATGGGGCAGGGAGCCAGCGTGGCCTCCTGGGTGGACAGATCCCAAGCTGGGCAGCCACAGGGGAAAACGCCAGGGAAGAGCCAGGCAGCTGGCCCTGAGAGGATGGGAACTGTGGGCATCCAGGCCTGTGAGGTCTGCGCAGTGGGGGCCTCGCTGTGGCCTCTTGGGCCTGTGGGAGACGGGCCAATGCTGCTCTACATCCCCTCCAGCAGTGGAGAGCCCTAGCAAGCTGCCCACCCGGGGAGAATATGCCCAGGGCCCCCTGCATGGAAACTTTGCCATGCGGAACTTCTGGCAAATTGGGTTTATTTGTCCATGAACACCTGGGTTTCCTGGCGACTTGTGCCAAGTTGGGGTATTGTTGGGGGAGGGTCCCGCTGATGCTCAGAGCAGGGCAAGGAGAGCTCACACTGGAGCCCACGTACCGAGACCCAGAAGTCTTTGCTCTAGAAAACACCTGTGCGTGGAGCCTGCCACCCCCTCCCCGCCCACATGCCAGGTCAGTGCCCAGAGCGCTTCGAGAGCCGAACCTGGGACGTGGGCCCTGCCCTGTGGAAGCTTTGAAGGGCCCAAGCTGCTAGGGGAGAGGGAGGCCTCTGCAAGGCAGCTTCTGGGGCAGGTGGGGTGGCCAGGGACCTGGGAGCTCAAGGGCCCATAGATGTGAGCGCCAGGGCCAGGGAGAGGAAGGTCCGGTGGGCTCCACCCAGCAGCGTGAGATGGAAAGGCGCTGATGCTCTGGGAGACTCAGCAGGGCGGGAACTGACCCACCGGTCCAGGTCGGAGCATGGTCTCCCTCTGCCTCCTTGCTTCCTGGGCCTGGGGACCTGTACCCGAGGCCGGAAGCCTCTCCCAGGGCCCAGCCAGGCTGCCTGATGAGATGGGCCACCGCCTGCATGTCCCCACCCACCCACCTTGTCATGCCCCCTGCAGCAGGCAGGCCCACAGCTGGCCCAGCTCCGACCCCTTCACAGCCCCATCAGCAGGTTTGGAGAGGGCACAATGCTCCCCAGAGGCCTGCCAGCCAAGCAGGGAGGTTTTCTGGGGCTGCAGGAGAGATGCCGGGCTCCTCTGTGGGCAAAGGCAGGCAGGGCTACCCCCAGGCCTCATAAGACAGGCCACCCTGTGGGCCTGACTTGCCCAAAGCTGAGTGCACAGAGGGTAAGTGAGCCAGGGCCCCTTCTGGAGACCCAGACACAGCGTGGGCTCCGGCTGCAGGGGTGTCCCAGGCCTGGCCTGTGCATGGGAACAGCCTGATCGGGCCTGGCATTTGGGAGGTAGGGAGGCAGCATTCACGGAGCATGCGCTGCATGCCAAGGGCCAGGCCAGGCACCCCACATACTCAGTCCTCACAACAGCCCAAGGAAGGTGGCCCGAGGTCACAGAGCCAGCAAGGGGTGGCCAGCCCACCCACCTACCCACCTAGTCACCGACATCTCTACCTGAGGACTTGGCAGGCTTTTCTTCCTGACATAGGAAGTAAAGCCCCGGAATGAAATGCAGTCGCCTCTGACAGGGCGGGTGGAGGTGCTGGCCCTGCCCACTGGCCCACCCTCCCCAGGGGACGAGGACGAGGGTTTGGAGGGGCACCTGGCCACCCCTGAGAAAGCAGGCAGGTCCCAAGTCAGGGGGTATCTGACTGGTCTTGGCCTCAGTGTTCTTACCTGTGAAGTGGCCCCCAGGATGCACACCCGAGGTAAGCAGCCTAGATGGCAGGCCGGCAGCCAGGGCGGCAGAGCCTTTACTGACTTGCCAGGAGCCCATGGGGGTCACACCCCCCACTGCCAGCTCTGGGGGCCTTCCCAGGGCAGCTGTGAGAAACATCCATGGTTGCCACCGCCAAGCGTGGGGGTCAGTGGCCACACAGAGCTGGGCTCATGCATGCTCAGACTTTGAGGGAAGGAACTGGCCTGTGGTCACCCAGAAGTTAGGGGCTGCTGCAGTCAGCTCGGCCAGAGGGCAGAAGGGTTTCAGGCTTCAGAAACCCTGGGCATCAGGTGTCACCTGCAGCTCGACCCTGCTTCAGAGCCCAAGGCCAGGGCTGCCCCAGCTGTCCCCTAGGGACGGTGATACAGGGCTGCTCATCACAGAAGGCCCAACAAGGCGGCAGCACCAAGGACAGGGCCCTGCCGGGTGCTCACTTACAGCCATGCAGGGTGCAGCTCTCCCCCCAGGGAAGACCCTGTCCCTCAAGCCCTGCAAGCTCACCTCAGAGCTCCAGCCCAAGAAAGGGGGCAAGGCCTGGCTCGCCACAGGAGCACACCGCCCAGCAGAGAGGCCCCTCCTAGCCAGAGAGGGCCTGGCAGCTGCCGGTCAGGACAGGCGCTCATTCTGCCCAGCACACAGAAAGCAAGCCCTCCCAAGCGCGGACCCAGGGCCTACTCAGGCCACTCTCCTGGTGAGGGCTCTGGGGCCTGGGCCCTAAGCACCAAGTAGGCAATGAGGTGGGTCTGCAGCCAGAAAGTCTTTATTGCAAAGGTACAAAAGGTCACAGCAGAGATGTACAGCAATAAATTAGGTGGTGGCCGTGAGGGTTGTGGGTGCTCGCCATGTGAGCAAGGGCCCCGGCAGAGCGTCTCTCAATAACTTACGTCACGACGAAAGCAGCACAAAAATAAATATGGAAATTAAACCACGGAATATGGAAATTAAACCACGGAGCTGCCAGAGGCGAGGGGCGCGGGCTGTGCTCACACAGGGCCCTCCGGGGAGGCAGAGGTGGCATGTGGCAGGACAAACCCATGCCCCAGGCCCCTGCCTTTTCTTAAATAAAAACCCATATATTAAATCGTGACAATGAAATCTCAATGGTCTCAACGGAGAAGCACGTGGGAACACGCCGGCCTGCCCTCCAGGGCCCCAGGCCCCGCTAGGCACACTGGGCCAGCGCCCAGCACTGCCAGTAGGCTGCGCAGAGGGCGGGGAGAGACGAGGGAGCAGTGGGGCCTGCACCCCATCCGCAGCGCCAAGCCAGCCCCAGGAGCCAGGCAGGGGGCCACAGCCACTCACCCGCTGCATTCAGCAGCTCTGTTCCATTAAGAGATTTACAGTATCAAACAGGAAAAAGGTATGAAAATCTGTACGATAAAATGTGTATATACTTTTATATATATATACTTCTTTCTCTTAAATATTTCCCGTGGTCCTTATTGATATCCAATGTGGATTACCTGCCACGACCGTGGTATCAATAGCTTTGTTACACACTGGGCCTGTGGCTCCCTGCGGGTCCAGGGCCCCAGCCCTCCGCCTTTCCCAGGACCACAGTGAGGCCGCTGCAGAGCCAGAGGCTTTCAGTCCCTCTTGACAGCAGGCGCATGGGCAGGAATGTGGCCCTTGGGGCCATCTGTCCTTGCCCACCTCCCCTCCCAGCTGACACCCATGCCTGCTTGGCAGCCTGCTCTGGTCTTACTGTAGGGTGGGGGTTGGCCAAGGGAAAACCAGGAGGCAGAGCGAGCAGCTTCCAGCCTGTGGAGGGGCGGGGACAGCAGCTGGGGACCCACGCCCTGCCCCAGTGGAGAGCCCCTGCCCAGTTCTCAGGGACAGGAAGCCCCAGCAGAGGTCACCGAGGTCATCAGGGGCTCCACATGCCAGAAGGCAGTGAAGGTTCCAGGCCAGTACCCAGCCCTCGTCCTCTCTGCCCAACAGACCACCCAGGTGCTCCTGGGATGCCAGTCCAGGCCTTGCTGGCCCGAGCCCACCTTCTTGCCCTCCTCGTCCTGACCTCTGCTGGCAGGACCAGGGGCAGCCAGGCGCCCCCGCCCCATGGCTGCTCCAGAGGCCAGCGCTGCCCCCTACTTGCCCCACATAGAGCATGTCCCTTCTGTTCCACCATGCCCTCCCTGCTTGGGGCTCCCCCGGCCAGCCAGCCACTGCTCCTCAGTGGGCTCCTCAATCCCAGAGGGAGAGCTTACAACACTCGTGCACCTCCCTGCCCCAGAGGTCCCGGGACCATGTGTGATAGCTGCTCCTCCAGGCCCCAGGCTGCTGGCACACCCATGTGAGAGTGGGCGTGTCCCCCTGTACACGCACACCCACACCCAGGCAAGCCGACTCCCTCCACCTCATGGGGCACGGGCCTCTGGCTACAGCTAAAGCAGGATCATGGTGCATCTTGACACCAGGAATAAATGGCTCCCCTCAGGCACCAGAGCTTAGGGCGGGGAGGAGGGTCCTGCACCAGCTGGTAGAATAACACAGCAGGGACAGACACCTGGGCAGGTTGGCTGGCTGCTCACGGGAAGGGTGGAAGGTGGAGCCCCTGCCATCCAGGCCACAGGGGCAGGGACCTTCTGAGGGCCCTCTCCTCATACAGCCCAACTCCCCCCAAGCAAGACACATGTCCCTTAACACAGGCAGTCAGGACAGAGCTGGCAAGCCCCAAAGTAAGGCCAGTGCATGTGCGCGTGTGAGCATGTATGTGCGTGTAGGAAGGCGTGCAGCACCCGGGGTCACAAGACCCCACCTTCATTTGGCACCCACAGCCTCGTCCTCACTGGGAGCCTGCCTGAGTCTGCTCCCGACCCTCTGCTGAGCACGGGACAGGGCCTTCGGCCAGCCCCGGGCGCGCACTAGGAAGCAGCTGAGAATGGCACGGAGGTGGCAATCTCGGCAGACTTGACGATGGTGATGACGCTGGTGGTGGCCACCTTTGTGGGTGCCACGGGCCCGCGGGCCACTGTGCGGGCGAAGGTCTGCAGGGCCTCATACTTGGAGCGCAGGGCGTCCAGCTCCAGCTTCATGCTGCTGTTCTCACGCGCCAGCTTCTCCACCTCCTGCTGCAGCTCCACCCGCTGCCGCTCCAGCTCCTCCTTCTGCGTCACCCGCTTGATGCGGCAGCTGGCTGCGTAGCCCCGGTTCTTAAGAGTGCGCCGCCGCTGCTTCAGGCGGACCACCTCCTCCTTGGTGAGGCCCCGCAAGTGCTGGTTCAACTCCCGCACGGACATGGACACCAGCTCATCGTCGCTGAGCACTGGGGCGTTCTCGCCCGCCTCCTTCTTGACCTGCAGGGGCCACGGCACAGGGTCAGCGCCAGGAATGCTGGGCTCAGGGTGCAAAGCAGGCAGCGAGGAGGGCTTGCCACAGTGACCCTGGAGGACCGCTTGGGGTGTCCACTCTGGAGTAAACACTGCATGGATAAGGGCCTGGTGCCAGCATCAGGAGGTCTGCATCCCCAGGCTGGCCTCAGCCCCTCTAGCAGGGAATGGGGCCACACAGTGAATGCAGGCTGCTCCCTGGTGGGGGTCTCTGGCTACACCTGGCCATTCTCCAGTCACTGTCAGCTGCCCAAATCCTGTGAGGCTACAGCCCCCATGCGTGTGGCCCTCTGTGACTCTCCAGCCTGGCACAAGACTGATACGGGCAGGTGAGGGGCAAGAGGCAGCCTGCGCTGTGGACAGCAGGAGGCGGTCCTGGGAGCTGAAGCACGCCCTTCCCATGGCCCTGTGGCTCTGGCCCCCTGCTGGGCATGGGGGAATGAACACACCCTGGCCAGTGGGCACTTGTCCCCACCCAAGCCCCAGCCTGGGAGTCACCTCCCTGGGTGTCATGGGACCATGACCCCTGACTGTCTCCACCTCTCCATGGCACTTCCTCCAGCCAACAGCCTCTCCCTATGGAGAGGCCTTTCCCAGGCCTGCACCCCACCTCCCCCAACCCCGCTTACCTTTAATGCCTTGTTGGGCTTGGGGTTAGTCGTCATAACCTGGGCACGGGCACCGGGACAGAATGGTGCAGGAATCCTGACTGGGAAATCACAGAACACGGAAGCCGGCCAGGTGAGGTTCTAGGCAGGGACGGGGCATGACCCGCGGACAAGGACAGCCCCACTGCAGAGGCGCTCAAGAAGCCTCCTCCTCCTGACAGGGTGCCCTGAGGGCGAGGTGGGGCCCAGCCCTCCTGGGGCTTCCCAGCAGGCACCCTGTCCAGGCCTGGGCCTCTGCCAGGCCCACCCCCAACTCCTGCACCAGCCCACAGAGCAGCCCAGACCCACCTGGGCCCGGATCTCGGCAGCCACACGGCTGTCCCACGCTGCCCCCCGCCAGGCCCGTGCTGGAGGCGCCAGCACCACAGCTGCTGCTTCCTGTTCTGGTTCCCCTGAGCTCAGATGTTTGCACCTGTGAGCACAGGATGCCACGCTGCAGGGCCTTGGTGCATGGCCGCAGAGCCCCTCCTAGAAGGCGCACCTGCCAGACACCCTGCTGCTCCAGGTCTGGCTGACTCCCCACAGGAGGGGCCCTCAAGGAGCCCCTGCCCCACCAAGCTCACCCCAAGGAGGGAAGGGTGGGGCCCTGCGCCCAGCCCTGCCCGCCCCAGCAGACCTGCCTCCGCCTTGGGCAAGCAGCTGTGACGTCACTGCCTCCACCGAGGCCACCTGCGGCCATGACCCAGGACCCACAGGGCAAGGGGCTCCCTATGTCAGCCAGCGGACAGGAGGGGGGGAGCTGCCACCTCAAGAGCTCAGCGACTGTCTGGCAGGAGCTGTCTCCGCTGCCCGCCCGCCCTTCTCATTTTCGCGTCTGCATTGTGTCACACATTCTAATCATTCATGAAAAAGCCAGCCAAAGCATCCCAAGCATGATTCCCCTCTGATAGTTGCCATGGCGACCTTGGGAAGTAGCCAACCCCTGATGGTCGCCATGGCAACATAGAAGCCCACAGCAACAATGGCTTCAGGGGGGTCAGTGCAGACATCACAGGTTGTGGGGCAGGAACAACTCCCGGGGGACCAGAGGGAATGGGCACCAGGCTCCCTGCACACTGTGCCCCTGCCCTACAGGATCAGGGCCTGCCCCCCATGTTCCAAATGCCAGAAGAGGTAAACTGAGCAGACAGCATCAGAGAAACAGCCGGGGGATCTTCGAGCTGAGATGGAACCCCATCAAAGCCCCATCTCGCAGGAGCAAGGCTGGGGTGTCTCTACCCCACCTGCCCTCACCTGCAGTTCTGGGACCCTCGCGGTAGTGCTACCCTGCCTCTGACGGCCACCCAGCCCTTACTACCAGAGGCTGCAAACGCGACAGAGGGGCTCAGCACCCAGGCCTGTGGACGAGTCACCCCTTTCAACCTGCAGCTCTCCTGGTGCTGATGCTGGAGGCCGGAGAGCCAGACAGCCACAGGCCGGGTAGGTGTGACCGCCAAGGACCCCAGGCTCCTCTGCACCCCTCACTCAGTTGCATATGTGTGCCTGAAACATACACACAGCAGTCCTGGGCGATCCTAGCAGGGAGGCAAGAGCTGCTTCCTGACGGGGCTTGACCCCCAGCATCTGGAGGGGACCCAAGCGCTCCACAGCCCCACACTGCCCTCCGGTGCCTGTCTAAGCTGAGCTAGAGGGGCCCCCTGCCAGGCAGCAGGGAGAGCCATGAGAAACTTTTCTATGTCCAGGTGGGGCAGCAGTGTCATCCCAGCTCACGCTCAGAGCACGAGGGCCTGGAGCGGCCAGGGCATAGCTGCGCGGTGAGTCACCAGCTGTTTACAGAGCTGGGAGCTCACATTCCCACAGACCCGAGGCCCCTCCCACCTTGCAAGGCCCTGCTCCAGCCCAATGGGAAAAGGCAGGCCCCAGAGAAGGACCCCCGACCAGACAGGGCTTCTGTGCCTCAACCGGAGGTGTGCCAGCTCAGCAGGACTCAGGCGCTTGGCGCAGAGGCACCTCGGGGCCCCGTCCACCATGACACTGTGATGGGGAGCCGAGGTCTGCATGCAATTGGGTCTAGGCCTCAGCACATGTGGGCCTAGCCCCCTCCTCGCCACACAGGCCCCAGAGGGTCGGTCACCCACACCTGCAAGGTCAAGGTTGCCTGTGCTCAGCCCCACGTCAGCCAGCTCTGAGCCCACCTGGCCTTCCGGGGACCCAGAAACACGGACGAGGAGTCTCAGCAGAGGCGGGAGGAGAGTGGCCCCAGGTCCTGCCTCTATGAGAGGCACAGGTGGGATAGAGGCACAGGTGGGCTCTGACCTCTGGGGACTTTGTTTAGTCCTCAGACCTTCTGTTTAATGAGAATATCGTGGGGACAAAAGCACAAGGTAGAGCAGGGAACCACTAAGTGGTCCTCTTCTCTCTAGGTCTTACTCTCCTCTTCTAAAAAACAAGGGGATAGGAACCAAGAAGCCAGTGATACCAGGGAGACCCTAACTCGGGCTCTGTTCCCAATCCCCAGGGGGTCAGACCAGTGCTGGCACCCCCACCAGGACCTGATACCCAGAAGAGGTGGGCAGGTCACAGAGGGAAACAGCCCTGTCCCATGGCTCCATGCTCAGGAACATGACCCTGGGACCTGGGCAACCCTGTGGCCTGGGCATCCTGGGCTCGGCTTCTCCCCCTCTTTGGGGACCTGCTCTGTGGGGCTCTCCACCAACTGCTGAGCATGGTCCCCTCAAAGCAGCACCCTGGTGGCCTGCCCAGGAGCTGTGGACTCAGCCCAGGACGGAACACATCTCTACCCAGAACACACAAAACACAGGCAGCACTGACCTAAAGTCACTCCAAACCCTGAAGGCAAGAAATGTGACAACTCACCTTTGGAAAGAGGTTCAGAGAACAATACCATACGTAAGAAAGAGTTTGTAAAACTCATCTTAAAACAACTGCCCTAAAATGGGTATCTGGGAACCACTGCACCTGGGGAAGCTCAGGGCCGGAGGACCGCACATGGGAAAGACTATCTTCTGAGACTGGGCTGGAGCCCCCCTGGGGCCCGAGACTGCACAGGAGGGTCAGGCCAGGCATAGCGCCCCCCAGAGCCGGGTTCAGCAGTAGCATTGAAGGGCCCTTCAAAACCTTCCCAGGAGAACAGCCAAGTGCCCTGTCCCCTCCATGGACTGACAGGACTTTAGCAATGCCACGTGCAGACCACCCACACTCCCGGGGGCTTTCCTGAACTCCAGCAAGGTCGCCTGAGTTGGAAGGCCAGTACCAGGCTGGCCCAGAACGCCAGCTGCCAACACCTCTCACCTGCCGAGCTGAGCGAGGGCAGTGACGTGGCTCCACAGCCCAGAGGCGGTACTGGTCCAGCAAGGCTGCATCGTCAGCACTTTAAACGAACACCTTTTAGGCGACTATTTTTCTAACCAAAGAGGTTGGTTTTCAACCCACAGCCAGGAGCTTCCTTCTGACATACATCTAAACAAGGGTAGCAGGAAAGATCATTTCCTCTAAGAGGAAAGGAAGCACCCAAGCAGGCCTGAGTCTGCTCCTGAGACTACATCGGAATGAGTGAGAGGGAGCCAGGCGTCCCTCCGTCTGGGTCCCATGAAGAACGGCAGGACTGCTCTGCCCAGGAGAGGCTGGGAACCGTCTGTGGACGTCCTGGAGGGCAGGGCAGGTAGCCCAGGTCAAACAGTCCAGGACTGCCTTTCCAGAAGAGACCTTCTAGTCACTTCTCACTCTCCAACTCCCAGCTAACACCTACTGTCCACCCACCGTGTCGGGGGCGACTCACGATCCTGGCCAGCCCCAGTGTGCTCTGGCCCTCAACGGGCTGGCCCCAGGTTCGGGGCCCAGGTGGGGACGTGTTCTCCATCATAAAGCCAGGTGGCTGCTGGGAGCAATGACCCCACCCAAAGAGCCCAAAGTTCAGACACTCCAGCAGAGAAGGTGTTAGAGTCTCAAAGGGCTCCATTTCTTACCGAGATTGAACATTGAACCACTAGCCTAGACCACGGGCTGCATGTGTCAGGAGCTGAACTCGCACCTAGCAGGGTGGGCTCTTGAAGAACACCAGCACTGTTGAGTGTGGAGAGGATGTGACCGCCCCCACCCCTGCTGCCCCACTCGGCCTCCCAGCCAGCCGGTAGAGGGGTACTTACCCCTTCCACCCCATTCTCCCAGGTCTCAGGGTGCCAGACCCAGGAGGGGGGAGGGGCAGGAGGACAAGGCAGGCAGGGAGGTGCTCCATCCTCGAGGGCAGATTTCTGCTCTGGACCGCAGGGCAGCAGTTGACACCCTGACAGGCACCAGCACCAAAGCCAGAAGCCACTGTGACGTGGCCACCCCTGCCCTGGGTTGGGTGCTGAAGGCCTTTCACAAGTGACCCGGGTCAAGCACCCTCCCAGCTGGTGGGGCCACACAGCAGGCACCTACCTGTCAAGCACAAAACAAGCTGACGTCTTGGCTCAGCTGAACACAGGTCCCAGAACAAGGGGTCGGGGGCTCCCTAATGCCCCATACACTCTGGGCACTGAGCACCGATGTCCACCCAACTGCCCTCAACATCAGGGTGCGACCTGCAGGTCCTCGCTGGGCACCCACCAGCCCGACTCACACCCAGCTTGCAGGCTAGCCCTGGCTGGCCGCCCTCCCGCCAAGTGACTGTCTGCCTGGCTTAGAGGACGTCTGGTCACCTTGCATTTGCAGTTTGAGGAAGCTGTGTCATCCTGGCTATGTCCAGAGGTGACTCAGACGGCTGCAGGCTGACAAGCCACACAGCCCTGGCCCCTCACTCAACACCCCAGCTTCAAAGTGGGGTCCCACTTCCCTCCAACCCTCTGGGTGGCCCTTCTGCCTCCAGGTTCCTCTTTGGGGTCCTGTTCTCTTCTCGGCAGATCTCATGCTACCCAGGGTTTCAACTTGCCCCAATCACCATGTCCAGCCGGGATGCCCCTGGAAAACCCAACAGCCTACACACTGGCCAGGCCCCAGGGATGCGCCCTCTGCCCACGCCTGCCCTTGTCCTGCTTCACTAGCTCAGGTGATGGTCCTCCGCAGCATTCACACAAAAATCCCCCAGGCCTCGCCTCTCCTGCCATGTCCACTCTCTGGGCCAGACCCGCTGCCCCACAGCAACCCCCCGGCTCAGGCCCCTGGCTTCTCCCGTCTGGACTCTGATCTCAGCTCCTAAAATGCAGCTCCCAAGGCAGGCAGAAGGACCCTGCTCAGAATCCCTCCTGAGCCCCTCCTCAGCCCCCAACTCCTAGGGCCACCTGTTGCACTGCAGGTCTCCTCTGGCTTCTCTCCCAGTCTTGTCCTCCATTGCCCCCTGGCCTCCTCCCTCAACCGTTGCTCACCAGAAAGCCCCCTCCTGCCTTCCCTGTGATGGGCAGCTTCACCCAAGCCCTGATCTGGTCTTTCTGTCCAAGACCTGCCTCCCTCCCAAAGACACCTTCCCTACATCCACTCCCCTGAGCTCCTGACAGGTAAAAACCAGGGGAAGCTCCCCCACCAAAACCCCTCAATACCTCCTTGCCCAGAGCAGTGACAGGAAGCACAGAAAGGCAGGCAGGGCCCTACACCAGACCCAATACTGGGCTCCGCCTCAGGCTTGGTTTCCTCCTCTGACATGGGGTGTGCTTGTGGACTAGGTGACCCTCGGGTTCTTTCCTATCTGCTCTCAAATTCCACGATTTTAAAATGACACTTTCAATTTCCTGAAACTGTAAGAGGAAACATGACGAGTCTGTGACTTATAAAAAGCAAAAGTAAATACAGGAGCAATGCGTCTCCCATTAGCAGTGAGCAGGGAGGCAGGGAGCAGAGAGGGTGAGTCACTGTTTACCGCTCTGAGGAGCAGCACGGAGAATGCTCCCAGCTGGCCGGGATTCCATTTCTCGTGCGGACTGGACCCTAAATCCATAAAGTCCACTCCAGAAACCTTTAGACTCAGGAAGAGCAAGACACAGGCAAGTCTTCCAGGCTGCCCAAGACCATAAACAAACTGCCTTGTAGAGCCGGGCAGCGGAAGGGCACACGGCACCAGACACCCGACGGAGAGTGGTCAGGAACACGGCCTCCCTCAGCAGCAAGCCCTGGAGCTGACATCCCCCAGCAGCCTCTACTCAACTCCCATTTTTAGCAACCACCTTGAAAGTAAGCAACACTGAACTTGGAAGTGGCCCCTTAAAGTCCAGCTGTGCTCAACCACAGAAAGCAAATGTTCCAGAAAGTCTCACGTTGTGTGTTTACATTAATAAACATTTTATTTTGGAATAATAAGGAGCCGGTTTTAAGTTCTAAAAGCAGATCCCTCCCCCGCCCCCCCACTGAGCTCAAACTCAAACATTTTTCCTGAATTAGCCACGGAGGGAAATTCTCATAAAGGTGTCAGCTACTCACAATGCAACAGGTTGTAGGTGTGACCCACACACCTGCAGAGGCCAACTCTAATTTCCCAGTCCTCCACCTGCTTAGACTTTTTAAGAAAGTGCCATCTCCCCTGAAGACATCAGGCTTGGAAAGCCAGCCAGCACGTGGCACACAGCTGCCCTTTATGGGAATACCTGTGACAGAAAAACCTCACCGATGAGAATAAAGGGGACAAGGAAGGTGGCTGGGCAGGCACGCCGCGCTGGCATGGAAACCCACTGACTGTCACGCTGTGCCGGGCACGGTTGCACAAGTCATGGGACCTCCTAAGGCCAGGCACCTGGCAAGAGAAGGTGGGTGAAGGCTGGACAACTGCTGAATGAATTGTTAGGTGGAAGATCCCATTTTTGCCTTGGCTACAAGAGCTGTTCCTAAAGTAAACAAGAGCGTAATCATTAACACAAGGTAGAGCAGGGAACTTCCAGTAACCCAACTGCTCCACGAATGTGTTGTTTGGGAAAAGATCACACAACATGAGGCGAGTGGGAATAAGAGAGAGACAGATAGGAAAGTTTTTTGCTTTTCCTAAGTGTACCTAGGTGGACAGCCGCACACCTACCATCCCTTTCCCAGGCTCCGGGCCTGTCGACACAGGCCAGCGGACAGACACACTGCCTGTTTCCTAAGCTCGGAAGAATCACAGAAGAACCGCACTGAGAGTTAGGAGAGAGGAACACCCCTGCTCACTAATGAGAAAATGACGCCCAGCAGGATTTGGGGGAAGTGACACACGTTCGCCCTGTCCACTGCCCGGCGAAAAGCTTCCACAAGGAGGCCTCCCTCCAGGGACCGGGGCAGGTTAGCTGTTTGAACCTGATGGGGGTCCCAGTCTCCTGGGGGTCCCAGTCTCCTCTTCTGGCTCTTCCCCGGCGCGGGTGGGGCCGCAGGGCGGGTAGCGGCGGGGCCCCGGGACAGGCCCGCCGCCACGCGTCCCCTGCACGTGGTCGCCGTGTGCGACCCCGCCTTCCCGCCCCAGGTGGGCCGGCGCAGACCGGGCCGGGCAGGTGCTACCCCGGGGCGCCCACCGCCTCTCGCTCGGCGCGGCGGGGGTCGGGGCCGACGGGTGCCCCGCCTGCGCGCGCTCGGGCGCACACCTGACGGCAGGTGCTCCGTCGCGGTCCCGGGCGGCCGGGCCCCGCCCCCGCCCCGGCTGCCCGCGCCCGCGCCTCCGGCCGGGCCCGTGCGGCCCTCCTCACCTGGCGGCGCGCGGGGGGCGCGGGCGCGCGGCGGCTCCTCGCGGGCACGCGCTCTCCTTGCGGTCGCGCTCACTCTCGCTCCCCGTCGACTGCCGCCTCCGCCGCGCGCTGGGTCTCCGACTTCGCAAAGAACAACAAGTCCCCGCCGCCAACCCGCCCGCCGCCTGCCCGGCTCCCCAGCATCTGACACCGCTTCCGGGATTGGCGTCTGGCGCGTCACGGCGCCCCGCCCAGAGGCCCCGCACCGCACCGCCCTAGGCCACGCCCCAGAACCGCCCCCGAGGCCTTGCCACGCCCCCGCGGCGCCCCTGGAGCGCGGTCCCGGTCCTCGCAGCTCCTGGCCGACCCGCCAGCCATACCAGCTCTGAGTCCCCGCTGGTGCGCTGCCAACCCGCCGCTCTTCCAGCGCCCGCCCACCTGTGCAGGCCCGGCGGGCTGCACCTGTACCCGCAGGTGGCGGCAGGCTTCCTGCTTGGGAACCGCGGCACCCCGTTTCCCACGACAGCGCGCCCGCTTTGCGCTGGGGGACCCCACTCACGGCGACCCCGCAGCCTCCTCGGAGCTCCCGGGTTGGTCCAGCGAGAGCCGGCGTCTGGGGAGGGTCCCACGGGGGCTTCGCAGGGGGAGTTAAGCCCCGGCCATTACAAACAGATCCCAGGGTCGCATGGTTTCATCAGGAAAGGAGGGGGCTGGACGCAGCCAGGGACACGCCTCCTTGTGTGCAGAGCAGGGGGCCCCACGAACGAGGAAAGGGAGCCTGGCGTCCCCACCTGATAGACATACCCCCATTTTTCTTTTTCTTTCTCATCTTTGACTAAGAAATGGATAAAAAGAACTATTTCTCTTCTATAGGAAGGACTATGTAAAGTGGTGATAAATGGCCTGGACCCACAAACTTTGTGGATCCCTGTCAAGGGGCTCCAAGACCCTGGAGCCTGGGCAACAATGCGCACCTAAAGCCTCAGCTGCTGCTGCTGCGGGGAAATAGGCTCAGCAAAGTGGTGCCCTGGCTTCAGAGCAGGGCCTGGCATTTCCAGAAAGGTGAAAGTGGAGAACAAAGCTGGGGAGGTGACCCATCCGCTAAAGTCAAAAGTAAACAGAAATCCTTGGAAATCCTCTGAGCTGACAGAACCAAGCAGTCTTACCAACAAAGCTTAATTTAGCCTATTTTACAAGGCTAACTTGACCTGGGGCATTTCTTGCTTATGCCTCTGAAAATCATAAGCAAAACTTAAACTGCTTGCCAAGGTTGACATGAGGTAACCACTGAACAATTTCCTGTCATTCAAGAAAATTCTTACATGAGATCCAGTCCCTGTGCAGAATATGCATTAGCTCCTGGCTCTCTGTGTAAGCAATGATGCGCTCCTGAGCTGCGTTCCGTGGTTTGGTTTGAGTGCTCCTGTTTTACAAACTGTCTTTTCAATGTGCACAAAAGGCTTTTACTAATTCTACTGTGGTGATACATTGGTTTTACATCTATTATTTGCAGAATTTTGGCATTTTATGGTGTCGGAAGTGGGATCCAAAGATGACTCCCCTCTCCCCCAACTGACTCCAGCTGGTAATCAGATAGGTGCTGATACCACACTCACTGAGCTACCTGCTTTCTCACAGACCCTGTAAAATATTTATATTTTGTTTGTTCAAGCTTCTTGGTAAATCATCCTATTCTGTTAAAAAAGGAGGGAAAACATATGATTCCCTGGTTTTGGAACAGCTGTTGGGAAAAATGGTCCTCATAGTTAGGATGTCAAGAGATCCTAAAGACAAAGATGGGTTCCACCTGGCCTACAGACCAGGGTCTTATGCCTTTTTGGAAAATGGGTGAAATCTTGGAATCATAGTGACTACTACGGGGACCCTTTAACTTTAAACAGTTTGACCATCTGAGCAGGTAACCTTAACGGAGGTCACCTGCCAGAAACATAATTTGGATCTGATTATTCTTTCAAGTTTTTTCACCTGCTACATTGCTAAGATTTTGAAACAAAAGCTCTAAGAGCTCTCCTTGTACCATGTATTTGTTTATGTAAGTCTATACTGGTATGTCATAGATATGTGATATTTTTCTACCTCTGGATGATATTGCCAAAATTAATTTGTAAAGAGTTTTTTTAATTCACTTAAAGAAAATTAAGCATTTATGTAACTGAAGTATACTCTCAGAAATATAGAAACTAACCCAAATGTTTTTCAACTTCACATGATCTGGAATTATTTTTGATAAATAACAGCTAGTTTAAGTTTGTTGGTTTAGTAAAAGCAGGCATGTCTTCAAAATTTGTCAGCAAGAAAAATAACTTAAGACAGTGGTTATCTGTCTGATGTCTAATACAAGCATAATTGTTAAAAGCAAGTAATTTAATAAATAAAGGTAAATAAGATAAAAGTTTATACTAAATTAATCTAATAATGGATATTCATCGGATATTTAAATAATTTCCAAATAAGATAAACACTAAATACTAAATATAAGTTTACATTTATCTACTTTTGGATTTTCAATTGTTTTATAGAAAGACAAAAAACACTTGGGTCTATCAATAAACATGTTGGGGCCACATGGAAAAATCTACTATAAGGAAGGATATGAAACTCCTTCCTAGAAGTTATGAAATATATTTATAAATTTGCCAGTCTACAATTGTTACTTCTTAGTTTTCACTAGGCATTAAGGATCTGGGAGTTAAGAGTTCTAATTAATACATGTAATCAAAACTACTAGAAATAATGATGAAAGAAAATGACTGTGTATGGAGGATAGATAAGGAGAATAGACTGTGGTTTTGGGATAGGAAAAATAGAAGGGACATGGAGATCTTTTTGTTTGGTTGGTTTGGTAAGAGAAAAAAAAGTGATTTTGTTCTAAACTAAAGTGCTTGGTCCAAAACAAAGAAGGGAAAAGGACAAAATTTAAATGGATATAGAAAGTTGCAGAGGATTTATGGAAGAAGAATCTTGATAAAGGAATTTTATATGTGGTCAAGCTAATACTGGAATGGATTCATTTCAGTTTAAAAAAAAATAATTTTAATATCAAAAGTACACTGGTGTCTAGAGGGCAATACCTCAATATAATAAAGGCTATATATGACAAACCCACAGCCAATATCATACTTAACAGTGAGAAGCTGAAAGCTTTTCCTTTAAGGTAGGGAACAAGACAATGATGCCCACTCTCCCCACTTTTATTCAACATAGTTCTGGAGGTCCTAGCCACAGCAATCAGACCACACAAAGAAATAAAAGGCACCCAGACTGGCAGTGAAGAAGTTAAACTGTTCTTGTTCGCAGATGACATGATATTGTACATAAAAACCCTAAAGAATCCACTCCAAACCTACTAGATCTAATATCTGAATTCAGCAAAGTTGCAGGATACAAAATTAATACACAGAAATCTGTTACATTCCTATACACTAATGATGAACTAGCTGAAAGAGAAATCAGGGAAACAATTCCATTCACAATTACATCAAAAAGAATAAAATACCTAGGAATAAACCTAACCAAGGAAGTGAAAGACTTATACTCTAAAAACTACACTTAGGAGAGAAATTAAAGAAGATTCCAATAAATGGAAACACATCCTGTGTACATGGATAGGAAGAATTAATATTGTCAAAATGGCCATCCTGCCTAAAGCAATCTACAGATTCAATGCAATTTCTATCAAAATACCAATAGCATTCTTCAATGAACTAGAGTAAATAGTTCTAAAATTCATATAGAACCACAAAAGACCTCAAATAGCCAAAGGAATCCTGAGAAGGAAGAATTAAGTGGGGGGGATTACACTCCCTGACTTCAAGCTCTACTACAAAGCCATGGCAATCAAGACAATTTGGTACTGGCATAAGAACAGACCCATAGACCAATGGAACAGACTAGAGAGCCTAGATATAAACCCAAGCATATATGGTCAATTAATATACAATAAAGGAGCCATGGATATACAATGTGGAAATGACAGCCTCTTTAATAACTGGTGTTGGCAAAACTGGACAGCTACATGTAAGAGAATGAAAATTGGATCATTGTCTAACCCCATACACAAAAGTAAATTCGAAATGGATCAAAGACCTGAATGTAAGTCATGAAACCATAAAACTCTTAGAAAAAAACATAGGAAAAATCTCTTGGACATAAACATGAGTGACTTCTTCATGAACATATCTCCCCGGGCAAGGGAAACAAAAGCAAAAATGATCAAGTGGGACTGTATCAAGCTGAAAAGCTTCTGTACAGCAAAGGACACCACCAATAGAACAAAAAGGCATCCTACAGTATGGGAGAATATATTCATAAATGACAGATCCGATAAAGAGTTGACATCCAAAATATATAAAGAGCTCACGCACCTCAACAAACAAAAAGCAAATAATCCAATTAAAAAATGGGCAGAGGATCTGAACAGACACTTCTGCAAAGAAGAAATTCAGATGGCCAACAGGCACATGAAAAGATGCTCCACGTGGCTAATCATCAGTGAAATGCAAGTTAAAACCACAATGAGATATCACCTCACACCAGTAAGGATGGCTACCATCCAAAAGACAAATAACAACAAATGTTGGCGAGGTTGTGGAGAAAGGGGAACCCTCCTACACTGCTGGTGGGAATGTAAATTACTTCAACCATTGTGGAAAGCAGTATGGAGGTTCCTCAAAAAGCTCAAAATAGAAATACCATTTGACCCAGGAATTCCACTTCTAGGAATTTACCCTAAGAATGCAGCAGCACAGTTTAAAAAAGACAGATGCACCCCTATGTTTATCGCAGCACTATTTACAATAGCCAAGAAATGGAAGCAACCTAAATGTCCATCAGTAGATGAATGGATAAAGAAGCTGTGGTACATATACACAATGGAATATTATTCAGCCATAAGAAGAAAACAAATCCTACCATTTGCAACAACATGGATGGAGGTAGAGGGTATTATGCTCAGTGATATAACCAGATGGAGAAAGACAACTACCAAATGATTTCACTCATATGTGGAGTATAAGAACAAAGAAAAAACTGAGGGAACAAAACAGCAGCAGAAACACAGAACCCAAGAATGGACTAACAGTTACCAAAGGAAAGGGACTGGGGAGGATGGGTGGGAAGGGAGGGATAAAGGGGGGTCAGAAAGGGGGCATTACGATTAGCATGTATAATGTGGGGGGGCACGGGGAGGGCTGTGCAACACAGAGAAGACAAGTAGTGATTCTATAGCATCTTACTACGCTGATGGACAGTGACTGTAATGGGTTTGTGGGGGGGACTTGGTGATGGGGGAGTCTAGTGAACATAATGTTCCTCATGTAACTGTAGATTAATGATACCAAAAAAAAAAATGGATCAAAGACCTGAATGTAAGTCATGAAACCATAAAACTCTTAGAAGAAAACATAGGCAAAAATCTCTTGAATATAAACACGAGCAACTTTTTCCTGAACACATCTCCTCAGGCAAGGGAAACAAAATAAAAAATGAACAAATGGGACTACATCAAGATAAAAAGCTTCTGTACAGCAAAGGACACCATCAGCAGAACAAAAAGGCATCCTACAGTATGGGAGAATATATTTGTAAATGACATATCTGACAAGCAGTTAACATACAAAATATATAAAGAACTCACATGCCTCAACACCCAAAAAGCAAATAACCCTATTAAAAAATGGGCAGAGGATCTGAACAGACACTTCTCCAAAGAAGAAATTCAGATGGCCAACAGGCACATGAAAAGATGCTCCACATTGTTAATTATCAGGGAAATGCAAATTAAAACCATAATGAGATATCACCTCACACCAGTAAGGATGGCCAACATAGAAAAGACTAGGAACAACAAATGCTGGCGAGGATGCAGAGAAAAGGGAACCCTCCTAACTGCTGGTGAGAATGTAAGCTAGTTCAACCATTATGGAAAGGATTATGGAGGTTCCTCAAAAAACTAAAAATAGAAATACCATTTGATCCAGGAATTCCACTCCTAGGAATTTACCCAAAGAAAACTTCTCAGATTCAAAAAGACATATGCACCCCTATGTTTATCGCAGCACTATTTACAATAACCAAGATATGGAAGCAACCTAAGTGTCCATCAGTAGATGAATGGATAAAGAAGAGGTGGTACATATACACAATGGAATACTATTCAGCCATAAGAAAGAAACAAATCCTATCATTTGCAACAACATGGATGGAGCTGGAGGACATTATGCTCAGTGAAATAAGTCAGGCAGAGAAAGACAAATACCAAATGATTTCCCTCATTTGTGGAGTATAACAGCAAAGCAAAACTGAAGGAACAAAATAGCAGCAGACTCACAGACTCCAAGAAGAGACTAGTGGTTACTAAAGTGGAGGGGTGGGGAAAGGCGGGTGGGGAGGAAGGGAGAAGAGGATGGTGGGGTGTCATGATTGGTACACATGGTGTGTGTGGGTTCAAGGGGAAGACAGTGTAGCTCAGAGAAGACAAACAGGGACTCTGTGGCATCTTACTACACTGATGGCCAGTGACTACAATGGGGTATGGGGTGGGACTTGATAAAAAGGGTGAATGTAAAAACCACATTGTTTTTCTTGTGAAACCTTCATTAGAGTGTATGTCAATGATACCTTAATAAAAAAAAAAGTACACTGGTGTAAAATTAGAATTTGGGTTTCTCTGTTAAAATCATGAACTACAGATTACTGGTCTGCTCTTAATAAGAAATTGTAAACAAAGGTTTTTCTTTACCTTTAGTGTAACCTGCTTAGGAAACAAAGATTCTGAGTCTTATGAAAATAATATTCTGTGCTTTATGTTGTCTTTATCAAGTCTTTAATTACTTAAAAAAACAAGGTGTGTCTTCTCTGTTAAAAGAGGTAAGTTATTTTACAACTATGTAACTTTCTGTATTTGCCTTTGAAATCTTTTGTCACTTTGGTTGAATGAATAGCTAAGTATGCTTTCACAGTGACTTGTGATAGTGTTTTAAATCTTTTAATATTTTTGGCATACTTTTCAAAATTCTGAATTTCCAAAATTCTAAATGAAGTGTGTTTTTGGCCTGGGACTAACTTTGAGATTTTCTATAGGACCCCTGGAACATCTCATAAGATCTGTTTTCTCTCCTTATAAATGAAAGATATGAAACTAATTAGGCTTAGTTGATATGTTAAATTACAGGGGAAGCATTGTCAAATAAGAAGTGATGCTGAAGTTTCTTTAGCTTATATTTGTATAAACATGTTATTAATATATGTTCCAGAAATTACATGAAGTCCCTAAAATTTCGAGAGAGCCTCATATAATGTTATTAGTCGTAATTCTAGTTATTGTTTTAATGTGTATGTCGCAGAAATAACCCAATTCCCGTGTCAATCGCATTATGATGACTGCTCACCAGATGTGTAACTATGTCCCTTGTTCAGTCTTTTGTCACTCACACTTAGTGTTTTACTCTAACACTTTTGCCAAAATGTTCCTGAAACAATGCTCCTTTTTCAAAGAGATTCACGGGAAGTACTCTAGAATACCAGTTTCCTGCTGGTCAAGCTTCCTGCTGAGACAGGGATCAAAAGGGAGAATTGTTAAAACCAAAAGCAAACAAAGAGCAGCCTTGGAAATCCTCTGAGCCGACAGAACCCAGCAGTCTTACCAACAAAGCTTAATCTAGCCTATTTTACAAGGCTAACTTGACCTGGTGCATTTCTTGTTTATGCCTCTGAAAATCATAAGTAAAACTTCAACTGCTTGCCAAGGTTGACATGAGGTGACCACTGAGCAATTCCCTGTCATTCAAGAAAATTCTTACATGAAAAGCAGTCCCTGTGCAGAATACGCTTTGGTTCGTTGCTGGCTCTCTGTGCAACGATGCGCTCCTGAGCCGCGTTTGTGGTTTGGTTTGAGTGCTCCCGGTTTGCAAACTGCCTTTTTTCCATGTGTACAACACGCTTTTACTAATTCTACTTGGGTGACTCATCGCAGTTCCTTCTGTTATTTGTGAACTTTTGACACGTTCAAAGTCATACAGCCTTCCGGCGCACCCAGGTCCTCCATGCTGGGTCCACTTGGATGGGAGGCTGACAGTTTCTGGATCCCTCTGAGAAATAATGAGCTGCCTCAATCAGGCTGCACATCCGAATTCTGTGTGAAGTGGGAGACGAGCTCGCCAAGGCTGTGCAAGAGACGGCAAGCCTCCCTGGGACACAGCCACATCTGTTGGGGAGTGCCCTCAGGTCCCAGGATATGCACCCCGGGAAACAAATTAGAGAAAGTGCCGGGAAGCCGTGTGCCTTGCGTCTGACTTAGTACCACAGCACGGCTTGGTATTTGGGAAGCAGCCTGCAGCCTCTGGGGGACGCGGGCTTCTCTCTGAGTGACCTTGCTGTCATCCGGCACCCTGGTGTTTGCTGACCACCTCCATGGGATCAGCCACCAGTAAACAAGGCAACAGCAGTGGGTCAGCCCCATCCCCTCTCTCCAGGATGTGTTCAGTCGTGAGCTCCTCCTGGGCCTGGAAAGGTGTTTCCCCTGTCCCTGAGCCACCGCCCTGGGCCTTTCCCATTAACTTTTGGTTCCTAAGAGCGCTGCCGTATTATTCCTATTAGCTCCTTGACAGCAGGGAAGCAGGGGCTGAGAGGCTGGAATTGGGTGGAAGCGGACGTCCTCTTCACTTCACCGCGGAGTCTTATTTCTCAGACTTGGAACGGGCTTAATAAGACAGAAGGAAGATGGGCTTTTTAATACATGACACTGTGATAAGCACTTAGAGAAAGGTCAAGTCTACCCACACCATATACCACAATTACACATTTCAAATGGATCAAAGATTTGACATTAAAAAAAAGTCCATTAAATGACGAAAAAGTTGTGGGGATGATGGTGGTGATGGTGCCCATCATCACCAACAGCCTTAGTACCCCTGAACTGGATGCCGAAAGTCGCTAAAATGGTAAATTTTATATCAAAATAACATTTAAAAAAACATTAAAATATTTTAAGAAAACACGAGTGACTTTTCTTTAAAACGCTGGGGTGGGAAAAGGTTTTTCTAATTCTGATGAAAAATCCAGACTCAGAAAGATTTAAGGCAAAATTCACCATAAGCAGAGTCACAATACAAAGTGTATTCTGGGAAAAAATATTTGCAACCCGCATCATGGAGATCCTTAATATACAAGGAGCTCCTAGAAATATAAAAGGGTATGGATAGATCGTTCACAGGAAAACAGACCCAAATGACAAGCATAGGAGATAGTCACATGAAGATGCCATTAAAATTGCTTTGCTCATCTATCAGAGTCCAAAATCAGACCACACCTGCAAGATTTAGGGGGTGTGTACCCACATGCCGTGCTGCTGGAGGTGTGGGAGGGGAACCTGGCAGCTTCTCCCATTCTTACCTTGGACCTGTCCTCGGACCCAGCTGTCCCATGCCTAGAAATCCGTACCACAGATGCACCTGTTCACGTGTGAAATTGGGGGGTATGAGGCTTACCATCGTGTCATCAGCTGTGATAGCAAAAGGTTGGAAACTACCAAGCTGTCATCATAAGGGACCAGATGAACAGGCCACAGGACAGCATCGCGATGGAGTGCCTGCAGCTGTAAAAAGGAATGCAGGCGATCCTGTGCCCTAATTCGTACGATGTAAATCAAAAAAGTCAGGAGCAGAACAGGGCATTTAACGTGCTGCCTTTACTGTAAAGAAGGGATGGAGATAAAAGCATGGGTGTGTGTGTGTGTGTGTGTGTGTGTCTGCACCTACCAGAGAAGACCGGCAAGCTCCTACAAAGGGTTGCCTTTGGTGGTCAGGGTGGATGGGGCTGGGACAGAAATGGGGTTCTCTGGGTAAACCTCTTTCTGTCATTTTGCATTACATTCAAAACTATAAAATAGAATTTTAAGTGAAATGAAGTATAGAGGGGCATGCTGAGCACGTCCTGGGTGTTCAGATCCTAAACGGCCATTAAGCCCTTCGCACAGCCCCTGGCCCCTGGTTGGCCTTGATAAATGGCCCTTTTATTATGGTTTTACGGCAGAGACAGCATTGGTTATGCCAGATAAACTGCATCTCTTCACCCTGGAGAGAGTCCTGTGACCGCCTGGGCCCCAGGGAGCAGCAGGCCCTGCCCACCGCCCAGCTGTGTGCAGCCAGTTCTGGGGGAGCAGCCTGGGGCACCTGGTGTGGGGAGGTCCACACTGCCCCTCCCTGCCTCCAGAGAATTGGAGGTGCTCAGGTGGCCCTGGCCAAGGTCCAAGGAGAGGGAGAGATTGAGGCCCCCAGACGGATTACTCTGAGGATGGGCGGGGAGAGGGGCTGGCTAGCCCTGAGGGGGCCCAGCAATCCCTGGGGGTTAGCACCTTGGATAGGCCAGACTTGGGGACAACCTGCTGCAGGGCCCCCCAGTGCAGGCAAGTAGAGATGCTGGGGCCTGGTGTCTGCACCCCATGATCCACGAGGGGGCAGCCTCTACAGGCAGATGTTAGTTGACTTTAGGACAGACTTGTGCTCCTGTGCAGAGCCAGCAGTGCTGGGCAATGCCCTCCCCTGTCCAGCGCTGTCCAGGACTGCCCTTCAGGATGAGTGACAAAAGGCCTGGGAGGAGAAGCTCTTCCCCACGGCAGCACATGGCTGCCATGGAGAGGCAGGCCTGCACCTGTACCTCCAAGGTCCACCTGCTCTTGGGGCCCATCATTTGCCCAGCTGGGCCACAGCCATCCCTCCAGGGAGCTCTGCTGGGCCAAGGCGCCTCCCAGGAGTGTGGGTGTCTGGCCACTTACCCTGCAGCCAGGCCCCTGCAGGCTGGGTCCTCTGCCAGAGAGAAGCCAATGGCTCCCATGTGGGGTTTGGGGCATAGCTCAGAGCCACTGTCTGCTTGTCCCCACCTGGCTTTTGGGGTGAAGGAAGTGGTGAGCTTGGCTGGGGGAGAAGACAGTCTTACAGCCATAGATCTGGACACCTTTCCTCTTCTGGCATTTCAGTCTGGGAGGGAGAGGGGGCTCTGGAGAGGGAGGAAGCTGACTTTGGCTTCCAACAGGTCCTCTGCTGCTGGCCCGCTGTGTGACCTTGGGCAGTCAGGCCCCATCCTGAACCTGTTGCCACATCCCTAAACTGGGAATAGGACTGGTTAAGGATCGGATGAGCAAAGCTCTTTGTAAAATGCACAGCACTCACAAACGAAAGGGCTGCCAAGTAGTGACGATAGTGTGAAGCTGGTTTCCACTCACAGTTTGAGAGCAATTTGGTCAAGATTCCTAAGAAAAAATTTCTCCCCCACCCCTCCCACATTTACTGCATCCCATTTATCCCCTAGCTCACCCGCTGCTGCGGGCCTGGTGGAGAGGCCCACGTGGCTGCCCTCTGGCCATTCACGTCTGAGGCCGCCGCCCCTCCCTGGCACCGTACCCCACAGATTACACGGATGCAGCAGGAGAGAGTGGCCCGTGTTTCAGGTGGGGCACCTGACAGAGGTGATGGAAACGTCTCTTGCTCAAGGCTACCAGTGTCTCACAGCTGCATGTGTCTCTCTCTGTTCTCAGTGGCCAAGCCCCTGTGAGTCACAAAGAAGTGGGCCAGTGGTGACCATGGCCCTGAGGCAGGCCCCTGCTCTCAGACACCTCACCTGGGTGCCCCTGGGATGGTGTAGCTGTGAGCTGCATCCTGACACCTGCCTTAGGAAATGTGCCATTTACTCTGCAAATAAACACACCGCTCCTGCCTCTGGAATGTGGAGATGCTCCAGGGCAGGTTCTCATCCAGGGGCGGCACGGCAAAGCCTGGACATATTTCTGCACACCAGTGGCTGTTGCAGCTTGGGGAAGGGGTTGTTTGCTCCTGGCATCCAGCATGGGGTGACCAGGGATGCAGCAACGCCCAGGCATTGGGACGGCCATCTCCTCGCCCCAAACTACAGCAGTGATATTAGTAGCTGCGAAGTTTTAGCTGCTTTTGTGTGCCAGGCCCTGGGTCAGACACTTAGCAGGCATGCGTCAGAATCCTCTGCAGAATCCACGAAGATGGCTCTGCTGTTGCGAGTAAGAAGGGTCAGAGAACCTGGAGGCGGCCTGGTGGAACCGGGCTCTGCCTGCAGGTGGAACCAGGCTCCCGTGAAAGGCTGTGCACAGGGCTTGTTCTGGCCTTCTTTGTAATCTCCCCACGCTGCCCACCCCAACAGGCATGGTCCTTACCAATGTTTGTGGTTGCGGACTCAGGACGCAGCACGCGCGGTCCCCGGTGACAGCCGTGGCAATGTCCTCCCACCAGGAGGCCCAGTGTGTGTGCTTCCTCTGTGAACCTGGCTGGACCTTTTTGAGTGCTCTGGCCAGCGGTGGATTCTGGGAGTGATGTCGGCTTCCAGGAATACTGGGTCATGAAGGGAATTGTTCAGTTTCTCCAAACACCAATCAGTTAATTATCTGACTCTCTGACACCAGCCCGGTGTCCTGCAATTCAATCCAATTCTGACACAACTCCCGGGGTCAGTGCAGACATGGCAGGTGAAGGGCTCAGTCTCACAAGACTGCTCCCACTTTGGATGCCAGCTGCAGGTCCTGGGTCCCCAGGCCACCCACACTTCTGCCTGGCTGACTGCTCTTCAGGGGCTCCACTGACCCTCACCTCAGTTCAACAATTCACTATCATAGAACAAATCACAGGACTCAGGGGAGCATTGAACTAGACCTGCAGGCTTATTAGAAAGGGTGCAGCTCAGGGGCAGCCAGATGGAAGAGATGCACAGGGCCAGGTATGAGGGGAAGAGGGTCACAGGGCTTCATGCCCTCCCCAGGTGTGCTCCCCCAGGTATGCCTCCCCCTCCAGATGCTCACCTCTCTCCCAGGTGCACAGGCCTCCCAGGAGCACTCCTCTCGTCGCGGGTTTTTCTTGATCAGGATGTGAGCATGATGGATCACATTGCTGGCGTTGGTGATGGGACAGTCTCCGGCCACTCTGCCCTTCCACAGCCTGAATGCAGGATGAGTGGTCCCTCCCTCTAGTCCTGTGGTCCGTTCCTCTGGCGACTGGCCCCCGTGCCGGCCCAGTCACCTCATTAGCATGGCCAAGAGGGGCTCCTGTCTCTCAGGGTGTTCTTGCCGCACTGTGTGACATGGGACAGCTTCTGCCAGGCCTTCTGTCTTAGAGCCTCCTGCCCGGGAGCCCCATGCTGGGCGTGAGGAAGCCCAGCATGCTCCTGCTGCCATCCCAGCCCACCGCCAGCCTCATGAACGAGCAGGAAGCTGTGGGATCCTCCCACCCAGGCACTCCTAGCCCCAGCTGCACGACAGACGCCCCACTAAGAGCCACCCAGCTGAGTCCAGGCCCCCCGACCGGGGGAGATCACAGAGAACAGGGTCAGTGAGCAACGTTGGCTGCAGTAATTGATGCCCTGACCTGTGTCAAAGCACTCGGCATGTGCTGGCCTTTCCTCAGCCTGGGAACATCACCTTGGACCAACCCGGCCTGGGAAAATCTGTTCCTGACCGTAATTTCTGTCCAAAAGTCAGGATGCACAATGTACTGTTTGTGGTGAAAACACCCCTTTTCCCTGAAACTCACCCCTGGGAACCGTGATTAGGTCACAGGTTGGAATTTCTGGGACATTTATTTATTTCTAAGAAAATTGCAAGAGGGTATTTTTCTAATTTCAAGCATGTGCTCTTTGCAGGAAATCTGAACAAGCCCAAACAAGGGGGAAAATGCCTTCATAGCCCCAGGCAGTGTTGGGGACGCTTGGATGCATGGAGCAGGGGGAGACAAGAGCCGTGAAATCGGGCTCTGCACCCCCACTCCCAGCCCTACCCGCCTCAGGGAAGCACAGGCCACCAGGCTAGCCAAAGGTGCTTACTCTGCCCCCAGAGGAAGCTGTGCATGGGAGGGGAGACCCCCCCCCATCCAGGTCCTGTTCAGTCTCATCCGCTGTTGGCTATTACCTCAGTCCACCCAGCTCCATGCCCTTGACGTCGGCCCTCTGCTCCCACTCCAGCTGCCTGGTCACCAAAAGAAAGCAAGCTTATACCCACTCCTCAGCCTCAGCCGTTCTGGGAGCATCCAGAACTGGGATGAGGAGCTGGTGGGAGTGTGGAGCTAGGCTCTGGGATTCTCAAACCATGTCCCCCAGACCCCAGGGTCCTAAGGCAGAGAGGCTCTGCCCTGCTCTTGAGGTGACACCACTGTTCTACCCTGTCTTTCAGAGGCATGGAAATCCCACCCGTATCAGCACATCAGGGTTGTGGGTACCCGCCCTTCTCCCCTGCCTCCATCCTGGAGCCCAGAGGTGGCAGGTGGATGCAGCCCCCCTGGGGCCTGGAAGCCTGGGTGCTGGGTTGGGAGGTCTCCAGAGTACAGGCTGCTGAGGCATGTGGCCTCAGCACTGATGGGCCTTTCAGAGCTGGGGCCCGACCCTGTCTGAGCAGAAAGGGACACAGAGCCAGCCCAGGGAGCAGGTTGTCAGATGGACAGCATCTTGCCTGTCAGATCATTGCTCAGCCCACCAAGGCCTGGAGGACGGACTCCCTCCGTGTGACAGCTTTTCCTCCTGGCGGTGTGTTTGGTAGAAAGCACCTGCACCCTGTTCTTTCTCCATTCTCCTGGACATCTGGGGTGCCAGCAAGGTGACTCAGAGCACACGGTCCCCTCCCTGCTAGGCAGGCTTCTGCTCCCCTGCTGCTTTCCCTTGTCAGGGGCTGGCTTCCTCATGGGCAGCCCATGCTATTTTCAGACAATTGTTGGAAGGCGCCTCTCCGGGTGTCCGCTCGCTGGCCGGTGTCTGCACAGCAGCGCCTCAGGTATCTGCTCCCAGAAGACGGCTTCAGGCCCAGGCTGCTGGGGCACCAGTCTTTCTGGGCCTGGTGATGAGACGTCTCTGTCTCCTGCCACTACCAGCCCAGTCACCTAGTGGCACCATGTCCAGATTCCAGTGCTGAATGCTCTGTGAGGGATGTTCACTGGCAGAGGGGGTTCCCCAGACCTGCACTTGAGCACTGGGGCATCACCAGCGCCCCCCTCAGGACATGGGCTCCCGAGTCCTTCTAACCATGGACTCTCGGCTTTGGGACTCAGTTGCAGGGCTGACATGGTTTTCAGCAAGAGTGAAGCAGCTTCTAAATTTAGTGACAGGGCAGCTGGGACGTGCCAGGCCCTGCAGGGTGCCCTGTGGCCACTGCGTGGAGCACATACATCACGTCACACTGCCCCCACCATGAGTGCTGGGAGGTGCCAGGCCTGGCTGGGGATGCTGGACCTGGGCAGAGAGACCTGGACCCCAGAGAAAAACCACCCACTGTGAGCCCAGCTTGGGGCCCAAGCCACATGGACACAGAGGACCTTAGACTGCACACAGCGACGGGCCTGCTCTCCTCTGTGTCCCCTCGGGGGCTAGGCTGGGCCAGGCCCTGCTCACCTCTGTCTCCACCTGTGTGCCCCCCCCAGCTCCTGGCATTGGTCTCTGCTTCAGGGACCTCCCTCCTTCCCTCCCACTGTGGTGCCACAGGGGGCCCAGGGGGTGCTCGTTCACCGTGGTCGCTGGGTCAGCGCCTGGGGGGAAGGCTCTCACTGTGGCTCTGAGGTCACCAAAGATGACTTGGGGTCAGAGGCCTGGGCTTGCCCACCTGCTCATCTCTCCAGCTTATAACTATGGGCACTTCCCTGTCTGGGACCTCCCCCAAGCCAGGCTGTCCACCCGTCCAGCCCAAGCTTGCTGAGTGTGGCATGAGGCCTGGATGCAACAGAGCTGCTGGCAGCCTATGTCAGGCAGGGAGGCAGGCCACTCGGGCAAGTGACAGGTCCTCGTGGGTGACCTCCTGAAGATGCCAGCCAGGTTCCATGGGGGCTGGGCCTGGTCACAGGCAAGGAGCACGTGGAGCAAAGGCAAATAAAGGGGAGGGGCACAGGGTCCTGGGTCCCTGACAGGCAGCCTCATGAGAGGTCCTGGGACAAGAGTCTGGCTCAACTTCTCAGGGAGAAGGCTGAGCTGCAGGACTGGTCCCCAGGGGGGTGGGCAGGTCGCACTGGGGTTGCACAGGTTGCGCAGGTGGGCAGGTTGCGCAGACCCTGCGGGCCTCAGGATAGGACTGCATAGCCTCCACGGGGACCCTCTGCATGGGCCTTATGTGGATCTCGAGATGAGGTCATCCTGGGTGACTGGAATCCACCGACAAGCAAGCAAGGAGGTAGATAGATGGATGGGCTGTGAGGAGGGACAGCAGGAAGGCAGCCACACAACCAGGGGCGCCAGCAGCGCCCAGCCGGCAGGGACAAGGATGCATCTCCCGCAGCCTTTGGAGGGAGCATGGGCCTGCTGACCCCTCTGGACTGGGAGGGCAGCCCTTGTTGGCCGGTGGCATTTGTTACAGCGTTCACGGAGCTGCACAGAGAGGTCTCCAGGAGGGCTGAGGGCCTGCATGGAATGCGGATTCCTGGGCCTGCCGACCCCAGATTTTAAAATCAGCCCTGCTGCCTACCCCACATCCTTGGGAGCACTTATTGTCTGGCTGAACTGGGTGACGTGGTCACTTTTCCCCTCTTGAGTCCATCAGAAAATATTCTCTGGACCCCTATTCTGGGCCTTCCCTGAGGACCTGGATGTGAGCCCTCCCTGATGCCCAAGAGCTCATACCTGAGGGAGCCCAGCCCTGGGGTCCCAGGAACCCCAGTGGGCAGGGGCTGAAGGGGACTGGGGGGACAAGGGATGCCTTCCAGGAGTCCTGTCCTTTGGCACACTGGGCTGCAGGCAGGCATAGCCTGAGCTCTCGGCTGAGTCTTGGTGGCTGGGTGACTGCGAGGCCACCTGCTCCAAGGCCCCTGGTCAGCTCTGCCCTGTGAGGGTCATGCCCAGCACCCAGGAGCCTAGGAACGAGGTCTGCATGCCTCCTCCCAGGCCTCAAAGCAGATGAGCGTGCACTGAAACAGGCGCAGAATGGCAGGGGTGGACAGGCTCTTGGCTCTGGCTGCAGGGACAGACCCAGACAGGGCTCAGATGCAGACAGGGCTCCCCCGGGTCTGCGGGCTGCGTGCTGGCAGGTTCCATGTCTGCTGAGCCCCCAGTTACTAGTTCACAGACCGGGGTCTTGCTGTGCCCCACGTGGTGCGGAGCCAGAGGGGAGGGGACAAGGAGAGGAGAGCGCGCTCCTGCCTCCTGCTATGGAGCACCAACCCCAGCATGAAGGCTCCACCCTCATAACCTAACCCCTCCCAAGGCCCCCAGCCCCATCCCCTGGGTCAGGCGCCCACATGTGGGCAGGGGCCCTCCTCAGTCACTGCAGGGCACCCTGATTTCCTCTCTCCATCCACCCACTGGGCTGCAGGCCCTCCTGCCCTCAGCCCTGCTGCCCCAAGGACTGGCCTCATCACTCCACAGGGCCCCACAGGCCAGTGGCTGGAGCTCTTCTCCGGCCTCCGTTTGCCTGGCTGACAGCTGATCGCAGCATGCTGCCAGCCTGCTCCTGCAGGAGCTACTGCTGAGCCTTGGTCTGGTGGAGGACCCCAGCTTTGAGGCTGTTGCTGCCACACTTGTGCCTGTGCAGGCCCCTGCCCTGGACTTGAGATGCCACCTGCTGGCAGCAGGTACTGGCCAGCTTCCTGGGGTTCTGGTTCCGAGCAACAGAAATGACCACAGCAAAGAGCAGCCACTGTGGGGTCTAGTGGGTGGGGGTTTTCTGATTTAAATCCTTACACTGAATCCCCCAAGGTGGCCCCACCCGCCACAACAGGGGCACGGCTCTGAGTGAGGCCCTCTCCCTGTGATGAAGGGGCTCCCTCCTGCCCACCTGTCCTACCAGTAGCTGCTCACAGAGGGACCCCAGATGGGGAGCTGCCCAGCCCCCCTCAGCCAGTGAGCCCCCTGCTCTGTCTGCCAAGACAGTTTCCTGGGTCCCAGAACATGATCATCAGGATGGGATACCTCCCATCGCTTGGGGAAGGTTCGTGGATTTGCCCACCGCCAGCCTGCAGGCACAGCGGGTCTAGCGCATCCCCATGGCCATGTTTTGTAGGTTTCCAAAACAGCATAAAACCTAAATGTGATTTATTCCTACCAGGAGGTTTAAAACATTTTAACAGTAAGGTATTAACAAAGGGCCACGTGGTACAAGCTGCTCAGGCTGAGAGTGGGTGGTGGGAATTGATAAGGGCCTGGCTATACCTGTTGGAGCTTTTTAAACTTACCAGTAAGATTAAGACAAAAACATAACTGGCTTAGGCGACGTTGGGGAAAGAATGTGAACCCTCTAGTACTCAGCCAATGAGGAACCAGGGGAGGGACTCGCGCACTAGGAGATAAATTATTGGCGCCAAATTCTCCAGGTGTGTCTGCTCACCAGACACCCGATCTTGCAAGACTGTCGTTAAAGCCTCACTCCGCTGTTCTCTTTGTCTCCGTGTCCACTTACTGAATTTGGACCAGTGAGTGTGTTTCTCAAACACCTGAGCCCCACTCCCTCCTTCTCCCTTAAAACTCGGCCCCTTCCCAGACTGTACTCGGCCCTGGACAACCTGTGTGGCCCGGCTCCAGCGAGGGCCGGCCTCGCGTACCTGTGACTGCTGCCCACTGGAGCACCTGGCCTGTGAAGCATGCTACGTCCTTGCATGCAGACGTGTCCCTTCATGCAGGGCCCGCCCCGCCTAACCCGGCCTGAAAGCGTGGGGCGGTGGGCCGGGGTGAGGGGGTGGGGTGGGGCGCCAAGGGGTCTCCTCCTGCTCCTGCCGGCTTCTGGCTCCCTCCTAGCTCCCTCCACGGGGACCCCAGGACCTGCCCTTCCACAGGTAAGAGGGAGAGCAGGACTCTGAAGGCCCCGCACTTGTGGATCAGACCCTCACACCACCCTTCCCAGCTGGTGTCCTTGGGCATGTCACTAGGAAACGTCGGCCTCATCTGCTGGACTGGGATGGCAGCCCACCTGTGCGGCGGTTTTAAACAAGAGCCATCGGCGGTTGCGCCCTACAGCCAGAGGGCGCTGCAGGCACCGAACAGGCGCCGCGGGCCCCTCTCGCCTGCTCCACCGCCTCCCTGATTTCCTTCCGGTTGTTCCGGAAGTTGGGGCTCCCAGGGCGGTGAGTTTGGCTTCTGGTTCCGGGGCGGCAGTGCGGCGGCGGTACACTGTTGCTAGCGGTGGGCGGTGAGAGGGTCGCGGTCGAGCGGCACCGCGCGTCACCCGCGGACCTGAGTAGGGGCTCACTCGGCCGCCGGCAGTCGCTCCGCCCTGCTGGCCTGGGCCCGTTCGCCCATTTCCCGCACGGTCCGGGCGAATGAATGAGCTTGCGAGGTGACGACGCGGCGCCAGCCCTTCTCAGTGACACCTGCGCAGCGCGGAGCAGCGGGGATGAACCGGGCCAAGCCGGCCGCCGTGCGCAGGCCCAGCGCCGCGGCCAAGCCTTCAGGTGCGCACCGCCCCCTGGGTCCCGGGCGACTCTGCGGGGACTCGGCTGCTGTTCGCAGGACGCTGCCTGCTCGTTTCGGACTGTGCATCCGAGGCAGCGGCAAGTAGCGGAAGGGGCCGGGCCAGGAGGCAAAGGGCCAGAGACCGGGGGCTGCCTGGCCTCAGGTCCGGCCTGGCCCTCCTCGCCGTGTGGCCGTGGCATGTTCCCTGCGCTGTGCGTCGTCTTCCTCGTCTGTAAAACTGGAGGAATAATGCTCTTCTCAGGAACTTGTTGAAGATTAAGTGAGCCAACACATACTTTAGAAGCGCCTGGTTTGTAGTAAGCGCCATGTGACCGTCAGCCGTGGTTGCCGGCATCCTTCCAGTCCGCCCCCCGCCCCACCCGTGGCCGTGCTGGGTGACTTGTTTCTTGCCTCCCTGACCTTTGTTGAATCCAATAGTGAGAGGCTGGAGTTAGTCTTTCACATCCTTCCACCCAGGCCGCGTGTAAAGGTGCACATTTCCCACCTCCCTCCTCTGCAGGGCACCCTCCACCAGGAGACTTCATTGCTCTGGGCTCAAAGGGTCAGGCCAGTGACTCCAAAACGACGTCCGCCTTGCTGAAGCCTGCCCCTTCCGGCCTGCCTTCGGAGCGCAAGCGGGATGCTGCGGCCGCTTTGGCCGGTGCCTCCGCCCTAACCGGCCTCACTAAGCGCCCCAAACTCTCCTCCACACCCCCGCTGAGTGCCCTGGGGCGCCTGGCTGAGGCCGCCGTCGCAGAAAAACGCGCTATCTCTCCTTCGATTAAAGAACCGTCTGTGGTCCCGATTGAAGGTAAAGTCTGGCCCTGGGCTTCCCAGAGCCTGCCTCCCCCACCAGGGGATTGGTAAGGGCGGCTTCCGCACACCATAGGCGGGCATTGGTTCTTTGGAGAACAGATGAGGGGGTCGTCTGTGAGCTTGTTCTTCAGAGCGCTTTTCACACAAGTGATACCCCCCACATTACACAGGTGCGGTTACCTGGCCTGCGCCTTTGAGCCCAGTGCGGGAGGGGAGGTGCTGATGTGGCAAGATGGCCCCCGTGGACCTGGGGCCCTGGTGTGCTGCTGCCATGTAACAGGAGCAGTTGTTGACACTGGCATGTCACCCCAGTGAGCCTCTCTGAGGTCAGAACGAGATGGTGCTCAGGGTCAGTGCCAGCGAAGCAGACCAGAGTGGTCACAAACTGGGAAGTGGGCTTTGGGTGTCCAGCGGCTTTGCCCCCCGTTTGTCTCTGCTTTTGGGGAGGGGCTGGCAGAGTGTCCAGGTGGACTGCCAGCGACTGTCCTTTGGAACTGGGCTGTTCCTGTGTTGTTTGAAGGGTTTGCTGAGCACCTCCTTTGTGACGGGCTCTGTTCTGAGCTATGGGGTTGGCGGTAACTGAGACGGAAGGATCCTTCTTCTCCTGGTGGGCATTCTCTGAGTCCTCTCTTTCCTGGGATGAGGAGGCTTGAGCCTCCATAAGCATTTCTCCCCAGTTACTAACACCATAGAGTTTACTTCCCTTCTTTTGTTTTTAGCTGAAAGGTAATCAACATTAAAGACAGTAATGAAAGATACAAAATTTATTCACAACCCTGCTTTTTGCAACAAAGCTGTTTAATTCTGCATGCATCTAAAATTGCCTTGCATTTCTGCATCACCTTCCCTTTGGTTATTTCTAGTGGCTCCAGGATATCTGTTAAATGTCAACTGGTCCCAGTTAAATGTCAACTGGTCCCAAATGTTGAGCACATGGGTATTCACATGACAGCATTGGGAAAGAGAAGGTACATCCAGGAATTGTAACGTGGAATGGAGCTTTGGAGGGTGGATAGATTTTGACAGGCAATTGAAGATGTTGAAGAAGCAGAGGCCTGTATCCTGGAGAAAGGGGCTGTGCTCGGAGGTTTGTGGGGGGAGGAGGCTTATGCCCCGATCAGGAGGCAGCGGGGAGCCGTGGAGGCATGTGGAGCAGAGGACATGGCTGGAGCTGTGCTTTGGGAGATGAGTCGGGCAGCAGCTGCCCCATGTACCTGGCCAAAATCAAGGCTTTTAGTTCAGGGGCCCTTGCCTGGCGGCTAGTGCTGGCAGAGGCCGACAGAACTCACAGGGCCATGATTTTCTCTGTTACTAGCTGTGGGCTTTTATTTTTTTAGCATCACCTCCTATAAAAAGGTGGTTGGGGAGATTCAATGAAGCATGGTTATGAGAAGGATGTTCTGAATGATAAAGTGCTTTGCAACTGTCTTTAGCAGAACAGAGAGGGTGCGTCAGCTGTTTGTAGCGTCTGGTGTTCAGTAATTCCAGACTGTCCATCCCCGGCACCTAGAGGGTGTTGGGTAAATGCTGTGGAGCCCTCCAGGCTCTGTGCAGGTCACTTAGAAACCAAGGGCAGTGCCTTCCCAGTGCTCAGATATTTAATAACAAGGCCCTAAAATCCTTTTGGGTCAAAGGTGTCGTAATGGAAATTAGAAAATGTCTAGAAATGAGTGATAAACAGATGCAGTGGGAGTACTGTGTGCCAGGGCACTTCCAAGAGGGGCACCACGAAGCTGGGCGAGCTGCTTGGGAGGGCAAGCTTAGGCTCCAGTCGAAGCAGGACAGCATACGGTGGAGCCAGAGCATGGGGAGGAAAGGGGACTAAAGAGAGGGTGGGAGTGAGCAGCATGGGGAAGGGCAGGGCCCACAGTGGGCACCAGGAGGGGGGCAGCGCGGTGGGCAGTGCCCGGAGGGACAGCCTCGGGCGCTGCAGTGGCAAAGGGAAGGCTAGGGATGCGCTTGTTAACTTGAAAACTTAGAAAAAGCTGACCAGTTTGTAGAAGGAAGTGCTGCGGGACCAGATATCTCCGGGGTAGTCCGGAGGTCTGGGGGTGACATGCCGTTCCTGCCTGTGGCCTGCCATTGTCTTGGTTGTTGCCAAGAGCCAGGGCAGGACCCATGGCTGTTGTCCTCCTTGGGGGCTGCTGCTACACACAGCCTGGGACCCATGCTTGCTGGGTTTCTGGTGGTGTGCTCTGCTGTCCTGTGGCTTTGTGGCCTCTGCTTGTGGCTGCCTGCTCTGACGGGCCCTGCCTGCCTGGGCCAGTTCCACCCACAGTGCTGCTGGATGAGATTGAAGCTGCTGAGCTGGAGGGCAATGATGACAGGATCGAGGGCGTGCTGTGTGGGGCAGTGAGGCAGCTGAAGGCCGCCCGGGCCAAGCCCGACAGCACCCTGTACCTGAGCCTCATGTACCTGGCCAAAATCAAGCCCAATATCTTCGCCACGGAGGGAGTCATTGAGGTGAGGGCCAGGGTTGCCTCCTCCGTCCTGGGATGGGTGGGCAGATCCTGGGCCCTGTCTTTGGCTTCTCCCTCCAGTTGCCTTCCAGAAGCACACTGGCTCTGCCTGCGTGCCCGTAGGCTCCCTGGCTACATGCATGGTCTCCTGCAGGCTCTGTGTGGCCTTCTGCGCCGGGACAACTCCATCAATTTCAAGGCCAAAGGGAACAGCCTAGTGTCCGTGCTGGCCTGTAACCTCCTCATGGCTGCCTATGAGGAGGACGAGAACTGGCCGGAGATCTTTGTTAAGGTGAGTTGTTGTTTCCTGGGAGGCTCAGAGCGGTCTGTCCCTTGGGGTGAGGAAGGCAGAGCACCACAGCAGAGGGGACAGCCCCTGGGCACCTGGAGGGAAAAGAGGAACTGAGAGGTGTCTCCAGAGGGCTATGCCTTTGGTGGCCCAGGCGCTGTCGGCACTGGTTGTTGGGGAGGTGCCCTTGGGAGCCCCACTCTGGGCAGCTGGGACAGGCCGGAAGTGCTCATCTAGCTCCTTCCCGTGGCCCAGCTGGGGATCTACCCGGCGGGATCTGGAGCACAGACTCTGTCACCCGCAGGTGTATATTGAAGATTCCCTAGGGGAGCGCATCTGGGTGGACAGCCCCCACTGTAAGACCTTCGTGGACAACATCCAGACGGCATTCAACACCAGGATGCCCCCTAAGAGCATGCTCCTACAGGGGGAGGCGGGGCGCAGCGGGGGGGACCTCAGCGCTGGTAAGGGATGCCAGGGGCCGGGCTGGGGTCCCCTTGCTCCCCAGAGCCTAGTGTTGTGGGGGTGTGGGTACTCACGGGACAGGTGGTGGGGTGTCCACAGGGAGCAGCCCCCACCCCTCCCTCACTGAGGAAGAGGACAGCCAGACAGAGCTCCTGATCGCAGAGGAGAAGCTCAGCCCTGAGCAGGAGGGCCAGCTCATGCCCAGGTAGGCGTGCAGTGTGGCACACAGCTGGCATGGCTGTGTGGCTGGGAGCAGGTGGGTGGGCCCCAGGAGGAGAGCCAGCCTGCCTTCCCTCTCCTTCCCCCGCTGGTCTAGGTATGATGACCTCACAGAGAGCGTGGAGGAGTATGTTCTCGACATGCTCCGGGACCAGCTCAACCGGCGTCAGCCCATCGATAATGTCTCACGGAATCTCCTGCGGCTCCTCACTTCCACCTGTGGGTACAAGGAGGTGCGGCTGATGGCGGTGCAGAGGCTGGAGATGTGGCTGCAAAACCCCAAGGTGAGGGCGGGGGTGCTGTGCCTGCAGTGTACTCGAGGGCCTCCTGGGTCCTGCTGTGCCAGGTCCTGCCGACCAGCCCTTAGCTGCCAGGCTGACAGGTCATCTGGGCTCCCTGCAGCTGACCAGGCCCGCCCAGGACCTGCTGATGTCTGTCTGCATGAACTGCAGCACGCATGGCTCTGAGGACATGGATGTCATTTCCCACCTGATCAAAATCCGCCTCAAGCCCAAAGTTCTCCTTAACCACTACATGCTCTGTGTCAGGTGCAGCCCAGGTGGGGAGTCTGGGGGATGGGGGGTGACATGGAGGAGGCCCTGGTCCGCATTAGTGCCCCATGTGCTCTGCTGGTGTTCAGGGAGCTGCTGAATGCGCATAAGGACAACCTGGGCACCACCATCAAGTTCGTGATCTTCAATGAGCTTTCCAATGCCCGGAACCCAAACAACATGCAGATCCTCTACACTGTGCTGCAGCACAGCTCAGAGCTGGCGCCCAAGGTGGGTAGTCCCTGTGGCACACACTGCGGGCTGGGTCAGGCCTGGGGCCCTCCCTGGGTTTGGGGTGCCCGGCTGGAGAGGAGTGTGGGGCGTCACTGCCCTGCGTGGCGTTTGGATGAAGTGGTGGGACAGTGCGTGCCTGGGGGGGGGGGTCCCTGGAGGGCGGAGGAGCTGTGCCTGATGGGCCTGAAACACTGGCAGTTCCAGAGCGGGTGCCCCCGTGCATGGGTGTCTCTCTCAGAAACTACAGCTACGTCTGCTCAGGAGGGAGCTGCAGTGGGCCCTGAAAGGCCCCTGTTTTCCCAGCTAGGCTGGCCCAGCCATCCTGAGGGGTGGCCCTCCTGCCACTGGCCTCCCAGCTTCGGAGTCCCTAGCGAGGGAGAGCTGAGAACAGTGCTCCCATTGCTGTCCACACAAGCTGGGCTGGTAGACGGGGTGCCTAGCAAACTCAGGACCAGTCCCAGTGGTTGGCCCTCTGACATCTTGTCCCCTGGCCTTTTAGGAGAGGTAGTGGTTTGGCTCTCTGACTTGAGGTGGGGCTGAGCCAACACATTCAACCCTGTGGCCTGGGTGCCCGGAATATAGCCGCTGCCCAACCCCCCAGCCAGTGTCTGTCAGTTCTGTCCCTTTGGTCAGTGAGGACCAGCTCCCTGCCAGCCAGTGCCAGGAGAGTGGAATGAGGTGTTGCCCTGCTGTCAGAGAGCTCAGGCTGTGGAGAGAGTGGTCACACCGCTGTCCGGGTGTAGCCAGCCCGTGAGTGGCCGGTTGCTCATACACCTGTGTGCCTGGGGTGCTTTGGGGAGGCTGGTGGGGTGCTTTCCCAGAGGGCTTCCTGCAAGGCCCAGTGAGGCCCTGATGGGTGGCCAGAGACGGTCCCAGCTGCTCCCTGCCTGGTCTCTCTGCCCCAGTTCCTGGCCATGGTGTTCCAGGACCTGCTGACCAACAAGGACGACTACTTGCGGGCCTCGCGGGCCCTGCTCCGGGAGATTATCAAGCAGACCAAGCACGAGATTGACTTCCAGGCCTTCTGCCTTGGGCTCATGCAAGAGCGCAGGGAGCCACAACACCTGGACATGGAGTTCAAGGTGCCACGGCCACCCTGGCCCCCCTCCCCAGCTGGTCCCACCCTTCAGCTGCCCATCCCCACCCTGGTCCCCCTCAGCCCCCATGCTGCACCCCACCTCTCCTGCTGTCCTAATCCCACCACCCCTTGGCTGCCTGCCCAGCCCCAGCTGCCCTTCAGCACCCCCCTCAGCCGCCCCAGCCCCTCTGCCATCCCCAACCTCGGCTGCCTTGCCCCCTGCCCCTGAGGTTCATGCAGGAGTGCAGGGAGCCACAGCACCTGGGCATGGAGTTCAAGGTGCTGCGGCCGCCCCCCAGCTGCCCCTCTGCCGCCCATTGCGCCCCTCTTAGCTTGCTGGGCTAAGTGGTTGGTGCCTGGTGTGGGCAGTGGCCAGTCCCAGAGGGTAGCTGGGCTCCCTCCAGAGCGAGGACTGAGGGGCAACTGGGCACCCCCAGGGAAGTGGGCCCCTGGCTGGGTGTGGAGGTGGGGCAGCACTGTAGCTGGTGGGGCTAGGGGAGCCGAGAGGCGGTGCAGGCAAGGAGCAGGGCCATACAGATGTGTGCGGGAGGGCAGGCATCTGCTCTGGGTAAGATTTTCTGCAGGGAGAGAGAGGGCTGGAAGGGGAATTGGGACAGATCCTCAGGGATCACAAGTGCCCTACGGACAGGTTGGCAGGTGGCACCGTACAGTTGTCCAAGTCTCAGGAAGATGGGCTTTGTTCAGCTTTCTTGGCTGAGCCTCCATCCTGTGGGACTTGCTGCCCCGGCTCTTGTCCCAAGACCTCCTCCTGCCCTGTTCTCTCCTGCCACAGTAGTCCCCGGGTGCTGTCAGACCTGGTGTCCTCCTGTGCAGCTGCTGGTCTGCTCAGGGCCTGAGTATAGCCTGGGGCAGCCCCTCTGGAGTGCAAACCTGCAGCGCCCGGCTCTGCTTACAGGAACGCTTTGTGGTACACGTCACAGATGTGCTGGCTGTGTCCATGATGCTGGGCATAACCGCCCAGGTGAAGGAGGCCGGCATCGCCTGGGACAAAGGAGAGAAGAAGAGTAAGGATCTGGAGTGCTGCTCAGGTGTCCTGGGGCAGGTGGCAGGGCCCTGGCTGGGTGGCAGGGGCATGTCCATGGCTGCAGGCCATCCCCCCAGGCCCAGGCAGTGCCCCAGAGATGGGGAGCTTCTGGAAGCTGCTGTTTCCTGTCCCCTTGGCCCCTTCTCTGCTTGGGTCATATGCTCACTCAAATTGTGGTGCCCCTCATGGCAGCATTTCAGGCTTATGGCCCTTCAGCCAAGGGTGGGTGGTGGAAGAAGGGAGATGGTGTTTGAATTAGCACACTGTGGTCCCTTACAAGTCCTGCTGGAAGGCCTGGTTGCAGAGGACATTCAAGCAAGGGCTGGAATGAAGTTGCTTTGAATTTGAGGGTTTAGCCTGCCCCGGCTTTCCTCCACCCTCGTGAGGGATGCCCTATGTTGCTGTCCCAGCTGGGTTGCGGGCCCCATGCATGTTTGTCCTCCATCATCCTTGTGCACAGGTGGGATGTCCTGAGCACCTCCCACTTGGGCTTGGGCTTGAGTTGGACCCGGAGAGGCACTTGCTTCCCCCGGGCTGCCGTGCAGACATGCAGGTGACCTGCTTGTTTCTTTCAGACTTGGAGGCGCTGCGCTCTTTTCAGAACCAGATAGCAGCGATCCAGCGGGATGCAGTGTGGTGGCTGCACACCGTGGTGCCATCTATCAGCAAGCTCGCACCGAAGGACTACGTGCACTGGTAGGGTGTCTGGGGGACAGGCGGCCGCTTCCCTGTGGCTTATGACAGTGAGTGGTGGGGCTCCCAAGTGGGAGCACGTCACCTTGGGTGTGGCTGCCGAGTGGCAGCCCCACAAGAGCCCATGCTGTGGGACATGGGGCCCCCTGTGGGTATCAGAGCCTCAGGCAGAGCCCTCCCTTTTGGGGGCAGAAGTGGGGGCACAGGGGGCTGGGGTTGAGGCTTTGTATATGTGCTCGGTCATTGGCCAGCCCTGGGCTGTGGGGACTTGCTGGAGGCTCTGCAGGAGGTGCCGGGAGGGCATCTGGATGCAAGCAGCCCCTGCCTCTGAGAGTACAGCTTCTAGTCTGTGGGAGATGGTCTCTTTTGGAACTAATACAGTGGAGAGGGTCGCCTGGGCCCCTGACGGCCTCTCTTCCCCCGCAGCCTCCACAAGGTGCTCTTCACGGAGCAGCCAGAGACCTACTATAAGTGGGACAATTGGCCCCCCGAGAGCGACCGCAAGTGAGTGCCTGTGCTGGGGCCTGGGGCGCGCCGTGCAGGTGGGGTCCTCCGCTCGTGAGGGTGGGCAGGGGCCCGCCTGGCGCTGCTTAGCTCTCCGTGCTCCCTTCCCTGTCCCAACACACAATGCTGTGCAGGCCATCCCACATGCCTTCTGTGAAGTTGCCTCCACTCCCGGGGTCCCCAGGCTCTCCCTCCCCGAGCTTTCAAGCAGCCGCATGCACATGCCTTCCGCCCTTGGCCAGCATTTGGCCCTGTGTCCCTGAGCCAGGGTCCCCTGCCCCTTGCCTTCTGAAGGGTCACTCCTGTCTGTCCCCACCCCTGGGCCTCTGCTGCTAGGTTCAGCCTGCTTGTCTCTTCGTGTCTTACTCACCTGTGCTCTGTGCCCTTCACATGCCACTGTTTGGTGGGTGGTGCGTTGTGACGGGTCTCTGCCCCCGGCCCTGAGCTCCCAAGCATGGAGCACCTTCTTGCATTCCTTTTCGGGATGGCTGAACCTCGTCTGAGGGGCCACAGGAGTGGATGACCACGGGTCAGGATGGGTGCTGCCCTCTGCCCAGTGCAGGACAGACTTGCAGCTGGGACATTCCCTGCACACAGGAGGTGACAGTCTCCGCCTTTGGCCTCAGCCCCACCCAGCAGGCCCCTCTGGGCTTGGGGTGGTCCTGTGAGCCCGGCTCCTCCCTCCCTGCCCACAGCTTCTTCCTTCGCCTCTGCTCAGAGGTGCCCATCCTGGAGGACACGCTGATGCGCATCCTGGTCATTGGGCTGTCCCGGGAGCTCCCGCTCGGCCCTGCAGACGCCATGGAGCTCGCTGACCACCTGGTGAAGCGAGCTGCAGCCGTGCAGGCAGATGGTAAGGGTCTTAGGGACCCATTGCCAGTCTCCCTGCCCCACAAAAGCTGTTTTGGCCCTGGCACATGCCTTTGGACCTGCCTCTCTGCCTCGGGCAGCATGTGTTTCCCCATCTGCTCATACCTGCATGTGGTGATACTGCTGTCCCTGACAGGCCTGTGGGCTCGCACACCCACCACATGCTTTGAGGTGAAAGCCTGTGTCAGTTTCCCCAGCCCTGCCCATGATGCTTGTTGCGGTTTGTCTGCACCTCTCTTGGCACAACTGTCAGCCTCCCACCCATCCTCCACTTCGGGAGAGTGAGGCCCCCCTATCACTGTCTGTCCATGCCTGGCTCCTCAGCCTGGACATCCAGCCAGTGAGTTGGAGCAGCTTCTAGAACCCGTGTGTGGCTCTCGTTTTAGATGTGGAAGTGCTGAAGGTGGAGCGGGTCCAGCTCATCGACGCCGTGCTGAACCTGTGCACGTACCACCACCCTGAGAACATCCAGCTGCCCCCTGGGTGAGAGCATAGCCCGGCTCCCCCTACCCTGCCGGGCCCTCCTGGTGGCCTGTCTAGGGACACCTGTGAGACTAAACCATGCTCCGCGAAGGAGCTGTTTTCTGCTGTCACCTGGGTTTTAGTGATACTCTTCCCTGCTCCCTCCTTTTCGGTGTCTTTTTCATAGATTCTTTATCTTCTGTGTTAATTAATGCCCACACTGTAGTTTGGAGACAACAGCATGTTTGTGTTCAGTTTTCTTAACTGCTTTACTGAGGTAAGTGCACATTCGTTTCACCCATTTAAAGCTGTGATTCCCTGTCTTGGTGAATTCACAGCGTTATGCAGTCACCACAGTCTGAATTAGGGCATTTTATGCTCCCAGAAAGACACTCACACTGGTTAGCTGTCACTCCTGCTGCCCTGGCAGCATGGATCTTCCGTCCGCCCTGCAGATCTGACCTTGGACGTGCCGTGGGCATAGACTTGCACAGCATGTGGCTTTTCACATCTGGCCTCTTGCTGAGCAGGTGTTCTCACAGTTCACAGAGGTGCAGCACATTCTGGACTCACTGGGTTTTGTGGCTGAATGGTGTCTTTTATATGGACACATCATGTTTGCTTCCTGGCTGATGCACATTTGGGTTGCTTCCACTATTGGGCTATCATTCCTGCTGCTGGAACACTCATGAGCAGTCTGGATAGACGCGTTTCAGCTCTCCTGAGTGGATGCCGTGAGCGGCAACTGCTCTGTCCTGCACTCCCAGCAGCAGCGCCCGGGGCCTGATTCCACCGCGTCCTGGCCAGCACCCCCTCTGCTCTTCACTGGAGCCACCTTTGTGAATGTACAGTGGCCGCTCGGCGAGCCTGGCTTTGCACTTCCCTCGTTGCCATCTCTCACGTGCTCACTGCCATTTGTACATTTTCACTGGAGAAACGTCTATTCAAGTTCTTTGCCCACTTCTAAGTTGGCTTTTTGAAGTCTTGTTGGATTTTCAGAGTTTTTTCTCTCTTCTGGGCACTACACCCTTCTCAGATCTGTGATCTTTGGATGTTTGCCCCACGGTTTGGCCTCTCATCACACTACAGTGTCCTTTGAGACATAGTCATTGACTTTGATAAAAGTCCAGTCCATCTGTTTTTCTCTCGTGTCTGTATTTTTTGTCAGATGTAAGAGACCACTGCTTAGTCCAGGACCACAAAGATTTACTCTTGTTTTCTCCTGAGAGTTCTGTAGTTTCGATGCTACGTGTACGTCTTTGAACTGTTTAATCTTTGTGTACAGAGTAAGGCAGATCCAAATTCTCTCCTCTGCGGGGATGTCCAGGTGTCCTGGCCCTGTCCTCCCTTTGAATTGTATTAGCCTCTCCTTGGTGGCCAGGCAGCAATGTGCAGGTGGGTCTCTGTGTGGACTCTTAGTTCTAGTCCAGTGCCTCTGGGTCTGTCCTGACACCATGATGGGACAACTCTCATCGCCGTGCATCTTGGCTGAGTCTGAAGTTGGGAAACGTGAGTCCCCCAGCTTTGTTCTTTTCCAAGATTGTTTTGGCTGTTTCAGGTTCTTACATTTTCATATGAATTTTAGGGGTCATCTTGTCAGTTTTCAGCAAACAGCCAGCTGGGGATTACATTGAACATGTAGATCAGTGTGGGAGTATTGCTGCATCTGCAGTGTGGGACCTTCAGCCCCTGACTGGGGGTGGGTGGGTCTCCTGTTCATTTAGACCTTTCATTTCTTTCAGCAACGTTTTGTAGTTTACACTGGATAAGTCTCACGCTTCTGTTAAGTTTACGCCTAACTGCTATTTTCTCTGAAGCTATTTGTCATATGGAATTTGTCTCTTCATTCTTCTGTGGGTTGCCAGTGTCCTCTGTGCTCAATCACTCATGCTGGGTAGCCGATCTCACACTTTCCAAGTGAGGATCTCAGTTTACCTTGTTCTGATAGCTATGTTCTGTTTCATAGAAAGAGTATTTTCGTCATAACTATACTGTATGTGGATTTTAAGTATCACTACGATTACATGTTGATGGGTACTGGGGTGGATTTCTGGTCTGATGGAAAGAATAGGAGCGTAACTAACCCTTATCAGCATGGGTTACTTTGATTAGCTCCATTCCTGTTTCATAGGCACAGAATGGTGAGGACGTGCCCAAGGGCTCAGAGCTGGTCCATGGCGGGCACTGACCCCACCCGGGCTCTGCGGCATGGTGGCTAAGGCAGGCACTCCTGGGGCACAGGTGTCACTGGAGGGGACAACAGGACAGAGGAACCGACGGCACAAACCTCTAAAGCAGGCTCCACATCAGTCACCACAGGATTGTCTCTGTGCTGTGGCTGCCTTGGCCGAGGCTGGTTCTTGTCACTGGCTTCAGCACAGTCGAAGCTAAGTCAGTGCCCTTGCATTTCAGGTACCAGCCTCCGAACCTCGCCATCTCAACCCTCTACTGGAAGGCCTGGCCCCTCCTGCTGGTCGTCGCTGCATTCAACCCAGAGAACATTGGTGAGCCCCCTCTTTCCAGCACATGGTTGTCTCAGCTGGAAGTCACTGCTTCCCTTGGGGTGTTTGGCTCATCGGGACCTGGAGTAGAGCCTGGCTGGGGCCTGGACGATGAGCCTGGAAGGAGCTGGGTTTTGGGCCTGGTGCTCCACGGGCTGGTGCTGGCCAGGCAGGAATGCTGTGTCCCAGCCACCACCTTCCGTCTCCTTGCTCCCTAGGCCTGGCCGCCTGGGAGGAGTACCCAACGCTGAAGATGCTCATGGAAATGGTGATGACCAAGTAAGTCAGCTCAAGCGCTGCTGGGGCCAGGACCCCGAACGGGTGGGCCGACTCTTGCTGTGCTGGGCAGCAGAGCTGACTCGAGTTTCCAGACTGCTCTGAAGGCCGCGTCCTCTGCCGGGCTGCCTCCCAGTGTCTTTTACTCACAGGCTTGGGTTTCTGAGCCTGAGTCTGAGGAGCTTTGTGCCCTGTGAAGAGGTTCCTGATGGGATTGGAGTGGGGCCCTGGAGCTCTGGGGCCCCTCATACTGCGATGGGGTACGGCTCAGGCTGATACCCATCATGCTAGGAGGGATACAGCGGGAGATTCAGGATCCAGAGGGCTCACCGAGTGTCAATGGTGGGTGCAGGGCAGCAACATGTGACCCACATCTGTGCACAGAGGGTGTGGGACTCACACCCAGTGGAGCACTGATGCCATGGCTGGCATGCCCACACCTTGCTGTGTGCCAGCAAAGCAGTGTTAGTGCCTATAAGGTGCCATGACGCTGTGACAGGAGCTGGGTCCCTCTGAACTGGCACAGCCTGAGCCATGGCGTGTGTGGATTTGGCATGTGGGAACCAGGCACACGTCCGGGCAAGGCTGTGGCAGTGGGAACCCAGCGTGAGTGGCTCGAGTCTGGAGACCCCGCTGCTCCTGTGGCTTCTCTGAAAGTCTGCCCTGTGGCTGACAGTGGACAGGCTTTGGGGCTCTCAGGACAGCCCTGAGACAAGTGGTGTCACGGGCAGATAGATTTGATCTTAGGGTATGGGCTTGTGCCTCCCACCAAAGCCATGGGAGCCTCTGGACGCCAGCCTGGGGGCGCCCTTGCCGTCTGGCATGTTGGAAAGGGATCTGTGGAGGTGGGCTGGAGGAGAGGCTGTCCTGTGCACAGCGGGGCAGGGTGCTGACCCTGTGGGGCTGGTTTTGGATGTCCTGCATGCTGTCTGCAGGAGAGCAGGTAGCAGCTGGGGGCTCTGTGAAGACAGGCCTGATGCAGTGTTGCTTATGGCCCCATTGGGGCTTCCTAGCTCCTCCCAGTGGAAGCCCTGTGCAGGGCAAGGGCCTGTGGGTGGGTGCTGACCCTCCCTGACCCCGCGTTGTCAGGGGGCAGTGGGCCTCTGACAGGCATGGAAACAAGTTCCCCTTTTGGCCCCCAGTAATTACTCCTACCCACCATGCACCCTGACGGATGAGGAGACACGGACAGAGATGATCAGTCGGGAGCTGCAGATTTCCCAGCGGGAGAAGCAGGAGATCCTGGCATTCGAGGGCCACCTGGCGGCTGCCTCTACCAAGCAGACCATCACTGAGAGCAGCAGCCTCCTCCTGTCTCAGCTCACCAGCCTGGACCCCCAGTAGGCACTGCACCCGAGCCCCCACTCACCAGCTCCAAACCATGGTGGTGGCCCAGCCCAGACTGTCAGGTGGTGGGGCAACAGGCAGGGTACACCCTGAGACATGCCCGGCCAGGCCACTGTCCCGGCTCTCTGTGGAGCCAGGCCCCAGGGGCAGCCACAGTGCCCACAGCGGGCAGGAGGGACTGCTCTCAGATGGGGCAGCGGCCCCCCACCCTCAGCGCCACTGTGCCTGAAGGCTTTCTGACACACTTGTGTCCCCTGGGCTTCCAGAGGACCCCCACGGCGGCCACCCCCCCACATCCTAGAGCAAGTGAAAGGCCTCAACCAGTCCCTCCGCTTGGGGCACCTGCTGTGTCGGAGCCGGAACCCCGACTTCCTCCTCAATATCATCCAGAGGCAGGTGAGCCCCCACAGCTCTGGGAGGGCGAGTCAGTGCAAGGGCAGGTGGGCACAGCACAGGCTCTCGGGCACATGGGCCGGGCAGGTGGGGACAGGGCTGCGTCAAGCTGGACGGAGCTGAGGGTGCCGTTGCCCTGCCCAGGCCTCTTCGCAGTCCATGCCCTGGCTGGCCGACCTGGTGCAGTCCAGCGAGGGCTCCCTGGACGTGCTGCCTGTACAGTGCCTGTGTGAGTTCCTGCTGCATGACGCCGCCGACGACTCCGCCTCTGGCGGCGAGGAAGAGGAGGGCGAGAGTAAGGAGCGGAAGGCCAGGAAGCGGCAGGTCAGTGCCCCCACCCACCAAGCCCCTGCAGGCCCACCCTGAGGCCTCTCCGCAACCCTGAGGCCCCCTCCCCGCAGAGGCAGCAGAAGCAGAGGCAGCTCCTGGGCCGCCTGCAGGACCTGCTGCTGGGCCCCAAAGCCGATGAGCAGACCACGTGTGAGGTGCTGGACTACTTCCTGCGGCGCCTCGGCTCCTCCCAGCTGGCTTCCAGGGTGCTGGCCATGAAGGTGAGGCTGGGGAGGGGCTGAGCTTTGTGGCCCTCAGCACTCTCACTTCCCGGCAGAGCTCTTGTGTAATTGAAGTGGTATGTCACCCACCTGGACGTGCAATCTAGCTGATCTTTGTGCACAGAGGAGATGACGCTGATGAACTCTGCTGGCCCCAGGGCCCTTTCTCGCTGGTCAGTGTTCCTCCCCGGGTACTGATGCCAACATCTGGGGGTGACTTGGCAGCTGTGTCTTTGAGCTACTTAACAGCAGTTTTGTAGACACTGGCTCAGGCTGCTGCTTCTGGAGCTCTGACCAGATGTGGTGTCAGTCAGCTGGGCAGCTCACATCCCACCCAGGGCTTGGAGGGACTGTAGCAGCCCCAGATTTGAGAGATCCGGGCATGCACTCTGGGCGAGGCACGTCTGGAGGTGGCCCAGCACATGCGTCTGCTTGCAGGGCTTGTCCCTGGTGCTCTCGGAGGGAAGCCTACGGGATGGGGACAAGGAGCCCCCAATGGAGGAGGACTCAGGGGACGCGGAGACGTTGCAGGGCTATCAGTGGCTGCTGCGAGACCTTCCCAGGCTGCCTCTGTTCGACAGTGTCAGGGCCACCACCGCCCTGGCACTGCAGCAGGTAGGGGGCTGGCTGCCGGGGGAGGGGCAGAGTGGCAGGAGCCAGCCTGGCACCAGGGAGTTACACAGCCCTCCTTCCCCAGGCCATCCACATGGAGACTGACCCGCAGACCATCAGCGCCTACCTGGTCTACTTGTCCCAGCACACGCCCGTGGAGGAGCAGGGCCAGCACAGTGACCTGGCCCTGGTGCGGGGCAGGGCCCCAGGGCAGCTCCCAGGCTAGGGCGTGGGCACGTTCTGCCCAGAGTGGGTGTCCAGGGCGTGAGGCCCAGGTGCCACTTGGTGCCAGAGCCGCCACAGCCTCGCTGCCTTCGTCACTGTCTGCCCTCGGCACTGGCCTGGGCTGAGGGAGGTGGGGTTTGGCCCCCTGGGAGGACTTGGTTGGGGGTGGGGAGTGTGCAGTGGGGCGGTCCTGCAGGCCAAGGATTCTCCGCAGCAAGGCCTCCACGCTGCCAGCCCCTCCAGGAAGGGCATGTGCCCTGCCCCTTCCTCTTTCTGGTCAGCTCTGCCGGCCTTGTGTTCCAGGGCTTGCTCTCAGCTCAGTGACCTGGTGCGGTTCCTGTGGGCCCGGGTCTTTGTGGAGTGGATGAGGGAATGGCAGCCAGCAGAGGTCCCCTGAGGGTGGGGTCCTTGCTGAGGGGCTGGGAGGAATAAAAGCTCACGCTGTGAGGCCTTGTTCTGAGCCTGGTCTGGTGGCAGCCTGGGGAATGGCATGTGGCCAGGAGCCCAGCATGATGGCCGCAGGTTTCAAGTAAATACAGCACCTGGTTGTTTGCAGACCCCATCCCTGAGGGCCGTGGCACCTGCACCCCTATTGCTCTTGGGGTGGCACAGCGTCTCCTTGTTGGCCCTCTCCGAGCTGGGCTGGTGGTTACAGGTGTGGCCACTGTCAGAGCCATGCATGCATCCTCCTGCTGCTGCCTCAGCCGTGGTTCTCTGGGGAGTCTGTACTTCCTCCCTGCTGCTCCCAGCCACATGGTGTCCCTGTGGCCCAGGGCACCCTGCACACAGGCCCTCCCTCTGTTGCTGGCACATCCAGCCTTGGAGCTGGTGGTGGCACAGGGTGCCCTGGGCACGGCCGTTGGCTCAGCGTGGAGGACGAGGGATGGAGGGGCTGGTGAGCATGCTCCCCCAGTACCTGTGCTCTGACAGAGGTGTCCCCACCCCCAGGATGTGGCCCGGCTCATCGTGGAGCGCTCCACCATCATGTCCCACCTCTTCTCGAAGCGCTCCTGCAGTGCCGAGTCAGATGCTGTGCTCGTGGCCCTGCTTTCCATCTTCTCCCGCTACGTGAGGCGCATGCGCAAGAGCAAGGAGGGGGAGGAAGTCTACAGCTGGGTAAGGTGTGGCCTGGTGCCCGGGTCCTGGCCCTCAGCACCCCGCAGCCTAGCCAGCCCTCTGCTTTCCCTGCAGTCAGAGTCACAGGACCAGGTTTTCCTCCGCTGGACCAGTGGGGAGACGGCCACCATGCACATCCTGGTGGTCCATGCCATGGTCATTCTCCTGACGCTGGGGCCGCCCCACAGTGAGTACCTGCTAGTGCAAGGAATGGCTCCCCCCACTGCAGCCCTGCCAGTGGCTTTGGGAAGGTCACCATCCCAGCTTGGTCTCTTGAGGAGTAGATAGTCTTTCCTTCCTGTGGAGAATTTTAGATGAAGCATGTAAGAATCTGTGTGGCACGGCAACACAGACCGTCAGCGCCTCAAATCGATAGGCCTGTGATTTTCGGTGATTTGTCCCAGCCCTGGCCCCATGCTGTCCTGTTGTCTGTGATGCCTGTGGGCAGTGCCTGCCCCTCCTTGCTCTCCCGGCCCAGCCAGGGAGACGCTTGGTCTCTGGAGGTGGAGGCACACATGGGGGGCTGCCCACGAAGGAGATGCTTGAGGGCCAGAGCCATGAGCCCCTGTTCTCTGCAGGCCTGGGGGCAGAGCCTCACCTTCCCATGGGCTGTGTCTGTAGCAGGGTGGCCCTCCCACTGGCTGAGCCCTCTTCGGCCTGGCAGCCTGCCTGCCCCCTTTCTGGCTGATGGCTGTGGACTCTACCATGTATCCATGTCCAGGAGTGGGAGGAAGGGCTGGGTCCCCTTGCTGGGACTGGGCCATGTGGGCTGTGCTGGAAAGGTGAGCCCTGTGGGAGGGCGGCTACAGGGCACGCCTTGGTGGGAGTGCCTCCAGGGCAGGATTCTGTGAGGAAGAGCAGGGAGGAGAAGCTGGCCTCACACGGGCCTGAGCCCACTGGGCTTCTGCGGACTTTGTGGAGCCTGCAAGTTGGAAGGTAACTGGTTTGGCCAAGTACAGACATGTACAGTGCAGGCCAAGGGTCACACACAGTCCCCTGGGGCCACCTGCCCAGCTCTTCAATCCTTCTGCTTCCTCACTGGCAAGCGGGTGGCACAGCGATGGGTTGGCCGTGTCGGCCCCACAGTCTTGGCATGCAGGGCACACTCTGTGCCGAGCTGCCCTGTCCTCCGGAGCCTCCGTCCTGCCTGTGAATTAAGGGCTCTGGTGCTTCCAGCCCGGCATTTGGGCTTTGGTGGGGCCAGGCCCCTCGGGTGGTGAGGTTCGGGAAGCTTCCCTGAGGTGCCCCAACTGCTTACCCCATCATCTCTCCCCAAGCTGATGATGGCGAGTTCCAGGCTCTGCTGGACATCTGGTTCCCGGAGAAGAAGCCTCTGCCCACGGCCTTCCTGGTGGACACCTCAGAGGAGGCTCTGCTGCTGCCCGACTGGCTGAAGCTGCGCATGATCCGCTCAGAGGTCCCTCGCCTGGTGGATGCTGGTGCGGGCACGGTGTGGGAGGGTGGCCAGGTGCCACTGGCTGTTGCAGATCAGTGAGGGCAGCTCAGGCTCCCTGATGGCTGTTCATGGGCATCGCGGTGTGCGTGGATGCTGTGCTGGACTTGATGGGGGGCAGCAGTGCCTACACTGACCCTGCCATGAGTTTATAGCCGGGTGGCAAGGCTGGGCAGTGCCAGAGAGGGCAGGGTGAGCGGTCTGGGAGGTGGGGGCAGGAGGGTGGGCCTCCTCGTTGGCCCTGCAGATGGAGTGGGATTAGATACTTGCAGGGAGGAAGGGTCCTGGGCACCTGCGTTGGGTGGAGGCTCTGTGCTGGGCAGCAGGGTTAGTGCAGGAAGGATGCATTCGGAGGAGCCAGGATTTACCATGAGCCACAGGGAGCCTTGGTGATTCTAGGAATGCTCAGAGCCCAGAGGGAGCTGAGCACACAGCCTGAGAGCAGGGCTGGAGCCGGTCATGTGCTGGGCATGTGGGAGCTGGTCTGAGGCCCGACCACCCTGTGGCCACCTGCCTGGGCGCTGGGGAAGCTGGAGGCAGGTCACACCGCTGCACATGCTCATGGTGTGCGGCCATCCCCAGCCCTGCAGGACCTGGAGCCACAGCAGCTGCTGCTCTTCGTGCAGTCCTTCGGTATCCCCGTGTCCAGCATGAGCAAGCTCCTCCAGTACCTGGACCAGGCAGTGGCCCATGACCCCCAGACCCTGGAGCAGAACATCATGGACAAAAGTAAGAGCCAGGGATCCTCGGTTGGCCGGCAGACCTGGGCCTATGTGCATGGCTGGACGGCTGGAGCTCCACAGGAAGGTTGAGGCTGGCTGATCAGGAGAGGCCAGTGCCCCCGACCCCAGCTCGGTTGTCCTACCCTCTGGGGGGTTCTGAGGATGGAGGGAGCGGCAGGAGAGGGCTCTGTCACTACCTGGGCCTTTGTGAAATGGTCTGGAAGGCTTGGCATATGGGGCCAGGACCATGTGCTTCCTGTTGGGCCCAGGTGCTGAGCCCCGGCTGTGGTCCACAGATTACATGGCTCACCTAGTGGAAGTTCAGCACGAGAGAGGAGCATCCGGAGGCCAGACGTTCCACTCCCTGCTCACAGCCTCCCTGCCCCCTCGGCGAGGTACCACCTGCCCCTGCTCAGAGAAGCCTTCCAGTCGGGTAGTGCTGGCCACTGGCCGGTGTTTGAGCCCCTTGTTAAAGACCCTGCCCTAATGCCTCAGTAGGCCTCAGCAGGCTGGAGGGTCCCTCTTGTGGCCGCTGAGCCGCCTCCTCCCTGCCTTGGTCTGTGCACTCCAGATCCCATAAATTAACTGGGAAGAGTTACCAGCTGCCCATGCTCCCTTTCCTGCAGACAGTGCAGAGGCGCCAAAGCCCAAGAGCAGCCCAGAGCAGCCTCCGGGCCAGGGCAGGATCCGGGCCGGAACTCAGGTGCGGGTGCTCAGCCCTGAGGACGACCTGGCCAGCATGTTCCTTCAGGTACTGCCTCCACTTCCAGGATGGGCGCCCAGGGCCTCCATTTCCCCCTCTGCCCAGAGTTAGGTGACCCTTGAGAGCTATGCAGCTTGCCTGTGCCTCAGTTTCTTCCTCTGCAAAGTCGGGCTTGGGGCAGTGCCCCTTGGTGGGTGATAAGACATGCTCCAAGTTGAGAGCAGAGCCCAGAGGTGCCATCATGCCCGCCACCACCTTGCTTTTTACCAGCCTGGCGGCAGCAGCCCAACCACAAGGGAACTGGCACTGTCGGCACCTGGGCCTGGCTGTGTGCTGTGCAGAGACAAACTGTGTGTGGCGGGTCCCCCACAAACAGCCTCCCACATTATCTTTGCCCTGCTGATCTGTGTGCTTTTCACACAGCTCGTGTGCCAGGCAGCCAGCCTGCTGGGGCCTGCGATTTCAACTCTGTTCCACCTTGCTGCTGCCGTACACGTGTGTGTGCGGGACTCTGCAGCCCTGGTGTTGCATCCACATGTGCTCTCCCCCTTCTCACACACAGTGGTATTCACTGCAGAGCTGGTGTGATGTCCTCCCAGGATGCATGCACACTTACCACACGGGCAGGCACACATGCTTTCTCAGACAGTTTCTCTAGGGTCTAGGCCCATGTTTGGGGAGGGGCTGCCCTCCATGCACTGGCTGCAGGCAGCACACACCCTTCAAGTGTAGAGGCCAAGATTTGCAGGGCTGTGGGCTCTCTGCTGTCTCCAGGGCCAGGGTCCCACACGCCCCTCTCCAGGGTTCCTGGTCGCTACCCCACCTCCCCTAGAGTGCAGTATGGGTGTGTGTGCACACTGGGGCCAGCTGCCCTGTGCAGGTCTCATGCCAGCAGAGATGGCAGAGAAGGCTGGGGCTTCACCATGCTGTGTGTCCTGACTGCTGCCTTGTGCTCTGCTCCAGATCTTCCCGCTGAGCCCCGGCCCGCGGTGGCAGAGCTCCAGTGCCCGCCCTGTTGCCCTTGCACTGCAGCAGGCCCTGGGCCAGGAGTTGGCGTGTGTCCGCCAGGGGAGTCCTGAGGTGACAGGTGTCACAGTGCGCCTCCTGCAGGCCATTGCCACCCTTCTTAGCTCCCCGCATGGCAGGGCCTTGGCTCTGGCCATGCACCGAAGCCACTTCCTCGCCTGCCCTCTAATGCGCCAACTTTGCCAGTACCAGGTGGGTGTATCTGTGGGTCCATCCTGCAGCAGAGTCCTGTGCCCCAGGGAGGCCACGCGGAGGAGGGGTTGCTCCCTGTGTACTGGAACGCAGGGCTCCACCTGGCCTGATGGGGCCCTCAATCCTCAGTCTGGTGCACTCTGAGCCCAGGGCTTCTGTGTGTGAGCCTCCCCCAGCCCCCCTCCTGACTGGGATTCCTGACACTGTCCTGGGGGCCTTGGTTTTGGCCTCTTAGTAAAGGGAGTACCCCTCCCATCCTTGGTGCTGGTGGTAGAGCCCCCACCTTTGCATCCAGAGTTTTCCAGGGAGCAGAGAGGGTGAAGGGTGTATGTGCCCAACACCTGGACTCATCAGTGCTGCTATGTCTGCCTTACCTGCTCAGGCCCGTGTGAGTGTGTTTTGTTACTGGAGGGGCACACGTGTGTTTCTTTGATACTTCTCCCCTGAACCATATGAAGATAGGTTGCAAACGAGAGGGTGTCTGGCCAGCTGTGGGGCCTGGGAGGATCTCTGGGAGGCCCCAGTGCTCCCAGGCACTGTCAAGCATGGCAGGTGTGGGATGTTCCCAGCTTGCAGGGCCTGTGGTCTGGTCCCGGCCCCACTCTGGCCGCTGGGCAGTCTGAGTGCGCATGGCCACGAGCTGCTGGTTGTCCCACAGCGCTGCGTGCCCCAGGACCCTGGCTTCTCATCGCTCTTCCTCAAAGTGCTCATGCAGATCCTGCAGTGGCTGGAGAGCCCCGCTGGGGAGGGTGGGCCTCTGCAGGCCCAGCTCAAGCTGTTTGCCGCCCAGTACTCGGCCCGGCGCAGGATCAGTGACGGTGAGGGACAGGAGCTCGCCAGCTCCTGCTCTGCCAGGGAGATGGCGGCCTTGCACAAGGGGTCTGTCGATTGTCAGTGGGGATATGGCCGAGCGGTTTGGTGGTTAGGGCAGTGGGGAGTGAAATAGGCTCCTGAGGGAGGACAGCAGCGTGCGTGGGACCTGAAGCCCGTGAATCGGCAGTTCAGGGACTGTCAGATGTGCTGGCAGGAGCTGGGGTAGCAGCCAGGCTGGCGGGTCACATGGACACTCCCTTGCAGTGCGGAGCGGTTTTGTGCACCTGGCAGAGGCTCTGGCGTTCCGCGGGGACTTGGAGGTGGTCAGTTCCACGGTCCGAGCCATTGTCGCCACCCTCAGGTCTGGGGAGGAGTGTGGCGTGGAACCCGAGCTCATCGGTGAAGGTACCTTAGGGCTCCAGGCTGTGAAGACCCCCAGCCTGGCTGCCTAGTCCTGCTGCCCCTCTCCTGGGTGTCCCAGAATGTGGCCTGGGGAGAACAAGCTGCAGGGCCCTGAAGCCTCCACCCAGCAGCATGGCCTTTGCCTGGGCTCTGCGTTTGGGGTTTCATGTACGTGGGGAGCCACACCAGTGACAGACTCACCCCTGTGACCTCCCACGACCCTCCTAGCCGCTCACACTGGCTGGTCCCAGTCTGGGCATGCCCGGGCCTCATCAGCCCCTGGCCTCAGGTGGCCTGGGGGCCCATGTGTCCTATCCCCAAGCTACAGCGATGTGGACCGCCCTTTCTGTGCCTCACACAGTGCTCCGGGGCCTGATCGAGGTGAGGTCGCCGCACCTGGAGGAGCTGCTGGCCGCACTCTTCTCTGCCCCCTCTGCCTTCCCAGCCTCACGGCCCACTGCAGTGGTGAGCTCGCTGCTGCTGCAAGAGAAGCAGGCATCCCCAGCTCCCGGGGAGCAGGACAGCAGCCACAGGTGCGCTGGCAGGGTGGTGGCCGGCCCGCTGAGTGGCCCTGACTGGCCTCTCTGAGCCCACCCACCTGCCCTGCAGCCTGGAGGCCGTGCAGCTGGGACCTTGCTCTGGGCTCCTTGTTGACTGGCTGGAGATGCTGGACCCTGAGGTGATCAACAGCTGCCCCAACCTGCAGCAGAGGCTCCTGTTCTCCCGCAGCAAGGTGGGCCTGAGCGTGGCGGGGCTCTCCCCTGCGTGGTGTTCACAGTGCAAGCGGCAACCCCCACCGCCGAAGCCATGTGTCTGCTAGCAACCCCAGCGGAGGGCACACTTCCTGTCGGTTCTGGCAGAATCCCTGGCCTGACTCTTCATCAGCTCCAGCGGGTCCCCCGCTCTCTCTGAGCCAGTCAAGGCTGGGACAGTTACAGGGACAACTGGCTATTAGAAGGGAGAGCAGAGTCCACCATCCTTGATGAGGGAGGGGTCTTCTGAGGAGCCCGAGCCCATGTGGGGCCCACAGCCCCTGCCCACGAACCCATGGTGTGTGAGAGCTGCCATCGCCTGCTTTCCATCCGTGGTGCCGCTGCAGCTTTTCTGGGGCCCCCTGGGCTCCAGGAGCTGGGGGAGGTTGTCTTGGTTTTGTTTACTTGTCTGCTCGCATGCATTCCCTATCTCTGAGGAGCTATTTCCACTCAGCACCTGTTCATCTGTGGAGCTCATAGCTGGCCCAGTGTCCACATAGCTGAGGCTGCTTCCCAGCCAGGAGCTGCAGGCCTTAGAACGGCCCGTCTCCTCTGCTTTCTGGTGGCCCGAGTACTGACTCTCTTCAACAGAGGCCATCCAAGTATCTTTCGTCCCCAGGGCAAAGGCCATCCTGGCCCCCAGGTGCCGTCTTTCCGACCTTACCTCCTGGCCCTCCTCACACACCAGTCCAACTGGTCCACGCTGCACCAGTGCGTTCGTATCCTCCTGGGAAAGAACCGTGAGCAGAGGTGAGCCCCCAGCCCCAGCAGGCCTGGCAGCTCCAGGCTCACCATGGGCACTGTGCTGGCTGCTGCCCCAGGTAGCTGAGTTCGGATGGCAGCATTGAGGGGACCTGCTCTGGGCGAAATGGGATGGCCCACTCTCCCCAGGCCATGTGAACGGTTGTTATCCACGCTGTGCTTCAGGGGTGCCAAGTGCCCCTCGGCATGGCCAACAAGCCTGGAGGGTGGCAGGGCCGATGTTAGTCTTGTCACCATGAGGTCAGGTGAGCAGGCTGGTCCATCTACCAATGGCTGCCCCAGGCCCTTCTCTGGTGAGCTCCCAGGGAGAGGTGCTGACGGCACCCGCCTGTCACAGGGAGCGCTCACCTGGCCTCTGCCCCACCTCCCTTTCACTCTGTGCACTCAGCCAGAGCCCCATGCTTCCTTCCAGGTTTGACCCTTCGGCCTCTCTGGACTTCCTGTGGGCCTGCATCCATGTGCCCCGTATTTGGCAGGGGAGGGACCAGCGCACCCCTCAGGCAGGTCTTGGGGGTTGCCTTGCCTCGCCGTATGGGTGCGTGTGTAAACCTGAGCCTGTCCCAGGCTGACAGGTGGGTGTGCCTGGTTGCAGAAGCAACGGGAGGAGTTGGCGCTGCGGGTCCAGGCCCCAGAACTCATTGGCCTGGTGGAGCTCATCCTGGCGGAGGCTGAGACCAAGAGCCAGGACGGGGTCACTGCCTGCAGCCTCCTCCAGGCTAGGCTGCCCTTGCTGCTCAGCTGCTGCCGTGGAGATGACGAAAGCGTCAGGAAGGTGACAGCGCACCTTACAGGCTGCATCCAGCAGTGGGGCGACAGGTGAGGGGGTGACGCGTGGGGTTTCCCGGGCCCACCCTGTGTCCTGCTGATGTGCCCAGAGGCTGCCCTCCAGTCAGAGTGCTGCCATGGGGAGCCCCAGCAGCGAGAGGCACCGTGGCCCTCTGCTCTGAGGAGCAGCTGCTGTGCTGGCCCCCAGCAGCCCCAACTGCTCTCTTCCAGTGTGCTGGGCAAGCGCTGCCGAGACCTGCTCACGCAGCTGTACTTGCAGTGGCCTGAGCTCCGCGTCCCTGTGCCCGAGGGCCTGCTGCACAGCGAAGGTGCCGCTAGTAGCAGCACCTGCAAGGTGAGGGGCTGGGGAGCCCAGGTGCTGCCGAGAGGGCTACTTCTGTGCTTTTGAGGTAGAAAGCCAAAGTAGGGAATGAAGAAATGCACTTTTCAGATTCAAAAATAGGAAACTGGCGAGCGGAGCTCTCTGCTGGGCATCTTTGGCTCAGTGTAGTTATTTCAGAATCTACGTGGGCAGCATATTTCTTTCTGTGGCTACATGGTGTTTCACTGTGAGGCTGGACCTGCCTGCTGGGAGGGAGGCACGGGGGTCGTGTGCAGCATGGGGCTGAGACAGGTGCCGCAGTGGGCGCTTGTGTGCAGGTCTGCGTGGCATCTGCCCACCTGGGCAGCCAGCGGTGGAGCACCGTCTGGCAGGCCTCGAGAGGACCTGCTGCCGGCCCCACTTCCCAGTACCACCGAGGGAAGTTGGTTTTCTCCAAGCCTTTCCTTCTGTCTGTTATTCTGCATGTTCTTCATTTAACAGCTGTCTTGGCCCATAGCCTTGAGGGCTTCTGTTGTATTTGTGCACGAGGTTGACTCCAGATGCCAGGTGTGCAGATTGTGTGGGAACTGGCCATGGTCTCTGCGTGACCAGGCCCTCAGGAATGGGGACCTCAGCCTCAGAGACCTGCACGTTGTCCCTGTGGAGCATTGTTGCAGTCCGCCGGGCAGTGGACTCAGTCTCCACGAGGCCGAGGGCTATAGATGGCCCAGGGCCTCTGACCCCCACCTTCCCTCAGCTGGACAGTCTAATCCACCGTTTCATCACCCTCCTCGCGGACACCAGCGACTCCCGGTCGTCTGAGAACCGAGTGGCTGATGCCAACATGGCCTGCCGGAAGCTGGCTGTGGCCCACCCCATCCTGCTGCTCAGGTACTGCCTGGCTGTGCTGCCTGGAGCCCGGGTGGCCTGATCATACCCCAGGGTACCACAGCACCCTTCCCAGCCCAGCCCCAGCGGACTTCATGGGTCCTCAGGTCCTGCTCACCCAGCCGCGTGTTTACAAATCGGTTGTGCAGCTTTTGCGGGGCTATGGTAGCTTTCCGGGACAGTTAGATCTTTGGCTTCTTCCTATCGAGCTGAGCTCAGGAGGAGGGCCAGGTAGGCCCCAGACGAGAGTGGGTCAGGCAAATCCCCACCTCGTCATAGACCCAGAGCCAGGTAAGATGGAAGAGGCCCCTTCGGTGCATCCTAGGACGGCAGCCTCAGCACATCTGGGGCCCGGACGTCAGGGCTGCAGCCCAGCCAGTGGGTGGCCATCAGCTCCCGGGGACAGGTGCAGAAGCCTGGGGAGCTCAGCCTGAATGCCTTTTGGAGCAGAGGGTCAAAGGTGCTGGTCTCAGGCCCCCAGTGGGCAGTCAGCAGCTCTGGGCAGAGGGCCATGAGTGCTCTCATCCTCTCCAGGCACCTGCCCATGATCGCTGCTCTGCTTCACGGCCGCACCCACCTCAACTTCCAGGAGTTCCGTCAGCAGAACCACCTGACCTTTTTCCTGCACGTGTTGGGCCTGCTGGAGCTGCTGCAGCCTCAGGTGTTTCAGAGCGAGCACCAGGGGGCGCTGTGGGACTGCCTGCGCTCCTTCCTGCACCTGCTGCTGGTGGGTGTGCCCGCTGCGGGGCCCACCCCTGGCCTGCACTCGCCTCCTGGCCCTAACTGGGGCTGGTGGGTCTGTCTCCCTTTCAGCCTGAGGCCCTCCATGAGGGCAGATGCAGCATGCGGGACCCTGCCGGGGAGCGGGACCCCACTGGGGAGCAGGGATCGACCTGCATTGCAGCTGGGCTGCCCACCAGTGGCTTCTGCCACATGCCTCAGGGCCAGCTCTGCCCCTGGGAGGCTCTGGCTCCTTCTGAGGCTAGGGAAGCCCACACTGGGGCTCAGTGGGAAGGGGTGCCCTCCATGCAGCTGCCCTGCCTCTGTCCATCCTGTAATCCCTTGTCACTCTTGTTGGGCGCCTGTCTACCTGGACGCTCACAAAGGACAAGGCCGTGTTTGACCCTTTAGAACCCTTAACATAGGCCTAGTGGCCAGCAGTAACCAATGGTAGTGGTGGTGCTGTGGGGGCCCTTTGTGAGGTGAGGCCCCCAGGGGAGCAGCGTGGGTGGGACGGGGTGGAGGGTGTCTGGCTGTCCCTCAGCTTGGAGTGTGGCGTGGCTTGACCTCTTTTGCAGAACTACAGGAAGTCCTCCCGCCACCTGGCACCCTTCATCAGCAAGTTCGTGCAGCTCACGCACAAGTATGTCACCTGCAATGCCCCAGCAGCCATCTCCTTCCTGCAGAAACACTCGGATGCGCTCCAGTGAGTGTGCTGCACGTGCGTTTGGCTGGTCCTCACAGGCTCCTGTCCGGCCGGGGTCAGCCTAGGGGCTGCAGGGAGGGTTGTGCAGAAGGCCACACGTGTGCTCAGGTCTGGAGCTCCCAAGGCAGGCTGGCCATCAGGAGTCAGTGCTACAGCCCGAGCCAGGGCCAGCTGGCGGTGGCTGCAGTGTCGTGGGCCTGTACATGGCAGTGCCATGGTCGGTGCTGGGCCTGCTCCGGGCTGTTCTGAGCTGACTGTGACCGCTGACCTCCTCCCACACCCGTGATGGCCCCAGCATCCTGCTGCCCCACCCCCCTTCCAGTCTGCAACATCTTATTCACAATCTCTGTTCTTCCCAGTGACCTGTCCTTCGACAGCAGTGACCTGGTGATGCTCAAGTCCCTCCTTGCAGGGCTGAGCCTTCCCAGCAGAGGCAGCAGGGCCGACCGAGGCCTGGACGAGGAGGGCGAGGGTGAGTGGGCCCCTGGGCTTCTGCTGGGAAGGGCTGCAGGCCTGGCGGTCCTTGGGACCAACCTGGTGTCCCATGGCATCACCCCAAGGTTTATAGCACACGTAGAGCACTAAGAGGTGCACTGGCCAGCATGGCCGAGCAGCACCCTGCCTTCTGCAGTAAGCCAGCCCAACCCCCTCTGCTCTCTGTTCTTGCTCTGCCTCCATCCTATGGACCCGGTAGTGATCTGGTGCCCACAGGCAGGGCTGCTGGGTGCTCAGCACACCCAGCTAGCCAGTGGGTGAAATAGTGAGTGAGCCGACTGACCCAGGTCCAGGTCAGTTGCCAGTCCCTTAACTGTTCGGCTGTCCGGTTTTGCCTGATCATGTATTTATTGAATGGGGTCCTAGCAGTCCCCAGATCGCTGGCCTGTACTGCCCCCCTGTTGTGTGTGGGGCCACGGTGTGCAGGTGAGCAGCTGGAGGGGAGACACGCCAGTCTCCAGGGGGGCTCCCAGGTAGCTCCCAGCAGGCTTGTGTCATCACATGGTTGAGCAGCCACTGTACCAGGTACTGTGCCCAGCAGGATGGTAACTGCATCTTCCAGACTTGTGCGTGATTGTGGGGCTTCTTAGCAAGGACAGCCCTGACTTAAACCCAGATCTGGGGCCTTGGTGCTGAGTGGGCAGGGCGTTCCCCTAGCAGAGGCCTGAGGCACAACTGCTCCCCTGGGCAGGCTGCTCCATGTCCCAGATGGGTCCCCCTGGAGTGGGCTGTCTTCGTCCTCAGCCCAACTGCACTGTTCCCTGTCTTCCAGACGAGAGCTCAGCTGGCTCCCTGCCTCTGGTCAGCGTCTCTCTCTTCACTCCTCTGACTGCAACTGAAATGGCCCCCTACATGAAGAGGCTTTCCCGGGGCCAGACTGTCGAGGGTGAGTTTGGGAGCCTGGTGCCCCAGGCCAGGTTGGCCCCTTGGTGGGCTCCATTCTTCCCTGTGAATGGGACACCTGAAGAAGGGAGGCCTGGCTCTGGGCTGGTGGGTGGCTGAGGGGCCTGGCGAAGTCGGGCTGTGGAGTACTTCATGGTGCCGGAGTACCTTGAAGAGGGGAGCCATCTGGGGGGTCATGTGGCTTTGGGATGCCTTCAGGGCAGCTGGGAACAGGAATCGGGGAGCATGGTATAGATGCAGATCACTGGTTCCCCAGATGTGCAGGAGGGTCTGGGTGGAGGGCGTGCCTCCGAAAGCTTTCTAGGCAACCAGTGTCTGCAGTTTGGGTCTGCTGGCCTGGTGGAACTGGGAAGCCACCAGAGTTCCTGGGGTCTCCATCCTGAGGTGCCAGTGGTCGGTTTAAGGGGACTTCAGGCCCTACCAAGCACTAAAGATGGTGTGGAAGGTTTCAGAAGGCACTGGCACCGGTGTTCTCATCCTCCATGCTGCTCTGGGAGAGCCTGGAGTCCCTCTGCCAGAGCCGGTGTGGAGGCTACACCTGGATAAGTCCTTGCCTGGGGAGTGTGGTGAGGGGCAGTGGGACCTCTCCTGCCCTGGGTTGCTGGGAGCACGTGCTCACCCAAGCCCAGCACTGTGGCCTGGCCCTCACATGGCCTCTGCCCTCCCAGATCTACTGGAGGTGCTGAGTGACATAGACGAGATGTCCCGGCGTAGGCCAGAGGTCCTGGGCTGCTTCTCGGTGAGTGCACGGGCTGTGGAGTGCGGCAGGTCCCAGCCGCCGGCCTTCTCACAGCAGTGCTGGGCTCCTGCCAGCACTTGGAGGACCCCGGGTGGATGAGAGGCTGGAATGGGTGGAGAGGCCCATGCAGGCCTTTGGCGGGAAGCCCACCCGTGCCCTCGTTCCCACTGGGGGCCTGCAGAGCCTTCAGTGGGCAGGCTGCAAAGCTGGGGGCAGCTTGTGTCTGGGCCCAACCCTACCGCAGGTGCTCATGGAGGGGCAGGGAGCCAAGGCAGGCCAACCCCTCAGCTCTGGGCTGGACTCACTGACAGTGTGTGCTTCCTGCCCATGGTCCTGAGGTCCAACACTGTCCAGCGACAGGGCTAAGGACCAGGGAAAAGTCCCTTGCCAGCCCTCCAGCCAACCCAAGGCCAAGAGCCTGAGGTCTGAGGTTCGAGTCCTCAACCGGGGTCACCCTGGTAACACCCCCACCCCGACCCTGGCAGACGAGCCTGCAGCGGCTGATGAGCTCCGAGGAGGAGGCCTGCCGTACCCTGGCCTTCACCCTGGCCCTGCGCTCCGTCCAGAATGACCCCAGGTGAGCCTGGCGCCGCCACCACCTACCTGGTGCCCTGGCCAGGCTTTCAGCTGTGCCTGTCCAGGGGCCCTAGGAGAGAGTCTGGGGCCCTTGGCCATCTTGGGCCCAGGGTGGAGGTGCCCACCTGAGCGCACGGCTCTTCCAGCATTGCAGCAGACTTCCTGCCCACGTTTATGTACTGCCTGGGCAGCCGGGACTTTGAGGTGGTACAGACGGCCCTCAGGAACCTTCCCGAGTACACCCTCCTCTGCCAAGGTGAGTCCTGTCCACCCTGCAACCCAGGGGACCTGGGGCCTCCAGGAGCCTTCGTGCCTGTGGGCGGGCTCTCGCCGCAGCTCAGGTACCACAGGTCCTCATCTGCCCCCAGAGCACGCGGCCGTGTTGCTGCACCGGGCCTTCCTCGTGGGCATGTATGGCCAGATGGACACCAGTGCCCAGATCTCCGAAGCCCTGAGGATCCTGCACATGGAGGCGGTGATGTGAGCCCGTTGACAGCTTCACCACGTGCCAGCCTGAGTCCCTCAGCAGGTGGGCTGGGCCCCAGGCCAAGCCCAGCCAGCGTCTGGTACCCTGGTAGCCTCCCCTGGGATGGGGACACCGAGCTGCCCCAGGGTAGGCAGGCACCACCCAGCCCATGGCCAGCAGCTGGGTGCAGGGTGGTGGGGAGGGGGCGCTGTCTGCCCTGGGGGCTGCCCTGCCTGCAAGTGACGGGTCTGTGGCCCAGCCTGGAGGAGGAGCTGTGATGTTGTGGCTGAGGGGCTGCTTTTCAATAAAATGTGCTGAACCTCTTGTGTGCTGGCTGCCTGGTGGTTCCCTCCCTTGAGACTGGGACTTGAGCAGTACCTGGGGCGGCGTGAGCCTGCCTCTCCCCGACAGGCCAGCCTGTTCCCTGTGGGCACATGGGTGTGACAGGTGTCCGTCTCGAGACAGGAGAACTCCTGCATGGATGTGCGTGGTCTCATCCCCTTCTCCCTGCTGTCCCCCCATTTTCCCTATAGGCAGAATGAGAAGGGAAGGGAGGTGACAGTCCCAGGGCTCCTCCCTGGCGGCCAAGTTCCCTGCCCACAGTCTCTGCCTCAAAGTAGCCATGAGGCCTCATCAAGCTACCGAGGGGTTCTGCCGCGGAGCAGCCCTTCAGGGCTCAGGCAGACCAGGCTCCCCTCCCAGCCCAAAGTGGCCATAGCCCTAAGACTCAGCTGTGGTTATCTCTGGCGCACCTCGGTGCACTCTAGGACGGGGCCTGAATAGTTCCCACCCACTACGAGTGGGGAGCGTCCCCAGCAAGCTCTGGTTGCTCATGTGAGTGGCTCTGCCCTACACTTGGCCGCGGGGACTGGGGCAGGGTTGGGGGACGGGGTTGGTGCCCAGGAATCAGCCTGCATGAGTACCTGGCCGCATGGATGTCTCCAGACCTGCTGTCTCACCTTTTAAGGTGGACAAGGCCCCAGAGGCACTCTGGCACAGAGTTCGAGCAGCAGACTCCTGTGTCCCTGGTGCTCCTGCCCTTCCAGAAGTCAGGTGCTGGCCACCCAGGCTCCAGTGCACCCCCCAAGCAGGCTCCCTCTATGCCCAGCCCTGCTTAGCTCAAGCCACCAGGGGGCGCTGTGTCCAAACTCTGGCTCAAGCCATCCTGATGGGCGGCTGGTGGCCTGGCTCTGGGAGCCTGTGTGGGGTGGGGAGAACAGGAGTCCTCTCCAAGTTCAAGAGGACAGGACTGTGCTCCCCACTCTCACCCCAGAGATCCAGTGATGGAAGCAGGGCCCTGCCCATGGCCTCCCCTCCCGGGAGATGCAGGGAAGCACCCTTCAATCTCCCCCACTGTGTGCAGTGGCCCAGGGCACCCCTCCCTCCCTGAGGCCTGCCTTTCCCAGGCTCTCTGGCTTTCACCACCCAGCCTTCCCAGCCCCTGGGCAATGCCCCTGGTGTCCAAGTCTGCCCATTGCTCATGTGCTGCCCCTCTCACCCTGCTGGCTTGAACTGCCTCACTGGGGTACATGGAACTGGCCTGATAGCCCCTCCAGGGTTCGACTCCTGGCCCCCACCCCACCCAGAGCAAGATAGGCCCACGCAGGCACCCTGTGGGCACCAAGCTGGCCACCAGGAACTGCCACAATTGGAGAGCCCCCTTTAGATCACATGCCTTAGGATTCCATGGTACCTCCCACCTGAGTTGGGTAACCACCGCGGGGGACAAGTGCTCTGAAGTGCTGCAGCCATACCTGGGCCTGCACCCAGCAGGTGAGTGCTGCTTTCCCACATTGGGGTTCAGGGTCCAGGAAGGACCAGGTTGGAGCATTTGGCTTCTTGACACTGGGTGTGAGGGCCCAGTGGGCAGAGACAGCCCCAGCAGGGAGCCCTAGGACCCCCAACGCCAGGGCTGAGCCCTAGGGAGCAGAGGCCAACCACATCCTGGGCCCTGTCCACCTGGGCCTGCCTCCCTCACCCATGTGTGAACAGCTGCTCCGGCACATTCTTCCCAGGTCAGGAGGGCAAGGGCCAGGGGAGTTCCAGCAGCCCCGAGGCCCGCCTTCACCCAGGTGGGCAAGGACACACCCTGGCAGGGGTCTGGGAGGCACGGCCCCACACGGAGCAATTAGCAGTGCCTACAAAGGCCACACTTGCCAGCCTGGGTGCCACAGCATTTGCGAGGGGCAGGCCACGGGTGAGTCGTTGAATGAGTGCCGAGTGCAAGGCTGGGCCTGCTTGGAGCAGCACAGGCTCCATCACCCCAGTGGGAGTGCCTGAGATGGCCTCTGTTGCCCTGAGCCCGGCCCTGGTACACTCTCTGTTTGATGCCAGGAGACAGTCTCAAGGAGGTGGACCCCAGGCCCCAGCTGGTACTCAGCACAGCTAAGGTGTAGATGTGGGGGCACCAGAGTCATAGTCTGCGCCTCTCATGCTGGCCATGCCTGCCCAGCCCTGGGCCTTGTGGTGTGTGGGGAGATGGGGCCCAGCAGTTGGGCAGGTGGGTGCCTCCCAGCCAAGGTGTAGACAAGGGAGCATGTAGTGTGGCCGAGTGAGCCCCATCGGTGTCCCCATACCTCTCGGTGTGAGATCTGGTACAGCATGAGTCAAGTCCCTGCTCTATGCCCCTACCAAGCTCCAGGCCTGAACTTAGAGCTTCCGCCCCCACAGGCCAGCTTCCCTGCCCGCACTGCCAGCTCCCACTCCTGAGCTCTGCTCCACATCCCCTCCACCCCAAGGCCAGGTGCCTGTTTCTTGCTGGTCACTCCCTGCCAGATTGGGGCTGCTGGGGGGACCTACGTGTGCTGAGCATGTGAGGGAGGGAATGAGGTCCAGTCTTCTAGAGCCCCAGCCCAGGGCCTGGGGAGGGAGCACACTGTGGCAGGACCTCGCCGTCAGCCCTTGAGCCTGGGCTCCCCCCTGGGGGCTCCCAGTCCTGGCTCAGAGCAGCCCGTGGCCTGCTGAGTCCCATGAAGTTGGCTGGGATCGTGGACTGGGTATGGAAAGGGAATCCTGGAGTGTCAGGAAGGTGATGAGGCGGGATGGGGGATGGAGCCCAGTGGGGTTCTAGCCCAGAGCCGGTGACCCTGGGCCTCGGAGCTCCCCTCTCTGGGCCTCATGTCTCTTGGTAAGGGGCTGCACTGCCCTGCTGACATGGATACTCAGGTCATGTGGGCTGAGGTGTCCCAGGTGAACACACTGGCGGGGTGGGCGGCTGGATGCGCTGGCCTGTCCCAGGTGGTGATGGGCATCCCGTCGTGCCGGTACAGCGCTGGCACACACCAGGCTGCAGGAGCCCTGCCATGACCCCTGGAGGACAGAGCCAGCTACAGGGCAGAGTGGGCAGCCCCACAGAAGACATGGGAGGCCTGTTTTGGTCCTGGACAGATCCATGGGTAGACCTGGAGTGCATGCAACAGGCGGCCTGTGGAGGCAAAGGTGTGCAGGTCTGAATGACGGTGCTGGTCCCAGCAGGGAAGGGGAGGATATGGATGGCCCAGTGGCCCTGGCTGTTACCCGTGCCCTGCATGCCCTCTCTGGTCGTCTCTGATTGCCTCAGCTCCTCACATGTGGCCAGCCCTCACAGAGCCATTGGACCCAGGGACCAGCTATGGGGAGGGGACACTCAACAGGACCCCTAAGCAGGGGTTCCTGCCCTTCTGGGATCATTTCCCAGTGGTGAGCTCTGGACAGCTGGGTGGCCCCAGGGGGATTCCCATGCAGGCCTGCAGGCCCCCTTCTCTCTGGGAGAGGGGAGGCCCGGCTGTTGCCAAGGCCAGGCAGCCTCTGGGCTTCCTTCACCAGGTGGGGAGGGGTGGGGACAGGTGAGGTATTGCCGTGGTGATGAGCTCACCTGCTTCTTACAGCCTCAGAAGAAACACCTGTCTTCATTTTCACTTCTGGGAAGGGGTAGGCCCTAACCTTCAAACAGGCCAGACTGCCTGCAGCCAGGCAGAGGGCTGAGAGAAGCACAGTCAGCCTGGGACCCTGGGGCCCTGGGTCTCCCCATGAGAGCTCCCCAGGGCTGGATGCCCACGTTCCCCCCAGGAGGCTTCTGTCCCCTTTGTGCCGATGAGGGCAAGAGGCTCTGAGTTGCCCTGAGATACACAGGGTGGAGCTGTTCCCTCTGACCTGGTTAGGCTGGGACAGGTGGAGGTGGAGTTATTTCAGGTGTCCCAGCAGAGTAGGTGTGGCCGAGGCCTGCTGGCCGCTGCCTTGATGAAGAAGGGCCTGTTAGGAACACTCGGGACCGCTGGCAGCTGGGAGTACAGTTCTCACTCAGAGTCCTCGGCAGTCCAGCCCAGGCTGGGCCCCCAAGGAACCGAAAGGTGGATTCTACAAGGCCCATGCCTGGGGAAGTTGGGAAGTACTGTTCAGAGAAAGTGGAATGTCAAGTGCATCTTGAAGGATGAATAGGAGTTTTCCAGGTGAGGACTCCATTCATCAGCCTGCAGTTGGGGGCACAGGGCTCTCATCTGCCATCGTGTGGGTGGTGAGCCCAGCCCTAGTTTCCTGATGGGGTGGTCCTGGGAAAAGGTCTGGCCTGGAGGGGACTGTGAGGCTTGGTGGGAGCAAGGGTGGGCCTGGCACAGTGGGGTTTGGTGGGTGTTTGTCTGGTGGATGGTCTGGTCCCAGCTGCCCCTGGTAGACAGCAAGCCCCAAGAGGAGGAGTTGTGGGGAGCCACTCCACCACCCAGGGAAGTTTGGTCCCCACCCAGCAGCCCAGGGTTATGTGGCCGCACAGGGAGAGGATCTGGGTTAGGGAGCAGCTGACCCTACCTGCTGGGTGTGCTTGGGCTGCTGCTGTCAGCCTCCTGAGGATGCCGAGTTGGCTGGGGTGCTGTGGGGAGGTGGCTGGGTCTCAAAGACCCCTCAGGCCCCTCAGCCCTGGTCAACACTAGAAGTGCCACATCAAGGGCCCACTGGCCAGAGTTTCAGCCAGGGGAGCCTTTGGGATAACAAAGTGCAGATGGAGGAGCTGAGGGGCCACCAGGTCAGAGGCCAGAGTGCAGGTCCCCCTCCCTGGGTTCCCCTTGGAGTCTTTGTATTCCACCTCTTGGAGGCCCCATTCTGCTCCCTTGAAGGCTGGGGCAGCCTCATCTGACTTCTCACTCCCAAGCTAGGGATGGGGAATACAAAATACAGATACGCCAGGGTCTGAGGCCAGCTTGGCACTCATTACCGTCTCCAAACATGTTTCCACATCTGTAAAATGGGCATGAAGGTAACATCAGAGTCTCGGAGTAGTGTCAGCACTGGCCCACACAAAGTGCTCAGTGAGGGGCAGCTGTCACCATGGCCTGTTTGTGTACAGGGGGGCTGTGATCTGGCCAAGGACACAGCCATCAGAGGTGGGACTGGGCTTCTGTCTGCCCTGGTCCTGCTGCCTGGCCACCCCCCAACTCCTCACACTGTTTATCAGGAACAGGTAGGGCTGGGCCCCCATTACAAGGGGTTTCTATAAATGGCATGAGGAGGATTAATAATGTATTTATAACACATCGTTGTCGTAGCTGAAAATGATCTATAAATGTGCAGTAAATGTTTTATAATGTTTTTGTAACCCGTTATAAATGATAAATGGCAGACTATAGATGCTGGATCAAATATTTATAACGCATTGTGTGCAACGTTGGGCCGCTACAGTTCAGGAAAGCCATTAATAATAAAGTGGATGGAAATGTAAAAGTTACCGACATGCCCAGCAAAGCCATTTATAATGAAATGTAAAATTTGGCTGTTGGAAGAAACCCATGAGTCCCAGCCGAAGCACCAGCCAGGTTCTCCTGGAGTCTGGGAGGAGCGGGGTCGTGAATTATTTGTGAGGTATTCAGACAAGAATGTATACTATCCATAGTGTGCCATATAAATATGCTATTAATATACCCGAGGCTGCATACATTATTCATCAGGCCTAATTAATTAATGGGTGGCCCCTCAAAATGGGGTGTCACTGCTTCCAGCTCCCTGCAGGGATGGCTGTCTGAGGGAGCCATTGGCAGACCTGGCCATGGCCTTGGAAATTGAGGGAGAAGACATTCCTTGGACATTCTGTGGTGAAGCCAGTGTGACCCCCATCCATCCTTCCTGTGTAGGTGTTGAGGGGACTGTTGTCCAGTCTGGGGGATTCTGCCCATGTCTCTGGCTACCGTGATGGGCTGGGCAGGGAGCTGAGTTTCCACAGGTCAGCCTTGGTGCCATCATCCCTAAATGCCCAGGGACCAGGGCCCCATCAATAGTGAGGATGAGGCTCAGAGAAGTGAGGAGGCCTCCTTAGGGTCGCAGGGCAGACCAGTGTCTGAGCGAGGATTCCAGCTTGGTGCACTGGTCAGGGCCTTTGTGTGAGCCAGGGCTCCCGGTTCTGTGCCATGCTCCTGCAGCAAGGGTTCTGCAGACAGGCTGGTTTGGGACCCCTGTGCCATGTGACCACTCCCTTCAGAGTCATGGTGTGAGGCAGGAAAGCAGCCTCTCAGAATCCTGCAGGACAGGCCGCATGGGCTGGGGCCCTCCCTTTATTCTCCACCCCCTTCCACTGCCACCCCACTGCTCTCCCTCTCCTGTTTCTCCCTCTGTGCCTCAGAGGCTCAAGGCACCACCAGGTCTGCTGTGTTTGGGCATGTGACCCTGATTCTGCTCCAGCTTGGTCCATCAGCCTCGGTCAAATAAGTTACTTGGGTTTGAACCCACCAGAGGAAGGATCTTCAGACCCCACCCCTCCACTGTGAGGCCTTCCTAAGGGCCCAGAAGACATCATGTTCTCCTGGAGCTAAGCCGATGAGCAGAGCTGGCTTTTTTGATGAAAATCAGTGATGCCTCCCTGGGTCCCCAGCACTGTCCCTGTCAGACTGACTCCAGGAAGAGCCCCTCCGTCATCTCAGAGGGCCAGAATATGTGCTGGAGCAGGAGGTGGGGGGATTGACACTGCCTGGCCTGGCCTGAACAGCCTGCCCTGGATGGGGCAGCCCCTCAGGCAGGGCCCTGGCCTGGGCCGACCTAGGCTCCATGGGCCCTCACCCTTTGGCAGGGCTGGGCTCCTCCATTCTAGTTCTGCCTGACTGACCAGCTGGTCTCCTCTCTGCTCAGGACCTCAGTTTCTTGAGCTGCAGGGCAAGTGGGGTCCACCCACTTTTAAAAGGGTTGTTATAGAGGCTGGAGTGGAGCCCGGCTGGGCCCTGCCCCTCCCCAATCCCTAAATCCCTCTGCTGCAGCCACGTGCCTTTCTTCATCCCTCAGTGCTCAGCTGTGCCTTCATTCCCACCACAGGGCCTTTGCATGTGTCTTCCTTCTGCCTGGGAAAGTCTCCCTTTCCTTTGACAAGTTGATCCCCACTTATCTTTCAGGTCTCCATTCTTAATGTTCCCTCCTCGGCCTTCTGGATGGCACTGCGGAGTGTCCCCTTGGAGTGCTGTCACATTTGTGTATGTGAATCAGTCAGGGTAAGAATACTGGCTGGCTGCCGGAACAAATATCCCAAAGTTCCAGCAACTGAGCCCAGTCCCCCTTTATTTCTCACTCACTCCACCTCCACCTGCGGCCTGTCACCTGGTAAGTCCTTGGCATCCAGGCAGCAAGCCAAGGAAGATGAAGAGTCTGGAGGTGTATACACCAACTTCATTGGCCAGAACTCAGCCACATGGCCCCACCTCCTGCAAGGGAGGTTGGCAGATTTGGTCCAGGCAGAGAAATGGAGTGCATAGGTCCTGGGGCAGGAATGTAGGTGTCCAGGGCAGTCATAGGAGGGGAAGAAGAGGAGGTACTGACTCAGGGGAGGGTTGGCTGGCCCCTTAAAAGAACTGCCTTCCTGTGTGTGTAGTGGGGGAGGATCTAGAGAAGGCGTTTGAGCAGGGGGTGGCATGCTCCCATTCCTGTTATTAAAGAGTTTGTGTTGAGAACAGGTGGCTGGGCAGAAAGAGAAATGCAAGCTTACACCAGGAGGTAGCCCTGGAGGTGGTTCCTGCCAGATCGGATGTGGGCAGTGAGAGGACAGGGCAGGAGCACCCCCAGGCTTGTGGCCCAAACATCTAGGAGGAAGGAGCGGCCATGGAGGACTGGTGGCTGGCTGTGGGTGGGGCTGACTTGGGGTCATGGAGGAGGGGGTGAGTGCAGGGGCAGAGGCTCTGAGGCCAGAAGGGGCAGTGCTGGGATGGGTGGGAAGGGCGAGGCCAGGGAGCAGCAAGGGCAGGTAGGGCTGGGAGGCATGATAAGGGGCCCGGACTTTATTCAGAGTGCCTCAGAGGCCAAGCAGGGAAGGGCTTGTCTGACTGGCTTTTCCAGAAGGATCCCTGGGCTGCTGCAGAGGAGTGTACTCTGGTGACCAGAGAGCAAGCAGTGGGAGAAGTGGGCAGGCCAGGGTGTCCTTGCTTGGGGGCCCTCGAGGGCAGCACAACATGCCGTGTGTGTGGTGCTGATGGGGACACCACCCCACATGCTGCCTCCTAGGTCACTGTCCCCAGAGGCCATGGGGTGGCTGGTAGGAGTGAGAGTGAAACAAATTCCTAATCATGGAGCTCCAGCCCTTGCTCCGCTGTTCCCTGCAAGGAAGGTGGGTTGCCAACCCTGTCTGCCTCTTGTTCACCCTGAGGCCCCACCACCACTGGTTGGTCTTTCCTCACTGGCTTTTCCAGTTCTCTGAACTGCTGCCCTGGGGGGTCAAGCAAACCCAGCTGGTTCCTGGTTCTGGGATCAGCCACCAGCCCGGATGAATGGCATGACATCGCCCTTCATCCTCTTGCTGGGAGCCCCCAGCAGGTCAGGACAGCGACCATCCCAGGTGACCCCTGCCTGTCTAGCCCCTGCTTGCATGTCCCCTGTGATGGGGAGCTCATTGCCTGCTCCCAGGTCTCACTCACTGTGGGCTGCTGGCCACTCCTCAGGCCCAGCTGCAAGAGAGAGCTGGGCGGCCCTGTGCTGGCTTTGGGCTGGGAGGCCTGCTCCAAGGGGGCATGGAGCAGCTGCCCTGTCACCTGCAGGGGCCACTTGTGGAAAGAGCCCTCCTTCCTAACAGTGGGCCTGTCTCCACAAGCCCAGGGGCCACGTGGCCAGGCAGGTCATCTCACATTTCTGGTCAGTGACTTTGGTCCATAGTCCAGAGGTACTTTTCCTTAATTACAGGTCACAGATGCTCCAAGTGGGAAACTGAGGAACAGGACAGATCACGACCCCGAGGGGGCTCCTGTCCTGGAAGTGGCCGGGGTGGACAGGCCCGAGGAGGAGAAGACCTGGGTGAGCACCCCCGTCCCCACCAGCTGGGCCACCCAGGAATAGCTCCCCTTCCCCAGCCTCAGTTGCCTGTTCAGTAAATGGGGAGGGTGGTCCCTGCCTTGACCAGTACACCCGCTAGCGTGGGAACCCAGATGGGAAAGTCCTTTGAAAACGCAGAAATACGAGAGGTGTTCTGGTCGTACTGGGGGTCCTGGGAGGTCGGCCTGGCTCCACCACTTCCTAGCTGCGTGACCCCGACAAGCCTCGGTTTCCCCGTCTGTAAAGTGGCCTTCTTTGCACGTCCCCAGGGTTGCGGGTGGGGGAGTAGCGGGGAGGCGTTGAAATGAAAGGAACTCCCGAAGCCGCCCTGGGAACCGGAGGACCGGAGGACCGGACACCGCTCATTCCTCGGGCTGCGGCAGGAGGGACCGAGGTGGGTGTGGGCGGGGCGGAGTCTGTCGGGGGCGGGGGGGAGGGCTCGGCGTGCGCGGTGTGGGGGCGGGGCCAGGCGGGGCGGGACCTGTCTGCGGAGGGGCGGGGCCTGTCCGGCGGCCGGCTCGCCCTCGGGCTCACTGCCTGGCTTCGCTGTGCGGCTGCGGCAGCTCGGCCCCGGGCGCTCGGCTTCGCGGCCCCGGCTCCTGCCCGGGCGCGCGCACTTCGCATGGCGGCTATCAAGGCGCTGCAGCAGTGGTGCCGGCAGCAGTGCGAGGGCTACCGGGACGTGAACATCACCAACATGACCACGTCGTTCCGCGACGGGCTGGCCTTCTGCGCCATCCTGCACCGCCACCGGCCCGACCTCATGTGAGTAACCTCCGCCCCGGCCGCTCCTCAGGGGGGCCGCCCGCCCAGCCGCGCTGCCCGACCGGGACGTGTGCTGCCCGCCGTTTAGTCACTCTGTGACTCAGGCCGGCGCGCGGGGCCTCTGCTATCGCCTCCCACCCTCCCTTCCGGGCTGTCTGAGCCCCTCGCTGCCTGGGACTCGCCCCCTGATGGGTGGGGGTCTCGCTGGGCTTCAGGCGTGGTACTGGCCCTCTCCTGCCTGGAGGGCCCCTTAAGAATGAGGGCCGGGGGCGCGAGGGAGGGGCCGACTCAGAACTGCAAGAGCAGACCCCCGGGTCTTGTGGGCCAGGCCTCCACACCCTAGGGCCATGGGGGGCGAGATGGTGGCTGCGCCCCTTCCCTGGGAGCCAAGGGGAGGGGACCGGTCGTCTCCCCGCAGGAGGGTCTTAGAGTCGCGGCGGGTGGCTGATCCTGCCTTGTTGCCGGATCTTGTCCCCACCTGGACCTGCCCCTTTGGTTATTCACTCAGCAAACACTGGTTGACGGGGACCCAGCTTTCTGGACAGAGCTTTACGCAGTCAGGCCCAGGCCCCTGCCTCAGCGGCCTAGGTAAAGCTGCAGGGCAGAGTGCCTGGCTGGGTGGGTGGTGGCTCAGAAAGGCTGTCTTCCGGACTCCAGCTGCCGCTCAGGTGCCTTCGGGAAACAGTGTGATATTTAAAAACGTTCTCCTGGGAAGCCAGGGGTGGGGTGAGTGTGCATTTGCTAGAGAGGTCTTGTTGTACAGATGGGGAAACTGAGGCCCAGGGGGAGACACCCTTGTTCAGAACGCAGAGCACACCAGGCAGAGCCAGAGCTGGCACTTGGGGCTCCTCCCCTGCACCCAGGTGTCCTCTGAACTCCCAGGGACTGGCCCCAAGCACCACTCTCTACAGGGAAGCTAGTCTTGAGAAAGAGGCCTGCACATATTTCCTCCTGCTGCCCAAGGTTGTGAAATGCATCTGTGGAGCCTCGAGGGGGTCCCCATGTGGCATTTAGGCTGCAGTCTCTGCTCCCTGCCCAGAGATGTGCCTTGGTTGCCTTGGAGGCAGAAGGCGTTGGGCAGAATGTAATTTTGTGAGCGGGCCTGGGACAGGAGGCTGGCAGGCTGCACCCCAGAGTGCATGCAGGGTCCCAGGTAAAGCTGGTGGGACCAGCCCCGGAGCCTGCACTGGGCCAGCGTGAGAAGTCAGCAACTGGAGGGCAAGTTGGTGTGGCTGTCTGCCCACCCATCAGCCTTGGGATGTCAGCATGGGGGTAACTGGAGATCTGGGGCCTTGCCGAGACCTGGGAGCTTCTATCTGCTTCCGGCTGTGCTGGGTTAGAGGCCTGGGTGTGCATGCATGTGCCTGTCCCAGCACGCATTGCCTGAGGGGGAACACTGGCATGCACATGTGGGTGTGTCCAAGTGCTGGCAGAAACAGAGGTCATATAGCTGTTCGTTTAACTGTTACTGAGCGCCTGCCCTGTGCTCGGTGTGATGCTGCATGCTGTGTCTGATGGCCTTGACCCCTGCCTCAGGGAGTGACGTGTGGTCACAGGGACAGACAGTGAACAGGTGAGTAAAAGCTCAAGGTAGCTCCAGAGAGTGGTGAGGGCTGGGGCAGAGAGGAAGTGGAGGCCACCCACCCAGTTAGTTACATGTGAACATCAACTTTTCTTACTGCCAACTTGGTTATTGTCCACTTGCCCTGCTGGACTTTCAGCTCCAGAGGGGTAAGGATGTCTAACTGCTTTGTACGCTGCTGTGTCTGCAGTACTTGGAACCATGTCTGGCACACAGCAGGGCTCGGTGTTGGACAGCTATAGATAAGGGCATGCCCTTGGAGCTCAATAGATATGATAGGAGTTCGGTCGGTTTCACTGCAAGGTGGGGAGGAGGCCATGTGACCCCAGAGGTGGAGATTGGAGTAATGGGGACATAAGCTGAGGAATGCCTGGAGCCTCCAGAAGCTGGGAGGGACAAGGAACAGAATCTCCCCAAAGCTTCCAGAGATTCTTGGCTGATACCTTGAACTTGACTCCTGGCCTCCAGAACTGAGAGGGGACATGTCTCTGTTTTAGGCTGCCGGTTGTTCAGCACAGCAGTCTTGGAAAGATAGCACACATTTGATGTACAGTGGGATGTAGTAGACGCTCCAGACCCTGGCTGATGGGACGCCGTGAGTGTAATTGGGAGTGTGTGCTAGGCAGTGTGGGCACATGTGTGTCCACCTGCCCCAGCCTTTTGTCCTGCCTGTGTTCTGTGTCAAGCACCCCTCCCCTCCCTCTGGTCCCTGCAGTGCATCTGGGGAAGTTGGGGCTGATAGGGTCTTACTGCAAAGCCCTGTGGCTCCCCCACCCCTGCAGGGGGGCAGGAAGGGAAAGAAGCACAGGGTGAAAGGCAGGTGCAGGGTGCTGTCCTCTCATGGCCCCGAGGTCAGACTTGGAGTGAGACCCACCCCCACACCGCCTGACCTGTGAAGCCTGCCTGTTGGGTAGCAGGAAAGTGAACATCCTGTCTCCTGACTTGGCCACCAGGAAGTCCTTCCCTTTGCTTCATACCAGTCCTTCCTGCTGCATGTGAGCTGTTTCCTGGTGGCCCTCCTCCGACAGCAGCTGTGAAGGAGCTGGGCTTGGCCTGGAGCCAGCCAGGTGAGGGCTGGCAGCTGCGACGCTAACTCTGGGTTCTGTCTCTGCGTGCCCTGGTCTGGGAGTTCACCTGTGACCTGCTTTGGTGGCCCCTCGGGGACCTGGGTGAATCCTCTGCAGGCCAGGAGACAGGCTCACCTAGTGAGGCTCCTGGCCTCTCCAGCTGGTTGGCCCCGCCTGCCACTGCTGTCAATTTTCTGTAGGAATCTTGAGGGGGCCACCTGTTTCCCCAGTGACACCACATCAGCTGAGCAGCCAGGTTATAGTAAGAACACCCCGAACAGCCAGGCCCCTGCCTCCTGGGACCTGTCAGGGCTGGAGCGTGTGGCCGCACTCTTTCCTTCCGCCTGACCAGGAGGGCCTGAGGCCGCCAGGGGCCAGGAGGCGAGGGGTTGGCAGGCGCCCTTCCCGGCAGCAGGCAGAAGCCTTGGTTTTCTTGGGATTCCGCCCCAGGGGTGTTTAAGGAAGGAGGGCCAAAGCAACGAAGGCTGGGCCGTTTGTGGGGGCCTGGGGTTGAGGGCAAGGTGTCAGAAGTGGGGTCTACTGAGCCTCCCCACCCCTGTCCTGCAGGTCCCTCCAGGCCCCTCAGCTTGGGAAGCTGATGTCAGGGCTGCGGCCAGAGCAGGGGGCAGTTCCCTAGCATAGCAGGGCTCCCTGAGGTGTGACCTTTGTGGGGGGCCAGGGGGCTCCCCCAGGAAGCCCCCAGCATGAAGCTCGGACGCAGCACCGCTTCCCTTTCTGGGCCAGAGCAGGGGGTGGGCTGGGCCGAGCAGCCTGCCTTGGGGCAGCAGGAAGCCGCCTGGGGACAGAGGCCTTCTGTTCTCTGGCCTGAGGGCCTGCTGCCCAGGCCCCTGCTGTGCCTTCCAGGCAGACTCTCCAGGAGTGGGGGTAGGGACTGCCAGCCCAACTCCTTGGGACAACCCATCCCAGCACCCTGTGATGTTCCCCTCAGGCCACCATGGGAGGCCCAGGGCTGTCCTGGCCGGGCCTGCTCCAGGTCCGGGGTGGGGGGCAGGGTCTGCTGTAGCCTGGCAGCCAAGGTGGAGGTGTCCCAGTAGCCCACCAGGTTCAAGAAGGTGGGGGCCCTGGGACCTGGCTTTGTGCCTGCCTAGGACCCTCCTCTGCCTCGGCCTCAGTGTCCACTCAAGGCCCTTCCTCACTGGCCGTCTTTCACCCCTGCCTCAGTGCCTCTTGCCCTTGCCCCATTCTCCACTTCTGGCCTCTCCCCCTTGTTTCTGCCCCTCTCTCCTCTGTCGGTCTCTGTCTCTCCCCCTCCGCCGCTGCTCCCCTTCCCTTCGGGATTAACTCCAGATGTGCTGGAGATGCCTGGAAAAGCCTTTTCCTTCAGCCCCCTCCCAGCCCTAGTCCACCCCCGCACCCCGCCCCCCCACCATCGTGGAGCACTTGGTTCTAGGAAGTAAACAGCATGAGGTCAGCTCTCCAGGAATTTGGAAGGGGGTACACATTCCCAAGGGCCGCAGAAGGCTGGGGGCAGGGGGTCGGCTGGCTTGACCCTCTGAGGTCACTGGCTGTGGGCAGTGTGGCCAGCGGGGAGGGCAGTGTCCCAGGCTCTTTCGCCTGGGTCAGGCTAGGCTGGCACATGCTGGTGTGGGGCAGCGATGGGCAGACCACTGACCCAGTGAGTGCCTTTGTGCAGCTGTTGTTGAAAGAATAAATGAATGCCACAAAAGTCCCTACTCACCGGGCAGTGGGCACGCTAATTCCTCAGCATTTGTAGAGCACCACTGTGTGCCTGGCTCCATGTCAGGTGCTTGGGGTCATAACAGAATGTAACTGACTGAACGACAGAACTGGAGGAGAGAGATGCCCCAACTTGGGGTCCCCGCTAACCCCGCAGCCCGCAGGCTCTCTGCTGAGGGTGGTAAGCTCATGCATTCTGGTCCTGCAAGGCCTTGACACAGACTGGCCACCTCCCCCAGGGTCAGCCACCTCCCCAAGGGTCAGCCAAAGCCAGGCTGTCAGTATGCTAGGCTTACCAAAGGGCGGAAAATGGGGTGACCTGGGTCACTGAAAAGCATGGCCTCATGGTTTAGTACAGGCCCTGCTGGGTGTGGGTAGGGGGCTCCTTCTGGGGCTGTGGGGGGGGTCTGCTCTAGGCTTTGGCCCTGGGCTTGTAGACAGTGTCCCCCTCCACATGCATCCCTGCCTCCAAATGTCCTTTTGTATAAGGATACCATCTGTTTTGGGTTAGGGCCATCTTAATGGCCTCACGTTAGCTTGAGTCTCTCTGTAAAGACCGGTTTACAAGTAAGGTCACTCCTATGCTCCCCAGGTCAGGACTCCACCAGTTCTTTTTTTGGGGGATGGGGGGGCCGTATCCCACCAGGGGTCCTATCCCCCTGCCCTGCTGGCAAAAGGCTGGCATATTGGACTTCCTGAGAGGGATGGGCAGGGCCTCTGTTTGGTGCTCTGAAGGGATTTGTGAAGTAGCCTCGATCGTGCAGTGGGGGGAGCGTGGCGGGTGGGGACCCACGGAGTGCCTCTGTGAAGGGCCTGACAGGGTGTCAGAGATGGGAAAGGGGGTTCTGGGCATAGGGACCAGTGCGAGCCAACGTCCTGAGGCCAGGAGGGGGGCCAGTCATTGGGGAACTGGTCCAGGGGGGGTGCAGTGGCTGGGACTGGCAAGGTGGGGCCTTGAGGGCCCAGGGAGGCAGTGTGGATGGGTCCTGGGGGTGGTGGTCCCTGAGCCAGGGGAAGGGTAGTTCTGCAGCCACTGACCTGACACCGTGGATCCTGCCAGGAGTGTTGGCACCACTGTCACAGGCCTGGTCCACCTGGAGTTCTGGCTCTGGGTCTGGAGGAGGAGAGGGCCCTAGGGCGGGCCCCTGATCCACAGTGGAACAATGGCAGGGGTGGGCCCCCTTCTGCTTGTTTGGAGACCAAACAGAGCATGCTCTCTGCCCTCCTGGCACAGGGCATCTTACCGAGGACATGGCTGTTCCGGCCAGTGATCTGGGGCAGGTCTGGAGAAGAGATGAACTTTCAAAGGGGTGGGGGTGGGGTGGGGGTGGGGTGGGGCCCCTGGCACTGAGGACAGAGGGGCTGGCGGGCTGAGAGACCCCTGGGGTGTCGGACGGAGACCAGCCAGGCACATGCCCATGGGTGTTGCTGGGGTAAGCCCAGGGTGCAAGGGGTTGGCTGGCCATGCTGACGCCCTTCCTGCTCCTTCTGGTCCTTTGTCCACCTGCAACAAAGCTGCCCACGTCTTGTCCTGTGCTCAAAAGCACGCTGTGTGCTCGTGGGTGGTCTAAGCATCTGGAACACGTTACCTGGGAGGTGGTCCAAGCGGAAATGGTGAGGTTTCCCTGAGAACTGGGCAGGTTGATGGACGACAGGGCTGGAGGTGGACGGGGCCTCCTGGAGGGGGTGAGCAGACCACAGGCATGACCCGTTCCCACTCCCCTGTGTGGCCCCTCCCTGCCCACTCCATTTCCTCATTTGTGCAATAGGCCGCCCAGGGTCAGGGTAGCAGGTCTGTGTGTGAGGGCTCAGAGCCAGGCTGCAGGGTCTTGCCCCTCGCTGCCCCCCCCACCTCTGACTGAGACCTGCTGCCCCTCGTGGCTGCTGAGGCCGGGGCCATCAAATTCACCATCAGGAGCTGCTCAGACAGGGATACTGGGTCAGCCTGTGTGAGCCGGGACACGGCTCTCAGCCTGAGCCGTCTCCTGTGCTGTGAAGCTTCCCAAACAATCCAGTTCATGACAAAGGGCCGAAGCTGTCTTCAGGACCCCACAGCCAGTGATGAGAACAGACAGACAGATCCATATTTAACCAGCCCTCCTGGAAATGTCAGCCCGTGTCAGCCAGTGTCCCACCTGCCGGGGTCCGGCTGTGTTTTCGCTGGGAGTGTCCTTTGGGGTGCCTGTGTTCCGTGTGTGCATGGCTTCCCTGGGCCAGCCTGGGGCTGGTGCAGGCTTCTCTTTCCTTTGGGAATGATCTCTGTGCCCTGTGCCCCTGCAGGAAAGCTGCAGTCCAGGAGGCCTGGGGTCTCTGCCCCTGGGATGTCCTATACCCCTGTGGTCCAGGGTGTATGTGGGCCTGGAGCTCTGATAGTCTCAGCTCTGAGGTCTGCCCCCCACCCCAAGAAGAGGCTGGGCACCTGGTGCCCCACTCTGGAATGAGAATGCTGTATTGAGGCCTGGCTGCTGGGCATGGCTTGGCTTTGGCCGTGTCTCCCTGCTGTGTGACCCCAGGCAAGTCACTGGGGTCCTCTGGGGGCCTCAGGCTCCTCGTCCAGGGTTTGGATGTGGATAGCATCTGCAGGTGTGGGTGTATGTTTGTGAGGAGCCGAGAAGGGCACTGCTTGAGGGGTTCTGGGTGCACAACGGGAGGAGGCAGGGTCCTGGCCAGTGGGCAGCATGGAGCTCCCGCACATTGGCCCTGGGAGCCTCTTGTGACCCACTGTCTTCTTAGCCTGAGCCCTCTCTCATGCTGTGAAGCTTCCCAAACAGTCAGGGACATCAGCCTCCCGTGACCCACCAGGCCCATGAGCTTCTCAGGGTTTGGAAGCAGCCACTCGGAACTGTGCCTCTACTGGGCTGCCCACGCTGGTGCTTTGCTCTCTGGGCCTGCGCCCAGCCACCTCTGGCTGGGGAGGGGCAGTGGGAAGGGCCCAGCTCCCGCAGGGCCCAGAGGTGAGGGCTGTGGCTTCAGGGCTGACTGTGCTGGCCGTGCCCAGGTGACCCGAGGGCTGGGCAGCTTCGCCAAGCCAAGAGCAGGGCCAGAGCCCTGGGTGCCCAGCCTGCCTTCCTTGGGCTGCCATGCGACCTCCATCCCACTGGACAGCGTGACCTCTGAGGCCCTCCAGCCCCACCCTTCTTGGATGCTGAGCTGCTTTAGACACGCGTGTTTTTTCTTTCCAGAAACTTCAGCACTCTCAGGAAGGAGAACGTTTATGAGAACAACAAACTGGTGAGTGCTCCGTTCCTGCCTCAAAGCTAGCTCAGCTGGGTCTGCCCACGCCCCAGCCCACGTCCAGGGGACCGTCTGCTAGGGCCCTGACTGGCTGGAGCCATCCTCAGAGCAGCCTTGGGAGTTGTGCCATGGCAGATGTGCCCCACAGCCGCTCCACAGCCTGGTGACCCCAACTCCTGCTCTCCTCTTTCTCTGCACAGGTGTCAGGGGGCAGAGAGTGGCTGGGACTCCTGCCCAAGGGACAGCAGTTTTCAGAGGTGGCTCTGGGAGATCAGGACCTCGGGTGGGTCTTGGAATGGGCCACTGGCCCTTCCCTGCCCTGTGGGGCCAGCTGCCCCTGCCCTGCCTGCTCAGCCCTGATGCCAGGCTGGCCTGGTTCAAGTCCTGCTGCCCAGCATGTTTCCATGATGCTGGATGAGCTCCGTTAGCACAGGTGCTGGTGCACAGAAAGGCGGACGCAGCCCTGTCCTGGACCAGCCGTCTAGTGGGGAACAGACAGCATAGGCCCTGCTCAGCATGCGGGCACGTGAATTTAAACTTAGGGTGAAATGAAATGACACATCACTCCACAGCTGCACTGGCCACATTTCACACCCTCACTAGCCACACATGGACAGCTCGGAATAGAGCACATCGGTCGTCACAAGAGCTCTGACTGCGCGAATGAGCACATGAAGCAGTGGGGGCAGGGGGTGCCGGAGGCCCCACCAGGGGAGGCCTGGCCAGTAGCGGTGCAGGTGGACATGGGAGAGGGTGTGCCTGGTGGGGGTCCTGCTGGGCAGGCAGCTGGGTCTGGAGGGCACCTGGCCAGGAGGAGGAGCAGAGCAGGGAGGCAGGGGCAGGCAGCTGGGGGGAACCTGGCTTCTGTGAAGGGTGCTGTGCTGAGAGCCACTCCTGGCCCCTGGGACCTGTGGAGAGTGTGGGGGTGACGAGGGGTCAGCAATGGGGCTCAGGTTCTGGACGTCTTTCAAGGAGGCAGTTGGAGACCTTTGGTCTGATTGGTGGGACAGTCGCTGCCATGGGCTGCAGGTCTGGGAGACCTAGGAGTCCCATTTTGGACAGATGAAGATTAGGGTGTCACTGTCAGATACCCATGTGGGGGGCAGGCAGGCAGTTTAGGGAAGTCAGCAGAGATTGGGAGCCATCAGGTGAGGTGGGTAGTGGAGGGGAGTGAGGAGGGACAGAGCCCCACATCCCACTGTGCTGGCAGGCAAAGGGTTGGGGGGAGGGTTGGGGTCTCCACCCCCTGCCCTCGTTGCCCAGTGCACATCCCTGTCTCAGCCTGGAAGCTGCTTACCCCTGGCTCTGGCTCCCAGGACATAGGCATCCTTGGGGAGGGCCACCCTGTGGGGAAAGCTGCTCCAGACCACATAAGGTTAGGTGTAGGGGTGTGGGGGTGCTCCAGGGGGACCTGAGAGAAATATGGGACCAAAGGCCCTATAGCAAACAGCCCAAGACAGGGCAGGGTCCCCTTGGGTCCCAGCACGGCCCTGCTGCTGTTTTCTGGAGCCCACCGGGACCACTCCCAGCCTCTCCGATCCTGCAGGGTCAGGGTGTGACCTCCTTTGCACAGACTGGTAAACTGAGGCCCAGGCGATCACCAAGGCCGAGCAGATACCTTCCTGGGCTCTGAGCGGTTTCTTGTCCCTGGCCCCTCTGGGAGGAGCTGGTGGCCCGGCCCTGGAGAGAAGGGGCCTCTCATCCTACCCCTGCTGACCACCCCCCTCTGCCAGGCTTTCCATGTGGCCGAGGAGCAGTTGGGCATCCCAGCCCTGCTGGATGCTGAGGACATGGTGGCCCTGAAGGTGCCCGACCGGCTGAGCATCCTGACCTATGTGTCTCAGTACTACAACTATTTCCACGGACGCTCCCCCAGTGAGTCCAGGGCTGGGAGCCAGGCATTTGCCATGCCACCTGGAGTCCCCCAGCCATGCTGTGGCCCCCCACACTCCCAGCATGTCTCCTGCCCTGCCTGTCACCTGCTCCCTTCCAGGGGCTGCCCCTTCCTCTGGGCCCAGGCCCAGCCCCATGGCTCAGCACCCAGCATTGCCAGATGGGTAGGCCTTTGACTTGTGGAGTGGGCAGGGAGGCGTTTCTGTGGCCACTGTCTGGAGCTCCCAGCACTGCAGCCTCTACCCAGGGGTCCATGCCAGCCTCCAGCCCCCTCTGCCGTCTGCCCCCTGAACAGCTGCCCCAGCCCCGCCCCTCCTGCCTCTCTGGCCTCAGTCGCTTGTGCACCCCTGGGGGTGCCCACAGCTCTCGCTCAGGTGGCTTGGCAGACCCCGTGTGGGCTCCCAGGCCTGTCCAGATGCCCCCTCCCCAGTTTGGTCCTGACCTCGGGCCTGCAGTGGGGCCTCTGGCAGGGCAGGGCTGGGCAGGGCAGCCCAGAGGTTTTATTCTAGCTTCTTTGTGCACCATGGCTCGGCACCCTTCCTCCCTCCCCCCACATTCCTCTCCAGGCCTTAGAAATCCCCGGAATTGCTGTGGGCACAAGGCCAGCCCCGCCTTTATATTCCCACTTGTGGAGACACAGAAAAGTCCCTTTTCCCTGACCTCAGATGGGGGTTCAGAGCAGGACGGGAGGGGCGCAGGGGAGGCCGGGCCTGCCGGGAACTCACTTGCTGCTTACTCTGTTGCCCCTCCCTGGCCCCCCTGACAGCAGGAGCTGCCCTCCCACCCGGCTCCAGGCCCCGTGCTGGGCTCTGGACCTCTAGGGAACCAAGACCAGGGGTGACCCCGGGTGTTTTCAGAGCCAGTGCACAGGGCTGGCCTGGGTCCCCTGACCTTGTGTGTCTCCTACCAGTTGGGGGCATGGCTGGTGTGAAGAGGCCCCCATCAGACTCCGAAGAGGAACCGTCTGGGAAGAAGGCCCTGCCCCAGCCGGCCAGGCCCTCGCCCACCCCGGCCCGGGGGCAGCCACTGTCTCCAGTCAGCACAAACCCCACTGTCCAGCAGAAGGATAGGGGTGCAGAGGGCCACACACTGAAGGCTGTAAGCCCCCAGCCCTGCCCTCCCCCTGGTTCTTGGGTTTCCATCAGCTCAGAGCAGGGCTTGCAGGCCAGAGTGGGACCCCTAAACCACAGGGCCTAGGATGGGGTGGGGGTCCCTTCGGGTCCTGGGCATGGCCTCTACTGCTGTTTATCAAGGCCTACCGGGACAGGCTTTCTGAGCTTTTCTAACCCTGCAGGGTTGGAATATGACGCCATTGTACAGACGGGTAAACTGAGGCCCAGGGAGGTTGCACAGGCCAGGAAGACCTTTCTGGGCTCCACATGGGTTTCCTGCCTCCAGGTGGGGCCAGGGAAGAAGGCTGGTATGTGCTTTACTCCCAGGCCAGCCCTGCAAGCTGAGGGGGGGTATCCCCACTTTTCCAAGAAGGTGGAGACTGAGGACTGGGTGCTAGCCTGTGGGTGGGTACCCCCTGCTGTCCCCAGGTGGTCATGCCAGGCTCCAGGAGCTGTAGCCACACATGACTCCTGGACTCTGGGAACTGGGTTGATTTCTGTGCCTCTGGGAGGGAACAGCAGGTGATGGAGTCTTCCCCTGGCCCCCTGAGACCCTGAGTCAGCCCCCAGCCCCTTCCCTTGGAGCCCAGCCACCCTGTGGGCCCGTTCCCAGCTCTGTAGCACAGATCTTACCCACAGAAGGCAGCCATGGGGGCTGGGCAGATGACGTGTCCCGGCCCCTGGTGGGGCTGAGAAGTGTCGATGGGCTCTCCCCACAGGGCCAGGCCTCAGCAAGCAGCGCCTGTGGGGTGTGCGGCCAGCACGTGCATCTCGTGCAGAGGCACCTGGCCGCAGGGACCCTATACCACCGGAGCTGCTTCAGGTGGGTCCCAACCGGCACGAGCGCCTGCTGGGTGTCAGTGCCCCAGCGAGGTCCTCGGTGGCCTGTGACTTCCATGAGTCCAGGCCCACACACGTGGACGTGGGAACACATAGTGCACGCTCCTGGGAAGCCCTGGTGCTCCCTCACGGGCCCTCTGCCCCCCAGGTGTAAGCAGTGCTCCAGCACGCTGCAGCCAGGCGCCTACCGGGCCACCGAGGAGCCGGGCGTCTTCATCTGTTCCAGCCACCACCCCACAGCTGCCTCTGCAAACCCCACATCACCAGGCCTGGCCCCCAGGGGACCAGGGGCCATCCCCACAGACTCCCAGCCCCCCAGTGCCCCACGGGAGCCGCAGAAGGTGAATGGGCAGAGACATGCAGGATCAAAGGACAGCCCAGAGGCCTGGGTGCCTGCGGTGAGCCACTCAGCTGCCAAAGGCCGCCTTCCAGCTGCAACAGGCCCTGCGGCCAGCACCCCCGCACACACCCACATGGGAAACCCCGCCTGGCCCAGGCTCCCAGCAGGCCCTGTGGGTGGCAAAACCGGCACCTGCGTTAACAACAGCTCCCCAGCACGGTGGGCGTCCCCAGCACAGGACACGGCGGCAGTCAGTCCCCATCCCGCCATGACCCCGAGTGCCCTGGACCCTCGCCCCACCATGCCACAAGGCCGGGTGACCCCCCGAGGGGCAGACCCCCAGGTCAAGCTCTGTTGGAGCCCAGCATCTCCGAGTCCAGCGGCTGCCCCAGCCTGGACTCCGTCGGCCACTAGGACACAGCAGGCCCGGGAGAGGTTCTTCCAGATGCCTGGAGCTGCCACCAGCCCTGGCCAGGCACCCGCTCCAGCCGGTGTGCCCTCTCGGGACCGCAGCAGGGAGCAGGCGCTGAGCTTCCTGCAGAAGGCCCTCCCGGCGCTTGGGGAAGCTGGTGCTCAGGTGCCTGGCAGGTGGGTGGGGAGTAGGGGCTGCAGGGCGGCCTCTGCCTGGCTGGGTGACGGTGTGCTGTGCTGCCCCCAGCCTCAGTTTCCTCTTTTAGGGAACAGGGAGAATGAAATGGGACCCAGAGTGCCTGGTCAGGGGGAGGGGCACAGTCATTCTGTGAGGCCACCTTTGCCCACTCGGGGACTGCCATCAGCACGCAGTCCTGTCTGGAGGTCCTCCAGGCTGAGGTCTTGTCGGCAGGTCTGACTCCAGCCACCCCTGCCCACATCCCAGTGCCTGTCCAGTGGACACAGAGCAGACTGACAGGGTGAAGGAGGGCCACCGTGTCAGTGTCCTGGGGCTGCCAGGCACAGCTCCACAGCCCAGGGGCACACAGACATTTACTCCCTCTTGGTTCTGGAGGCTGGAAGTCAGGGTGTGGTCAGGGACACCCTCCCAGGGCTCTAGGGGGCTCCTTCCACCTCTCCCAGCTCCTGGAGACCTCGGGGGTCCCTTGGCTTGTGGTCCCATCACAAGCCCTCCCTCCATCTTCCTTCCGTTGCCACTGGCCAGCTCCTCCCTGTGTCTCTGGGTCCCCCCCTTCTCTGTCTCTTACAGGGACATCTGTCATTGGTTTAGGGCCACCCTAATCAGGGTGACCTCATCTTAGCTTGGTCATGCCTGCAAAAACCCTATTTCCAAATAAGGTCACACTCCGAGCTTCCTAGTGGACATGGGTTTGGGGGGACACCTCTCGCCTCACTGCAGTCTAGTGTGTAAGGAGGCCCCACAGCTGGCTGGCTGGCAGTGCTGTGCCTACCTTATGTACCCCTTATTTTGGGGGAGCATTCCTGGCTCAGAGCGGCTCCATCCCCATGGGAGAGCAAGCCTGCACTGCCCTCCAGTGCTGGGGTGTCCTGGGTGCCTGGGGGCCCCCTCGGGAGGTCTTCTGGGGGTGTCTGGCTGGGACAGGGCCTGACTCCTGGGAACCCAACCTGGTCCCCACAGGAGCAGCAGGGGGAGAGGAGGATTGCATGGTAGGGGGTCCAGTGGAGGAGCTGCTGTGGTCTAGGGAGAGTGTCCCCACCCTGGGCCCACTGGGTGCTGGCTGGCCCGTGGCTCTGGCCAGGTAGGTGGAGGGAGGGCGTGGGGTGCAGACTTACCTGCACACTGTGTGTGGGGTGTCCTGGGTTTTTAAATCTCTGCCCACACCGGAGTTGAACACGAGGGTGAGATATCAGGCACTGACCAGGGCCAGAGGTGGGCACCTTGGAGGGCTGTCCCTCTCCCTTAGGAGGATGGCATCGGGAACCAGCTACCAGGGGAGGCCGAGGGGCTTCCGCCTGATCCATACTGGGAGGGGCTTCTGGATTCGCTCGTGCCCTGATGCCTGACTTTCACCCGCAGGCCTCCCCAAACCAGGACTGAGGGGCCGCGAGCCAGTCCATCAGCCAAGCTGTTGCCGTTGGCATTTCCCCGAGCCCTTAGCCCCCCTGCAAGGACTGAGCTGCCGGCCCCCCTAACTGTGGGTACCAACTCAGGGGCATCCACGCCACCCCAGGCAGGCAGGAAGAACTCACCCATGTCCTCAGTGGCTGTCAGGGAAGATGCTGGCTCCAGGCTGCAGCCGGAGGCCCCACTGGCAAAGGGTAAGTGAGAGCCCCTTTGTGGGGGGCCAGGGGGATTATGGAGTCTGCAGCCCCATGGTGTTGCAGTGCCCAGGCTCCTGCTGGTGGAGCACTCTGCTGCCCCGGCCTGCGGTTCTGGGCCATTGGCTGTTTCTCAGTCTGGCTCTGGGGACCCTGCCCCCGGGGCCTGCTGTCGCGGCCACACTGCCTTGGAGCTTCTCCCTGCCCAGGCTGCCTGGCTCCTGAGGGCGGCAGGTCCCTTAGGGCTATGCTCGCTCTGCCCCCTGCCCCAGCCTGCACTTGCCAGGTGCTCTGTGGCCCATCCCTCTGTGTCAGTGTCCTTGGTGATAGTTACTGCTCTCTGGCATGTCCCCATCTCAGTATCCCCTTCTCCTGGGGCTTTGACCCTCTGTTCCTGCATGTGTCTGTCCTTACTTCCCTGTCCTGACTGTGAGCTGCTTGCCCTGAGGGTGGCTGTTTCGTGGCCTCATGCTTCCGGGGCTGTCTGGTTCGCATTCTCTGGGCACCCAGGTGTCTCCTAGGGGTGGCGTTCCTGAGCTGGGCTCAGAGAACACCTCACAAAGCATCCCTCCTTTCCATGGGCTGAGTCCCTACAAGAAATCCACTCTGCTCTGCACCGGGAGGCCTGCAGACAGGCTGCCATGGCTCATCCATTCATCAAACAGAGGCATGGACAGTCAGGGTCCACGGGGCTCACCCAGCCACACCCTCCCCCATTTGGCAGCAGGGAAGATTGAGGCCAGGGAGGGAGGTGATTGCTCCAGGCACACACAGCACAAGTGGCCTGGCTGGGTGTCCTGGCCCAGCTCCTAACCAGAGCTCCCAGCCAGAGCTGGGCTGGTTGTGGGGTGTCTGGGCAGGACGGCAGCTGGAAGAAGTCCAGCCTTCCCAGGAGACCCCCTACTCCTGCGGAAACCCCTCATGGGACCTGCCTCCCTGCCTCCACCCAGGCCTGAGTGCCAGCCCCCGGGAAGGCCAGGAGGACGGGCCGGCAGGATGGAGGGCCCGCCTGAAGCCTGTGGAGCAGAAGAGCCCAGCCGAGAGGTGAGGGGGTTGTTCTGGGGGGCTCAGGCTGCCTGGGCCCACCCCGGGTTTGTGCTCATGGGAGCTGAGCAGAGCATATGCCTGGGGCTAGCACAGGCCCTGCACACAGGGTGCTCAGCAGATGCCGGCAGGGGCCTGGCAGATCACACGGACTGGCGGCTGCTCCCCAATCAGGGACGTGTGCACACCTGCTTGTATGTGCCAGCCACGCTAGCAGAGCCAGCTCATACCTGCCTGTGACGTGGCCACGTGCCCATCGTGTAACTGGAAACTGGGAGGGTGGCCGTGTGGGGAGGGTCCCTCAGGGCCCCTGGGATCCTCAGGCCACTGAACTGGCCTCAGTGGCCAAGGAGGTGAGAGCCCATAGGCTGGAGCGTGCCCACCAGGCTGGACCCCCACCCTCATGGTGGCTTCAAGGCAGGGGCAGCTCCCCACAGAAAACCGGATAGGATCAGAGGGAGAGAGGCTCTGTGGCCTAACCACACTAGCCTCCTGGTCTCTGGCCCACTGGGCAGCGGGGCTGTGCATACTTGGGGGCCTGAACACAGGCTGAGTGTCTGCCCACGTGTGAACCTGAGCACATGCCCACACCATGGAGGCGGGTGCATGCATAAACTTGCACCTGTGCTCCAGGGGTGTCACGGATTGTCAGGGATGTGGGCCCCGGGTGCACCATGAGGTCCTCCTATTCTTCAGTTGGTGTGCTTCCCTCAGGCCTGTCTGCACAGGGCCATGGGGGCAGCCTGACCCTCCCCTGGCTGACCTGCCTTCCCTACAGGGCCCTGGGCCTGAAGGAGCCACGGGTCCCCAGAGAGCAGAGGGCAGGCAACACACCCCAGAAGGCCTTGAGAAGCTCTGAAGAGGGCATCCGCATCACCCTGACTCCTCTGCAGCCAGACAGGACACTGAGCCCCAGGCCCAGCCCCTCAGGTATTGCTGGGCAGATGCTGAGGGGCTCCGGGTGCCCACCTGGCCCAGCCCAGCCAGGAAACACAGGTCTGGGCGGGCTCTTCCTCTGGGGGCAGCTATCTGGGCATGCAGGGATGGTGGCCCTGCTCAACTGATAGCCCTGGTGACAGTGTGGGCATGCACCAGTTTTGTGTGTACATGTGTCTTCCCAGAACACTCAGCTGCTCCTGGGCCCATGTCCAGCCCCATGTCACTTCCTGTGTGACCTTGAGCAGCCCACCAGCCCACTGGGCCCATTCCTCTGCCCCGACCATGCTGTTTTAAGGGTCAGGATTCTGCCCTCCATGGGTGGGCATGGGCAACAGGGCTGGAGAGCTGACCCCTGTGTTGACTGGGGAGGGCCTGTGGTGTCTGTGTTGGGTGGGCCCCGCCCCACCCGGGCCTGCTGCCTTAACCCTGCTCTGTCTTCTGCCCACCAGCAGCCTCATCCCCCTCCCCGTCGTGCCACCGCAGGAAGCTGGCCGTCCCTGATAGCCTGACCAGCTCTGGAGACTGGCTAACACCCAAGCCATCTGGGCAGGAAGCCCCAGCCCGGAGCTGGGAGGAGAAGCCCCCTGCTCAGGGCAAACCAGGTCAGCTCAAAGATGCCCACCCCTGTGTCTGGGGTGAAGAGCGCTCTGCAGAGGGGAAGGCATCTGGTGGGGACTCGGGGGTGACTAGGAGCTCAGTGGTCCCAGAATGGGGGGAAAGGTATGCCGGAGGAGCATCGGCCCTACATACACTTGGAGCGGGGCCAGGAGGCCTGGAGGACCCACAGGGAGGGCTGGGAGGCCTGGAGGACCCACAGGGAGGGCCGGGAGGCCTGGAGGACCCTCAGGGAGGGCCGGGAGGCCTGGAGGACCCTCAGGGAGGGCCGGGAGGCCTGGAGGACCCACAGGGAGGGCCGGGAGGCCTGGAGGACCCTCAGGGAGGGCCGGGAGGCCTGGAGGACCCTCAGGGAGGGCCGGGAGGCCTGGAGGACCCTCAGGGAGGGCCGGGAGGCCTGGAGGACCCACAGGGAGGGCCGGGAGGCCTGCACAGAGGCCCTGGCTCCTCCTAGTGCCTGGGTCACAGATAGCTGGACAGTGGGGCATCTGCTCTGGGCAGCCTGCAGATGAAGGCCAGGGTGCTGGGTGGGTGTCCGGTGCTGCTGACTCGGAGGAGGGCAGGGCCAGGGGTCATGGGGATGGGGCCGGGGTCTGTCTGTGGGCTCTCCCACTTTGGGCACCAGCCAGGTGCTGCCGGGGAAGCCTGGAGGCAGGGGCACCCCAAGGAGGCGGGGCTGGGTTGTCAGGCTTGGGGCCCCTGGTCCAGGAGGCTCCACTTGCCCTTTTCCAGGGAGGCCCTTGGGCTCAGCCAGTGTCCCTGCTTCCCCTGGCCAGGCAGCAGCTGCTCCAGTCACGGTGAGTAGGCTAGGGAGTCGCCGGGCGCGGAGCTCCACCCCCTGGGGCGTGGCCAGCACCCACACCACCCCTCACCACCGCCCTGTCTCCAGCGGCACCCCGACTTCGTGCCCCCTGAGGAGATCCAGAGGGAGGTGCAGAACATCGAGAGGCAGCTGGACTCCCTGGAGCTCCGGGGCGTGGAGCTGGAGAAGCGCCTGCGGGCCGCCGAGGGGGGTGAGCCATGACCCCCACCCCCAGGCCCCGCCTGAGCCCTGACCTCAGCCAGCCTGGCCCTTAGCACGCCTGATACGGCTGTCCTGTTCTGCAGATGCCTCCGAGGACGCCCTCATGGTGGACTGGTTCCGGCTCATCTACGAGAAGCAGCTGCTGCTCCGGCTGGAGTCGGAGCTGATGTACAGGTGGGCCCTGCACGCCGACCCCCTCAGCAGGCTGGGTCAGGTCTAGGGGCGGCCAGTGGGCCTGGCCTCACACGCCTGCATCTCCTCGGCAGGGCCAGGGACCAGCGCCTGGAGGAGCAGCAGCTGGACATCGCAGGGGAGCTGCGCCAGCTGATGGCCAAGCCTGGTGTGCCAGCCTGCCCATGGGGAGCGCAGGCTGGTGGGGGAGGGGGTTCCAGCCCCAGGAGTGGGCATGGGCGCCGGCTTGCTGAGGCCTCTCTGAGGCTGCCTGCAGTGGGCACCCTGGAGAAGCCAGGGTATGGGTGGTGGCATGGCCCACTCTGGAGCCTGGGGTGGGCTCTTAGCTCCTCCACTTCCTGGCTATGTCATCAGCCTAGTCACTCCACCTCTCTGGGTCTGGGTTCATGCCCTGCAAAGTGGGGACAATACCCTCTCCCGCCACCTCAGTGGCTGTGAGCATTGCAGGGTTGATAGGCGCAGGGCCGGGTGGTGAGTGCTGGTGAGTGAGGGGGGCTGTGGGTGATGCAGCTGAGCACCCTGGGAGGGGGCGGGATGGCCCCCACTGCCCCTCCTTGTTGTGGGTGGGGGCAGCAGTACCTAGGCCTCCATTTGCACATCTTTGCAACAGGCAGATTTCGTGAGGGTGGGTGAGGTGGTCTGGCAAGGGCTGGCGGTCCTCAGCGTCTGAACAGCTCTCCTGTACCCAACCCTCTGTTCACTCGCCCATTCAGCCACTCAGGGAATGGCAGCCCAACGCCCACTGCAGGCCAGCAGACGCCCCAGACGGCCCTGGGGCCCTGCCTCCTCCAGTGGAGGAGCTGAGCCTCGGGGTGTGGGGACCCTTCCCTGAGCAGGGTGGCCCGGCAGGCTCCTGCTGATGGCGGGCTGTCCCCACAGAGGGTCTGAAGTCACCCCAGGACAGGCGGCGGGAGCAGGAGCTGCTGAACCAGTATGTGAGCACCGTGAACCACCGCAGCGACATCGTGGACTCCCTGGATGAGGACCGGCTCAGGTGTGGGTGGGGTGGGGCTGTCCCTCTGCTCAGAGCCCTCCCCAGCTGGCCTGCAGGGTGGATGAGACCCACCGTGTGCCTTTAGCCCCAGCAGCCTGTCCCGCTCTGGACCCTCAGGGTCAGCCCTGGCTGATGGACCTTTTTGAAATGATGGATGGTTCTAGAAACCGTCATTCCCTGTGACAGTCACACGTGGCTTGCAGGCACTTGCAACATGGCCTGTGCAACAGACAGGATTTTATGTTCTGTTTTTGAGTTACACGTAGCCACGTGTGTCTCCTGGTGCCGCACTGGGCTGCCAGCTTTGTGACCCTTCCCACAGAGCTGTCCTGTCCCCATGTTTAGATAAGGGACCTGCCCAGCAGAGAGAGGGCGGGGACCCAGGTGTCAGCTTGGCTCAGGGCCCAGGTATAAGAAGGACCAATACGGACCTGTGCACCGCCCCCGAGGCAGGCTGCCCCTCACGGCCACACCGTTCCTGTTTCAGGGAGCTGGAGGAAGACGAGATGCTGCAAAACATGATCCAGAATCTGGGTAACTGGGGGAGCTGGCCGGCGCTGGAGGGCTTGGGGCTCCTGAGGCAGAGGGAGCTGGGGCCTTTGTGGCTGCTCCAGCCCCAGAACAGGAAGGATCTCCCTGGGGGGCAAACTCCTTGTCACTCAAGGGAGCTGAGAAGTGCGGGGGACCGTGTCAGGGTGAGGGCCGTGCCTGGCAGGACCTTGCCCTCCAGGGGTGCCCAGTCTGGTGGATGCCCTGAAAGCAAACCCATGGGGCAGGCGGAGGGCTTCTTCCAGCCTGGCCTGCAGGATCTGGGACCCCAGGGGTGCTCTGAGGGGACAGGAAGGGCATTCCTGTGAGGGCTGTGGCCGAGAGGCGGGCAGTGTCCTGAGTGCCCATTTCCCCAGCCCTACAGAGAAGCAGCGGGGATGCGAGAAAGAAGCCCAGGTTCCGCCTGCCCAGGATCTGGTCCCTGAAGAGCAAAGGCGGGCTTCCTGAGTGAGCGGCCTGGCCCGGCTTCAGGACCCTCGCCGTGGCCTCAGCAGGGTGTGCACCGGGAGGGCGGGGCTGCGGGCAGCAGGAACTTGCAGCGCCCTCCCTGTGGGGTCTCAGCAGCCTCAATAAAGAGACTGACTGCAGAGCTGGGTCCCCTTTCCCATTCGCCCACGGGCTCCTGGGTGGCCAGGCGCCTGGCCCAGAGGTCTCAGCTGACCTCCCAGTCTGCACCATGTGAATGTGCTGTGGCCTTGAGCAGGTACTGACCCTCTCCGGGCCTGGCCCAGGCCCTCTGATTTGGGCATTTTAGTGGCTTCCTGAGCTGGCTGTGGGGACAGGGCCAGGTCTATGCAAGGTGCACTCAGAGCTGGCACCCCAGGAGCTCCAAGCTCAAGATCTGTAACCCTGGCCTTTGGGGAGGGGCTGGCTGGGCCCTGGAATGGAGGAGTATAATGGCTGAGCCCCTGGTGCCCAGCAAGGGAGTGGGCTTGCCGCCCTCCCTGACTTCTGGGGACACAGTTGGGGTGGAGAAGGAAGGGGGGCAGCGCCTCCTGGCAGCACAGACCTGGGTCCTCGCCCAGTGCTGCCCCTACTCCAAGGTAACCTGGAGAACCAGTTCCCCTTCGGGCCTCAGTGTCCCTGTATGTGTGAGGGGTGGGCTGTGGCTGTGTCTTCCTGTGCTGTCTTGAGCCACTGTGGGAGCCCATCAAGGTGGTGCCAGTGCACCCACATCACTTGTGGGGTACCAACCCCCAGCTGGTACCAGGCAGGATGAGACCCTGTGGGTCCCAGCCAGGACTGAGCCGGAGACCCAGCTAAGTGCCTGGGGTCCCATGGAGGTCTTACCACATTTGCTGCCGGAGAGTCCCAGTCAGGGCTCTGGGGACTTGGGGTCAGGGTGTGAGATGGGGCAGAAGGGGCTTCAGTCACAGAGCTGCTCAGCTCCGGCCTTGGGCCAGCGCACCACCCCTCTGAGCCTTTGGGGACCAGTGGGCTGCATGTGATGTGAGGCTGGACCAGCACTGTTGGAGGGGCTCAGAGACCCCTGATTGCCCTCGGGTCACAGCAGGCCCCCCACAAGGCTGGAGAGGAGGCTGGTGGACAGGTAATGAGCAGACAATACGCTCAGTGAGGCCTGGGCCATGCAGAGACTTGGCCAGCTGAGCAGCTGGGCCTCATTGCTCCGCGCTGGGTGCCATGAGTGACTCTGAGCAGAGGTGCTAGGTGAGGCCTGTGTGTTAGGAGGGTGGGGGCGGCTGTCACAGGGCCTGTCTGGCACTCTGGCCTTGAGACCTGGGCCGCACGCTGCTCTCAGAGGCGCGCCCCACCCTGGATTGCAGCAGTGTGGCCTCGTCACCACCAGGGGGAGGCAGAAGGCCACCCAGCGGAGATGGGGCAGCTGGGAGCCTGGAGCTCCATTTACTGACAAGGAAACAGGCTCAGAGAGGCCATGCAACTCCCTGAAACCACACAGCAGGTTGGCTGGGGACTGGCCCCACCTCCAGGTAATCCTGGGACCCCTGGGTGAGCTAGAGTGTATTCGGGATCTTTGATACAGGGCAGGGAAGGGTTCCAGAGGGGATTCACGCCAGTGGTTGGGGGGCTCATGTACACCCTGAGGGGGCCTCGGGCTGTGTGGCCAGGGTAGTTTGGGGCCTCAGTACCCAGAGCATGGTGTGGACAGTGGAAGTGAGCTCTCTGTGCGTGCATCCCCTCTGCCCAGCAGGCCCCTAGCCCTACCGAGTGTGTATTGTAGACCTCAATGCACTGCCTCCTGCGGACGGGGACCTCCCTCCCCTTGGGGGTGCCTCAGCTCCACTCACCCACTAGTCTAGAGCTCCCACTCCAGGGCTCTCCCACCCTGGGCTCCCACCCTGCCTCCCACCCTGCCTCCCTGGGGACCCTCCAGCAGGGGCCGCTGCCCAGGTGGCTGTGGCTAGTCTGGCGGGCCTGCCTGTCTGCCCGTCACCCTCCCATCCCAGGGTGGAGCTTCAGCTTCTGCACTAACGAGGGGTCCCAGGTGGGCTGGAGACACTGGTGAAGATGGATGGCGTGAACGCTGGCCCGTTGCGTTGTTCATACAGAGTATCACACCCACGCCTTTAATCTGCAGACAGCCTGACACCTCACAAAGTACATCAGGATGTGATCCAATTGAAGCTGCAATATTGAGAACATTTTATCACAAATTGAAATTATATCGTATTCCTTTTTTCTTAAATTAAAAAGCTAAAACCTTTTCGTTTGCTCTCACACGGTTGTGTAAAACTTAATCAGTGGTTTTAACAACATTATATTTCCACATGGGCCATTTCTATTCTCATTTATCTACAAGGGAGAACTTTCTGGAAAGGGGTGATGGGGTTTGTGAGTGGAGACTTCGGGCCCTGGGGCTGGTGTGAGCCTGGTGGACATGCCTCCTCCACATGTGTGGGTGGCTGGGGCGGGGTCCAAGGCTCCAAAAGGACAGACAGTGGGGTCAGTGTCTGTGTCCCAGTAGGTGGGGATGGGTATTGGGGGTTTCTGAGTGTCCTGGGGCAGCTGGGACCCAGCACAAAGGTTGGGGGCTTCAAAAGACCAATGCTACCCCCTCCCAGCTCTGTCAGGCTGAGCCCCAGGGGTCTCAGGTCTAGGCTTTCCTCAAGGGCTCTAGGGAGGGTCCTGCCTGCCTCCTACAGCTTCTAGTGGCTGCCAGGATCCTGGCCACTCCTTGGCTTGTGGCCACATCCCTCCATCTCCACCTCCGTTCTCATGAGCTTTGCCCCGCTTGTCTGTGTCCAGTTTCCCGTTGTTATAAGGACACTAGGCCCTGGAAAGTGGCCCGTGGCCTGCCCAACTCCAGTGTGACCTCATCCTAACCCATTACGTCTGCCAAGTCCCTGCTTCCTAATAAGGCTATGTTCACAGGTTCCAAGGGTTAGGGCTTCAGCACATCTTTTTGGAGACATGACTCACCCCCTCATGGGGTAATCAGCGGGCTCACCAAGGCCAAATGTCTCATGTCAGGCATGGGACCCACCTGAGCGCCGCCCTGACAGGTGAGCCAAAGATGCTGTAAGATTCAGTCGTTCGCTCAGGGCTGGTGGGGGAGTCCAGCGGCGAGGGCAGCCTATGTCCACAGCTGCGCTCTGGCCAGGCTGTTGCAGGGTGAGGGGCAGCTGCCCAGCCACATACCCAGGGACCTGTTTCTACCCTCTGCCCCTACAGCCTTCCCGCCTACCTTTGTTGCAACCCAACTGCCACTCACTTCCAGGGCCCTGGGGGTGCATCATGGCAAATAGCTGCTATTCCACATTTTGTTCAGATGCCCCCCAAAACCGTGGTCTTAGGAAAGAAGCCCCCTGCCCAACCCTAGAGAATGAATCATTCTCAGTACAAGCCAATCATGGCCATTCTCATCCCTGATGTAGGAACCACTAGGAGGGCATACCTTTGCTGGATGTCATACCCACCTGGGATGTGTGGTGCTGCAGCAGCCACTCTGTGACCATGAAGGGGAATATGGCACCATTGTCAAAGATGGCAGGGCAGAAACATTGAAGATACCTGGGCCTTTGATGACATCATTGACCCACTGAATCTGCCAGTCCTAAAACTCCCTTTTTCTGGATTTCTTGTCTTACAATATGTGAGGTTCCATAAGGCTTCCCTAACAAAGTACCACAAACTTTGTGGCCTAAAACAACAGAAATACATTTCTCACAGCTCTGGAAGCTAGAAGTCAAATCAAGGTGTCAGCAGGGCTGCTTCTGAGGCTGTGAGGGAGAGTCTGCCCCAGGCCTGTCCCCCTACTTCTGGTGGCTGCAGGTTGTCCTTACTGTGCCTGGGGCTAGTGCTGGGCCACTCCATTGTGACATGGCCCTTCTATCTGTGTGCATATCTGTGTCCAAATGCCCCTTTTAAATAAAGACACTGGTCATATTGGATTAGGACCCACTCTAATGGCATCTAAACTTGATCATCTGCAAAGAACCTATTTCCAAATAAAGTCACATTCTGAGGTTCTGGGTGGACATGAAGCTTTGGGGGACACCATTCAACCCAGTACACGGGATAATAATCCCTCTTTGTTTAAGCTTTCGCTTAGGTTTTCTGGTATTTGTAGATCAAAGTGTCCTAACTGACAGGGAATTTGACTCCAGGACTGGAGGAGAGAGAAGTAACATAAACTCAGATGCGGAACTCTGTGAGCAGCACGGGGAAGAGGGCCCCGCCTTCCTGGTGAGGTTGGTCACCATGATGGATGCACGTAAGATTAGGTCCAGCTGTTCCCGGAGTACCTTGGGCCCCAGACCATGAATTCATCAAGGCCGGGAAAATAGGAAAATATTCAGAACATCAGCATTAGTTGACGACTGCTGTGGCTTTCAGTAAAGTCTTACAAGAGAGATGAATCTGGGATGAAGGTAGCCAATCTGAAAATGAGAGGAAGGAAATTAGAGATTTGCTGAAAACATTTCTGTCTAAAGCAGACATCTAAACTGATCAAGCATTCCATGAGTTGAAGCTTTGCTGTGATGGGAAAGCCAATTCTTACATCGAAGCTAAAGCTCTTGTTAGTCATGGAAGTTTCTAGGCCTCCCTGCAAACATCCCACTGATACAAAAATTCGATTGTGTAAAAGACACCACTCCCATCTTTGCTGGGTGCCACGGTGGGACTTGGGACTCATGGCGCTGCAGCAGCCAGCTTGTGGCCATGACGGAAGATAGGCTGCCAAGCAGAGCCTGGAGGAGCAGAAACAGGGAAGGTTCCTGGGCATTTGTTCATGTCCTGCTGTTGCTGAGCCCTGAATGAGCCAATCTAGAACCTTACATGAAGACTTCTTGTTCTGAGGGACAATACCCCAGGGTTGCTGGGACTCCAACTTGCATGTTCTGACAGCCTAGTGGACGCCCATCTGTGTGGTGCAGCCCCATCTCCTCGCCCATCAGTGCTCCCACCAGGTGAGCTCCTTGGGGGAAGGACCCCCGCCTGACCACAGATCACACCCCCGAGCCACCGCCAGGTGTGCGGTCTCCTGCTCTGCCTCTCCCACGGGGTCTGTGGTGCGGCCTTGAGCAGAGACCTGGCTGCCTGTCAGGAGAACGGGCAGCAGTGACAGGGACACGTCGTCTTGCACTGTGTAGGGGGTTGGCTTTGTAGGCAGAAGGTGCTCAGGCAGCGGGCAGATGGCTGGTTCAGGGCATGTGCCTGCAGGGTGGCTCCGGCAGGCCGTGGGGCCCTGGGTGGGCAGCCCCTTGGTGGGCAAGGTGTGTGAGCAGGGGCTCCCCTCTCCTCTGGTTCCAGGTCACTGGGGGTGGGCAGCAGCGCCATGGGAGCACAGCTGGGAGAGCCCAGCCTGTGCCCTCCCACAGCCTCCCTGTCCTCTGAGCTGTGGGGGCAGCCCGGCTGGCTCCTACCTGATCTGACCACTGCAGAAGGCCAAGGAGTCGCCAGGGCCACTTTGCCCCGTGGGCTTGGATGAGGCGCTGGGAGGGGTCCCCTCCTCCCCCAGCTCTTAGGCTGACCTTCCTGTGACCCCTGGCCAGAGCTCTCTGGCAGGGAAGGGGCGGGGTGGGTGTGTGTGGGGGCAGGGAGGAGACGGAAAGGTGTCACTGCAGGCAGGGGAGGGGAAGGAGGGGAGGAGGGGGCCAGGGAGGAGCCCAAGGGGGAGAGGAGGTGGGGGCCAGCTAGCCAGCAGCGCTTGGCGGGGCTCCAGACAGCAGCCAGGTAGCCGGCTGCACGCCTCCCTCCCCTGGAAGTGGGGGGCCCCCCCGGGGACCCCCATGTCACATGACCCATCAGCTGACAAAACAGGATGACTCAGCCGGCAGCTGTCGGCCCCCTGAAATAATGACAAAAACAATTAGCAATCCAAGCAGTAGCCTTTCCTTAATTATCTCCTCCGAGTTTAATTAACTAGCTAAATTATCAGCAGTAATGTAGGCATTAATTATGTCAAATTACAGTGTAAAACTCACAAAGTGTGGAAAATGTCAATTCAGCTTGGCTCACCTGCCAAGCGGGGGTGGCGAGCATGTGGGTACCTGCACTCGAACCTTTGGGCACTCGGCCACGTGGGGCTGCCAGGCCGGGTAGCCTGGGGCAGGGGCAGGGGCAGCGTCGGGCCGGAAGGCACGGGGTCGGGCACGCTGGGCCCTGTGGCACCACCAGGGCGATGGGGACGCGCTGGCTGGGACCGAGGGAGGGAAGGGAGCCTGCTCCCGGACCAGATGGCCAAGATGCTGAATTATTAAACTATGAATATTAATACAAATCAGACACAAAAGAGGTAATAATTTTGCTGCCCTACAGAAATAATTAACATAATTTTGATAAATTACATGATAAGAGAATTTCAAAATTGAGGTAGATTTATCTTAATTAATATCTAGGACCAGCTCTGAAAGGTAAATTGTTCCTTGGGGGTAGGGGCAGGGTGAGGCTGGGGTGGGATGTGGCCCCCACTCAGGATTCTTTTTGTCACAAGGCTGGAGGGACAGGGTGGGCAGATGTGGGGACCTGGTGTGGCCCAGGTGCACGGAGCATCTTCGGTGAGGGACAGGCCCTCTCTGTGCCTCAGTTTCCCTTTCTCAAAGCCCCATTGGCTGGCCTGGTTGGCCTCACAGGGCCTTCAGCTCTGATTGGCGTTTTGGCCACATTCTCCCACCAAAACCCTGTGTCATGCACGTGGGACACCTGCCCACCAGGTGAGCCACACACGTGGCTCCCTATCTGTACACACCTGGCCAAGGAGGCAGGAGACCCACGAGCCAGTCCCAGCTGCTCGCCGCACGCTTCCAAAGAGGAGAGCCAAACCTTACGCTCTCCAGGCCTCTGTTTCCTTTGGTACGATGGGAGTTGCGCTGTGCACACTCTGAAGATGGCTGCTGCCCGCCTGGTCCCACGCCTTGTCCACCCCCACCTCCCTGCCAGTCGCATGGCATATGGTGGGGGGACAGTCACCAACCAGAGGGTCCCCTGAAGATGGTGGGCGAGCCTGGTGCAGTTGGTGCCCAGGACACCTAGAGTCTCCCAACCCCGCCAATCCTCAGATTAGCAGCCTGGTCGTTCGTGGCCTGGCACCCTGGGTGTCCCATGGGGCCTGTCACCAGGAGGCCAGGGGTTAGTAGCTGCCCCTCAATCTGCTCTAGCAAGGCTGGCCAATCTGCTGCTTTCAAACCTGTGTGCGCCTCAGGGCCTTGGCACTGGCTCTTGCTCTCCTGGGATGCTCTGCCTCTGGAGTAATCCTTGGCTCCCTCTCCTCCTTGAGGTCCCCACACTATCCATCCCACCCTCTCCCTCCTTGTTCTTCCTCATCCTGACCACCTGCAGCCAGTCCACTGTGTGCCTGCGTATAGCCAGCTTCCCCAAAGGAACGCAAGCCCCATCATGTCTGGGATACATCTGTTTGCTGCTGTACCCCCAGGCGTGGCACATAGTAGGAGCTTGTAATATTTTGCTGAACTAATTAATCAATTGGTCGATTGATTTATAACGTTCCTTCATGTTATGTATGTATCATCACATTTAGCCACAGTGCCAGCACACACTGTGTGCAGAAAGTCACATCGCATTTCACGTCCTGTGACATGTGCTGACCTCATTGACATAATGGCTGCCACACACCCACCTTGCCAGCCCTCCTGCCATGCAGCACATACCTTTGCACATGCCGCATGAGCTCCACACCATACTTACACAGTGGAGATGACACCCTTCGCCTGTCAGCATGCTGCATGGCACAGACTGTGTCACATACATGTATTACTATGCATTAGGCTGTGACTCCTGGTACAGGACACCCACGGGTCACACACTTGCCTCATCACACCCTACATGTGCTTTCCAAGTAGGGGAGGCCTGGCCAGCTGCCCACAGGCCCGGCTCAGGGCCAGGGTCCCCCCAGCCCTGGTGTGTGCACACTTGGGATCACCTGTGTGTGCACATGCACATGTGGTCACGCATGTGGGTTTTTGTGCATGTGAACATATGTGCATATGTGAACTTTGCTAAGACATATTGAGAGAAATGACAGCTGTCCCTGACTCCATCTGAGAGGCTTCTGCTCTCTGGGCCTTGGTTTCCTGTGCTGGAGCCCAGACTGTGGGTCCACCCCCAGCAGCCAGCGGAGCAGGCATGATGCACATGGTCCCACCATCAGGGTGTGCCTCTCTGAGGGTGGAGCACACCTGGCCTAGCAACAGGTGCTAAGGCCGTGGGGCAGATTCTCCAGGTGGAGGCCAGGGTGGCCAGATGGAGTCCGTGAGCAGAGGGAAGGCCCAAGGGTGGGGAAGTAACAGGGTTCTGACAATTTATCCCAAACCTGGCTGGGCCTGAGGCTGGCCCTTGGCCTTTATAATACTTGTTAGGTGGAAACCAAGCCCTGGAGGCCATTGGCAGAGAATCCTGGTGTTGGAGACAGACACTCCGGACTCCAGTCCACACCCCTCCTTACTGGGCAGCCTCTGTTTCCACATCTCTGAAATAGGGAATGATGCCTGCCTCACAGGTGGCCCCTGGCTCTGGCTCTGTGAACCACACTGATGATGTCTATTGAGGTGACCGCACTGGGGGGCTGGGACCCGTGACTTCCTCCCAACGCTGGAGCCCTGAGAGCTGCAGGCTGAGGGCCAGAACCGGGTGGAGGGGAAGGCACAGGTGCTGTGTGACATCAGGGGAGGGGGCCTTGTCAGTGCTGTGGGCTGGGTTCAGAATTTGGGATCCTATCCTAAGGGCTCCAGGGACCCTTTGTGGGTGGTGTCAGGGCAGGGTGTGACATTCTAGACCTGGGTTTGTTTTTGTCTTAAATGTTTACTATGAGGCACATCAAACACACAGGAAAGTAATACAGCAGATGCCCACTGACCCACCGCCAAGATTAAACAGATGCGAACATTTCCCCATATTTTAATTGGACCCCTTGTATGTGATCCCTTTTTAGTATAAGCTTTTTATTTTAGAGCAGTTTGGGTTTACAGACATGCGCAGAGAAGTCGGAGAGTGGCCGCAGGTGGCCGGCAGAACTGTCTGCTGCCCGGGCGTGTCTGCTCCTGGCCCTCCAGCCCTGCCCCGCATCAGACACCCCCTGTCCCCTTAATCTCTCTCCTTTGCTCCAGAATCCCACCCAGGATCCCGGACGATATTTCTCCAGCCTGTCTCCTTGGGCGCCTCTGCCCTGTGGCCTCCGGCTTTCGAAGGCCTTGGTAGTTTTGAGGAGTGTGGGGTATTTTGCAAAATGCCCCTCTATTTGGGTTTGTCTGGGGTTTTCCTTCCGGTAGGACTGGGGTTCAGGGTTTGGGAGGAAGATTCCATCATCAGATTTGGGTTTTGAGAATGAGTCTGGCCGCCTGGGGAGGTGGCTGGAGGGGCAGCAGGAGACGGATGGGTGGGGAGCAGCGGCAGCGACAGGGTGCTGTAGGGCCGGCCGGGAGGGGTGCAGGAGAGGGGTTGGGGTGGCTGGAGGACAATGAAGGGAGGGCAGGCAGGGGTCAGGTTTAGAACTCACAGGGGGGTGAGGAGCGGGGCCAGGAGCACCCCCATTTCTGGAGTGGATGCCTGGGTGGGTGGTGAGCTGCTGACAGAGCTGGGAGCCGGAGGGGGGCTCGGGGAGGGCCTGGGGGTTAACTCCTTGGCCTCATCTCTCCATGCCCTGCTCCTGAGCCCCCTGGGTGTGGACCAGGTTGCAAGGGGGCTCTGGAGAGCCAGTAGAGCAGGTGGTCCCCCAGCACTGAGGCCTGGCATGCAGGCTGAGGAGAGGAGGTGGGCACCTGGGGCAGGACGTCTGGGGGCTCTGAGGGCCTGTGTACTGCTGTGTGCCGGCCCCACCTGCGCCCACCCAGGCCAGGCATGTGCCTCCATGAGGAAAGGTCCTGAGTTCACTGAGAGCTTGCTGTGCGACCCTGCACCAGTCACTCCCCACCTCATGCCTCAGTTTCCTTGTCTATAAAATGGGGTTCCTAGCAGGCCTTACAGGAACCCATCTCCACAATGAAACGAGGGGTGTTAGCAGAGCATGGACCCTCCCTTAGATTCAGTTTCTCTGCTCATCCCTCCCTTCCCCCCACCATCTGTTCTATCTATCCACCTACCCACCCACCCACCCATCCAACAGCCACAAGGGAAGTTTGTAGGGTTATATTGGCTGCCTAGCATCTGAACATACAAAAGCAGTTACCTGACTTAGCCTGACAGATGCGCCTGAGGTCAGTAGGGGGGCAGGTGTGATCCTGGGCACACCTGGGCGTGTCTGTGTGCGTTGTGGGGGAATCAGGCAAATGGTTGCAGCCTGGAGGGATATCACAGTCAGTTCTGAGCCTCTTGGTCTCAGGCCTCCTTGCCCTGAGCAGGCTGGGGGTTGAACTGTGGGGGGATCTGACACCCTTCCCCACCCAAGGATGGAGGAAAGCAGGTCCCTGACCCCTCTGCTTTTGCTATTATCTGGGTCCCAAGAGACCTGCACGTGTGCATCTGCGTGGGGGTGTGAGTGGGCAAAAGGGGCTTCATGTGCCACGTGCTGGGTGACAGCAGGTCAGGGTGCCAGTCCACCCACAGTGTGTCTAGCCTGCAGCAGCCTTCAGAGGCTCCCCGGATCTGCCTCAGACTTAGGCGGCCTGTTTGTAAAATGGATTGAGGGCCTGGCTGTGCCACTCTCTGGGGAGAGGAGCCAAATTCCAAGCGTCTGTGAAGTGTCTGGACTTCCTTCTGCCAGGCGCCCGAGTCAGCACCTGGGCCAGGCCAGGTTTGAGACTGGGGGACCCCTGGGCCTGAGGATGGGCTGTAGTGACCCATTTGCAGCCCTGCTTACCGTGGACTTGTAGGCTGCAGGTCTGTTCCCATCACGAATCCATGGCCTCTCTGAGCCTCCATCTGCCCATCTGTAAAATGGGGCAGGTGAGGGTGCTCTGGCCTGGCCCCACACTGGCCACAGGGAGGGATGGACAGCAGCAACGTGGCATCCAGCACTGCACACACAGCAGGGCCTCCTGAGACCGGTTGTGGTCAGACTGGGCTTCATCTGCCCTGTGCTTCAGGCCGTAGCCAGCCTGGGGTGTCAGCCCATTTTCCAGCTAGGGCTCAGAGAGGTGAAGCAACTTGTCCAAGGCCACACACCCAGAGGCACAGCTGGGGTGTGATGACGCCTGAGTGACAGGGTAGCTGGTGGATGGGTGGCTGGGACCACAAGGATCTGGGGCTGGGAGAGGAGGTGGGGCAGAAGGACGGGGCCGAGGTCACACTTGTCAGAGACACTGCTGAGCCAGGCCAGCTGCTGCCCCCTCCTCTTCCCACCCCCAGGTGCGGCTGAGTTCAGGGCTTGCCATGTGCTTGTCCGGCCCTCTAGCTGGGCTGGCACCCAGGCTGATGCCATCTGACCCTGGCAGCCCCCAGCGCTCCAAGATGCCTATCAAGTGGGACACTGGAGGGGACAAGGGTGGGGGACTGGGCCACAGCTGGAGATGCGGGCAGTGGGGGACATAGGTGCTCAAACTTCCCACCAGTGACAGCCATGGCCAGCAGGGACCCCATGGGGCTGGGCAGGATCACAGACCCCGGCACCTGGATCCCTGCATCAGCTCACCCCTTCACGGGTCTAGAGGCAGGGACAGAATCTGAGCACATATCTATTCTAGCCCTTGCCCCTGGTACAGAGGGGAAACTGAGTCCCATTGAGGGTCAAGAACGTGCTGAAAGCTCATGAGGTGCAGCTGCAAGGCGGACTCCTGCCTCGCCATCCTGCCTGGGAGGTGACCCTCACCCACCCCACTCCTGACTATTTGCTTTGCTCTGAAATGCTGACAGTCCCCGCCCTCTGCCCCACACCGCTGCCAAGGCAGGTGCCATGCTTGTCCACGTCTGTCCTAGATCTGGCCCGCCTCTGCAGCTCTCGTGAATGGGACGCCCACGCACCTGTTGCAAAGGGCGCGCAGGTACTTGAAGGTCACTGTTACAGTGGCACACACATCTCAGTGTCCTGGCCGTTGTCGAGCGCACTCTGTGCCCAGCTCTGCCCCTGGGCCGCGGGGCCCGGGCGCGTGACCTTGCTGCCCAGGACTCGGTGTCCTCTCCTGTAGAGATGGCCACTTGGCAGGATAATGGTACCCACGATGAGCTCAGTGCTCTGCAGGCGCGCGCTTCATCTGCCGCGGGGACCCCTAAAGCCGAGACCCGCTGCCTGCCTTTCCCAGGTGCCTTCGGGTGGGGGTCTCGGCCGGCCTCCCAGGCCACGCCCCTCAGCGGGCGGGGCCTGGACCTGATGGGGCGGGGCCTCGGGCAGGCGCCCCTACCCCGCACTCTGCGTGCGGATCGGCGCGGCCGGCAGGTGGCGCTGCAGCGTTTCCAACCGTGCGCGGGGCAGGCGCTGGGTTGTACAACAGGACGGGGTACGCGGCTATTCCGTCCGCACCCAGGACACTTGGGCACACGGCACAGGCCTTTCAGTCCTCTGTCACCCTGGTTCCCTTACCCGGAGCCCTGCTGTCTGCAGGTCTTTGCTCTCCTCCAACCTGCAGCCCGTTCTGCTGGAGCCTCTGTCCAAGCCGGCCCTTAGAAGACCAGGCTTCTTTTTTTTCTATCCCGGGCACTCAGGGTCGGGTCCAGTCCCCTCCCAAACTTGCAATGCAGGTGGGAGAGTGAAGCCCAGGACACATCCCTCCAACCTGGAGCCAGTGCCTCTCTTTGGCAGCACTGGCAGGCGCAGGCCAGCAGGCCCAGAGCGGGGTGGGGGTGGAACGGCATTGTCGGCGCCCACGCACACTGCAGGGCACCCCCACAGGTCGGGCAGACCCTGGAGCTATGACAGCAGGGGCAGGGGTGATGGCGGCTCAATGCAGTTGCACCTCCTGGGTGCAGGCCGGGGCAGGAGCTGACGGACAGATCCCATTACTGGGAATCCTGTCCCCCGGAACAGAAGTACATACAGGGGTTCTGTTATCTCCTAGGGGAGTAACTGAGGGCGGAGAGAGGCAGGCACTTGCTCTGGTCACCCATGGCTGAGGCGGTAGGACACTTACTCCCCTGGCCTTGACCTCTTGGCCCTGTCCAATCTTAAGTGACTCCTTTAAAAGGGGGTCCAGGCCTTAGCCTGTGGGGTTAGGAAAGGCCCAGCTCTGCCCCCAGCCTACTATGTGTCCTGGCCAAGCCAGACCTCTCTGGGCCTCAGTTTTCTCATCTGTGCAGGAGGGATGACAGTGTTCACCTGGGTTGCCCTGGAGGATGGACTGCAGGCTGTGTGAGACCAGGTAGAGCACCTGGATGGGACTTACCGGAGGTTGACCCACTCAAGGTAACCCGACGTCTCCAGTCAACACGCACTCCTCACAGGCGCCCCCCACCTGTGCAATGGTGCAGCTGTGCCCCACTCTGGGCGGTCGTAGGGGGGCAGGGCACGGGAGGGGAGGGGCTGTTGAGACCGGAGTGCTTGCCTGGGCCTGGCTCCCGTGTGGGTGTGCGCAAAAATACACACAGGAAATCGCTGCTGTGATAAACATCCCCAGCGAAGATTCCGATGCCGCCCGCACATGGGGCACACGCAGCGTCCCGGCAGAAAAGAACAGCAGTGTTCCCGCCCGCCGCGAATCCTCTACACGTGCGTGTATCTGTGCAGGTCAACAGCCGGCACTGCCGGCTCCACAGAGTTGTTTGAACACCGCGGATACACTGAGAACACGCCTTAATTAGATCCTGCAGAACCCTGACACACAAACAAAAGATATTAATATCAAGCCGCGCGGCATCAGTTGCGGTTTACACAGATCAGAGAACATTTTGGGTGCAAAGAGGTGGTGTGTGCGACAGCTTGTTACTTTATGAGTTGGGGATGTGGACAAGTGACAGACCTGTGAGGGCCTTGAGGGGCTGGGGAGAGTGGGAGGTGGTCAGGAGGTGGGGGGCAGGTGGCCAGGAGCGGGAGGGAAAGGTGACCAGGAAGGGGAGAAGGAGGTGGCCAGGAGGGGGAGGGGTGGTGGCCAGGAGGGAGGGGGAGGGTGGTGGCCAGGAGGGGGAGGGTGTGGTCACCAGGTGGGGGTGGGGAGGTGGCCAGCGGGGGAGGGAGTGGAGGCCAGGAGGGGGAGGGTATGGTGGCCAGGAGGTGAGGGGAGGTGGCCAGGATGGGCGTGTAGGGTGAGAGCCCAGGCCCAGGCCAGGAGCCAGCAGGGCCTGGCCCATTGGGGGAGGGAGGGCCCCGGCACAGGCCGGTGGTGTCACTAGCACTGCTTTCACTACCATATCATTGGGGTGACGCTTACAGGACCAAGGCTGGCACTGGCCCTTCCCCTGCGCCATCTCCTGTCTGCTCTGAGGTCACTCAGAGAGCCGAGTTAGGCTCAGGGCTCCCAAGCACGGGGTCAATTTCTTTGTACTTTATTACCTAAAACTTAAACTTTATTGAGATGTAATTCATGTAGGCTGTGGGCAGAATCATGTCCCCCAGGCTATGCTGCAGCCCTGGAGTCTGGCTCCTGTGGATGTGACCTTGTTTGGAAATGGGGCCTTTACAGAGCTACAAGGAGGCGTCCTTGGGTGCAGATGGAGGTGAGACAGGAGAGACAGGGGATGGGGGGAGGGCCCCCGCCAAGGACCACCGAGGACTGTGGCCCCACCAGGAGCCTGTCGGGCCAGGAAGGCCCCCACCCCCACCCCCGAGAGAGCGGTTGGAGGTGGGCAGCCCATTCTCTCTGGGACTGGACCTCTAGCTTCAGAAAACATCATCACCCCAAATACTAACCCCGTTCCCATGGGCATTCGCTCCCCGTTTCCTCCCAAACTGCAGCCTTCTGTGTCTGCGTGATTTCTCTGTTCTCTGTATTTCATAGACGTGGGATCACACACCAGGACACGTGTTCTTTGTGTCTGGCTTCTTTCACTGTGCAGAACATCTTCCGGGTTCGTCCACGTTGGCGCACATGTCGCCGCATCATTCCTCTGGCTGAGTAGTATTCCAAGGTGTGGAGGCGCCCTTCGTGCTTATCCATCAGCTGAGGGATGACAGGGTCCTGTCCACTTATGGCTCACAAGTGAGGAATGCAGCTGTGCGTGTGCGCATGCAGATCTTCCCGTGAACTTTTGCTTTCACTGTTCCCAGGAATACCCCTCCAAGAGCTTGTAACATCTTTAAAAAGAAAGAATGCAGGACCTGGCAGAAAGCTGCCACCAGCAGTGCAAAGGGGTGAGTGGAAAAGCGGCTTCCCTTTCTCCGCAGAACCCAGGCCGCTGTTCTTGTGGCTGCTGCATCCCTTTCTGGGTATCCAAAAGTGCTCTATAGTTGCATGGGGAGTAAAGCCAATCTCTCCCTTTCCCCCACACGACAGCATTGTTACAAGTGGTGTCCTGCATCTTGCTGGTTTAGCCCTGGTGGCCTGGCCATCCTCTAGGCTGGCATGTAGGCTGCACCGTCCCTCTTCAGCCGTGTGAGGTTGTGCCTGCCATGCGGTCTGCCAGGCCGGTGTGGGGTGTTGGGGGCGTCCACTGTTGTGTACGACATGCAGGGTGTTTGGGCACCTCTTGGCTCCAGCGCTTAAGTTCCCAAGGTGCATGTGTCAGGGTAAGGGTGTGTGCCAGCTCAGAGCTGAGCCCCTAACCTAAGCACTGCAGAGAGGGAAACTGAGGCCTGGAGGGGGCAGGACTGTTCAGAGAGCTCTGTGGCAGATACAACCTCCTGAAGCCGACACAGATCTGGAGCCGGCCTTACATCCACCCCACACCCAGCCCACCAGCCAGCTGCTTCCTCTCTCTCCCAGCCGGAAGCTGCAGCTCTGAGGCCCGGTGACCTCAAGCAGGTGGCATCCCTCTGGGCTCAGTGTCCCCAGTGACTCTGGTATTAGCAAAGTGGGCTGAGAACCTTCAGGGGCACTCAGGGCTCTCCCAGGCGGCACACTGTTTTACTCACATTTTCTGTGTTTCTGATGCTCTGACCGCTGGGCCTCCCTGCCCCTGCAGGACAGCACCCCCCAGGTAGCCTAGTCCTGGAGCGGTAAGCCACTTGCCGTTAGGAGTCAGCTTTTCCAAGGCACACCGCCAGCACAGAGCCACCTGCCCCCCTCACCTGGGGCTGGCACTCAGGCCCTCATCACCCAGACAACCGGGAATGGCCCCTCTGGCCCAGGCTCCTGAAACGATTCAGACTGGCTAGCCCTAAGTCTCCATCCCTTGGCCCCCAACACCTGCCTCCTGACCCACCCTGTCCTCCCCGTGTGGCCCTGTGTGTGCCACCTCCTGTCCAGCGGCTGTAAGTGCAGCACAGACTTCTTCAGATCTGTCCTTCATGCACTGTGTGTGTGTCTTCCATACCCGATGAGAAGGAAACCCTGTGCACTGGGCACCTGCACTCCAGGCCAACAGGACAGTGCAGTGTGACTGGGGATCGAGCCCTCTGAGCAGGCCCTGCCAGGCTTTATCACCTTGAAACCTCCTGCTAGCCCTTGGGGCAGAGGCTGTCACAGATGGAAAACTGAGGCTCAGAGAGGCTAGGCAGCTTGTTTGAGGTCACACAGCATGCCAGCAGTGCAGCAGCATGTGCACCCCACCAGGGATGGACTTCAGAGCCCCCGGCCCCCAGGGTGAGGTGTCTGTGGGGTCCAGAGGGCCTCGGGACTGGGGAGGGTGGCCCCCTTGATGGCATGGGGAGATTTATGTTTAGAAGAAACTGCCTCTGATGGATTCAATTATATGTAATTTATATAATGGCTGCTGGAGTTTCCAGCCAAAAAATAATACTACTGATCGCATGACTTTCCTTCCAAGGCCCAGGAGACAAATTAAAAGCACGTAAAGTGCGGTCCTAATTGGCGAGGGCTGCAGCCTGGCAGCCTCCAGGTGCGCACAGACACGGCAGCAAACCCCCATGCCCGCCCGCACCCACCCCTCCTGCAGCCACACACCTGGCGTGGGCAGGGCCTGAGGCCGCCTGTGTGCCCTGTGGCTCTCCAGTCCACAGAATCCCTAGCTCACCTGCCGGCCCTGTCCCAGAGGATGGAGACAGAGGGTTGGCCTGGGTGGCAGCCGCTCAGCCCCCCACTGGAGGACACGTGGGGCTGCCCGTCCACCCTGCAGTACCACCCCCAGCGGCCTCTGGGCCTCAGTCCGCTCCGGGAGTGAAAGCTCACTGGAACCCTTCCCTGAGCAAAACAATCCTTTTCTTCCTGCTGGGAAATAAAATCCTGTGGCAACATCCAAAGACACTGCCTGATTCAAGCACAGGCCCTGCTTCCCTCGCCCCACCTCTCCCCAGCCTGGAATTTGGGCGTGTGGCTTGGGTGGCCTTGCATGGCAGCCGGGGCTGAATACCCAGAGCCTTTTCCTTCCTCAAAAGTACAGCTGGTGATTGACTCCATTTTGCAGGTCTGAAAATAGAGGCCTGATGGGGTTGAGGGCTGGCCCTGGCATTCTGGGGGTGGGGTTGGGGGCAGGTCCCTATAACTCCAGGCTGGGGGCTGATCAGTGGCCACCATCTCCACAAGGCAGTGTGCAGCACGGTGTGCTCACATGGCCTGGGTGGCGTGGCTCTGATAGGCAGGAGGAGCCGTGCCCTAGGGTCCCACCAGCTGTCCCCGTGGCTCCTCAGGCAGCCGGCTCCCACTGCCCCCACACCTCAGTCTTGCATCCTGCCCCCAGGGCCCCCTGGGGGACAGGACGCTCCGGGGCTCCCCAGGGTGCTGTGCCTACTCATTAGTGCACCTGTCACGGTGCACAGCTCTGCGAGGGCGGGGTGCCCAGGGCCCGGGGCCCACCTTGTGGGGCCCAGCCAGTGGCCAGTGGCGTAAGGAGGCACTACCACCTTTGGAACAGGGTGGAAGTGGGTATATTTAAATGAATCAGTAAGCTGAAGATCAGACGGATGAGCATTCATGTGAAAGGCAGTCAAGGGGTCCTGGGCAGGGCAAGGGGCATGGGCTGGCCTGTGTGTGGTGCCGGGTGCTCTGCCTGCCCCATGCGGAGAGCCTCGTCAGGAGGCTGGCCCGGGGGGCCAAGTCCATCAGCGTCCTCCTCTCCCCAGTCAACCACCCGGACCTGCAAGGATGAGAAAGCCCTCCTCAAGCTCTGCAAGGAGAGTGGGTGGGCAATGGGCAGGGGTCCAGGCCCACGGGAGCCGCTGCTCCAGGGCCTGTCTCTGCCACCGACGGGTTTGGCACATAGCTCTGGGCTGCTTCTGGTGCCTGGGCTCTGGGACAGGGGCCCAGTCAGGCCACTGTGTCCCCCCATTTTACAGACGGGCCTGCCGAGGTGCAGGCCTCCCAGAGATGGTGCAGTCTGGGCCAAGGAGTTGCTTTGGGGATCCTGCCAGTCCTGGATCCTGGACCCACACACTGAGGGGTGGGGCCATCCTCAGACCACAGGGTGGCAGGACCCTCCCAGGCCACCTCTGCTTCCTCCCTCAACTCCTCTGTTCACGGCCCCTCCCGCCTGGTGCCCTGCGCCTGGGCTCAGCCCCCTTGCCCACCACACCCTCCTTCCTTGGCCCCCTCCCATCCTCACCCTTCTCCCGTCTCTAGCTGCAATTACAGCTAATCAGATACCTGAGCCACTTGTGAAGCCATTAACGGCTCTCCCTGCCCTGTGGGAAATCAGCCGGCTGGACAATTAGCTTTTTAGTTGCAACTCAGATTCTGATGCAAGCAATAAACAACTCAGAGCTCCCGCTCTCTCCTCCCAGCTCCTCATTCTCCACCCCCACTCCGCCCTCCCCTTTCTGCCTCTCCCTTCCTGCCCCACAAGGGTCTAGAGTGCTGCAGCTGGCCCCTCTCCCCTCCGGCCCGGCCCGGCCACTGGACACTGTCTGCAGCCCACAGATCCCTCATGCTCTGGACGCCTGAGCCTCGGACAAGCCAAGCCCCCTGCAGCTCCATCTCAGGTTTAGAACAACCAGGTGGTTGGTGCGGCGGCGATCAGTGCCATTTTGGGGGGACCTGCAGCCCCCAAACCCCCAGGCTGACCCAGGCGAAATCCTCCCCACCTGTCGAATTTCTGGCGGGTGTGTGCGTGTGCACACACGCCTGCTTGTAATTAAGCAGTTAATTGCGCTGGGTTCTTGATTAGCTTTGGGGGATGGCAATGTTCTAGCGAGATGAGGTGTTGTGTACAGTTCAGAATCATTTAGAGAAATCGGAGCTAATTTCGCTGTCTCTGCTTATTACTGCATTAATTTAATTTGGGCTGCTTTTAGCTCATTAACACATCTAATTAATTCGTTGACATCACTATTAAGATGTCTCTTTGAAATTGGCGTCTCCAGATAATCAGGATGGAGAGGCTGACACATCAGCACGGAGCTGGCTGGGAATGCGGGAAGGGGAGGGAGCCGGCTAATGAATTTCCCATCCGAATCGGCGGAGGACCGCGGGAGGAGGGGAGCCGAGACAAAGGAAGGGGGAGCCCGAGAGCTCCCGCAGCTGGCCGGCTCTTAAATATTGAATCGGTTATGAAAATAAACAGACCTGGCGAGTGCCAAAGTACAGCCACCGGTCCGCTCGCTTCCTGGTGGACACCAGGGCAGTGCTGGCCAGGCCAGTGCCAGGGTCAGCTTGAACGGAGGCTGCTGGGCCTGACTGCTGGGCCGGGAGTGCAGTGCAGGGGCAAGCCTGCCATGGGGGCTGGACCCGGTGTGACCCCTCATTGACAGATGGGGGGCTGAGGCCCTGAGCTGGAGCAGGTCCCCAGGGCCACAGCGGGGCTTGGTGACTTTCCACTGAGAACAGGGACAGCCCAGGTGCATGCTGGGGAGTGGCCACATCCCAGGTGACTGGCCGGGCACCTAGAGGTCCCCACTGCCCACACTTAACATCCCTTCTGTCTCCTGGGGGCCCTGTTAGGTGCGTGTGAAAGCTATGGCCTGCTGACCCTCCAGGGCAGGCAGGATCGGCTGTGGGAGGGCAGGGACTGCAATGTGGGTGTGGCTGGTGGGTTCTGAGCTTGACCTCTGCCAGGGTGGGGCCTCCTGGGCAGCCCTCACTCCCCATTCCAGGCTTGTAACCTGCCACCTCACTCACTTCTGGAAACATCTTCCTTTCCTTATCTTGGGCAGATTAAATTTACCAGTGTTTCAAAGAGTGCTCTCAGATGTCATTTCCTCCAGAAAGACCGCTGGATTTCCCCTTTGACTCTGGGGCCCAGCAGGTGCCATGTCAGGGCACTGACAGGCCACATCCTCCTTGTATGCAGCAAAGCAAAGATGTGTTTGTCACCTTAAGAACAAACTCAGAGACAGCTCGATTCCACTGGGCCAAATCCACTAGACCAAACATTTGCTGATTCATTCAACAAACATTTATTAAGACCCTACAGTGTATCAGTCCCTGTGTCAAGAACTGGGGCAGATAAAAACAAGATTCTCTAGTGCACACAGCTTCCTGGGAAGACTAACACACCTCTGTCCCATTTGTTTGGAGGCCTACTGGAAAATAAGGGGATGTCCAGGGGACCTGGGTCACACAGGCTGTGGGCCTCCCCGCCTCTTGGGTTGCCCCAGGGATGCCATCAAGGAGGGGGTGAGTCCTGAGCTGGGCTTCAAAGGATGAATAGAAGTTTGTCTGATGTCATGTCAGAAGCATATGCAAAGTGCACAGCTGGTGCTCGATCAATACTAGTCTGCCCCTGGAAACGGCTGGCACTGAATGGGGCAGCCGTGTACACCGGCCACTCTGCTGCCCGCGGGGTCTGGGTGAGGACGTTGCTCGGACACAGAGCTGTGCTCCAGGCCCAAGGCACTGACAGGCCTCCCTACCCCACCTGCCTCCACCAGGAGGGGAATGGAGGGGCCCGGCCCGTCTGTGGAACTTCCCCTGGGCTGCTTTGCGCCTGGCCCCCACTGAAGATGACAGACTGAGGGCTGCGTCAGTGTCCAGGGGCTGCCGTAACAGAGAACCTCCAGCTGGGTGGCTGAGAACAGCAGAATTCTAGGGGCAGAAAGTCTGAGCACAGGTGTGGGCAGGCATGGCTCCTTCTGGAGATTCTGTGCCCGGCCTCTCTGTGCTGCTGGGGTGCTGGCAATCCTTGGTTCTCCATAGCTTGTGGGAGCACCACTCTGACCTCTGTCCTCTTCCCATGGTGCTCTTCCTGTGTGCCTGTCTGCACTGAAGGCTCCCTTTTTACAAGGACACTGGTCCTACTGAATTAGGAGCTGACCCTCGTCCAGAGTGACCTCATCTTAACTATACCTTGGCAATGACTCTATTTCCAAAGAGTCACATTCAGAAGTGCTGGGAGTTAGGACTTCAACATATGAGTTTGGGGCAGAGGCATGATTCAGCCGCTAACTGCCTGGGAGGGACAGGGTCTTGTCCACATCTAACTGGCAGTTTTACTTCCTGGCCACAGACCCTAGACCCAGACGGCCAGCTGGCTGCTCCCAAGGGTGTCCCCACAGCCTGGTCCTCTTCCAACAAGCTTTAGCTCAGCCAGTAGGCCTGCCACCCCTCCTTCCACAGCCCTCCAGGACTGCCCCTTGCCCCCATGTCCAGTCCCATCCTCTGGAGACCCCATCCCTAAGCATGTCCCAAATCGCCCCCTTCTTCCCTCCCTGCTGTCTCGGCTGGACGGCAGTTACAGCCGCTGTGCTGGGGTGTACCAGGGCCCAGCCCTTGCGCATCAGTTATCAACTGTAACAACCACCCCTAAACTTACTGGCTTCGAACAACAACAGACACTTCTTTTGCCCTTGCATGTGTGATTTGGGTGGAGCTCTGAGGGGTGACTCTGCAGGGAGCTGGACTGCCCAGTCCAGGTCGGCTTATCCATAGGGCTGTGTCTGGCAGCCCTGCTGGACCAGGGCTGCGGGTCTGGTTCTCTACGTGGGGCTTCCCCACAGCGCGGCAGCTGGGTCCCCAGGGAACCCGGCGTTCTTACTGTCTGCCCTTGGAAGCTGCTGCTGCGGCTGGCTGAGGTCTGCCCACGTTCAAGGAGAGGGAACGTGGATCCTATTCCTTGACAAGGACGTTACTGGAAGAACATGTGGGATGGCGGCCAACCTTGGGAAACAGAGTCCACTGTTCTGGTAGGAAGGAAATACACGTTCTATAAACAAAGAAATATGAATTGTATAATTTGGTGCTTCTGCATATGCATTAAACGGCCATATATTTGCATTTGAAACTGGCATTGCAGAATATAAATGTAATCAGTAAATATCATGCTAATAATCTAAGTTTTTAATTTTTCTTTTTACTCTGAATGACATTAAGGATGAAATTAAAACTGCTATGGTGCCAAGACCATTCAACAGGGAAAGGGTCATCTTTCCAACAGTGATGCTGGGAATACGGGGGCATCTATATGCAGACAAAGGCAGTCAGACCCCTGCCTCACACCATTTACAAAAATCAACTCAAAATAGATCAAAGACCTAAACATAACAGTGAAACTATAAAACTCTTTCTAGAAGGAAACATAGAGGGAAAACATTGTGGCATTAGATTTGGAAGAGATTTCTTGGATATGACACTAAAATCAAAGGCAAAAAAGAAAAAAGTAGATAAATTGGATTTTGTCAAAATTAAAAACTGTGAACTAAAGGACACTATTAATAGAGTGAGAGGAACCCACAGAATGGGAGAAAATATTTGACAGTATGCCATATAACGAGTCATAAGAAATACATATTTGGTCATTCATGTGACCAAATATATATTCCCCAGGTGTATGTGATCTTCACCCACAGTTCCTGAAAACACCACTGAGCCTTAGAGGTGAGCCGGGCATCTTGTCATGTTAATGAGAGACTTTTGGACCCCACCCAAGGGCGGGGGCTGGAGGTTGGATCAGCCAATGGCCTTTGATTTAATCAATCATGACTGTGCAATGAAGCCCCCCCAAAATCCCGAGAAGTGTCTCCTGGATCCTGCTTCTCTGTGGGAGAGCTTCCATGCGTGGGGAACCAAAAAGCGTCCACGTGCCCCTGAGCCCGGCCCCGAGCTCCACGAGGACAGAAGCTCCTTGCCCTCCGCGTTTCTTCATCTGGCTGTTAACTTGTATCCTTTATAAACTGGTAAAGAGTTTCCCTGAGTTCTGTGAGCCGCTCTAGCAAATTCATTGAGCCCAAGGGGGAGGTCGTGGGAACCTCTAGTCTGGAGCTGGCAGGTCAGAAGTACAGGTAACTGCCTGGGGCTTGGCGTCTGGAGCGGGGAGTGGAGGGCAGTCTTGTGGGATGGAGCCTTTGACCTGGGGAATCTGGTGCTGGCTCTGGGCTGATAGCTTCAGAATTAAGTTGAGCTCTCAGACACCCTGCTGGTGTTGGAGAATTGCTTGGTGTGTTGTGGGGAGACCCTCCGACCCTGCCAAACACACACACACACACACACACACACACACACACACACACACACACGCTCTGGAGATGGGTTTGGGGGCCTGAAAGGAGTTATATTGCTGGGTACACGATTGCTGTATGAAAAAATGCATGCTAAGAGGCCAACATCCAGAATATGTAAAAAACTATAACTCAGAAACAAAAATCCCACCCAAGTCCAAAATGGGCAAGGGACTTGAATAGACATTTCTCCAAAGAAAATATAGGAGTGGCCGACAAGCACACGAAAAGCTGCTGAGCACCACTGATCATCAGGGAGAAGCAAGCCAAGACCACAGCCAGACACCAGGTCACACCGCCCAGGATGGCTATTCTAATAAACAAACAAGGCAGGAAATAACAAGGGCTGTAACTGGACCCTTGCTGGTGGGAACAGGAAGGGGTTCAGCCACTGTGCAAAACAAAACAATATGGTGGTTCCTCAAAAAATTAATTGTAGGAACCCCATGGGACCCAGTGGTTCCACTCCTGGCACCCAAAAGAAATGAAAGTAGGTCTTGAAGAGATGGTTTGCACAGCAGTGCTCTTCACAGGAGCTGAAAGATGGGGGCAGCCAGAGAGTCCATCGGCGGACGAATGCATGAGCATAAGGTGTTCCATCGCATGATGGAGTATCACTCAGCCTGAGAAAGGAAGGAGATTCTGGCCCCTGCTCCAGCATGGATGGATACTGAGGACACGATCCTCAGTGACACGAGCCAGTCACAGGAGGACACACACCGTGATCCATTCGTATGAAGCCCCTGGGGGAGTCACATCCACAGGGACAGACAGTGGGTGGTGGTGGCCATGGGCTGGGGGGTGGAGGGATGCTCAGTGGGGACAGAGGGTCCGTGTGGGGAGAAGAACAGGCCTAGAGATGATGGAGGGGCTGCTGCACAGTAACTTGAATGTGCTTAATGCCCCTGAGCTGGAATGAGAATGGCTGAGATGGTAACTTCTGTAATGTGTATCTTACCACAAAAAAAAAATGATTTTAAATCTCTTAGAATTGTAGTGAGCATTTCTGACAAGTTAGGAGAGACCGTGGAAGAAGTGGAGAAGCCTTATATTTTCTTATCTCCAAGGGCTCCTTTTACTGCTTACTGAACAAGAGCCCTGTGTTTTCATTGCGCTCTGGGCCCCGTAGGCTATGTGGCGGGGCCTGGGTCCTGGGGAACAGTTCTGGAGACGCTCGTCCCCTGTGATCCACAGTGGGGCTTAAGGGTTTCGGGAAACCCTGTGAGTAATGGAGAATGTTAGCCTGCTCCAGGACAGCCTGCCCCAGCCGACCCCCCGCTAACGGCCCGTCTCCCCCCCGATGCCTTGTGGGATTTTCTCCCTTCTTTCCTGCCTCTCTTGTAAATCCCATTTATGCCTTTGTTCCTTGACTCAGTTTACCAACCATCTCCCTCACATGTGAGAGATACAAGCGATGAAATGTCACAGAGGTGTCCATTGACATGCTGGGAGGCCAGCTGCCTTGGGAGGAAGGTGCTGGGGACAGGAGGGGAGGCTGTTCTGGTTGGCCGTGGCTCCTGTGGCCTCAGGCCCCTGCCATGGCAACTGTAGGGGTCCCCTGTGAGAATGTGCCCCCTGGGGCCCTGTTTGTTGTGGGGAGTTGAGGACAAGCCCCATGTGGGGCAGTCACAGCACCCCCCCACTTCCACCTCTTACAACAGCCTACTGAGATGCAGCTCTCAATCACTGCCACCCTCTCAGGTGCGTGATGCAATGTTCAGTGCATTCAGAGTCTAGCGACCGTCACCACGTCTGATGTCAGAGCATCTGTGTCACTCTGAAAATAAACCCTGCCACATGTCAGCAGTCACTGCCCATTTGCCCCAGCCCCCACCCCAGCCCCAGGCCCCACAGATTTGCTTCCCATCTCTATGGGCTTGCCTCTGCTGGACACGTCATATCAGAGGGGCCCCACAGTAAGTGCCTTTGGTGTCTGGCCTCTTTCCCTGAGCATGACATTTGTGCCATGTGTCAGGACCTCCTACCTTTTCAGGGCCAAGTAATACTCTGCCGTGTGGATGGGTGGCATCGTATTTTAAACATTCATCAGTTGATAGATATCTGGTCATTGTCCCTTTTCAGCTATTACAATGCCAGGAACATTCACATACAAAGTTCTGTGTGGATGTGGTTTCAATTCAGTCCAAACCTAGGAGTGGACTTGTTGGCCCTGTGGTAAGTCCATGTTTGACATTTTGAGGGGCTGCTGGACTGTTTTCCAGAGCAGCTCTGTCATTTCACATTCCCGCCAGCACTGAATGAGGGATCCTCTTTCTCCACATCCTTGCCAACCCCTGTTAATATCTTTTTGATTCTAGGTATCTCAGTGATGGGGGAAATCATGCCTCATTGAGGTTCCCATTCACATTCCCCAGGTGCCTTAACTAATGGTTGCTGTCTCCATTCCAAGCCATTTCTATAGCAACGTGGCTGAATCTGACAAAGTGAAGGTGTTGGTTCAACTTTACACTCTCATCCAAAAAGCTGATTGTGCACTTAGGCATTTGTGTATATTTTTGTAAGCCCACACTGATTTGTAAAGACCCCAGTGAAGACAGCCCTAAATCGTGGGCACCTGTGGGAACTCTTGGTTGACTTAGGATGCAGTGTTGACCAAATTCATCATCAGGGAAGGACTCCTAGTAAACCTTGACAGCAGCTGTCAGCCGGGGCAGCCAGGAACAGCGAAAGGAGGCTGTTCCTCCGCAAACCCTCTGATTAACACACGCCAGTGGATGTTTTCTGGGAGCATAGCATACATCCCAGGAGGTACCTGGATTGCAGGTATACAGCCCAGTGGATCCACCCTGAGCGGCTCTGCCTGACACGCCCCGTGTCCCTCCCCTGTGAGGCTGATCTCAGCGTTGTGCCTGTAGGACCCACCCACTGGTGGTGGCCTGCCCCCAACCCCCGTTGCTGGATGGCGTCCTTTGGTGAATGTGCCCTGTTTTATCTGTCTGTGCCCCTGCCCGACTGTTTCCCGCTCTGGTTATTCTGAAAACCTCTCACAGAGCCATTTGTTTCTTTGGGGTGCATATTGAGACCCTTCTCTTTTAAAATCTCAGACTTTGTGTCAATGGTAGCTATTCAACACTTAGGGGAACTGAAAAGTGTCAGTGTGGAGGCCCAGACCCCGGGCCTAGAGATGGGCTTCTGGGGTGACCTGGGCGGTCTAGGAAGTCAGTGCTGCAGCCTGCGCCGGTGGGGCTGGCCCTGAGTGGGGGCCAGAAACAGCCAAGGGGGACAGGGCACTGCCCTGACAGGGCTCTCCCCGCCCCTCCCCTCCCCTGCTCCTTGGTGGTCCTGGGCCTCTGGCAGATGCCCTCCCAAGCAGGTCACAGCCGGGGCCCGGACCCAGACAGAGGGGGCCTCGGGGGCCTGCTCCGGGGGCCTGGGCCTCTGCCTCACTGGCCCTGTGGCTTCGGCAGGGCTGCAGGCTGGTGCTCACCGCACAGTGACCAAGCAGAGCTCTGGGCCCCTCTGTCCTCTTCACTGGCTTGGGGGTCCCACCGCTCAGGAAGAGTGTTCCGCTTCCATTAACCGGATTCTGGGAGGCACACTGGAAACGGGCTCCTTAGCTCTTCATTAGACACTTCGGTTTAATAAAACCTCCCGGGGATCGGCACCTGAGCGTGTGGGTGGGGAGCAAACAGCTGCGTCAATTAGCCGCTCTCTCCGGGCGTTCCCAGGAGGCAAGGGCCCTGGAAGGAGCACGTCCTGCAATCAGACTCCAAACCCCGCCGGGTCGAGCACCCGCTATCAGCACCCCCATTGATCAGACTGTCGCTGGCTGCCACAAACAGCCTTCCTGGGTCATTAATAACCTAGGCTGCGATAGAACTGGTCTCTGTGAGAAGGCATGGAGAACATGACCACTAAGGCAGACCCCATCCCTGCTGGATGCTGGGGCTGGAACAGCATCCCCCTTCCTGCCTCTGCCCCTGGTCTTCCAGGACGGGGAGGCTCCTGATGGCCTCAGCCTGCCCTGTCCTTGCAGACCGTGGTTGGCATGCCTGGGCACAGCTTCCAAAGCTTGGGGCTGTGTCCACCCCTCTCTGGCCTCCCTTCACCCACTGTTCTCACCTTTCAGCCTCGCTGCTCTTCCAGCTGGAGTGCCTCCTCCACTCCCTCCCACAACCAGACACCCCACCTGGAGAGAAAAAAGGAAGGCTCCATCCCCCTCTTGCTGTGTGACCTTGAGCAAGGCCCCTGTGGCAAGGGTCCCCCATGATCTCCTCCCAGTGAGTGTGGGTGGGAACAGCGGCTCATGGCTCAGGTGAGGGGTGCCCCTCCCCAGGTCAGGTGTGTCCTGTAAGATTGTTACCCTTGAGGGCTGGCTCTGGAGATGTTCGTCCTTGCTGGCTTTGAAGAAGCACTCTGCCATGGTGCCTGCTCTGCGGGCGGCCTCTAGGACTTGCAAGCAGGTTCAGCACCAGGGCCAGGGCCCCATCCCTGCAGCTGCAAGGAGATGCCCGCTGCCCACGACCTGGGTGAGCCAGAAGCAGCCTTCCCCGGTTGAGCCTGCAGATGAGAATGCAGCCCAGCACCAAGCTGCGGCCCTGAGGCCCTGAGCAGACCACCCAGCTGAGCTGAGCCGGACGCCTGGCCCACAGAAACTGTGACGTCACACATATGCATCTTCTCGAGTCACTATGTTCGTATGTTGTGCAGTAGAAAATCAGCACACTCCTGTCTCTGAGCAAGCCTTTTCTTTCCTCTCACCTGTAAAATGTGTGGATCTGCAGTGTCTGTACCTGTTAATGGTCCTTTCTGTCCAGATCCATCTTGGATGCCACGTCCTGGAGGAAGTCTTCCTGGATTGCCCCCACCCTCAGGGAGTTAGGGTTCCTTGAGGGCAGGGCCAGGCCTGAGCTACTCCTGTACCTCTGGGGTCCAGCCCTTGGCACATAATGGGTTTGGGAACGATTGTTGGGGAACTGGCTGCAGGCCTTGGGTCTGAACGGCCTTCTCTAAAGTCCCAGCTCTTGACTGCAAAAGGGTGGGAGATTGGGATTCTCTCAGCATTTGACCCCCTGCAGGGCCACCCTGCCATCTTGGGGCCACCTTCTTGGTGTCACAGACCCCTCTAGCCTGCTGCAGTCAGCACAGACCTGGAATGTTCCACGCCCTGGTGTTCCTTGGGTCACAGGGAGGGTGGAGGTGGCCCCAGGTCCATCCTGGCCGCTGCCTGCTGTCCCCCGGGCTGGCGGGTGTCTCATGTGCTCCTCCTCTGGCCACTGTCCCTCCAGGCCATTTTGCCCAAGGGTGGACTCCAGCCCCTCTTAGAAGACCCCCAACTCCAGGCCTGGCTGCATGCTGGCCTGGGAGGCCCAGGGGGAGTGGGCGTGTCAGGAAGAGCTCACACTGGGCCTGGCATTGCCCTCGGCACACAGCAGGGCCCACCAGCCACACCCATTTCAGGCACCTTCTCCTGAGCCCCCTCCCCGGTCACCATGGTGCCAGAACCCCTGGTGCACTTCCCCTGAATTCAGGCTCTGTGCAGACTCCCTGGAGGATGACCGATCTCCCCCCATCCCCCATCCTGGTCCAGCAACTGCTGGTGGCTCAGAGAAGTTGGCTTTGATGTCACCAGGGAGGGAATCTCCTTCTGTGCCTCCAGGCCTGTCTGGGCTTCCTCTGCCATTGAGATGGCTGAGCTTTCCTCTGAACTGTGGAGCAGCGCATGTCTGCAATGGGGCAGGAAGATGACAAACCTCCACAGGGCCCATCAGGAGCCCCACTACTCCCCGCTGGTCCCAGCCCTGCCTTCCAGGGCTCCTGGGAATGAGTCACATGCACCTGCCCTCGGATGAAGGAAAGCATGGTGTACCCACCTTACCTCAGACCCGAGTCCTGCTCACGTGGCCACTTCCGGGCCTCCAACACCAGGAGCATCATCTGGCCCAGGGGCCACACTGTGTTGCCTTCATGTTGCTTTTACCATTCTTTGTGTCCCCTCAAACTGCAGAGACCCCGGGATATGAGTGACCTGTGCCTGCCAGCATCCCACCCTGCTCTGGTGCGGCGGAGTGGGCGTAGCCAGCTGGGAGGAGAATCTGTAGGGCCCAGACCTCAGCCAGCCCAGCTGCCCTCCCCTCAGCCCATGTCGGGCCTGCCCCCAGGCCCTGGCTCGCAGCAGGGCAGCCTGACTCCATCCCATGCGGAAGGCGTAGCTGGTTTTGGAACACTGGCACCATGGAGCATGTGAGGGGCCTGGTTACAGTGGCTGTGGTCAGGGGAGGCGCAAACACTTGGTGACATTGGGGAGGAAGTGGAGTGCTGGCGGTGCCTGTCAGCTCACCTTTCCAGGTTCTGCAGATGGGGCAATGGAGGCCAGAGAAGTCGCCCCAGGCTCACCACCGCTGGAGCAGACCTCTTGGGGACTGCATGCCCTGGCTGGTTGTGGGGGCGCACGCCTGTGAAGCCCCAGGGGAGAGAAACAGGTAAGGTGGCCAGGCGGCTCCAGTGGCCCTCAGCTCCCGGCCCTTCCACCTTCGTGACACCCCTCCCAGATGAGCCAGACTGGCCTGTGGGCAGCAGAGTCCAAGGGACTTCTGACACAGGCCACCAAAAACATGGGGCTTCCATGCTGGTCTTTGGGTCCTTGGATCTGGGGGGCAGCCGCCATGCCATGAGGCCCCTCAGCAGCCTCTGGGGAGGCTCATGTGGGAGGAGCGGGGTCCTGGCCACAGTGGCACTGACGTGTGAGCTGCCCTGGAAGTGGGTCTTCTTCCCAGTAGAGCCTTCAGGTGACACAAGGTGACACAGCCCGGCTGGCTCCTGCCGCAGCCATGGGACAGACCTGAGCTGGAATCCCTCGTCAGGCCTCTCCCCAATTCCTGATCCCAGAAACGTTCTGCAGTAATCATCATCACACTCATTTCAAGACACTCATTTGGGGAGCTGTTTGCTCTGCAGTGACAGATGAGCAGACACCAGAGCCTAACAGGCCCATGTCACTGCTAGCAATGTGGCCAAGTCAGGAGGAGCATTTTTTTTTAACAGTTGAAAACCTAGGCTCAGAGAAGTTGAGTGGCTTTACCTAAGACACACAGCAGGGCCAAGATTTAACTCTGATCTGCCTGGCCCCAAAGTGCAGGCTGTCCTCTGCCCCTCCCTCACCCAGAGGACTTGGGGCCACGAGCCACGGTCTCATCTCCCCTAATAACATCGAGCGGAGGGAAATTTCAATCCAATAATAGAAAGCTGCAATAACCATTATAATTAATTTATACAAAAGACGTTATAAAATTAAACTCTGCGCATTCCAATCCCATCCACAAGGCATGCCTGCTTCCCAGTTAAGCTATGGGGCCTCATGAAGACAGACGGGGAAGAGGTATTTCAATATTTCTTATGATTTTATATTTTCTCTAATATCTCTCATGCTAATTTCATTATGCAACACAGTCGGCACGGTGATGTAATTATTGAAAAGTAATTTTGCAATAAATGGATTTAAATGTGTTGGAGTCTGTTGTAAATTCAATCTCATGGTGAGGGTGGCAGGCACATGCGGGTGGTGGTGGGGAGGCCAGGCCCTGGGGGTATCGGAGAGGTCCTGCCTGGCCCCAGTTGGAAATGTCCTTATGCCTGCTGGCGACAGGCAGGGGTTCTGAATTCCTGATGGCAGGGCCAGCCCCATGCCACCACAGCCAAGGCCCCACCTGGGCCCAAGCTGCCCTCATGTCTCTGTGATGCCCAGACCTCTGTGTGGTCCCTGTCCATGGCCCCTTCTCAGCAGCCTCCCACGGCAGACAGTGGATCCCTGCCCCCACCCCTCCACCCTTACTGAAGACCCCAGAATAAAATACTCTGCCTGGTCGCATGTCCCGGCCCACCCCCTCCTTTGATCTGCTCTGAGCTGAGTGCCACTCTGGTCCCATGAGCTGTTCTCTGCTGGGCGCCTCCGAGCACATTCCTAGCCACTGGGACACACACTTTGAGAGCCCTTCCATGCTTTGAGTCCACTTAGTATTCACTGTGAGTCTCTTGGCCTCTGCCCTGCAGGCCTCCCTCCCCATTTATAAAGCACCTGGCATGCCAGGCCACCCCTGAGGTGCTCCCTGGCTAGTGAGGGCCGGTACTTTGTGCATCAAATAAATGACAACATTTATCTGTTGTGATAAAGCAAGGAGACAGTGGAGCTGAGGGCTGGGGGTGGGAGCGAGCCTAGCAGCAGACAGGGCCATGCTGCGGATGGGGGCAGCCGTGGAAAAGCCTGGTCTGTGGGAAGGAAGGTGAAAGCAGTTCTCTGACTTGACCTCCTCCTCCTTCAGGGAGACCTCCTTGACTGATTCAGACCACAGGAAGGGGAGCCTTAAGCAGAGATGCCACAGGGAGGCGAGGATGGGAAGGGAGGCCATTGTGGTGCCTGGGCTCAGCGTGTGCAGAGCCGGGGTCAAGCTCGGGCGCGCTGCCCTCTCTGGGTCTGGCATCCTCACCTACAAAGTGGGGACAGAAGGACACCATGTGGGTGAAGCGTGGCCTGTAGACAGAAGGTGCTCCATGAAGGTCCTGCTTGCCCCGTGATACACGGGAGAAACGACACGTCCAGTTGCTGCCGCTCACCCACGCGGCACCCGCCCTACACAAATGCTTCCCAGGAGCCGTCCTGACGGGCCACACACCCGCATCCTCGCAGTGCGCCCGTGCGAACCATTGGCGGGACCCTTGGAGTCACTCAGCTGAGCCAGTTGGGGTGGAGGTGCCCTGGGTCTGGCTGCGGTCAAGGGCCTCCCTGCCACCCCATTTCCATCCCCAGCCGGGCCTGGACTCCTCCCATGTGGTGGTGGTTGGGGCGGGGGTTGTGGGGAGGCTCCTTGGTCACGTGGCCCCACACAGGTGCAGCCCACTCACCGCCCCCAGCCCCCAGCCTCCACCTCCTCAGGGGCAAAGGGAGGAGGAGGCCCAGCTGTTCCCCGGTCACTTCTGGAACTCTCTATGCCCAGCCTGGCACCACAGCCCTGTCACAGGCCAGGCCCAGTCTGCAGTTTGTTCAGAGATGTGCGAATTGGCAGCTCATTGATTATTAATGAAGTGCTAATTGCTCTTCCCAACCAGTTTTGGTGCATATGCATCTGCGGCTGTTTGTATAGTATTGCATTTTGGGATTTACCAGAGGAGAGCTTCTGCAGGGTCTGGGACGTGGGGCACCAGATGGGACGGGGCACAGGGTACTTTACAGTTGGCAAAGCTGGTCACTCTGTTCCAAACCAGATGAGAGCAGAGCTGGGGTCTGTGCCCCCGACTGTTTCACAGGTGAGTAGCTGAAGGCCCCCTGGGAATCACCCTTTGCCCCTGGGCTGGCAGGGCCAACAGAAGGGCCTTTAACAGGCTGGACATGTGGGCCACTGGGGTCGGACACTCCTGTGGCCAGGCCAGGTGCTCCCCAGGGCCTCTACTGGACTCCAGTGCACATCCAGCCACCGGCCTGGGTGCACCTGGAGAGGAGGGCTGGTTCCGCCAGGCAGGTCTGTCCTGGCCTCTGGGGCCAATTGGCGTGGCCCCGGTGTGATCACCCGGCTTTGGCGCGATCAGGATGGCGGTTGCCCTAGTTGCACCAGGCTGTTGCTGGGCAACGGAGCCAAGGGACGTCCAGCTGGCCCGACGGGGATCTGGGGACCTGCTCCCTGGGACCAGAACCATTATCCGGAGAGTAGAGGCTGAGCAAGAAGCCTCTGCAGGCTGGAGAGGCAGGGAGTCACAGGCGGCCACGCTACCGAGTCCCCTGCCTCCTGGGAGCAGCACCCACTCCCATTGGGATGGCACACGCCTCCCACCCTGCTCTGAGAGGGGCTGTCACGGTCCTCAGGCCCTCCAGGGCCCGGGGAGTGGTGTGACAGGGGCTTCTGAAGGGGATGGTCTGAGCACAGGCTGGGACGCGGGGCCCTCAGGCAGGAGGCTGAGGTGGAAAATGCAATTCTAGGATTTGGGGATATGGGCTGGGCCCTGAGCAGTCCCTGCCTGGGCATGGGGGTTGGGCGGGGTCTGGGCGGGCCTGCGCTCTGGACGTCACCTGTCACCCACTCCTCCTGCCTGGCTGGGAGCCCAGGGCTTGGGGCCCCGTGGGACAATCTGTGCTGTGTTCACACCACTGTGAGGAAGGCTCTGTGCAGGCCCTGGGGCAGGCAGGCCCCTTCCATCCCTGCGTGTAAACCAACAAATAGGGCCTTACCATTGAATGTCAACAGAATGTTTGCCATGAGTCTGTGAGGTGCGGACCCTGAGACCCCAATCACGTGGCTCAACACAGCAGCCCAACCACGGGAGAGTCTGGGGGTTGAGGGATGGAGAGCAGGAGGGTCCCCACACAGCCCAGCTGGTTCCTGGAGGGTGGCTGGAGGGACTGGCTGGGGTCTGGGCCAGCTCTCCAGTCTGTGTAGTGGGGTGGAGCTGTCTGGCTCCTGCAGCCTTGGTAACGGCCTGGATGCTTCTGGGCACAGGCAGCCTCGGGGCCCAGGGACCCCATCCTTCACCTTCTGTGTCCTAGCAATGTCCTAGCTCTGTGGCAGGACCCTCTTGGTCCAGTCTGGCTGGGTGTGGCCTCCCTGTCGGCAAGGGCCATGCCCAGGGTACCTGCTGCCAGGTTGCCATAGGCCCCATCCACGAGTGTCCATGAGTCACCTCACAGGGTGGCAGCAGCAGGGCCTGGGGTGCTGAGGACCCACTGGTGAGCCACCTGCCCTCCGGCTGCTCCCAGTGGCCCAGGCACAGGAAACCATCCATCCAGAGCCTTGGTTTCCCTGTCTGAAAAGGGGGTGATGACTGCTCACATGGCTGGGCTGCTGGGGGGAGGGGAGGTGGTGCATGTGTACACATGCGTGTGCACATGTGAAGTGCCTGACACTGTAGGCCGGTGTCCGAAGCTGGGGACTGTGCTTATGGAAGGAACAGGGGGCTCAGGGCATCCAGGGGACCCCACCCACTAGGTGTCAGACACACAGGGATTCAAACATGGGGGTGAAGAGGGTCAGGGGCAGAGACAGACAGAGGGCCTCTGTCCCACTGGGTGTCAGGTGCCTGTCGTCTCTGCTCAGCCGTCCCTGTGTTGCGGCATGACCAGCCCGGACACGCCCAGCTTGGGGCCCTGCTGAAGGCCTGGCAGGATTTTGGAGGCAGGAACCTCATGGGCTGCCGTGGTGCTCGGGAGGGTGGACGACGTGCGTGGCACCAGGGCCAGGATGATGGTGGGTGGGCAGGGCATGCTCCCAGCACCCAGATTGGCGAGCTTAGTCCAATATTTTAAATACTCAAAATTAATACACAAAGCCCACACAAATCAGATATCCAGATGCTAAATAAAGCCAGGAAGCATGTTTCCAATGTTTCTTTTTGGCCTCTGGCTCCAGTGTGGCCGCATTTGCCTTTGACCTGGAAGTTTGGGGTCCCACCCTGGAGGCAGCAGGTGCTGGGGGCCTTCAGGCAGCAAGAGCCCCTTCCCCAGCTCGGCTTGCCGGGGGAGGGCAGAGCCCAGGTGGGGCACCTGTGGGCAGCAGGCCACAGCCGTCTGAGGGAGGGATGCAGTGGGGCCTCAGGGAGGGAGACTGTGGTCCTGGGGTGGATGGTGGGACAAGAGGCCTGCTGGGGGTGGGGAGAGTGAGCCCTAAGGACCCTCCTCAGCCAGGGGCCCTAAGGCCTCCGCGATGCCTCTCTAAAGAGGACCTCGAACCAGGCCTTCCTGGCAGGGCCCCGAGTCTGGCAGGAAACACCTGCCTTTCCGCCGTTGGTGCTCTTGCCTGTTCCAGAATGTGCCGTGGTGGGGTCCTGGGGTGTCTGCAGCGGCAACCAGCTCCTATACATTACCTAGGTGTGTGCTTTGCCCTTGCCTGGGGACACTCCCGTCCCCACACCAGCACGTGGGTCGCTGCCTGTTCCTGCCGCTGTGGATGGCGCAGCTGACGCACTTGGGGCCACATCCTAGGTGCGCTCTGAGGACCAATGCATGCTCTGGGATTGCCGCGGCTGGCCCCTGGGTGCTCCGTGACCTAAGCCTCCTGGTGGCGACCACAGCCAGGGCTCCTCCCAGGTTCCGGCTGTTCTGGGTGTCGTGCGACCCCCCACTCTGGCTGTGAGATCCGTCTTGCCTGACAGGAGGGCTGCAGAGGCAGCTTTCTTGGGGGCGCTGTTTACCAGGTGCCTGCCCCTCCATCTCATCACTTCTGCAGTCAGAAAAAATAGTTTGTACAGCCGTTGAGAGGGTGGGGTGCACAGGGCAGAAAGAGGGAGGAAGGTAGGGGCTCGGGAGGGAAGCTGGGGCGGTGGGTTTGGGGCCACATGGCCTTTCTGCTTCTCCAGGGTGACCCCAAGTCCTCAGACCCCCATCAAATCCTTATGATGGGACCTCTATGGTCACTGGGGGTTGCAGCTGTTAGAGGTCTCGGAGACACTCCGAGCCTGGGCATAGGCAGCCGCCCCTTCCCCATGCCTGTTACACCTGCCTGCCCCCTCCAGGAAGGCTGCATCTGGGCACACCTGGCACTGAACCAGGGCCGTTTGCAAGGGGCAGGTTTGCAGGTAGAGGTGGGGGTGGGCAGTGGCAGGAACATGTCCAGCCCAGAACAATAGGAAAGCTGGAGAACCGGGTCTGGAGCAGATGTACCGGTGTCCTCCGAGCATTTGTGCCCTCTGCTCCTCTGTCTGCCCTGCCGATGCTCTAGGGCTCCCCCATCCCATTATCAGCCTGTCTGTCACGCTGAGCTTTCTGAGAGGTGGAAGGGGGTGTTCTTGGGGGGCCAGGTGGGGGTGGGGAGTGGCGACACACGTGTTTTAAATACAATGCATACAAAAATGTAATAAATATTTAATTTTATTTTATTAAATACCAAATTGGTGATGGCTGACACTTTATTAAAGTGTCAAAGTGAGTGTTCGTACACTCTAATTACTTATTCTAGCAAAGCGAGGAGGCTGCGCAGCGGGCGGGTGGGGCACGCAGGGCTGCGTGGCGGCGAGGGGAACGCGCCCCCCGTTAAGTCACACCTATTAAACTATTATTTGCACCTAGAGGCATCTCATTAATACCTCGACCAGCAGCTTCGCACTGCCTCTGCGGGCTGACCTGGGCTCCCAGGGAAGAGGCGGCTCCCACACTCACCCCGGCACAGCCTCCAGACCAGCAGAGCCTATAAAATTAATAACGGCTCTCCCACCTAATTGAATTCCTGACAAATGGAGAGCTCTGCTGCTGTGGGATCGGTGTGTCCTGGGATTCTGGGCTGGTCCCGGGCCCCTGTGAGCGCCCGCAGCAGGGTGCAGCGCTCCAACAGGGGCGGCCCCAAACCTGCTTTCTGACTTCTCCAGACTCGCTGTTTGGAGACGTTTCTGCTTCCACCCTGGGCCCACCTTTGAGAGTGACCTGTCCCCCCACAGCCCCACTTGCCCTGTCTCGCGAGAGCTCAGGGCTGCCCTGCTGGGCCCCCTCTCTGCACCGCTCTGGGCCTGTTTGGGAAGGCCTCAAACCACCAGCCTTTCAGGACGCCCAGCAAGAACCTGCCTGCTCTCTATCCATCTGTCATCCGCCTGTCCATCCATCCATTTATCTATCTACCATTCCATCTGTCTGTCTGTCTGTCGTCTATCTAATTTATCCTCTTTCTGACTGTAACAGTGACACATGTTCATTGTAAAAATTGTAAAATTCCCAAGTACGCAAGAGAAATTAAAGCTTCCCCTGCAGACCCTGGTAGTGTGTTGTGGGGCATGTGTGTTATGAAGCTGTGTCAAATCAAGGCCAGCTCCATCTGCTTGCAGCATTCTGGACCACTGAGATCCAGGGCGGTGGCTGAATGAAGGCCCCAGAGACGGCTGAACGCCCAGAACGTGTGCACAGGCCACCTTACACAGCAGAAGGTACCATGCAGCTGAAGTGAGGCTGTTGAGAGGACCCAGGTGGGCGTCATGTATCCCAACGGTCCTCATGAGACAGGTGGTCAGCGGGGAAGGAGATGCTGCACTGCCGGCTTCGGGGCTGGAGAAGCAGCCACGAGCCAGGAATGCTGGCCCCCTGTGGGAGCAGGAGGAGGCAGCACCAGATTCTCCCCGAGCGCCTCTGCAAGGAGCCAGCCCTCCGGAGCTGCTGTAGACTGATGTCTGGAACCGCAAGAAATCAGGCTTGTGTGGTTCTGAGTTGCTAAGTTTGGGGTGGTTTGTTACAGATGCAGTTAGGGAATTGATACACTCGGCTTGGCCGGAAAGGCAGCCACTCACCCAGAGATTTCTGCTGCGGCCACAGGTTGGAGGGGAGGGCTTGTTTGCCTGTTTCCATCACCCATCTATGAGGTTTCTTTTGAGTGAGTGGTTCTGGGGCATTAAACACAATCACATTGTTGTGTGAACATCCTCACCGTCTCCAGAACTTTCCATCTTCCCAAACTGAAACTGTCCCCATCAACGTCAGCTCCCCATTGCCCTCCCCCAGCCCCTGTGCTTACTGTCTTAGGGGCCCTGAGCCTGCACACCCCGCCGACGCCCGCCCTCCAGAAAGGCTGTTCCCAGTTACCACCCAAGAGTGCGCGCCCCGTAGCTCTTCCCCGTGCGATCTGTCATTTTTAAATGTTGCCAGAATGACAGGCAACATTGGTGTGCTGTTCTTTCCATGCACAGTTCCCTGATTATTCAAAAAATAAGAGTTCTAGAGAATAAGGAGACAGGGGCCAGGAAATCTGGGGAGGCCAGAGCCTGGAGGTGTCCTGGCCAACTTCGGCTGAGTCAGGGACGGGGTGGGGGTAGGGACGGGGCTGGCTCAGTGTCCCACCACCTCCGGCATAGCCTCCTCTTGGGGCCTCCTGAGGTGCAGGCCAAGGGGCTTCAGGGAGGGCGGGCTGCGTGCGGGGGTGAGCAGGATGTGGGTGCAGCGCCATCTGGGTGGACCACTGGGTGACCTCTAAGTTAGCCTCTCTCTGCCCTTCATTCATTTCCACCTTCATCCATTTATGGAACATTTCCTGAGTCCCCACTGTGCGCCAGGCCTGCGCTCAGCATTGTTTCTGTCCTCACGGAGCTTGTGGTCCAGTCAGGGAGCACACGGGAGCCAAGCAGACGGGTCATGACACCCATTAGAACCAGAGATCTGGGCAAGCAGGAGCCCTGTTGCCCTCTGTACAGCCTCACCAGGCAAGGAGCCTGCATGTTCCACCAGGGGAAAGGCATCCTCATCGGCTCCTGTCCTAGAGGGGAGCAAAAATCACCATCTTATAATTACAGCAACTCTTAAAGGTACTTCCCCAGCCCCAAGTTAAAACCATAAAGTGCTGGGTCAGTGAAGTCACTTAAAGAGAAGCAGCACCAGCTGGAGAACCAGAGGTGATCATGTGGTAGCAAACGCCCAGGAGAGAATTCTAGTTTCTTCCGACGACAGGGTGGTAGGCAGGCCTTTTGGAGCCTTCCCAACCCTGAGAGGGCCAAACCAGGAGATTCCAGGGACAGGGAAGTGGCTTTTGCAAGAAACCTGACCCACCCTGATTTTTTTTATTGTGGCAAAATATACCAATGTAAAATGTACCATCTTAGCCATTCTCAGTCTAGTGCAGGGGCATTAAGCGCATTCACATCATGCAGCAGCCCCTCCCTCATCTCCAGGCCTGTCCACCTCCCCACACTGACCCTCTGTCCCTACCGAGCATCCCTCCACCCCCCAACCCCTGGCACCCACCACCCACTGTCCCTGTGACCAGGTCCCCAGGGGCCTCCCAGGAGTGGGTCACGGTGTGTGTCCCCCAGTGACAGGCTTATGTCACTGAGCATCGTGTCCTCAGGGTCCGTCCATGCCAGAGCCACTGCCAGAATCCCCTTCCTTTCTCAGGCTAAGTGATGTTCCATTGTGTGGATGGACCCATTCGGCTTATACTTGGGTTGCCTCCATGTTTTAGCTCTTGTAAATTCAGCTGTTCTGAACATAGTTGTACAAACATCTCTTCAAAACCCTATTCTTAATTCTTAGGTGTATATCCAGGACTGGAATTGCTGGATCATACTGTCATAAGTCTGTTTGGTTTCTCAAGGAGCCTCCACACTTTTCCACAGCAGCTGCACCAGTTTACATTCCTGCTCTCAGTGACGAGGCCTCCAGTTTCACCAACCCCAAGCCAACACCTGTTTTCTGGTCTTTTGGCAGCAGCTCCACTCGTGGGTGTGAGGTCTCACAGTTTTGATTAAGAACACCTGGCTTAATTCTGGGTCCTGGTGCATCCTACCCTCTCTGTGGCTTGGAACACCCCCAGTTGGCCTGTCAGAGCATTTCCTTTTCTTCCTTCCTGGGGCCCAGGGAGACCAGGCTCCCTGGCAGTTAGAGGCAGCCACGTGACTGAGATGTGGCTCAGTGAGGCAGTGCCTCCAGACTTGGCCCTTGAGCCTCCCCTGGGAGGGGTCCTCCTCTCTCTCTCATTCCCTGTCAGCCAGTGGGCAGATCCCGTGGATTCCAAAACCTCAGGGGACAGTGGACCCCAAGACGGGGGAGCCCAGGTCCCTGAATCACCCAAGGTGTAGATGATGTCCAAACACCTACTTGGACTCTACATAAGCAAGCAACAGACTTTGATTTTAAGTCATTGGCCTTTAATGGGGGGTTATTCATCATAGCAGCTAGCATTATTTATCCCAACTAATATAAAAGATAGTGACAGAATCTATTTCATGGGTTGCTGTACAGATTCAGTGAGCTAGTCTTCACTTTGTACATTCTAAGCTCTGGTTAAATGTCCACTGTCATTTCAATAGCCTGTGGTCCTTCCCTTTCCCTGTGTCTGCTGTCCTGCCCAACATTCACACATCCACACTTAGGAATGCTGTTTATGGACAATAAACCCTTTGAACTTAGGGCGATAGGTTGCTGGTGATAGAAAACTCAGTTCAAACTGGCTTAGGCAGAAGAAGGAATCTATTATTTCACTTAAGCGAAAATCCAAAGATCTACCAGCTTTAGGGACAGCTTGATCCAGGTGTTCATAAGATGTCATTAAGACCTGGTCTCTTTCCATCTCTCAGTTCTGATGTTTTTCTGTGTTGGCATGTTTCTCAGCCCCCCTTGATGGGAAGATGGTTACTGTGGATCCAGACCAGAATTGGGTCATGTGATCATCCCTAAACCAGGTCTGGCTCATCCCACACTGCCTAGTGCTTAGCACAGAGCCCAAACTCCTCTGAACCTCAGTTTCTTCATCTGTAAAATGGGGATAATAATAATACCACCACCACATTGTCATGAGGACGCCTGATGACTGGTACACAGGAGATATTGAACCAATGCTGTTTCCTGCCTCCTCAGGTTTGACTGTGTGGGGCTGGCACAAGCCTGGCATTTATTTCTCTCTCAGTACCTCCTAGTTCCTAAGGAATGACTCCAGCACCAGTAGTCCCTAGCATATAGTAAGAACTCAACAAATGTGTGTAAATCAATGTGTGTGGTGTGTGTGGTTCCAGAGGCCAGTGCTGGAAACCATGGGGCAGGGAGCTTGCTGATAGGGAGGAAGATCCATTCAAAATAAGAATGTATTTTCTAACTCTTTGAGATGCCCAGAGACAGAGTGGGCTGCCCCTGGGGGGTAGTGACTCCCCATCAATGGGATCATTCAAGCGGAGGCCAGTGTCACCTCCAAGTCCTCCTACTACGTCTCTGTATCTCCACCGCTCTGCAGGGGGTGGGCAGTTCCAGCATGGACCAAGCTAGCTGCTGGCTTGTTGGGCTGGGCCCCCAAGTCCAGGCCAGAGCAGAGTGAGGCTGCCTAGGACAGACAGACCCATGTCTGTGCCCAGACATCCACATGAGGGCCAAGCAAGATGGCTGGGTCGCACGGTGGGCGCTGCTGGCTGTGGCAGGCTGGGCCATGGTGCGCTCAGACAAGGGCTGTTTGGGAATCCTTTGTGCAAACCTCCTGGGGAAAACTCTTCCAGCATCTTCCCTGGAACACGTCTCTCTGCTGACTCCTTCCTTCTCCTCCCTCTGCACCTGTCCATCTAACTTCTCTTTGGGCCTGTCCCTGTGTGTCCTGGTTTCTGCCTGTCATGGCCATTTGTCTCTGCTTCTGGGGCCCTGTCTGTGGGTCTCTGTCCCCGGGAAGAGGGGGTGGACAGGGTATGTGGGGGCCAGGAGCTAACAGTTGAGTTGTTTGCCACGTCCCCTCTGCTATTCCCAACTTTGAAGTTGGATATGTGGGGGAGGGTCTTCCGGATCTATTCCCAGAGCCCCCAAGGACCCTTCTTCCCACACTGGGGAGCAGGTGCAGTGGGAAGTGTCCAGAAAGCCAGGCAGTGTCTGGACCCCTCTGGAAGCCCCTGGGGGTCCCCATTCCTGCCTCCCTACCCTGCTGCATGGGCCTCACCCTGCTGGCGGACAAGTGACCAGACTGCAGCTCGGAGAGGGGTAGTGATGGCGAGTGTCCCGGCTGGGCCCCCGCAAGCCCTGTGCCGGCGGTGTCCCCGCACCCGCTGGGCCTCAGGGTCCCTGCCCAGAGATGGGCTGCGCTGCCGTCCCGCGCCGGCAGGGGGCGCTCGCCACTCAAGCCGGGAGGCGCGGCTTCCATCAGCGTCCAGGCCTCCGCTCTGTGCCCTCCGGGGTTCACCGCCCAGGCTGTGCACCTGGGCCCCGGGCCTGGGGACTGTGGGGTGAGAGGCTTCCGGAGGGCTGGGGGAGAAAGGGTCTGTGGGAGAGCTATTGGGAGGGAGGAGGGTCTGGGGGCTGTGGGCAGCGGACTTGGGGGCAGGGTCCGTGGGCTAGTGGCTGCGGACCAGGGCTACCGCCCCCAGAGCGAGTGCAGGGTGGTCGTTAAGACCCTGGCCTCCCCCGCCCCACGCCACCTGGCCTCCTTTCTCTTGGGTCCCCCAGAAGGAGGCGGGCGATTCCATCTGCCACTCCACCCCAACCCCTTACCCCGTATTGATTTTGGGTTGATTTTATTCCATGATGTGCTTCCCCCGAGGACCCCCCAGACAGGCAAGGCATGAACGAGTAAATAAGAGCCCACACTCACCCCCAGGCATGGGCTGTGGCCTACTCGGTGGGCTGGGCGCCCTTGCATGAGCCTTGCCAGGCCTGGCCTGGGCCCGGTGTGGGAGAGGGTTGCAGACTGCCTATGGGGAGCTCACACAGGGTGGCTCCGTGGAGCTGGACCCTGGAGGGCCTGGGAGTGGGGCTGCTCTTGTGTCCCACATGTGGTCCTGGTATGTGTCAGGCAGGATCCTCAGAATACCTGCAAGAGGTTTGAGGGTCCGGGTGCAGAGCTGAGCTTTGCTACAGAGGCTGTGTGCCCCTGGGCAGGTCACATGCCCTCTCTGGCCCCAGGAAAGGAGTGGGTAGGAGATGAGGCCTGGGGCTCTTCCAGCTGAGGCCTCAGCCTTCCTGCTGCAGTTTAGCACAGCTGTGCTCCTTTCCCAGGGGCAGGATGGAGGCCCAGGGGATGAGGGCAAATGAAAACAAACGAATCCACACCCCGAGCCAGGCACCCTCTCTGCCTTGCTCTCCCTGCTGGCCTCCACCCCCTCTTGAATTCCTCCAGAGCTGGTGCAGTCAGTGCAAGTGGACGGAACCCTGGGGGCTGTGCAGGGCCCAGACAGTACCTCCCACAAGCCCTCACAGACCTGTGCCCACTGGACACTTGGCTGCTGCCATGAGGCAGAAGCACGAGCCCAGCCACCCCGAGGGCAAGGCAGCGGGGCCACGGAGGAGCAGGCCCCCACCTTGGGCCGCCTTCTCACAGGCTGTCATACTGAGCCCACCCAGTGGCCTTGCTGCGTCAGAGTGCACCACTCCCCACCCCGTGATTTACGAGGGCTGCAACTGTGTTGTCTTCTTGGAAAGCAATTTGGGGATGGGAGCTTTGATTGTGGAATCTGGTGTCTGGGAACTTCTCCTTGGAGAATAATCCCCAAACAACGCACAGCCTCCAGCGCAGAGATGTTCAGCGCAGTGTTTACACCACAAGGAGTGTGCCTGGCAGGAGGCCTTCAGGACCTGTGTCCTGTGAACTGGTGGCAGCCCCTGGGCGGCTGGTGCTAGGAAGAGGGTGCACAAAGGAACCCACACAGTGGGCTCAGTGTGGGGGCCATGTAGACGGCCCTGGCAGAGCCTGGCCAGGAGCAGCGGGGCAGAAGTGTCCCCGAGGCCGGCCGCAGGGGGCTTTCCCACCCTCTTTGCTCTACAGCATGTACCGTGTTGATCACAGGAGACGTCATTTCCGCAGCAAATTATTTAAAACCCCATTTGTATACTGAAGTATTTATGAGTGAAATGATATGGTGTCTGGGATTTGTTTTAAAACTCACTCCAGATGTATTCATGCATTACTCGTGCAATTAACAGGGAAGTTTAACAAAACCCCTCCACGTGTGTTTGGGAGGGTCTGTGCAGGCCTCTGCAGGAGTGGGGGCAGAATCCGCAGCTGGCATGGTGCAGGTCCTGAGAAGGGCAGGCTGGGCCCTGCATCGGTCAAGGAGCTCGACCTTCTGGGGGGCGGTCGTCCTCCCAGATCCCTGGGGTGGGATCTCGATGAAGGCACTTGGATGCTGCGGCAGAGAAGAAAGGGGGCTGGTGTGAGGGGCTCTGGGGCCAGTGTCCTGCCCTGCAAGGAGGTGCCCTGGGCTTTCTGGGCCTTGGAGATCCTGGCACACTGGACAGAAGGGAAATGGACCTGAGCAGAGACAGGATTGTGTCTGGGCTCCAGTCCCAGGGTGGCGTGGTGCTCAGGTGGTGTGGGGCCCTGGGCCGGGAGGCAGGCAGGATGCCGCAGGATGGCTCAGCTCCCTCAGGACCGCGAAGGCTTGTTTACGCGGCTGCCGCCCTGGAGACACCCTTCTGGCTGATGGCAGCCCTGGGTTTAGGGGCCCCGCACTGTCTATCCCTGTAGGAGCAGCTTCCTGGCTGAATGGGGACAGCAGTGTGGGGTCTCCACACAGCTTCCAGCTGGGGGTGCCTGCACCCAGATCTTCTGAACCCCCACTCCTCCCCACAGAGCAGGGCAGCCGGCTGGGTCACCAACCCAGCTCTGCACCTGGACAGTAATTTCACCCTCCTGGCCTCAGTGTCTTTGTGTGTAAAACAGGTGGAGGGGGATGACCAAGTGAACATGCACATGCACTGAGAGCCACACCTGTGTTGTGAGGCCGTGCAGGTGTACTGCCAGGGCTAACGAGGCTCACGTGGGGAAACCATGTCTCAGGGGTCAGGGATCCCCTCACCCTCTGCCAGACCAGGCTTGGAGCCCAGAAACCCAGTGCCCTGCTTGTCCCTGCCAAGCCCCCTCTGTTGGGCCAGGCTCAGGGCCCCTCCGTCCGTGGGGACTTTGCTGCCCTGCGTCCCTGCCAGGGGCCTGTCTAGTCAGGATTTCAATCCGTGCAGCCAGGGCAGAGGGTGCTGGTTGGAGACATGGCTCTGGGTTCCAATTTCTAGCCCAGTCACATCTCTCTGTGTGACCTGCACCTCGGGTCCCATCCTAGCTGCCTTGTAGGGCCCAGAGAACCTCTAGGAGCCGTGGCGCCATGGCACGAGGAAGCCCAACCAGCGCTGTGCAGGCGTCTTGGCCAACAGGCCCAATGAAGCAGATGACAGCCTGCAGGACCCCAGAGGGAAGACGCCTCCAGAAGGCAGTCCTCCAGCTTTCAAGGCTGCCAGCTGAGTCCCTGACATTGTGGAGCAGAGGTGAGCCGGCCCCTCAGTGCCTTGTCCCAACCCCCACCGGCAGGATTCGAGAAGGTGATAAACTGTGGTTGCTTTAAGTTTCTAGTGTCTTGACATGTGGCAGTCAATGTGGGTCTCATCCTCCCGCTGAGCTTTTTCTCACATTACTACCACATAAAATCACCCTGTGGGTCTGCCCCATAGAATGCTCACTCTTGGATGCTGCTGCAGAGAAGAAAGGGGGCTGGTGTGAGGGGCTCCGGGGCCAGTGTCCTGCCCTGCAAGGAGGTGCCCTGGGCTTCTCTGGGCCTCGGAGATCCCGGCCCACAGGACGAGCCCAGCCACCCTGAGGGCAAGGCAGCAAGGCCACGGAGGAGCAGGCCCCCACCTTGGGCCACCTTCTCACAGGCTGTCACGCTGAGCCCACCCAGTGGCCTTGCTGCGTCAGAATGTACCACTCCCCACCCCGTGATTTAGGAGGGCTGCAACTGTGTTGTTTTCTTGGAAAGCAATTTGGGGATGGGAGCTTTGATTGTGGAATCTGGCTGTGCATGGTGCAGGGCTGTTCCATTTAGGGCTCTGCCCTTGATTCCAGATGCAAATGCCAGTGAAACAGCGCCAGCGGCCTTGGCTGGGACAGGGTGGGGCCCAGGCACAAGGGCACCCACTGGGGAGGATGCTGCTACACACGGGCCAGGACCTCTGGGGAAGGCCAGGAGGCGGGGTGGGCCGGTGTCCATTCTGCAGAACTGAACTGCCGCCCGAGGGCTGCCAGAGGAGACCCAGGCAGGCCCAAGGCAAGGCCCAGCAGGACTGGGTCAGGTGTGGGGCACCCCAGGGGAGCCTGAGCTCCCAAGCTGTCTGCCTGCCACCGCTGAGGAGTCAATTAAGCCTCTGAAGCCCCTCCTCCAGGGTTCCAGGCCTGTCTTCCTAACCCCACACTGGCCGGTCTTGCCCCAGGCAGCCCAGCCTGGGAAGAGTTAAGTGCTGGCCTCCCCCAAGTGACAGGTGGGCCTGATCCCCCGAATCCTCTTTTAATTATTTTGTTCTGGTGGAGGCAATGCCTGCTGCCTGCCTGCAGCCACCCTTATTGGTATGCACTGCCTGGGCCCCTGCGGACAGCCCACCCAGCAAGGCAATAAGTGAGAGTCCTCCCTCACCTTGCAGACCCCACGTCCTGCCTGGCCATGCCAGCAGGCAGTGTACGCTGGCAGAGATGCCGTATAAACAGCAGGCCACAGTGGGGGCCGAGGCTGGCCCCCAGCTGCCCGCTACTGTGACTGAGCTCCGAGCCAGGGCGGTGGGGTTGGGGGTGCCTGACAGCCCAGAGGGTGGGAGACAGCCTGGGGGAGAAGACCCACCATCCAGAAGCAGATGCTGAGGTCCCGGGCGGGAGCCGTAGAGTCCAGTGGGCCACAGAACCCAGCCAGGGCTGCACTCTCTTCCTCAGGATTCACTGGGGAGGAGAGTCTCCCCAACTTTTTCAGAGCTTGGCATAGTCCTGAGCCTCCAGGAAGGGAAGAGGCTGGACCAGCAGGCGGCCTCCTGTGGGCCACCTCCCTCTCCTTTCACTACGGCCACGTGACTGCCATGTGTGGGGGAAGGGGCCTATCCCCCATGTCCCCTCACTCACCCTGCCCTCTTGGCTTCCCTCTCACCTCAGGCTAGCTCAGTGCCTCATGGCCACGTGGGCGTTGCTCAGCACCGGCTCAGGGCTCCTTGGTAAGAGGGTGCTAGTTGCCGACCAGCCAGCCCCAGCCCTTCCCTTACAGTCCCCGGCCCCTCTACTGCCGAGGCCCAGCCTCCACCCCAACGGGGGCACCCTGCTTCCTCGCAACGGTCTCAGTGCAGCTGGGGTGTCCCCATCCTGCACCCTCAGGCTGGGCAGCCCCTGCTATTCCTCTCCAGGGAGGAGTCTGCCTTGGGGTCTTGGGTGCCTGACTGCCAGGCCCCAGACCCTCCCCAACTTTCCTCAGAGGCTTGAGCAAATCGGGCTCTTGAGAACTTCTGTGCCATCTCAGGGGTCCAGGCTGGAGACGTTGCCCAGCACGTCATGTGTGATCTGCACACACCATAATCATATATGATCATGTGATATAGGGGAGGGGCACAGGCTTGCTTAATGGGACAGAGTGTCAGTGTGGGAGGATAGAAAGTTCTGGACACACAAGGTGGGGATGCTGCCCAGCAACCTGAGTGCACTTGATGGCCCTGATCTGCACACTGAAAAAGGTAGTAAATTGTATGTTTTTATCACTTAAGAAAACACATACATGCACACACATGCACACACATGTAAAATGGACTTCTCGTAATTTTCGAGGTGGCACCCATCTGCAGGTACCCTGTGAGCATCCGCCTGAGCCCAGCCCGGGGATGATGCAGGAGTGTGGTCCAGCATCTGAGGGCCAAGACCTGTGTCTGCCCACAGACAGGAGCCCAAGTGAGGGACACAGGCTCCTGGGGCTGGCAGGCCAGCCTTCGGGTGGCCCAAGGGACCTAACATTCCAGGGTATCCCAGACCTACGCGTGGAGGCCAGAATCGGTGAAGGGTATTCAGGGAAACTGCATGGGTGACCTCTTTGGAAGGGGCCCTGTGGAGCCCCCAGGAGGGGAGGCTGGGGGACTTCTCAGGAAACACCCACTCTGTGAGGAGACCCTGGAGAGGCCAAATGGGAGGCCGTGTGTGGAGCTGGCCCATTCTCATGGATCCTAATTCATTAATGAGAGGACTCAGGCTTGCCTTATTTCCCATTACTATTTGAATGGATTGAATTTTTTAATCTTATAATAAAGTGACAATTTCCATTTCCCCCAGCAATTCATTTCCACAAAATGACCAGGGTCACGACCCACTTTGCAAAAACCAGCACTCTGTGATTAAATCAAATATCTGTAAGGCACATTCGAGTGGGGAGGTTGCTCTAAACAGCCTGGCTGTGGGCCCCCACCACCCTGCCCTGGCAGCGCCAGGCAGACGGTGGCAGGGCCTTGGCCATGGGCTGCAGTGGCCACTCCAGGCCAGGCGGCTGCCCCTCTGCTGGGCCGGCCTCCTTGGTGTCCACCTCCGGCATCCCGCAGGGGACCTTGCAAGAGACTACTCCAGCCTCAGCACCAGCTGTGTGACCTCGGACAGGTCCCCGGCCTCTCTGGGCCTGTTTCTCCTTCTCTAAAATGGTAATAGTGCCTCCTTCCTAGGGTGGATGAACATGTGAAGCATTGACTGCTCAGTTTTGTTGATTATTCCATTTATTGTCCTGTCTGGGCCCTGCATGCAATTTTCTGTGGGGCTGGGTCTCAGGGAGCTCCTGCCTTCTGCTGGCTTCCTCCTGCAGTCCCAGCAGACATGGGGGTGGGGGAGTGCATTGGGTCCCTTCCCCTCTGGGACATGGCCATGGGGAGAAGCCAGGCCCCTCTCCCTGGCAGGGCCACCTGGAGGCCTGCAAGCAAGCTCCACTCAGGGGAGCCCAGGACCCTCCCCAGGTGGGCAAGCTTTTGTGAGCAGTGTGGTATCCTGCTGAGTACCACCCTTGCTGTTAACCAGAAATTGATATGGACAGTGCCAAGGTGTGGCTGCAGCAGTCATCACTTCGTGGCCCTATTTTGTTAGTAATTCTAATCCTCAGCATTTTGCTGTTGTTATTGCCTGTAATCCTCACACCCACCCAGAAAGGCAAGCAGTGCCATCCTGTTCCACAGAAGGATGCCGAGGGGGCACAGAGAGGCCACGGTCAGCCAGTGGTGGAGGCTGGCTCCAGCCTGCTCCTTCTCCACCTGCTCCCTGGGACACACTCCGCGGCTGCGAATGAGCCTCCCAGAGCGAACCCCAGGTGAGTGCTGCTCCCGGGGTGGGGGTGCACCCCCACATCACAGCTGCACAGGGATGCAGAGCTCTCTCCCTGCACTGTACCAAGGCTCTGGGCCCCCGAGGGACTATGTGGAGCAGAGTCTCATTCTCGGGGCTGCTCTCTGAATGCCTGTTGACCCCGGCACATGGTCATGCTCCCCACCACCTGACAGCCTGGACCTCCCATGCCAGCCCTGAGCCCCGAGTCACGCCTGTGTGGTGAGAACGACCTGCTGGGGTCTGTATACAGTCATCACACCCCAAACTGTGCCCTAGCTGCTTGACAGATGAGTAAGGAAGCCCCCATTGTAGGTGTGTGCAGGGCAGCTCCGGGCTCCGTGCACAGGAGGCCCAGCATGGGAGTCAGCGGAATCCACTGGCCATGTCCACGTGCTGGAGCAGGCAGCCTGGAGCCCCAGAGAGAATGGAGGTCCTGAGGGGGCCCACCCTGTGCTGCCCCGCATCTCATCCAGGGGTGCCCCAGACAGCAGCTCCTCTGGTGTTTAGGGACAAGGTTTGAGGGAGGCCTGGGCTTTGTTTTGGGACAGAAGCCACAGCAGTGGGTCTTAACGGGCTCCCAGGAAGCCCTGGCCATCAGCCCACTCATTTGGCAAACATTTCCCGACTCCTGCTCCAGCTGAACCTGGGAGCCAGGAACTGTGCGGGGACAAGGCACTGAGGCTGCCCCAGGCTCACCACTGTCCCCACGCGGAGCAGGGCACTCAGCAGAGGGAGTTCCTGGGAGGGCCGCTGTCTGGGCCTTCTGGGCCAGGGACACATCGGGACTGGGCCAGGGGACTCGGTGTCCTCTGTGTCCAAGGTCTGATGGCCAGAAGGGGGCCCGTCGGGGCTGCCCAGCCAGGCCCTGCAGCTAGGGTGCCCCATCTTCTGGGGACCCTGCTCTCTCCTCCCCACACCTGGTATTCAGTGGCTGATGGCCATGGCCTGCCAGGGATGGCACAGAAGGGCCAAGTGGCCTGCCTGCCACTCTCGTGGGCTGTGGTGCTTCTTGGTCTCAGTGTTGAACAGACCCTCAGAGGGCTTGGGTTGTCTCCGTGGGACAGAAGAGTAAATTAAGGTGCGGTGGGTGGGGTGAGGTGGCTTCCTCAGGCCACAGGCCCGAGGGGCAGAGGTGGGCTTGAACACGGGTCAGCTGAGCACTCGCCCGGTCACCTGACTTTCCCTGGCCAGCCACCTGAGGTCACCGCCCGTGAGGCTGGCCTGCGCGCCTTACATCCCCACAAAGCCCTGCCCTTAATTAGGGCAAAGCCGCTGGTCTGGTGGCTGCTGGATGCTGGCGATTAGAGCTGGGCCACCACTGGAGGGTGCAGGTGCTGAGGGCACCTGGCATTGCACAGGGTCCATGGGGGCACTACCAGTACAGGAGGCTGCTGGTCCCTGGCACTGGTGGAGGGGTGGGCTGGGTCTGTGGCCTTGAGCTGTAACAAAACAAGGACACCTGTCAGCCTGACCCCCCGGGCCAGAGCCTGAGCAAGGGGTTGGGGTCTGGTTCTGGGTTTCTCAGCCCTCACACCAGGTCAGTGACTGGGAGATGCCCCTGCTGGTCAAGGCCGGGTGGGTCCTGGCTCTTTGCCTCAGTTTCCTCCCCAGTCCCATCCAGAAATGTTCAGGAGCCTCTGCCCGTGGAGGTGTGGGGCCAGGTCACCCCAGCAGGATACTGGGGTCATGCACACGAGTTCCATCTCTGGCTCTGTTCACCTCCTGGGGCCTCAGTTTCTTCACCTGTAGAATGGGACAACCCAGCTCACACCGAGGCTCCCAGAGAGAAGAGAGAGAATGCCTGGAGAGGAGCAGGCACTCTGGGAATGCAAGGCAGTTGGCAGGGCAAAAGATGGGTGGGGGGCATGGTCGGGGGCTGCCTTGGGCAGAGGGCTGAGGACTCTGGGGAGCACTGACAGCTGTGGATGGCTGCTCCCCATGGGAGGGGGCCCCTCGGGGTCCCACCCCCACCCATCTTCCCTGGCCTGCTCCTGCAGGCCCCTCCCCAGCTAAGTATGGGAATTAGGTGGTTTACAAATGCCACGTCTCCATTTGGTCAAGCAGGTGGGCAAGGGGAGGGTGGTGGGTGCCTGTTGCCCACCAAAGCACCAGACTTTGCACTGGGAGTGCTGGGGAGGCATGGGAGTTTTGAGCAGGAGAGGAGCTTGGTTGAGTTTGTCTTTAAGAACCGTCCTGGGAAGGTGACTGGGGCAAGGACCTCTCAGGGATTGAGGGGGGTGCTGGGCTGGCTGGGGTCCCCGGCCAGAGAAGGGTCGGAGCTGCCAGGTGCTGAGGCCGTGAGGGAGAGGACAGGGCTGCACTCCTGGATGGAGGGGTCCTGCGCTCGTCAGGCAGCAGTGGGGGGCCTGGGGGGCCATGGGCCACGGCTGTGTCCGTGGGGCCCCTTCCTGCCCCGAGGGTGGGTGCTCCAGCAGCGTGGGGGTGAGGAGGCTGGGAAGGCCTGCAGTGAGCGGCTGCTGGGGAGCAGGGCTGCCAGGCCCCAGGGCCTCGTGGGGATCCCTGGGTGGTCATCCCAGAGCCATGGAAATCACTGCCAAGGGGCTTGGCTGGGGGTGACATGTCAGACTCATGCATAGAAAGTTCCCTCTGCTGCTGGGATGGATTTGAAGGTCCAGAACCGCCATAGGGGCACCAAGGTGGAGCCAGGGACTCTTGAGATAAACTGGGGCCATCAGACTTCGGACGAGGTGGCTGGGCGCTCTGCCGGGAGGAGCAGGTTTGGAGAGATCGCACAGAGCTGCAAGGCTGGGTGAGAGTCTGTGCAATGCCGTGAATCGGCAGCCCTTCCCCACCCTGCCTCTCGCCAGAGCTGCCCATGCCCCAGGTAACACTGTCCACTGGTAATTCTCCTGATCCCTTTATCCTGTGCTTTAATAAATAATTTATCTGAATTATTCACATGGAAATTTCAACATTATTAAAAATTAACCAACTTAAATGAGTCCATGGTAAATAGCTGGGGTGGCTCTTTGAGGGTGGGGAGCTGCACACAGAGCAGGGAGCAGCCCCTGGCGAACGTGACAGGACAGCAGGTGCAGAGAGGGGAGCAGGGCAGGGGAGCCAGGTTGGCGGGGGTGGGGCAGGGGGGCTTGAGGAGGCAGCCTTGGGGGCAGCACATCATCCCCTGCAGGCTGGGCCACCTAGGCAAAGTGTCTGCGCCCCTCTGGGCCTTTGGTCTGAAGGGAATGATCCGTCCTTGCTCCAAGGACTGCAGAGGGGACCTTGAGAGCACTTAATGGGAGCCAAGGGGTCCGATTCCCGTCAGGAAGGTGGGAGTGTGCTTGCTGCCTGGCTGGGCTGTCCTGGCTATGGGCGCCCGCAGCACTGCGGACCCCCTCACCCGGCCAGCTGCGGGGGCAGCTCACGGAGCCCGCCTGGGAGACTCCTCCCGCTGCCTGCACTGGCACCATCCTCACCCCTGATCCCAGTGTCCCCAAGTCCCAGCTGAGGAGGCGCAGAGAAGGGGAGTGACAAGTGGGCACAGAGCCTGGTGTCCGCCCCCCCCTCCTCCCCCACTGCTCTCTCCTGGGCCCAGAGCCCGAGGAATGCAACCAGCTCTCAGGACAGAGTTTGGGGCCATCCCAAACAACATCCCACAGGCTTTTGGTAGAAACTGACTTGCTGATTCTAGAATTCATGTGGAAATGCGAAGGGTCTAGAACAGCCAAAATAACTTTGAAGAAGAACAAAGTTGGAGGCCTGACACCACCTGATTTTAAGATGCATTATAAAGCTACAGTGATAAAGACAGTGTAGAATTAATGTAGGAACAAGTAAGCAGATCATTGGGAAAGGAGAAAGGGCCCAGAAACAGACCCACATACATAGATGGGCAACCGATTTTTGACAAAAGTGCAAAGGCAATTTGGGGTGAAAGGATGGTCTTTCAGCAAATGGCACTGAAACAATTAGCTGTCCATGTGTAAAAAAAAAGGCCTTAGGTCTGTGCCTCACACCACATGTAAGATTTAATTCAAAATGGATCTTAGACCTAAAAGTAAACCCAAAGCTGTAAAGCTTCTAGAAGAAAACAGAATAACATCTTTGCATCCTTGGGGTAGGCAAAGATTTCCTAGATAAGACACCAAAAGTATGATCCATAAAATAAAATTATGATAAATTAGACTTTATGAAAATTAAAACTTCTGCTCTTTGAAAGACACTAAGAGAATGAAATGATGAGCCAAACATTTGCAAATCACACATCTGAAGAGTGTATCGCCATATATAAAGAGCTCTCAAAACTCAACAAGAAAACATTAAAAACATTCAAAAGTGTATAAAACATTTCAACAGACAGTTCTCCAAAGAAGATACACAGATGACAAATAAATACACTAAAAGGTGCTCAACCTCCTTTGTCTTCAGGGAATCGCAGCACCACAGTAGCCACACTGTATACATGGCTGAATTAATAAGATCGGCCAGAGCAAATGTTGGTGGGATGTGGAAGGAATGGAAGTCTTGTACCCTGATGGCAGGCATTGAAAATGGCACAATGGCTTTGGAAAACAATCTGGCACTTCTTAAAAGTGTTAAATATATGCCTTGCAACCCGGCCATCCCACTCCTAAGTGTTTACCCAAGAGAAAGAAAAGCATACATCCACACAGAGTCTTGTACACAAATGTTCATAATAACTTTGTGATAGCCCCCAAAATGGGAAGCACCTGCCAACAGGTGAATGGAGAAGCAGCTGTGGTATATTCCATGGAATACCACTCATCCACAAGAAGAGCCCGCTGCTGGTGTATGCAATGACATGGATGAACAGAACAAGTATCTTGAATGAAATAAGCCTTAACCTAAAGAGGTACACATTGCATGATTCTGTTTATATGAAATTATAGAAAGTGCAAACTAGTCTGTAGTGACAAAACAGGTGAGCGGCCACCTGCGGCCTCAGGGAGAGGATGCGGCAGGCGGGAAGGGCGTTACAGAAGGGCAGGGGAATCTGTCAGCACGACGGATGTGTTCTTTATCTTGACTGGGGTGGTGGTTCTGCTGGTGTATACAGTAGTCAAAAGTTGTCATGGGTCAATGACATGTCAGTGAAGCTGTCAGAAAACAAAGAATTAAAAATGTGCAGATTTGGGTTCAGCCAGCCTGGGATGGAGACTCCGCATTGTAACCAGCCCCGGGTGGTGCTGAGGCCCACCCAGGAGCACACTGAGTGATGAGGGACTCATCTGCAGGCCTCATTCAGGCTTTGCCAATCACCCTAGCGTCCTGTATTGAACCAGCTCCCCACCCTAATCCAGTCCACGCCGTGGAAGTCTCTGGATGTGAAGCCCTTTGGTCTCCCCAGCCGGGAGTCTTCAGCCTCTCCTCGTCTTCCTTGAAATCAGCATTTTCCAAGTCCAGCAGGTCATTAGTAGAAGCCCCGCTTGGTTCTCTGCCGCCCAGTCTGGGAGAGGTGCCACAGGGCATCTGTGAGGCGTGTGCCCAGTGCCAAGCACTGGGGCCACAGCGGGTCGGTTAGGCCCATCCAGGCTGTGTCAGCTTTGATGAGCTGTGGACAGTTGGAGTCCGTGTGACCATCTCCTTCCCCTCCCACTGGACAGTTGAAGCATCTACCCATGATTCTTCCTCCAATCAGCTCTATGGTGGTGGCCATCGGTCTGTTCTCCAATCCCGTTATTCTCCCTGTGTCTGCTGTCCTTCTGGAAGCCACCCCACCCCACCTTTACTCACAAGTCTTTGGCCGTGACCGTGGCCTTTCACCCATGCTGGGCTCCACCAGACGGGGTGCCCAGATGCTCTGCATGAGGCCAGCGTGGGCTCTTCCTCACAGGGCCTCGGTTCTGACTCTCGGAGTGCCAGCCAAGGGCTCTCGCTTGTGGGACCCCCTTGTAAGCTGGGATCTTCTCGGGGGTCTCAGGCCCATCTCCTGCCCTAGCAGCCACCTCAGGGCCTGGCATGCAGTAGGGCTCTTGCAGTGGGTGGGAGGGCGCTGCATGTAGAGCCCTGGCTCCAGGGGAGGGGGAGAGGGTGGTGGCCAGGCTGGCTGCCAGAGCCCTCGTGGCCAGGCCAGTGGTCGCCCCTGGCAAAGCCTCTGATAAAGTTCCCCGACCCTGGCCCCCACGCCTGTGGCCCTAATACACAGACATTCCCTTCTCAAAATGTAACACTCCCCTGCAGTGGCTGTCACAGGCACGATGTGATGCCAGTGGTGTGAGGGGCTCCTGGGGCCTCTTCTCGGTGCCCAGAGGTCCCAGCTCCCCTCCCCAGAAATCCTGAACCCAGGCAGAAAGGAGGCAGGGCTAGAAGGTGGGGGGTCAGGTGGGGATGGCAGTGACCCAGGAGGGACCTTGGCCACTGGTGGGGAGGCTGTTAGGGCTTCTGTTCCTGCACCACCTGCAGAGTATCAATGGGCAAGATTCCCCCTCTGGGGAGTCAGAGCAGGGGGTGCCCACCCTTCTGGAACTTACAAAGGAGGCTGAGCTGGATGGCAGGGCCACAAAGCCATGACGGGAACCCCACCAGTCTGTTGTGCATGCACCAGGCCCAGGGCTTGGGGCTCTGCAGGCACAGGGCATCTGATGCCACATGGCGCCCACTAGAGCCCACACGGCAACATCGTCGTCCATGCTTCATGGGTGGGGACGTGAGGCTCTGAGAGGCACCGTGCCTGGGGCAGGGCCGGAGGGCAGCCAGGTGGGAGGTGCGGAGCTCACAGAACTTTCTGGGGCAAAGGGGGCGCCCTGCACCAGCGCTGGTCAACAGAGATACTGTGTGAGCCAAGGTGTCACTTTAGAGATGGTGGATGCATTCAAGGAGCCAAAGGAAAGGGGTAACGTGAGTGTCTGTAATACACTGTATTCACACCATGTTCCAGGCGCTGCCACTCACCACACGATCACTGTGGAAGCCGTGATGTGAGATTCCTTGTTTCCCAGACTGTCTTGTGAGCAGGTGCTTGGCACACTTGGTTTGGACCAGCCACTTCTCCAGCGCTCAGTGGCCCCATGGCTTGTGGCCGCTGTACTGCATGGCGAGAGCCGCCCCCTCTTGACTGAGGTGGCGCATCTCAAGTGTATTCAGCCATTGAAACGCACCCCGCTGTATGCTTAAAATGGGAGCATTTTATCGCATATAAATTTTACTTCAAGACAATTGATTAATCATAAAATTAAATAAAATGGATTGATTTTGATAGATTAAACAGAAAACTGATTGAATTGTAAGACCCGGGCCTGCTGCTCAGAGGCAGGTGGGCAAGGAGCGCCGCCGAGAGCAGGCGGCGGCACGGTGGGGTAGAGGCTGAGCACGCGGAGGGAGGATTTAATTAAACTGGCCCAGCCACACGCTCCCGGAGCAGGAGGCCAGGCGTCCGGCCGGCTGGGCCCGCGGGAGGAGGGGCTGCTGCTTAACCTGCGGCAGGCCGGCTTTGAGTTAATAAAATCACATCCAAGGATGACCTCAGAGCCTCTCCTCCACTCTCCTGAAGGCCACGCGAGCCCCTCATAAAAGGTTATTAAGGAAAGTAAATAACTTGGCCATGGGGGGCTTCCCGGCAGAGGCATCCCGGCCCTGGGGGAGGGGTATCTGGCCACTTAATTAATGAAGAAGGGAAGGGGCTGGTGGGCGGGGGCTGTCGGAACCCTGCCTGGGAACCTGGCTTGGAAATGGAGGTTAGAATTGTGGTTTTGGGCAAACTCGGGGCTCCCAAGGCAGCAGGAGGGCCCCTTAGAGTCTGGGTCCTAGAGGACCCCCTGGGGCTGGGGGCGGACTCCCTTATCCCTGTGCGGGTCTGGGGGCTGCCCCGAGTGACGTGTAGGGCTGCAGACAGAGCTTGTACCTTATCTGGGCCTCCGTCTGCTCATCTGTCAGTGGTGAGGGGTCACACAGGGACCCATGACAGGCCCAGCCCAGTGCCGGACTCAGCGCACAGTGGATGCCGCCACTGCTCCGGAGAACGCTCTGCAAGCTGTAAAGGGTGGTGGGCGTGTGGAGATCAACAGCTGCAGCCCCCATGATGCCTGGTGGACCCCCGGAGCCTTGGAGTTGAGCTGCTCTCTGCTTGGGCAGAAGTGGGCGCCCAGGGGCCCCGCTGATGCCGGCTCAGAGCAGTTGATGGCCGTGCGTCCCAGGCCTCCATGATTTGGCCGCTCTGCCTCCCCGGCTGCTGAGCTTGGGTATTCTCCACGGCAGGCCTGGAGCAGACTGGCCCAGAGACTCTGGTTGCCATGGAGCTGTCACGGTCTTCCCCGAAGCTACCTCCTGTGGCGGTTTTAAAGTATGTGCACAGGAAGGTGGGCACTCGGTACCCTCCCCTTGAGTGTGGGCTGGACTTGGCGACCTGCTTCTAATGAAGAGAATGTGCAAAAGAGAGGGTGTGTGGATTTCGAACTAGGTCATGAGAGGCGCCCCCACCCCACTCTCTCTGGGGAGCCAGGCGCCATGTGGTGAGGAAGCTCAAGCGGCCCCCCAGTGGCCCCTTGGGGGCACGAGGCCCCTGCCGACAGCCATGGGAAGGGGAGCCCCCGGCCCACAAGCCCTCCTGCAATGTAGCCCCAGCCCACGTCTTGATGAGAGACCCCAAGCCAGGACCTCCTGCGAGCAGCTCTTGAATGCCTGACTCACAGAAATTGTGAGATAATAAATGTGTGTTGTTTTAAGCTGCTTAGTTTGGGGTAATTTGTTATTGGACAATAATCAACTAATTTTGGAGAAACTAATTCTCCCTGATTATTCTCTACCCTAAACCTCACTTTCTCTCCAGCCTCCACCACCAGATGATATTTTTTTAACCCCCTTGTAGAAACAAACCAACACCAGGTTTTTTAAATGTGTGAGTAAAAAGAAAAAAAAGGCTCTAATATTTAGGAACACGTTTAACAAAATAAATGCAAAACTTGCATTCTGAAAACTATAAAACATTGTTGAAGGATATTTGAGAAGATCTAGATGAATGGAGACACACTCCATGTTCATGGATTGGAAAACTTAAGGCAGCTAAGATGTCCCTACTCTCTAATTTCCACAAATTCAAGACAATCTTTATCAAAATACTGGCTGACTTTTTTTTTCTTTTTGGGAATGAACAAGTTGATCTTAAAATTCATATGAAATTGCAAGGGGCCCAGAAGAGCCAAAACAATCTTTAAAAAGAACAAAAGGGGAGCACTCACTTGTCTTGATTTTAAAACTTACTAAGAGCTACTGTATTCAGAGCACAGGGCCACTGGCATAAAGTTAGACATACAGAACAAACGACTAGAACTGGGAGTAGAAACGAGCCCCTTCCCTTATCGTCCTTTATCACTGGCAAGGGTGCCAAGCCCATTCAGTGGGGAAAGGGGAGGCTTTTCAACACACTGGGCTGGGACAACCAGACATCCTCATGCAAAGGAAGGAAATGGGGTCCCTAACCAAGCCATGCGGGAAAAATGAACTCACATTGTATCGAAACCTCCACGTAACATCTAAAACCATAAAACTCTCAGAAGAGAACATAGGCGTGAACCTTCAAGGCTTTGGGTTACAGTGGCTTCTTAGCTGTGACACCAAATGCCACTGAAGAAAAAACAGACATGTTGGATGTCACCAATTCTGCAACTTTTGTCTTTCAAAGGACAGCACAAAGAGAGTGAAAAGGCAACAACCTACAGAATGGGAGATCTCTGCAGACCATCTATCTGATAAGGCACTCGAACCTAGAAAATAGAACAAGACAAATAATCCGATTTTTAAAATTCACAAAGGGTCTGCATAGGCATTTCTCCAAAGACATACGAATGGCCCGTAAGCATACGGATGGCTCATTAGCGGATGGCTGATGACAGTCCCACATCAGGGCGCCACCTCATGCCCCGAGGGTGGCTAATATCATCAATATGAATGCTAGCAAGTGTTGGCGAGGCTGTGGACCAGCTGGGATGCTCGCGCATGGTGTTAGGAATGGGACGTGGTTCAGCCGCTGTGGAGAACAGTCTGGCAGGTCCTCAAATCATTGATCATAGAGCCGTCCCGTGACCCAGAGACCCTATGCCTAGACGCACATGCCCAGAAGAAAGGCAGTTCCGCGCCACCCGCCTTCAGTCAGCTTCCTTCTCGCCGTCCCCATGAGGTGGCTGCAGACTCCAGGCTCAGGGCAAGGGCAGGACTCCCTTGTCCATGCATTGATTCTAGACTGGGGCATGTGGGCTGGAACCCCAGCCCCCCTGTTCCCTGGGCAGATGTGCCTGAGGGCCCAGGCAGTGCTGGGGGCACTACCACCTCAGTGTGCAGCGCCGGGGCCCACCCCGCAGACTCTGCCCCAGGGAATGTGATGTGGTGTGAGGATGGACACCAGGGGTGTGTAACAGGGTACAAGCACCCCACTGCTTCCGCCACCTGGGGTTGGGGCTGGGGGACAGGGGGGTACAGAGCAGGGAAACCTCGCCTCATCAAGCAGCCAGCCTCTGCTCAACACTGCTGTGTGCCTGCCCTGTGCCTGCTCCAACACCAAGAATCATCTGAGACACAGAGCAGGCCTGTGAACAGGAAGCAGGATTGTCCAGTGGGGAAACCGAGGCTCGGAGAGGGGAAGGGCCTTGTTTGAGAGTTGGGGAAGCGTCTGGACCTAGACCTGGCTTGGCTGGACCCCAGGGTCCTCAGCTGACATCACCATCTCTCCACACACAGACCCCTTCCAGTCCAAGAATGGCAGGAGGAGCTGGGGGCTGTGCAAAGTCCTGTCAGCCTCTTCTGGGGGGACAAGCAGATGGAGCAAGGCTCTGGCTGTCTGGGCTCCACCCAGACTCACCCACTTGCTGACTGCAGGTCCCTGGGCCCCTGGGTCTCTGGCCCCAACTTCCTTACCTATAAATGGGAGCTACCACCCACATGCTTACTGCAAGGCACCACAGTGCAGCCCCACAGCCAGTTCCAGGCCAGCACTCGGAGCTGCTACTGTGTCTTCCTCCTGCCCCCCACCTCGGATCCAGAGGTTCTCCTGGCAGCTACCAGGAAGTCATGATGAGAGCTGTGGGATGGGCCCTCTTGGGGACTGGGGGCCATCAACCTCTCAGGCCCAGCAAGGCTCCTCCCAGAGCAGGCAACTTCGCCTCTGAATTAATCTGATTTTTAAGCACAATTAAAGAGGTAATCAGGGTCAGCAGTGCCTTTCAAACACAGTTTAGCACAAAATCCTAATGCAGGAATTACACAAATGGATATTGTCAATAGAATGGATTCCCACCAATCGCACTAAACCAGGTTGCACAGGGCTGTGCCGACGAGCGGCGAGGGCTAATCCCGGGCACCTGGCGGAAGCAGGCGGCCAGCAGGGCTGGCGGGGCTCCTGCTCCACATTCATTACAGGGAGCTCGCACCACGTTTCAGAGAATTCATTAGGGAAGGAAAACAGTAAAATTTGAAGTTATTTGTAAACCTGACAGGGAAAACATGCATCATTTTGTGGAAGGAAATATGTCGATTCCAGACGGAGCCGATGTGGGGGTGCAGAGGATGTGGGGGCTGGGGGGGCCCCCATTGTCTGGAGGCTGCAAGGCCGGCCACAGGCACCCCTAGGAGCAGCCTTGGGGCACTGGCCCAGCCTTCCCTACCCTGTACCCTCTCAGGTCTGTTGTGCGGGAATCAGGTGGTGCCAGGGCCCCCCGGTGAGAAGGGGGTCATGGTGCAGTTTCCACAGAGCTCACAGGGGGCCATGGGGGCCCAGGTGGGGCAGGAGCCCAGAGAGGGTGGGGCCTTGCCCACAGTCACACAGGACAGAGGCAAAGCCCGGGGAGGCATGCTCCTCCTGGGGTGTTCACGGGCGGAGCAGGGGCTGGCCAGGGGTGAGCTGACAGAGGCTGGGGTAGAGCAGCCCTGGCTACATTGTCATGCAATCAGCAGCCTCACGTCCCCTCTGCCCTCACCTCCAGGCAGCAGGGCCTGCAACTGAGAAATCGCTGGCTCCCAGTGCCCTCCCTGCCTGGCTCTGCCTTCCTGCTTCCTGAGCCCTCATCTGGGCTGGCCTCATCCAGGCTGCCCAGAGTGGAGCCCTGCCCCAGCCACAAGCCCAGCCCCTCAGGCCCCTTGCGAGTGTCTCCCACGGACGCCAAAGCTGAGGCCCTCCACGCACCTCCTTCCTCCTCACACCTGGTTGAGATCTCCTCTGTCTGCACCTCCAGACCCTGAATGCCAGGAGGGCCATCTATTTTGTTCACTGTACCCCTAAGGTGTGGGCTCCATAAGCATGGGCTGAGCCTGCGCTCATGGGGAGACCCCAACTGTGGACGTGCTGTGAGCCCCACCTGCATCTTCCTGCCCTCCGTGTGAGGGAGGGGTGCCCCCCCCCATAGATGCTGCTCCTGGCCCCGGGCCGCACTGTGGGAACGGGGAGCCTGCAGAAGCCCCCTACCCTTGGTCCAGCTAGTTGGCTGCTAGGGCGGCCCCGAGGGGAGCTGACTGCCCCTGGCCAAGAACCAGCTGAGTTGGTCTGGGGCTCAGGGGAGGTGTATGTGTAGGGTGGAGCCAGACAGCGACCCTGTGCCGGCCCCAGAGCGTGAGCCTGCACCCAAGCACCCCTGTGCCCAGCATGAGAAGCATGTGGGAGGGAAAGGGCCACTGCTGCACACCTCAAGAAGCTTCTGGGACGAAGGGAGCAGGCTGGGGGTGGAAGGCGGACGAGGGGTGGGCTGGATGCCTGCACTAGGCACCCTCCTGCTGGTCCAGTGGGGCGCCCTCACCCCAGGAAGCATCAGGGCTGCAGAGGGGATGTAGTTTCCAGGCAGCTGGGGGTAGGACAAAACTTGGCAGGAGCTGTGCAGGGGCCAGAAGGGGGCAGCAGGGGACACAGGGTGCGGGTGGGAGTCATGACAGGCCACCCCAGCTGTTGGCAAGGGCACAGGCCTGCGGGCTGGGGGTCCTGGCTGAGCCTGTCAGTGGGTGGGACTGTTGCCTTGCAGCCGGGGCCGCCCAGGCCCTGGGCTCTTCAGGAAGGCTGACTGGGGGTGGTGCCCCTCTTAAGCTCATCTGCTCCCAGGCTGGGCCTGGGCCTGGCCGTGGGAACGGGCAGGCGCTAAAGTTGCCCCTTCCGGCCCAGAGTCAGAGGTTAATGGAGGCAGTGGGGTGGGGAGGAGAGACATGGAGGGGGCCTGGCTAGGAGGAGCCCCGTCTCTTCCGGCGGGACAGAATGAGGACAGATCAAAGCCAGGGGTTTATGAGCCTTGGTGGGGTGGCCGGAACAGACTGGGGTTGGGCTTGGGCCTGGTGCTGGGATCCCAAGACCTCTGGCCCTGCAGGGCTGGGCTGGGGGTGAGCATGGATGCTTATGATATTCACAGCAGCCTCGCAGGTGCGGGCTCTCACCCCGCTGGTTAGATGGGGAAACTGAGATTCAGGGGCAGATGACTCACCCAAGGCCACACAGCTGGCCAGTGGCCAAGCCAGAATCTGACCTAGGCCTGGACGAGGCTCTCTGCAGCCCGGCCGTGGCTGCGAAGTGTTCTGTCAGTGGGCAGATGGCCCCAGGGGCTATGGTGGGGACACTGGGGCTCTCAGGGCTGGAGTAGGAGGACAGCATCCACTGTGCAATTCCTGCAGGGGTGGGAGAGTGAGTGGGCCTGCCTTCCCAGCACCCCTGCCTGGGGACCACAAGCAGGCCCAGATCCCTGTGGGTCACAAGGCAGAGGCAGTTGGTCATGTCTCTGCAGGGGCACCCTCCTCTCCGTGCCCTGCTAGGTCTGTCTGTCTCTTCCCATCTCTGGCTCATCTTCTCCTCCTGTCTCTGTGTCCATCCCTCTGCCCCCAGCTCCTCTCCACGTGAGCCTCCTGGAGCCATGTTTTTCCCACTGGGCATCAAGCTCTTCCCTTCTAGGTCCCTTGGGGTCCCAGCCCTGAAGGTCTGGGTTACGCAGTGTGTGGACGCTGGAAGCTGCCCCATGTCCCTGCCCACCCCCTACCCCTCTGGCCTGGTTGCCCACCCTCCACTTTGTCCACATGCTGCCTAGTCAGGGAGAGAGGTGATAGGGAGGCAGACCCCAGCCCACCTTGGGTGCTTGGCAGACCAATCCTCTGCCCAGAATAAGCCCTCCAGGAGCTCGCCTGTCCCCCCACGGAGGCCCAGACCCCAAGCGGGCATCCAGAGCAGGCTTCGCATGTCCCCTCCTGCTTCTTCTGCTCCTGCCCCACCAAGCTGCACCTCTCGTACCTCTGAGCCATGTCCTGTGTGAGCTCTATGGGTGTGTCCTCCGCAGGACTGCTCTCCTTCAGCATATGAGCCCAGCTCCTCCTGCAAGGCCTGGTGCCTTCACCACCTTCTCCAGAGGAAGGTCATGGCTGGGCTGGAAGGTTCTGCAGGCCCCCAGGTCTGCGTGCTGACTGGGATGCTTGTTGCATTATTAAGCAGGGTCTCCAGGACCCTCTGCACCCACCCCATGTGGGTCAGGCCTGGAAGGGAAGGCCCTGTCTTCCCAAGGGTCTAGCTCAGCCCTGCTGGGTACTGCTGTGTGACTCAGGCTGAGCACTTGACCTCTCTGAACACGTGGTCACTCTGTGGTGGTCATTCAATGCTATTCACAGCCCTTCTGCTGTGGCTGTCAAAATCATTGCTACTTTATGGCTGGGGAAACTGAGTCTCTGAGCAAGGAGACCATTCTCCCTCCTGTCCTCCCCTGCCAGGGGCCACCCACCAGTGCTTTCCAAGGGTGGATTTTAATTAAGCCAGCTTGTAATTACCTTGCTGCATCCCTACTTAATAAAACTCAGGGGACTTTAAATTTTTTGCCTTATTTAAAAATTTCATCACTGCCTGCCAACATGGGGGAGAGGCCCTCTAGTCAGCTGTGTGCCTGGCTCTGAGCTCAGGGGGCTCTTAGGGGCCAGCTGGAAGACAGGGGCACCAGACATCCCCTAGCTGGCCCATCCTGGGTGTCCCCAGACACCAGATTGTCCAGCTGGGTAGTATCTCCCCAAGAACACCCCCCAGGGTTTCGGGTCCCCTCCTGCACCCCTACAAGCCCTGCCCACCTCTGGGGGACATGCTCCAAAGTCTGTTTGACTTTTCAGTGGAGACACAGCACATGCAAAGGCCCAGGGGTTCTCTGGGAGTGGACGACAGGGTGCTCAGGGAGGGTGGGGACGTGCCAGGATGTGGCAGCAACAGTGGGCAGGGCCCATGCACTGGGCCACACATGGAGGTGGCTTGGGCTACCCTGAGTCTGCCAGCTCTAGCTTTCACTCCCCACTGGGTTTTGCCAAGGACCTACTATGTGCTCAGGTTGCTTTCTGTGCTGGTGTGGGTCCACGCTCCACACACTGCTGGGCTATTGGGCTTGTGCAGCTTTTAAGAAGGTGGAATCTTACCAAATTGAAAGACCAGGAGCGTTCACATAAAGTACCTCTTCTGGCTCCTTGTAAAACCCAGGCAGAACTCAGGCAACAGAGCTGGCTCTGCGGGGCGGCTGCCGGGTGTGGGCATCCAGGTTGGCACTTGGCCCCACAGCACTTTCCTTGCCAGTGTGGCCCTGCTTGGCTGGCCCCCAGCCTCTCCTGGGGCCTTCCCACCACCGGCTGTCTCCTCCTAGGCTGTCCCCCGTGGCCCTCTCCCATGCTACCCGGTACCCTTGCCTTTCTCCACCCCCCAAATCCTGGGCTCCCCATGAGCCATCCCCAGAGCATCAGGGAGCCTGACCTAGAAGCAGTGGTGAGGGGGACTCAGGGGACCGGTTGCTGTCCCCCAGCTCAGGCTAAGAGGCCTTGGCAGGGCCGCCCCAAGCTCAGCCTCAGACTTAGTGCAACCAGGGTGGGGATGCCCCATTCTTGGCCTGGGTGGGGGCTGATGGAGGAGGTGGGGTTGGGAGATGGGCTGGTTCAAGTGGCCCCAGGAGCCAGGGTGCACCTGTACTTCGCTGTCTGTCCCAGCCATGCTGACAGGTTGACGTAGCAGGTTAATAAGCTTTCCCTTCTTCCTAAAGGCTAATTAAATATAAATCGGCCTGGTGAGGTCAGCAGAAATCACTTGGTGGTGGCAGAGTGAGATGTGTTTAATTAATTCTCCCGCAGAGGATCTTGCCGGGGGGCTCCATGCACCCTGCCCCCTGGCTCCCCAAAGCCCTCCTCTCTCACATCACCCAGAGGTGTACAGTGGGGGTGCATACCTGCTCACCACCGGCTGGCCCCTCCCAGGCTGTTCCCCGTGGCCTTCGTCCACACCATCTGGCACCTTGCCTTTCTGCCATGGGACACCTGCTCTGGGGCCCAGGAGAGCTGCATGAAGCCAGGGACTATGGCCCCCACTGCAACTGGGGCTTAGCCATGGCCCAGACACAGGCAGTGGGGTCCCCAGGTCAGTGCAGAGGGAGTCAGGCCTCCCCACCCCTGATGGAGATGGGCTTGATGTCAGAGCCAGGGCACTGAGGGGTCATCTGGTCAACCCCAAGCCTATTTATGGAGTACACACCTGAAGCCCAGATGGGGGTGTTGGCCAACTGGGCCAGGGTAGGAAAGAGGCTGCAGCCAGCTGCTCTGATGTTGCCCAGGCCTTGAACTTGAGACCACAGTGCATAGGACAATGGTGGGGCCCCAGCAGTGGCCTGCAAGGTGGGGGCCCCAGGCAGAGACCTACAATGTCCAAGTGGGTCCTGGGCCCAGGACTGGAAATGTGACAGGTGGCCAGACCCTTCCCTGACTGTCAGCTTTGGGCCAGGCTGTGGGACGATGGACCTCCCCAGGGGCACAGCCCCAATTGGTCTCAGGCACACCTCTGGGAGGGGTGGGAGCCCTGCCTCTGGCTCTTGGCTCCAGTCCATGCTAATTTTTTATTTATTTGAAAGGGGTACTGGAAGTGGTTTCAAAGTGAGTCTGAAGTAATTAGGAGCCCTGCTGATGGATCGCACTGGAGGGACGTGGGGATTATTTATTACCCAGTCACTTGCTGGAAAGGTTAGAGGCTGAGAAGTAATTATTTTTCCTTTCTCTCTCCTCCCACACCCATCGTCTCTGTCGGGAGGGGGCATTTTGCAGGGAAGAGCAGTTTGGAGAGCTAGGACCATGCCCCCTCTTCTGCGCTGCCCCAGGGAGCCTATTCCAGGAAGTTCTGGAGGTCACGGGAGCCTGAGGGGCCCACCCAATCCATCTCCTGCTCTTTTGTTTTTTCTCTTGTGTGGTAAGGCACTAACTTGCTGTGTTCTCAGCCCTGTGTGGGGGTCTGGGCCCCCCAAGGCACAGAGTGGAGCTGTATAGATACCCAGGGGGAAGTGCCCAGGCAGGTGGCACAGCAGGTGCAAAGGTCTTGGGGTGAGAAATGAGCTGGCAGCATGCAGGGCTGGGCAGAGGGTTGGGACAGGAGAGGGGATTCACAGAGGCCTGGCTGTGTCAGGCCACATTAGGGGCTCTGGGCTTTATTCCAGGTGTTCTGAGAAGCTCTTGTAGGATTGTCAGTGGGGAACATGGACCCATCCAGAGCTCACCTGCCCCAGCCCTACACTTATCCAAACCTTGCTCTTGCCTCCTTCTCTCCTGTAGCCACATTTCTCCTTCAGGTTGCTGCCAGGTGCAGTGATGGTTGGGTAGGAAGCTGGCAGTAGCCAGGGGCAGAAAGCCCTGATTGATGGACTTAAACAGAAGAGGTAATTTTTTGCCTTCTAGAGCTGAACTGTCTGGGGTAGACTCTAGCTTCAGGCATGGCTTGATCCAGGGCCCAAATGCTATCACCAGGGTCAGTATCTGGGCACTGATTTCTCTGCAATGGTGGTTCCACCCTCAAGCTTTAAAAGCTGTCTGAGGATTTCCATTTCCATCCAAGATAAAGTAACAAAGACTAGATTTATCTTCCCATCTGAAACAACTATTTAAAAAAAGCAGACATAATATAAGAAACAATTTTCAAGATGATATCAGGCAGCGAGGGACAGAGATTCCTCAGAGATGGGGGATAAGTGAGGTGAGTCCTGCCATTGAGGGAATTTCCAGAACATGAGGCAGAAACAGGGAGCCCAGGTGTATGTAGCCTGGCAATGCCTGGCATCCAGTCAAGAATTATCAGGCATTAAAAGGAGCAGAAAAGCATGACCCACAATGAGGAGAATACTTGATTAATTAGAACTGACTCAGAACTGACACATGTGTTAGAATGAGAAGACAAGGACACTAAATCACTGAATACAACTACACTCTAGATGCTTAAAAAGTTAAGTGAAGACATGGAAGGTATGAAAAAAATAAAAGACCCAAGGTGGACTTTCAGACTTGAAAACTATATCTAAGATGAACAATACATTAGATGGTATTAACAATAATTAGTCATGGTAGAAGAAAAGATTAGTAAACTCAAAAACATAGTAATAGAGCTATCCAGAATGAAAAACAAAGAATTTAAAAAAATCTTTTTAAATCAATTTCCTGTGAGACAACTTCCAGTGGCCTAATATATGTGTAACTGGAGTCCCTGAAGGAAGGTGGAGAGAGAAAAACTACTTGAAAAACTTTGGCTGGAAATTTACCAAATTTGATGAAAAGTATAAACTCATAGATAAAAGTTCAACATACTTCAAGTTTAAGAAACATGAAGAAAACTACAAGGCACATCATAATCAAGTTGCTCAAAACCTGTAATAAAGAGAAAATCTCAAAAGTAGTCAGAGAAAAAAAGACATCTCCAAAGGAATAAAGATGAGAATGACATCAGATATCTCCTGGAAATAAGGCAAGAAGGCAGTGGAACAAGGTCTTTAAAGTACTGAAAAAGACATCAATCTAGAATTCTATACCCAGCACAAATATCTTTCATGACTAAAGATGACTAAAGATGTTATCAGAAAACTAAAACTGAAAGAATTCATCACCAGCAGAGCTGTCCTACAAGAGATGTTAAAGGAAGTGTGTAATGTATATAAATGTTGAATCACTGTTGTACACCTGAAACTAATATAATATTATATGTCAACTATACTTCTAAACTTCAAAAGAAAAGCATCATCAATATGCATGGAGATCATTCCACCATTTAAGGGGGAAAAAGTGAATCTACACAAGCAATGAAAAACACTGGAAATAGTAACTACATGGAGAAATATGTGATATTTTTCTCTTTATCTAAATCCATTTAAATGATAATTAACTATTTGAGCAAAAATAATCACCATATATTGTAGCATTTATACCACATGTATAAGCAAACCCTATGACAGCAATAGCATAAGTGCCATGAGAGGAAGTATGGAAGTAATTGTGCAGCAGCAGCTGGAAGCTTCCTACACTGATAAACTGTCCAAGAAATTCTATCAGTGCCAGTGCTCTTGTTGTGCTATTGCATTTCAGTTCTGCAAGATGTCACCATTGAGGGAAATGGGTAAGGGGCAGGCCGTATTATTTCCTATGACTGCATGAGAATCTACCATTATCTCTAAATTAAAAGTTAAATTAAAAATTTTTAATTAAAAAATCAATAAAAATGAGTGGAAAAAGCCATGATGAACAAAATATCTAGGTTTTAAGTAAAGATAGGATCTGGAGGGAAAAGCTTTCTGAGAGAGTGAAAACCCAGGCCCTTCCTTCTTCCCAGCCACATCCTTATAACGTAAAGTTCTGAGAACAAGGGACACCTTTCTGATGTTCTATTTCTACTTCTGTAAAATGAACATAAAGATACCTTCTTCAAAGATGGTTGATGTCTGCACACTGGGATATTACTCAGCCATACAAAGGGACGAGGTGCTGACACCTGCTACTACACAATGAGCCTCGAGGACATGTTGCTCAGGGAGAGAAGCCAGGCATGGACGGCTGTATGCTGTCTGATTCCACTTACACGAAATGTCCGAAGGAGGCACACGCGCAGGCAGAATGCAGCTCGGGGGCTGCTAGGGGCTGGGAGAGGGGTGGGAGGTGGCAGGGTCTCCTCTGGGAGACCTACATATGGGTCCCAAAAAGTTTGGGAACTACATATGGGTGGTGGTTGCACACTGTAAATGCAAATTAAATGCCACCAAATGGTTCAGTTGAAAATGGTTAGTGGTTCATTTTATGTTATATGTATTTTACCTCCATTTAAAAAAAGTTCAGGAGAATTCAACCAAATGGGGCAACATCTGTGAAGACCACAGCAGGCCGGGAGGAAGCTGGGAGCACCAGCGGCAGAGATTGATAGCCTCCAACCGTTCCTCTGGCCGCTCAGGCTCTCAGTCTCTGTTCCCCACAATATCCCATCAGTGGGTATTATTTTACCCCCATTTGCCAGATGAGCAAATGCAGCATAGAGAGGGTGTGTGGCTTGCCCAAGGCCACACAGTGGGGCTGGGATCCCAGCCCAGACCCCCATTCTGGGCCAGCTCTCTCTGTGCATACTCCACAAGGCCACTGTTTGCACTTTGAGGGCCAGGGCCTTTTGGTGTGAGCCTGAGCCGCCACAGCATGGCAGACTCAGCATAGCTCTGCTGGGGAACGTGTGGTCCCTGAGGGCTGATGCAACGTCCGGTAAGGAGGTAGTGAGGAGGCTGCTCTCCCAGGACTGGTGCACTGAGCACTGGTACATGTGGGCTGCGCAGTGCGTGGGGAGACGGGCAAGGAGGGCTGTGGCCTCAGAGGAGACATTCACCTTCCCTCTCTGGTCTCCCACCCCAATCAGCAGAAGCAGGACAAAGCCAGCCATTCCCTGGGGTCAGGGTATGGAGGGGTGCATGGTGGTCCCATCTCTTAGCTGGGTGTCTACTTGGGACTTGGGGCTCCTGCAACCCCACTCCAGCTTCCTTATAGAGGGTCTTTTCAAATTACAGCATTTTTCATTGCCCTCCTTAAGCCTCCTCAAAGCCCCACAGCTCTCAGCACACAGTCCAGTGCCTCCACTGCAAGGCTGTGCACGTCACCTGTTGCCCCAGCTCATCTCAGACCTACCCTTCCCATTCAGCACAGCCCAAGGGTGGCCTGCCTTCCCTCCTGCCTCAGGGACTTGGCACTGGCAGTTCCACTCACTGGGATACTTTTCCCTCCCTTCTCCATCTGGCTGCCTCTGTCCCCTCCTTCAGGCCCCGGCTCAGTGTTGGGGAGCCCACCTGTGCCCCTGGTTCCACTTGCTCCATGAAGACCCTCTGTCAGAGTGTCCCAAGGAAGCCCAAGTGGGTGGAGTCAGGTCTGGGTTGCTTGCTGATGTGGCCAGGCCCCAGCCCCAGAGTCTGGCTTGGGAGGACACAGAAGGACCGACTGGAGGATGTCAACTGGTGAGGCCGTGCATGCACCGGGGCAGCCAGTGAGGTTTGTGGCACAGCAGGGCGTGTGACATATGGGACTGGGCCTCCATGGGGCTGACAATCCTGAGCCTCCAGAGCTTCCCCAACTGAGGGCCAACCGCCTGGTGGAATGGAGGAGGGGTCAAAGGGGTGGCCTGCCTCCACTCCAGGCTGCTTGGCTCCTCTGGCCTCAGTTTCCCTTTCTGTAGAATGGGCACATTTTCACCTTCTCCTTGCAGGGCATGTGTGTGGGAGGAGCTACGATGGGCCCATCCCCACCTGTGGCTGAGTCCTGGCCGCTGGAATCCCAGCCGCAGGCTCGCGGGGGGTGAGGAGGGCTGAACAAGGGGGACAGGGCCTCCTTTGGCTGCAGGGAGACGCAGGGCAGCCAGGGTGGGGCCATCCGTCTGTCAGTCTGCGGAATGGCCTGCCCAGCCAGGGCTGGCAGGCGGCTCCAGGGTGCACAGCTGTTTGCTGGGCCTCATCGTGCACCAAACACGGTAACTGTTTAACGATTGAGCCACACTAATGAATATTGGGCCAGATATTTCCGAGGCCTGTTCCGACTGATTACTTGGAGAGCTGAGTACGTCTCCCAATTACCCAGGCAATTAAGCGACTAATTAAACACTTACCCTCCGCTTCATAAACAGGCACGAGCGGGCGGGAGCCGGAGCTGACTCGGGCCTGCAGAGTGCCTGCTGGCAGAGCCCCAGTGCTCGCCCCAGGACCTCAGCCGCCCTGTGGGCAGGCCTGCTGGTGGTCGGTGAGCAGGAGGACTGGCAGCTGGTCAAGCAGTCCAGCCTTCTCCACCTATCGATTGCCCAGCTTCCAGAAGCCCTGGTCTGCCCTGGCCCAGAGGGCCTGTCCTGCTGACCATGGGCATCCTGGTCCTGCCCCTGGCCCTGACCACTGCCTGCCGGACACCTCTCCTCCCCCAGGCCCACATTCTGCCGCTGTGGCCAAGGCTGTTCCTGTCTGCTCACAGGAGCAGAGCCAGCAGAGCCCAGCCTCTGCCTCCAGTCCCCACTCCAGCCAGAGTGATTTTTCTGGAAAATCCATCTGACTGTGTCAGGTGGTTTAGAACAAGGCCCCAGTTGTTCTGGTATTCCTCTCACGGACAGGGTCTGTCTCAGCTCCCTTCAACCTGCACTGGCTCGGGCCTGTTTCCAACCGTGGACAATGAGATGCTGCCCCAGGCTGGGTCAGCTGAAGCAGGCAGCTTCTGCCCACTTCCAGAATGCTTGTACCTGTGGCCCTGAGCTTACTGTGCTGCACATGCAAACACTGCATGCATACATATGTGCACACACACCCACACATGTGTGAACACTCACCCACACTGCACACATACACATATGCACACACACGCACACAGTGCACATGTGTGCACACACACACCTCCAGACAGACCTGGCCCTGTGCTCTGTGGAAGCCTGTCCCCCAGGCAGTGCTTCTCAGGGTACATTGAGGTCACCTGGTCATGTGATCTGGCATGGCCCAGCATGGCCTGGCTCCTAGTGACTACCCGCACTCCTCCAGGCAGGGCCCTACAGTGCCAGCTAAGGCAGGTGGGGCCCCTGGGACTGCCCAGAGCATGGGCCAGTGCATGTGGGGGTCAAATCTGGGACTCATGGGAGAAACTGGAGGAACAGACCCTCTGCTCAGCCTATGGCATGTACATGCATGGGCTTGCTCATACACACACGTGTACATACACACACACACAGGCACACACCCCTGTTCCATAGGAGCGTGCAGAAGGCCAGAAGGGACCAGCGGGGACTTCCCTCAGCCTGAAGGCCACATTCAGGCATGGATGTGAGATGCCTCCTATCCACCCTGGGGCAGCTAAGAGACCAGCCCAGCCCACCCAGGCCTCGGGGAGGGCATGGAGAAGATGGCATGCATCCTGCCCTCCGAAGCCCTGTCTCGCCTGCTGTTGCAGATGCCTGGCCATCCTCTCCCGCACAGTCACATTCCCACCCCTCCCTGTCCAATTCCTTTCTGGGAGCATAAGCCCCTTCTCACACCACACCCATGCCAATGGCTTCAGTCTCGGGGAGGGCTGTGGAGACAGGCATTTGCTAAAAACGACTCCTCAGTATCACACACTGCAGCCCAGGAGCCTGGAGAAAGTTGTGGGGTGTCTGGAGAAAGGCTGGTGAAAGCGAGCGAGGGCAGAGAGGTCAGGGAGGGCTTCCCTGAGGGACCCTGGGCTGCCCTGCCAAGGACAGTGGGCTCCAACCAAGGAGCGAGACAGGCACAGGCAACAGCGGGAGGCCAGAGGGAGGCGGCCAGACAGTGGGGGGTGCTGGCACAGCAGCAAGGCAAAGGTCAGGGGTCAGGCCATAAGTGGCCACGTGAGTGACTGGCATGCTCTCCAAAGACGGACATCCAATGCTCTTCTAGAATTAGCCTCTCCCATAGCAAGAGGCGGGCCTACCTTCACACCCTGCAACGTGGGCCTGCCTGAGCACTGGTGCTTTAATGAACAGGATGGAGCTGGAGGGTGCTGAGAAGATGCCGCAGCCTCACCGCCTGCTCTCGGTCCCCTGTGGAGTTGGCCTCCTCCCGTGGGCCCCATCCAGCGGCCAGAATGCACCGCCCAGCGCAGACACTTGCAGGGGATTCCCAACTTGGAGGGACACAGGGTCCAGCCCGTCGGCCAGGCTGTGGGTTCGTGAGCAAAATAGTCAAGGTTTTAAGCTGCTCATTTTGGGGATGGTTTGTTGTGGGTGTGGGGGTCTTGAGCAACCCGGTGACTCCTCATACTCCCTCCCCCAGGGCCCCCCAGGGAGGGAACTGGAGGCCAGGTAGGCTGCAGATTTGCTCTAAAGCATGTGGCCAGCAAGTGCTGTGCCTGCTCTCCAACCCAGGCCTGGCTATTGGGCCTCAAAGCTAGACCCACAGGCCCACGCTGGCAAGCGTCAGAGAGGAGGGATGGGGCAATCTCAACCCCCAGGGACAGGTGGGAGGGCCTGGAATGTGGAGCCCTGGACTGGGGGTGGCACCAGGCCGGCTGGGCCTCACCATGGACATGCCTCTGAGCCTGTGTCTTGGGCCTCACAGCCCTGGAGGTACTCGGAATGCTGTCCCTATCTGGATCCCAGAGACATCTGGATGGGGGAGCAGCAGGCCTGGGGCCCCAGGGAGTTCCCAGCCTCACAGTCTCCTGGCCCTGATTTCATGCCAGTGTTCGGGGCCCCCTGGAGCAGGGCCAGCATGAGGGTCTCTGCCCGTGTCCTCCTGCCATCTGCCTCCAGGCCTTGGCTCAGCCAGGCAACTGTCCCAGATGCGCCGGTGAGCTGCCGGGGATGGTCTGGCCTGCGAGCAGGCAAACACAGCGAGGAAGGGAGGGGTGGATTTCAGCCATTCGCCTGTGCACGCAGGTGAATGGCGGTGAGCAAGGAAGAGGAGGGGAGGCTGGGTCGCAGTGCAGGGCACCCTGGGCTCCAGGCAAGTCCTTGGGTGGGGAGCAGTCCCTGCACTTGGAGTCTGGGTTCCTCACTTCTGAAATGGGGTCATCTGCCTCTCCAGGGTCGTGCAGTTGCTGCGATGGTGCTGAGGGCTCCTTGCAGGCCTGGTGGCCAGCCCTCCAGAGCTTGAGTGTCCAGGTCACCCCAGGCAGGGCAGAGGTCCCATGGCGCTGAGCTGTGTCAGGTGGGAAGGCAGGGCCATGTGCTCCCACCCGAGGGGTGCTGGCCCTGCCTCTGACGCGATTTCTTTGGCTTCCCTGCCTGTGGCTCTGGCCTGTCCTCGCACCCATGGCCCGGCCTCCAGACAAAAGGCCCTGTGTGGGCCCGGCCGGCGGTGGAGAATGTATGCAGCCGGGAGCTTAAGAAAACAGGGGCCTTCCGTCCACGGGCGAACGCGGCTGGCCGGGGAGCCCGGAGCTAATTAAATCTGCGCGGTGGGGCCACAGAGGCCGATTGTGCAGAGAGGATGTTAATGCGCATTTTAAATATTTATTGGAACTGAGGTAGGCTATGAAAACAGACATGCCTCCTTTCAACACTCCGTGCGTCAGATTTAGGGCTTGTCTGGCCACTGAGTGATTTCGCAGCAGTCGGCCAGGCCGGGAGCCCATTCATCACGGAACCAGAGGCCCGCAGGCGGTGAAAGATTAGCGGGCTGACACGGGCGGCGGCCGCCAGCGGCCGGGTGGGTGCACACCTGCCTGGGCTGAGCGACCTGGGGCCGTGGCCAGCTCCAGTTGTTCAGGCACGGCAGCAGGAGCCCCACGGCAGGCTGGGGGATCTGGCATCCCGCTCCCACAGGCCTCAGTCTTCCCATCCAGAACAGAGCAGGGTAGCCACCACACATTTGCTAGAAGTGAAATAAGAGAAACAAGGAGGCGTTTATGGCTTCCACGTGTGATTCTCCGACTGCAGCCCGTTTCCAGCTGCCGACCCGCCCTCGCGGGAGGCAGAGCAGGCAAAGCCCGAACAATCTGCTCTTTGGCGGGAGCCTGCATGCAGGCCTCGGGCTGAGTGTCCAGGGTGGAGCCTCCCTGACAAACTGTCAGACCTCAGCAAGGCCGCCCTCCCTTCCTCCCGAGGAGGAGCGCCTGGGTGGCCCACGCGAGGGCCGAGGTGGCTCAGAGTGCAGAGGGCACCAGGGCCCAGGCGGGCTGTGGGGCACTGGCCTGGGGAATGTGGGGGCCTTGGAGTCCTGCTGTCCTCTGGGCATTAATGTCCCCTTCTGTGGGGCAGGTTGTGGGGTGTCTACTTCCGTTGGAGCTGGCACTGAGGCGGCTGACCCACGTGGAGGGCTGCTGGATTCAGGAGTCAGGGCACTGGGGTGAGCCGACAACCCCAGGCCAGGCAGGTGGTGAGCCTGCTGCAGAGTGAGGAGCCCCTCTGGGTCACCCATCTTGCAGGTCATCCCTTTGGGAGGTGTCTCTGGGGACAAGGACCAGCTTCCTGCACCCACCCTGGCGTTGTGTGCCATGAAGCAGACCCCAGGGGACATTTCTGAGATCTACCGTGTTCATACTAAGAGCAGGACTCCTCTCTCAGACCTCCCACTTGCACACCCCCAGTGATGGTCCACTCACTACCTTTCACGTGGCTTAGTCCACACCCCACTTACCCAAGTCCACAGTGGCTCCCCAAGGGTGGCAGGTGGGGCGTCTTCCCTGGATGCGCAGGACACTGAGGTTGAGGGGCGAGGGTGCCTTCCTGTACCTTCAGATGCAGCCCCATCTTCCTTTGCCCTCCTATGCCTGCTCCCTGAGTCCCCTCACCATCCTACTCCCCTCCCCAATACCCTCATGGACAACCCCACCACCGCCGTGGGGTGGCTCCTGGTTGCCTCTGGGCTCTGGGGACCATCCCTAGTGTGGGGAGCCAACGTTTCCTTGAGGCACCCCACTTACGGGCTCCTTCTCCCTGCTGACATGGAGGGGTGTTCCCTCTAGAAACCAGGCACCTCAGTCTGTATCCCGAGGGGTGGGATGCTGACGCTGGGTCCCAGCCTGCTGCCCCCTCGAGCAGGGTGGGCACAATGTCCAGACTCCCAGACAGACACGCATGCGCCCTGCCAATTAGGCCTGGCAGCACCATCAGATCGGCTTGTTAGCGGAGCACGGAGGGAGTGAGCAGACAGTGCGCTGGTCGATGGGGGACGTGCCCGCCTCCGTGGATGGCCCCCTGCCTTGAGGATCAATGGTCCCCCCCATGGAGCTGAGGGGAGAGAGCAGAGGCTCCCTGAGGCTCAGACCCAGAGGAAGGCAGCCTCCCAGCTCCCAGGCCTGTTTTTAGGGGACCCCACACCCCAGGCCAGCCCTGAACATACAAACTGGACTGTGTCTTTGGTTCACAGAAACAGAGACCAAGGCTCTAAGAGGCCTGGCCCCAGCCTCTAGCCCATCCTTGGTGAAGCCCGAGCAGCAGAGAGAACAGGGTGGCAGGGACGGTCAGGGGGAATGCCTGGAACTCTGGAGCCGGAGAGGAGGACCCTGACTCGCCCACCACTCTGGGCCCTCAGCCTCTGCCTGCTCAACCCTGCAGGTGTCCCCATGGCTCGGCGACGGGACTCCGGGGCCCTGTGGAGGATGGCTGGGGTGACACCGGACAGCATGCTCCCACACAGCCACCACCCTTCCACAAACCTGGCGGTGGGCCCCTGTCCAGGCAGCACACGGGAGGAAGCCCCCTCTGCCTCCTCCAGTTCTCGTGGTGGGGGTGGGCAGTGCAGCTCTGTGAGAGGGACCAGGGCAGGGTGGGTGGTGGCGTCAGCCCTGCCCCCACCCGTGCTAGGGCCTCTGCCCGCTCTGTGGGCCTGTGTGGGGGCACTCGGTGAGGCCAAGGGGTCCCAGCCACAGGGCAGCACTGTGCAAAGAGCTGTGGCTGCACCTAATCCTTAGGAAAATAGCAAACCAGCTCAGGGCTTCAAACATGCAAACACCCACTTAGCATGACGATCAGCCATGGGCGCTCCCTACCAGTCCACCCAGGGGTGGGGACAGGCCGCTCCTGAGTCCTGGGCTCTCACTGGGTCTCTCCGTGGCACATCCACTCAGAATAGCAGGCTGGGCTGTGGGCAGGGCCCCCTGAGGTCTCCCTTCCAGGTAGTGCCAAGGCGGGATGCGCCCTGTCCATTCTGGTGACTTCAGAGCAGACGTCCATCTGCCCCAGAAGGGCTGGGTAGAAGGGCGATGCTCTCACTCCTGGCCAGGCTCTCCTCCCCATTTTACAGAATGAACACCCAGAGCCAGACGGGGTCACTTAGCTGCCACCACTCTGGCCAGTGAGCAGAGACCTTGAGACCAGAACCTAGGTGTGGCTGATGACACCCCTCGGTTTCCCTGGGGAGGGGCAGGACCCTCTGACAGGCCGGGAGCATCCAGGGTTACCCCTGGAGACCCAGCAGGTGACCTCAGTGGCAGGATGGGGCCTCCTGGCCCTCCCCAGCCCTGGCTTCTCCAGGGGACAAATAGGGCAGGCACATATCATACAGACGGGCCAGCCCGGCCTTGTGCCTGGCCGTTCCCACAACCTCCTGAGCGCCCAGCTTTTGGTCTTTGCTCCAAAACTAATCAATTTCTCACCACCCTGCCTAACAGGCTTTCCTGATGTGGCTGTCAGCGTTAACAATAACCAGGTGTCCCCAGCAGACTGGCCAGCTCTGGCCAGCCCCAGTCCCAAGTCCTAGCCCAGTGCCCATTGGTCACCAGGGTCCCTGCCTGGCTGTGGGTCAGCCTGTTTTCTTGTCACCTGCCCCCTGTTGGGAGAGCAGGGCACCCAGAGCCCAGAGCAGCAAACAGGCACTGGTGCCACCCTCTTCCCAGAAATAGGGCACAGGTGGACTCTGAAGGAGGGGGAGGCTGCCTGGGAACGTGCCAGTCTCCCACAGCTGGTGGCTCCATTTGACCTCTTTTATGAGGTAAAATGCATAATACAACATCTACCATTTTAGCCATTTGCAGCCCAGCTCAGGGGCATTAAGCACATCACACCGCCGTGCAGCAGCCCCTCCCTCATGTCCAGGACTGTCCATCTCCCCACACGGACCCTCTGTCCCCACTGAGCATCCTCCTCCCCTCCCCAGCCCCTGGCCCCCGCCACCCACTGTCCCTATGACTCCGACTCCCCCAGGGGCCTCCTGGGAGTGGGTCGCAGTGTGTGTCCTCCTGTGATCGGCTCATGTCACTGAGTGTCATGTCCTCAGGGACCCTCCTTGCTGGAGCAGCTGTCAGGATCTCTCCCCTTTTTAGGGCTGAGTAATATTTCACTGTATAGATGGACCCCATTGTTACCCCTTCATCTGTGGGTGGATCCTCCTTCTGGCTGCTATGAATAAGGCACTGTGAACCTGTATTTGTCTGTTGGAGACCCTACTTTCGGCCCTTTTGGGTACAGACCCCGAAGGGGAACTGCTGGACTATATGGTGAGTCACGTTTAATTTTCTGAGGAGCCTCCACACTGTTTTCCACTGTGGCTGCACCATTTGACACTCCCACTGGCAGTGCATGAGGGCCCCAATCCCTCTACATCCTCACCAACATCTATTATTTTCTGTTTTGATTTTTTAAAATAATAGCCATCCTAATAGGTGTGAAGTGGTCTCACTTTTGAAATAACCTCTTTCTTAGAAGAAATATGCTGGTCCCCTACTTGGCTGATTTCTTCTCCCCAGGCCCCAGCAAAACTGCATTCCCGGCCTTTTGCTTCTAGATCCTACACTGGCACACATGCCCATGCACTTGCACCTGTGCATGCAGAAGCCCGACTCCCAGAGGAAGCCAGGGCCCAGGCTGGGGACCCCGGGGGGTGGGCCGGCCCTGCATTCTGCTGTCCACCAGGGGCTTTTGGGAAGGGACTTACCCCGGCAGAGCCCGAAGGGCCAGCTCTATGACCCTGGGAGCTGCCTCCCCAGCCTTGGCTTGCCCAGGCCTCTCCCTGCAGCCTGACTCCAGAGCTGTGAGGCAGGCCAGGAGTGGCACACCATGCAGGCACAGTGGCACGCGGGCCCCCGGGAGCGGCTTAGCCTTGATTCCCCGGGTCAGTGTATTAGCTCAGCCCTTGGCCCATCAGCCAGATGGCCGCTTCAGCAGGAGAGAAGAACCTGACACGCCATTTCAAACTGATTTCACGGCAGGTCCCCAGAGAACCCCAGCTGGCTCCTGACAAGGAGATCTGTTGTGAATAAATATGACGAAATTGCCAATTATGGGAGGGAGGCATCGGGCAGGCTGGCTGGGCGTGGCTGTGACTCGGCCGACCCCACCTGGGAGGCAGCCCAGTGCACAGACAGCCCCGAGTCCAGATGAAGGGGAGCTGCCGGGGCCAGACGCCACACCAGCAGGACCTGGAAGAGGCGGCCATGGCCAGAGTCCGCCAGCCTGCGCAGAGCCACCCCCTGTCCCCAGCCCCGCTCTGGCTCTTATCCTTGGTCCCCGTGCCCCGGCCCTGACATTGGCCCCACCCACCATGTCACCTACAGGGGCTGCCAAGCAGGGGGGAGGGCAGTGGGAGGCCCTGAGCACCACCGACCCTCAGCTCAGCCCCCTCAGCCCTTGCCACTCTGGGACGGTGCCATTGCCTGGATGCCTCTGAGGCCCAGATTCTGTGACACAGCCTCCTGCTCTCAGACCACGGGGAGGCTTGGAGCTGGACAGGGCCTGCCCAGTCACCTGGCTGCAGGAGAGGAGCAGAATTCAGGAGCATGTGTCTCTTTTCCACCGCCCCCAAGGCCTGCCTGCTCCTCAGGATCACAGCAGGCCCCTCTGGCCCACCACTCCCCTCTGCCTGACCGGCTTCAGACCTCTGTGACCATCCAGGAACCGTCTGTCTTGCCATGTGATGCTAGGTAATTCTTAGCATCTTAAAATTTGTACCCAGGGTTTTTTTAACTAGGTATGATAAGGCAAGAGGCGTGGAAATGTTGCCTTGTTGTTTTTCTGTTTCCCCAGAGGAGTGGATTCACCCACAGGGCTGCACGGGACGTCCAGGGTGGGTCTGAGGTAGCGGAGCCGTGGAGGAAGCATCGCCCAGAGACTGTCCTGCAGTTTTCACGGGAAGGAAAGGGTGAGGCAGGGCCAGCGGCTGGGCAGGCTCAGGGGCGGGTAGTCTGGGAACTTTGGTGGGCTCTGGACTCTCGGTGGTCTCTAGTTGTCCAGGACCTGGCCCCAGGTGACTGAGGGCAGGGAACTATTGGCCTGGAAATGTGAAAGCCTGACGGAAGAGCTGGTGGGGTGTGGTTGTTCGCAGACGACAGGCAGATGGCAGGGGAGAGTCTGCTTCTCTGATACTAGCTACCCTGGGGCAGGGGTCAGTTTCTCCCTGGCCAGCAAGGCCCCTGAGATGGGAAAGCCTCATAACCTACAGAATTCAAACATGACCGAATCAGCTGCCTCTACGTCCAGGCCCCAGCTTCCATCTGCAGAATAGGATTTGGGGGAGGTGGGATCCCCGAAGCAGCGCCAGCCATCTGTACCCCTAGGACTTCCTGCCCCAGCACCTTTCGTCCCCCTTGCTGCTGACCTGACCTCACCTGCTCCTGGAAGGGGCCATAGCTGGTCTGTCCCCTCTGTGGGTCAGCCCTGTACCCCAAGTTTTCTCTCCCTCTGGTGGCAGGCAGGCAGGCTCCGAATGCACAGACCCCCATCCTAACTCCTTACACCTAACCTCCCTCAGGCTGTGGTCCAGCCCGAGGAATCTTGTGTACTTGGGTTAAAATATCAGCCCTACCTTTTACTAGCCAAATGATTAATTAAGCTCACCCACATTTATCTGAAAGACTTAGCACAGTGCACGGTGCATGGAGAGCACAGAAAATATGATAGTCATTGTCACTGTGATCACCACCACCACCATCACCATCACTACCACCACCACCACCACCACAACTACCATCACCACCACCACCACCATCACCACCATCAACAATAACACCATCACCACCATCACCGCCACCACAATTGTCGCTGCTGCCTCCACTACCACCATCAACAACACCATCACCGCTGCCACCACCATAGACACCACCAACAATACCACTGCCACCATCGCCATGACCACCATCACCACCACCACTACCAACACCATCATCACTGCCACCAACACCAACACCAACAACACCGCTGCCGCCGCCGCCATCACCACAGCCATCACCGCCGCCGCCGCCACCACCACCATCGTTATCACCTTCATGGTTGCCATTGCATCTCCTCCTCTCTCTCCCTAGTTTCTGAGTTCCCTGATGACTACGACAACTTTTTCTCATTCCTGTGGGCCTTATGGTTGTGTAACAGGGCCTGAAGCCATACGGGAAGGTGCAGACTCTGAACTCAGGTTTACCTGGGGTTTGAGTCCCCTGCAGGCCCTGGATGGTAGTACAAGCTGTGCACTGCACAGTCCTAGGAGAGCCATTCCTGTGGTGCTTACCCACGTACCAGCTGCATGACTCCGAGCAAGTTATTGTCTCTGAGCCTCCATTTCCTCCTCTGAAAAAGAAGCTTGTTTCTCAAAGAGTGGTTCTGATACTTAAATGGGTTAACACAGGTCAGACCTGGGCACACTGTAGATACAGAACAAACAACCTCCAGTTGATTGCCCTTATCCCCCAGTGTGCACTTGACAGCCCTCTCACCACCCAGTGATCCTTGGTAGAGACCCCTCCATAACAACTAAGAGCCCCTGCTTGAACCCTGCAGGTGACAGGGAGCCCCTTTATCTCATGCCCCTGTCCAGGGGCGTCTCCACCTCAGGGCTCTGCAGGCACACCCACTCCTCGTCCTGGACAGCCCCTTCAAGGACAGGAGTGGCGTCTGCATGGCAGTGCTCCCACATGCGGTGGTGTTGGCCAGCTGACCTGACACGCCCGGCCCCTCCCAGCCTTCCCCATCTCAGGGCCAGTGTTATCCTCCTCCTCATAGGAAAACATCTGGGAAACCCAGAAAAACCCAGAGAAGAGACAAAACTTACCCACAACCCCACACGCAGTTTACTAAGTATTTCAAGTTACCGACGTGATTTAACGTTTTATAGGAAAGTCAGAAAATAGAAAAAGTCACTGTTTCCCCTCTTCCCCACCCCTCTGTCCTCATGCCATCCCCTCTCTGCCCGGGGCTTTCCTGCTGCATATGTTTTTATACCATTACACGCTTAATGTACCCATAATTCTATATGCTGCTCAACATCTTACTATAGTGTTTGCATATCCCACCCAGTCTTCCTAATTATCACTTTTAATGACTGCCTACTATTCCATTGAGCATGTATGCTATAATTTACTGAACTGCTCCCCAATTGTTGGGCATTTCAGTTGCTTCCAATTTTTTCTTGGTCATTAAAAACAATGTTGCCATGAATATCTTTGGGCCTACCGCTCTCCCCAAATTTTGGGTAATTTCCTTATAAGAGCATCCCAGAGGTGACATGACTGGGTCAAAGGCACTGAGCATTTCCACAGTGCTTAGCTCATGCTGCCAAATTCCTTTCCAGGGCCGCCTGGCTTCCAGCACCCTGGCAATAGGGCCCCTGTCTTCACAAGCTGGGGATCTGTGCTTTCAGGGGCTTTTTTGCTCAGCAGTGAGTGTAGTCCTCAGATGCCGGGGTCCAGTCTCTGCATGGAGCACCATCAAACACCACCCAGCTCACTTCCACTCTTCCTGTATGTCTGGATCAAACAATGCATCAGATCGTGGCAGGCCTGGAGTCAAGCAAGGTGGATCTGGGGAGGGGTGTTGACATTCATGGCCCCTGGGATGTGTTGGGAGAGGGGGTATCAGTGGTGTCTGTGTGCTGACAGCTCCCAGCCCCACCTTCTGAGAAAGCTCATTCACAACAGGGGCTCGCCGCCTCCCCCTGGACATGTGATGGGCCTCCTGGCTCCCGTGGGCTGGCTGACGCTTGACTCAGGCTTCCACAAAAACTCTTTGCTCCTGCACCAGTGCCGCCATCCAGCAGAAATTCGGGAGCCACTTTTGTACTCCCCCCTCCTTCTGAGTGGCATTCCTGACAGCTCTACCTGATTCAACCTCCACCCGGGCCAGGCTGCCAGCCTCTTGTGCCAGATGCCCCGTACCCTCCTCACTGGTCTCCCTGTAAGGCCCCTCTCCTCGCAGCGACCATCGTGAGCGTTTTGGGTCATGGTGCTCTCGTGATTGAGACCCTCTAGCACTTGCCCACGAAACTGACAAGACCTACTGGCCAGGCCTCTCCAGCCTGCACTCTGGCCCCTGGCGGCCCTACCCACCTTGTTTCATGCCCAGGGTACAGCCTCTACAGTGGGCTTTCTGCTCTTTGAATATGACAGGCTCCTTGCAGCCTCACGGTGTTCATCCATGCTGTTCCCTCTGCCCGTGATGTTCTACCGGGAACCCCATAGCTGTTTGCTTCATCTTTCTTGTCTCCAAGGAGTCTCGCTGGCCACCGGAGGAAATACTCTCCTCTCCAGTGTCCCATCAAGACCTAGTCCCTCCCTGTGAGTATAATTCATAGATTTCCTCTCTCATTTGCTTGCCTTTCTCCCTTATTGGTGTCTGAGCTCCATGAGGTCAGGGGTTTTGTTTTGTCTGATTACTGAACAATGAACTGTGCAATGCCTTGCATTTAAGTGGCTCCACAAATGGTAGCTGGGTGGGTGGAGAGATCAAATGGATGGGTATATGGATGGATTGGAGGTGGGTGGGTGGGTGGCTGGATGGATGGTGGGTGAGTGGGTGGGTGGGTAGATGGAAAAAAAAGGGAGGGGATTCTGACACCTGCTCCAGCATGGGTAAACCTTGAGGACATGATGCTGAGTGAGATGAGCCAGTCACAGGAGGACACACACTGTGTGATTACCTGAGGCCCCTGGAGAAGTCACATTCATAGAGATAGAAAGTTGACAGTGGGGGCCAGGGGTTGCAGGTGGGATGGAGGGATGCTCAATGGGGACAGAGGGTCAGTGTGGGGAGATGGACAGTCCTGCAGATGCTGGAGGGGCCACTGCACGGCAGCGTGATGTGCTTAACGCCCCTGAGCTGGACTCTGAGGATGGCTAAGATGATAAATATTATGTTGTGATATTCTATCCCCCCAAAAAGCTTAAATTGGGTAAGTATCTTGTGGGCACTGCAGATGCCTTGCACTTCCACTCCTGGTACAGCCTCCGTTGCTGATTCTTCCATGAGCTGTTTCCAGGCACGTCTCCCCGCCAGCCTGCCTCCTTGTCCTCGTGTTCAGAGAGCCTGGCTGCTTTACCCGTGAAGACATGGTCGATGGTGGTGACCCTGGAACCGGAAGAGCAGCAGTCAGGGGACGTTGGCTCTGCTGTGGGCTGCTGGGCTGTCTTCCTCTGGAGCAGGTGGGCGGTGGGTTTGAGTGCACGCTGCCTCGCCCAGGATCTCACCACACCCCCCAGGGAGCAGGCTCCGAGGAAGCCAGGCCCCTATGTCCTTGGTGGGTAGGCTGCTCTGGCCTTGGCCTGGGGCCCAGTCACAGGCCAGCTTATCCAAACAAGTCATAAATATCCTCTTGCTGGAAGCAGGAGGCAGGAAGGGGCTGTGCAGAGAAGCCTCTGGATCAGGACCTCATGGGCCCTGCTCCACCCCATGATGTGCCATGTCTCAGGGGCTCTCTGAAGCCTAGGGCACCCCCAGGGCCCCTACCCCATAGCAGGCTGAAGCTCTGGCAGCCTGTTTGCTGGCCTTGCCCAGCCTGAATCCGCTCCACCATCCAAACGCTTCAGAAAGTGTTCTTAGAGCCTCCAGCGGAGCTCTCCTTCCAGGGGCAGAGGACAGAGAGAGCTGGACAGACAGGTGGACGGGCTGACTGCGGGCCTTCCCAGGCGCCAGCTGCCTCCTCCACCCATGTCTCCCTGCCCCTGCCTGGTTCCGCCATCTCAGATCTCCCAGGCCTCCACACCAAAGCGGGCAGCCATTCATCACAGCCAGATGAGCACAGGCCGAGTGGGGAGCCGGCAGCCCGGCAATGAAAGCCTCTGAGTCCCAGGCCCCCTCCCCACAGCCCACCGACATCCCCTGGGGGCAGAGCGTGAAACTCCATCTGTGAGAAGCAGGGCAAGCCCCACACACCTTGTCCTCTCATCTGTCCCCAGCCCCTGGCCCTCTCCCTGCCCAACAGCCCAGGAAGGCCCAGGCTGGAGGGGCAAAGCCACTTACCCAGTGGGCTGGCAGCAGAGGCCAACGGCCTGACCAGATTCCGTGGTTGGGGCACCTTCCAGGCTGCTCCAGCCATCCGTGGGAATGTCCCCAGGGCAGTGAACTGGGGGGTTCCTCATACCCTGACCTGGAGGCTCATGGTGCCCACGGGTAGAGCTCACCGAGCACCCAAACAGGAGCACAGAGTGGCCGAGGACATGGCCCCAGGGCCCTCCCAGGGCATGGCTTCCGCCTCAGCAGCGCCACCGTCCTGGACTGCCAGCTACTCTAAATTACCCCGTCAGTGGCCAGTGGGCCGGCAGGCAAGGGCACCCCTTGCCCGTGAGAACCTCCTGTGGCTGGCCTTCTCACCTGCCTCTGTTGCCTCCCCGCCCACCCCCAGCCCCTGACCTCATTGCTCCCACCCTCACAGCTGGCCAGAAACCTTATCCACCCAGGCCAGGAAGCTGCCTCCTGGCCATGGTGGATGGGCTCAGGTGGGGAGGGGCTGCAGGGCCCCCAGCAGAGGGGCCCCGGCTGGGGGCAGGAGGCGGCCTAGGCCTTGGCTCTGCTGCTGTCAGTTCCCTGTGTGACCCTGGCAGGCCCTGAGCCTCTCTGGGCCAGTTCTCCATCTGAAATGAGGACATGGCCCCATGGTCTGCAGTTTGGACAAGGACAAGCAGGCTGCCTGGAGTTCAAATCCCAGAGGGGCCCCTGGGCAAATCCCTCCCCTCCCTGGGCCTCAGTTTCTCTGTCTATAAAATGGGAGGAGTCCTTTCCTGGGCCTCAAGGGGGCAGTGAGGCTCAAGGAGGCAGGGAGATTGCAGACTCTGCCTGGGCCTCCACCACGGGCCTCCCACCCGACTTCCCACCAGGCTCCAGAGCCCCCATCTCTACGCCAACGGGTCACCTGACCAGTGCAGTGTTCCCATAGCCCCTCCTCAGCCATCAGGGCTTCTGTTCTGAGGCCTCCCGCCCACCTGCTGGGCTCACGTGAAACCCGCCGTGTGTTTTTTTTGGGGGGAGCACTAATCTGCTGGAACAGGGGCCTCTCAGCCAGCTTGCAGGGCTGCCAGTTCTCAGAGAAGCCGGGGTCAGGGGTCAGGAAGGTGAAGACAGGGAGGGTGCTGGGACCCTGCAGGGGCTGGAAGCAGGGGTCTAGAGGCCCCTGACCCTGAGCTGCAGCCTGTGTGTGCCCAACACTGTGCTTGCTGCAGGCTCCCAGCCAGCTCTGCCTGCTTCCTCCCCTCCAGTAGGGCAAGTGCTCCCCCTGGATGGCCACTCAGCACCCTCCGAGAGAGTCAGCTATGGGGTCACACCCAGAGGGCCCCCAGCCTGGTGCAGCTGGTCCAGCTTTGTAGGCTATAGTGCCGTCTGTGTGCTTGTAGAAAGGGCTGTTGCCCACAGAGGCAGGCACCAGCATCCCGAGCAGCTTCCAAGACCCTATGTGCTTTCTGGTCGCTTGGAGGGCAGCTACCTGGCCGCCTGGGGCAGCTGGCAGGGACTCTTCCCCTCACGGTGAGCTCCCCAGGCTGGGCACCTTAGGACTCCCCTGGCTGCTGCATCCCTGCCAGGTTTTCACTGACCTGCCTGGTGCCCGTGGCATTGGAACAGCTGGTTCCCCTCCCCTGATCCCAAGAGGGGCTGGCCCTATGCAGGGCCCAAGAGCCCCAGCACAGATGGGGCAGGCAGGATGCTCCCAGACGGAGCATTTCCTACCCAGTGCAGGGACCACCATGACATGGGGAAGCCCACTGCCCACAGGAGCTGGGAGCTTGGGGTTCCTGACCTGACTGAGGGGTGGAGGGGTCAGCTCTGCCTTCCTGGAGAAGGTGGTCTCTGGGCTGAGCTCAGGAGAAGTGGAAGGAGGGCTCCCTGCAGGGTGTTCCCCAGGGCAAAGGCCACCGTCAGATCCTGGGTGCCCCAGCGAGAGTCCCCCAAAGCTGAGGCCTTGGCCAAGATGTCCCATGGGGCACTGAGCTGTGCAACCCAGCTGTCCCGGCCCCCAGTCCTGGTTGCTCACCCCCAGACCAGACCCTCTGCCTGTATGTGTGCTCCGGCTTCTGCACCTAGATGTATCTGGAGTGTGTTTGGGGTAAGCTCCTTGACCCTTGGTACCTGCTGGGCACAGGGCACCCCAGTGTGTGTGGTGGGGGGCAGCAGTGGAGGGTGAGTCTCATTGGACTGATCCCAAACCCAGTTATTATACAGGGTTGGGCTAGGGAACCCCACCCAACCACCACCTGCTGTCAGACCTGATCTGGTGCCTCTGGGCCTCAGTTTACCCAGCAGTACAAGGAGAGCTGAATGGCCCAACCCTGAATTCTTGTGCTGGCCATTAGAACTCTGCAGGGACAAACAGGTGCCGGCCCAAGATGGGGTGCTCCCTGCCCCTCCCCCAGGGGGTCCCTTCACCTAGGCCCGCCTGACCAGCCGTGCAACCATCTAATATCCCCAGGCCTTGCTTCTCTGTTCTGAGGGCCACTGGACCTGTGACCTCTGATGAAGTCAGCCCTGCCCCCCTTCCAGAACTTACCTGTCCAGAGGGCTACATCCAACACGGCCGCCGGGCTGAAGTCTTGGACCTTGGGCCGGCTACATGACACCTGACCCTGTTTCCTCCCTGTGAGAAGGGCACAAGAGCGCGTGCCCCGGGGATGGTGGTGGGCGGTGGATCTCCCCCTCAAAGCCCTACCCTGTGGCTCACAGCTAGTTAGGCTCCTGGCACAGTGCTGTGATGGCAAGATTCACATGCTATATACACCCAAAAACCACCTCCAGGCAGGCTCGGACACTTTTGGCCTGTCTTCCTGGGCCACTGGGGGCAGACAAGGGTCCCAACCGTGTGGGGCCAGCACCCCCGCCTGTTGCTGCAGTGTCCAACAGAAGAACTGCTGGCTCCCCGACACAGCCCTGCGGAGGCTGGTGACGCCGCCCTCCTTCCCAGGCAGCCCGGTGCCTGATGCTATTTCATGCCACACCACCTAATAGGTGTGCTTTCACACCCCTCGCCACCACTGGGAGGTTTTGCATCAGCTTCCAGGGAGGGTGACAATCTCACTATATGGAGAATGGGCTGGTGACGGCTAATTGATTTTACAGCGGTACCGAAGGACAGACAATGAAAGTGCCATCAATTTAATCCACTATTTAATGGTTCCAATTTAGCCTCTGTAAATGCTCACTAAACTAATTTCTCTGGGTTCAGCAATCTGAAAAGCTATCATATCTCTAATCTCCTTCAATATATTCATCTGGAAAAGGGAATTTAGCCAATTCTGATGTGCGGAGATGATCTGTTAGCACAGTGTAAATGTTTATAACATGGCAATCGAGTTCGTTTATAAGGATATGAAAAGTTTTATTGGGGAGGGCACTGGAGTGGAACCGGCGGATAATAGGCAGTTACCCAGCAGGCTCTGGGCGCCCGGGAGCGGGCAGGCATGCAGAAAAATACTCGGATTTGCTCTAATCCCAAATTGTGAGCTAAAGTTCGGCCCAGTACACAATGCGCCTGGAACTTGGCTGCACAAAGGAGTCAGTGTCGCCCCCAGACTCAGACCCTTTCGTCAGCACAGTTCGCCCCCCCCACCACCACACTGCCAACCAGTGGGGGCCGCAGGGGGCATAGGATCCACCTGGGTCTCCCTTCCAATTTCCAGAGCCCAGGCTGATGGGGAGCTGCCCTTCTCTGGCCACGGAGGCAGCAACCAGACCTATCTGGCTGAGCTCAGCCAGACAGCAGAGCCGGCAGGTCCCTCCCCAGCAGCAGTCAGGCGGGATTTATTAGCATGAGAGGTGACCAGCTGTTCTCCATCTTTACTGAGGATGGGGCAGGAGGAAGCAAGCTTAAATTACCAAGCAGGGTTTAGGTTCCCCACAAAGGGTTTCCTCTCTGGGAGGGGCCAGGAGGCTTGTCCCCGCCTGGGCACACCACCTCCCATGGACCTTTCCCGGGGTGGGTGCCCAGCACAGGTGGCTGGAGGAAGGCCGCCCCGGTGGAGATGCCCCACCCCGGCTGACCAGGATCACTCCTGCCACTGTCCCTGGGATGCAGGTGCCTGGGTGCCGAGCACACCCAGAGTGGAAGCCGCCGTCCTGGGCCTGGGTGCGTGTTGTTTATTTTTGTTTCCCAGCAGTGCGCTTGAAGCTCGATCACTCAGTCCTAACGAACCGCCGACCGCCCATTAAGGCTGGTTTTGGGGCATTGCTGCTTTTCTCACATCCATCCTGTTTTTAAAGAAAATACTCCCCACAGCAGTGCATAAACTCAGGAGGGCTGGGGGTCTGAGGCCCACAAGCCGCCTACAACTTAAGAGTGGCCAGGCGGCGGTGCACAGGCAGAGGGCACTGCCCTGGGAGGGACAGCGGGAGGCAGGTGCTGCGAGGGGCCGCTGCCCTGGGCCGGTTCACCATCCCATGGCAGGGTTGCCCCAGAGACCCCTGAGGCCTGGGGACCCAGGTGGCCCATCTTGGGCCCAGCCCCTCCCCAGGGCCTGGCTGATGAGCACAGAAATTGATTCTCCACACGGCTGTGACTGCTTCTTCTGTCCCACCCCCAAGATGGGGGCCCCAGGAGGGCAGAGACCACATCTGGTCCTGGGGGCCCACCTCCCGGCTTGGGGCCTGGCATGCAGTGGGCCCTCCACACACATTTGCAGAGTGGGAAGAGGGGAAGCTGAGGCACACGGCCTGGCCTCTGGTGGATGGTGACCCCTGCCACCTCCTCTGAACCTGCCCAGGGGTCCCCGTTGGCCCTGGGCCTGGGAAGATAGCCCAGCCTGGGGCACGTGTGCAGGGCTGCTGCGGACACGTGGGCCCCCTCCTGCCATCCCGGCCCACCTGCACCAGGTGAGGGCAGCCCTCTTCCGCTCCAGCCTCTGCTGTTGTGCCTGAGGTCCTCCACCAAGGCTGGCCTATAGGAGGGCGAAGCCTCCCTCTCACACCAAGCTGACCATGAAGGAGACAGAAAGGCTGCCCCGACCCCAGGGGCCTGAAACCCTTTTGCACAGGCTGCTGGCATGGCAGGCCACTCTGCCCTGCCTCAGGAGCCCTGGTGGGGTACCAGGGGATGATGTTACCCCTCGGTAGCCCACAGGCTGCCCGCCTGGGCAGGGGCCACCTTACAGTTCAGGGAGGCACACACTGAGCCCTGCCACCCCTGAATGACACATGGGTGTCCTTACATCCTCACAGTCACACAAACACTTGGGCCCCTTGTCAGATATATGTTATAACCTGAACACACACACATGCACACACACCCTGACACACACACACATGCACACACACCCTGACACACACACATGCACACACACACACCCTGAAACACAGGATATGACTCTGGTAGGTGGGAGGCTGTTCTGGATAGATTTTTTTCTGGCAAGGACACTAATTGATAACAACTGCTGCCCCAGGGGCCTGGGAAGGCTGGAAATTCAGATTCTAACCAGCACTCACTGGGAATCAGGTTTGTGGTTCTAGGCAGCTCCCTTCCCCTCTCCAACTCTCCCTATGCCAGTGGATTTCCAGAGTCAACAAAGACTACAGTTCCACATTCCACAGATAGAGTAAGGCCACTGTCTTAGGGACTGGGAACAATACAGGATCTCATTCTCACTATAGTGTAAATGACCACCAAAGACTCTCTTCCTGTGAGGGACTTTGGGAGTAAGGGACAGAAAGGACGCTGGGAGTTTTGGCTGCCATCCCCTGGCCTGGGACTGGTGTCTCCCAGTGGGCAGCCCTCAGGCCCACATTGCACCTGGATATGTTGGTGGGAGAGGCCCCAAAGCCAAGGCTAGGTGGGGCCAGGAACTGAGCAGCCCCCACATGGCCTCTCACTGTTTGGAGATGATTGCTCCCCTGAGTTCCTCCTCACCTGAGTTTTACAGCAATGTCCAATTACAGGACAAATTTGGACCCACGGACAACCCCTGCACTCTGGCTGGGGGGTGGGGGCACCACACCTGCAGGGATGGCCCACTGCCATCTGGTCTACGGTCCTGCAGCCCCTCAGCGGGCCATGGGTGCCCAGTTAGCCCAAGCACAGCCCAGCAGAGGGGCAGCAGGACTCGGCTTCCCAGAGCCCAGGTAGTGACATTGTGTATGCAGGTTTATGATGGCAAGGAACATTCTTTCCACTGTAAATTATATTTAACATTCCACAGAACTTTATTGCATTCTGTGTTTGGGTTTATGAAAAAATCTGTATTTAACTTCAAGCCCTGGTAAACATCTTTGCTTATGTTGTTATGTGATTCCTTATTTGAGTATTTCGATTTAATTTCACAGTTCATATACCTTAAAGTTTTGGCTTTTCTCCCCTCCCTTTCCCCGCTCACTCAGAGATGCCATCCTGGCCTTGCCCATCCTAGGGTGGGTTGAAGAGAGGCCTGGCCCAGCCATGCCCCAGGACCCTGCCATCACAGAGTCTGGGCCACATGGCCACCCACTACCCTTGAGGCAGTGTCTGGATATCTCAGGGCCTTGAGTGAAGAGCAGGGGGGAGCCAGAAAGCTGGGGTGGCTCACAAGCCTGACCCTGGTTTCTGGAGCCTTGGAGGGAGGAATGGGGCTGCAGGAGGTGTTTTGGCAGTGCTGTAGGCCTAGGTCTGTGGCCTCAGCTGCACCCCTGAGCATAGGGGTGGGGGGAAGGGGAGGCCAGAGAGGCCCTGCCACCCAGGACCGACCCTCCAGAGGACTGCTCCTAACACACCCGCCCAGGGCCTGCCCCCCATCGGCCCTGTGCCCCCTGCCTGCCTTGGAGGTTTCCAAATGGCTATGCAGCCACAGGCAGGTTCTCTACCCGAGGAGCAAGGCTTGGCCCTCTCCAGGCCCGGTGGGCACAGCCTTGTGGAGGCCTGAGCCGGAGCCCGGGCCATTCTGAGTTGAAGCTCTTTGGAGACCCTGACAGCCTCTCCGCCCATGGCTGGCGTGCCTCCCTCCACCACCAGCTGGCAGGACAAGGCTAGGCTCATTCTGCACACATTCATGGGAGGCACCAGGGGATGTGATTTCCATTCTCTGCCTGCATGTGAAAATCTCATGGGGCTTCAGTGGTTTAATAGCCCCAGGTGAGGTAAGGACACCTATGCCCAGCCCCTCACCCTGATGTGGGCCCCCCACCTGCAGGCAGAGGCCCCCCTCCCTGAGGCCGGAAGCTGCTGTTGGCTCCCTGTGGTTTTCCGGGTCCAGAGGAGGCTGGCTGGGAGCCCTGGTCATCCCCAGGCTTCCCACCTGAGGCTCTGCGAGGTCCACTCACTTGCCAGGATCAGGCCACTGCTCGCCCTTTCCCACCCACCCACCCCCTTTGGGACCTGTCTGCCCTAGGTGACCCCAGGCTGTGACTCTTCGCCTTGGACCTCCTAGGTGCCCACTCAGAGCCTGGCTCTCTCCCAGCCACTTCGCTCTGGGTGGCCTCTCAGGCCTGGGTGCTCCTGACAGGCTTTCCCCACCTCTGGGGCCTCTCTCCCGCTCAGGCTCACAGGTGGCCCTAGCTGCCCATCTTTTGGGGCCCCAGTCCAGCCACACCAGGGCCCTGCACCTCCAGGCAGGGGATAGCCTCTCCCACTGGGCAGTGCTGGAGGGCAGAGCTCTCTGCCCTGCTGGTACCTAGTCAGTGCCCACAACCATTCTCTGGTCAAGTGATGGGAAGAGCAACAGCTGGGGTGTGAGTGGCCAGTGAGCCCCACTTCAATGGAGCCTGACCAGCAGTCCCAGATGGCAAATACCAGGCAGCCCTCTGTGGCCCAGTGCTAATGCATCACACCTTTCTCACAGGCAGGGCCACAGAATCCATGACACAGTGCTCCAGGAAGCCATTCTCCATCACAAATGGCAGAAGAAATGAAATTTGTTTGCTGACTCTGGACTTAGTGATCACCCCAGTCTCTACTGTGGTTTCCCTGGGAGCTGCCCTGAATCAAACCACCAGAGGGTGTCACCCCTTCCTAAGAGCCTCCCTTGCACCCCTACCCCACCACCAATAACACCATATGACCATCCTGTCAAACTGCCTGCCTTAGTGCAGGCCCCATGCGTGGCCGCCTATAGAGCCCTTGGGGTGGGCATCTAGCAAGTGGGCAGAAAGTGGAGAGGATGGATACACACCCCCAGAGAGGACTCCAACATCAGATCCCCCCAGGAATGCCTTCACTAAACTTTAGTCACATCCTTCCCCAAAAGATTTAAAACACTTAGAAGAAAAAGACATGACACTCAATTAAATGGATATAGGGAGACGCTAGAGATGGGTCCGTGTGCAGAAGTGGGTACCATGAGTGTCATAGAATCAAAAACAGGCTGTGGTTTGGCTCTGAGCTTCCTGGGGGCCAAGGCAAAAAGGGAAGCATGCCCCATCACTATATATCCTCAGCAACACCCAGTGAGGGAAAAACAAGCCAGGTATTCAGGAGGACCATGCTTTTCCATTCAGGAGGCCTGACAAGTTTCTGGCCATCACTGCACAGAGTGGATTTCATGAGATGCTCAGGCAGCCTCTGAAGGCTACATGGTCGAGGCGGCATGAGCCTGGCCATCAGGGCTACAGGCCCAGCCAGGGAGCTAGCTTTCTTGGCGGTCTCAGTCTCCCCATCTGGAAGATGGGTGCTGTTCCTGCCATGTGAGGAGCCGGGAGGCCCTGGCGGGGTGCCTGCATCCCCAGCTGCCCGAGGCTGGCTGTGTAGCCGTGGACAGGGAGGCAGCGCTTGCCGCCGCAAGGCATGATTACTGTATGTGTAATTTCACATCATTGTTTCATCAGTCACAAAGTCCAAATGGAAAAACAGAGACATAAATACGCTCACCAAGGGAGCTGCTGGACTGTGCGTGGGCCCAGAGGAGGTGCGCGTGGGCCCCGCTCAGCAACAGAGATCACAGGGTCCCTGGGGCCCTTGCAGGGCCAACTCTGGTCAGGGGCCAAGCCTGGGCTGGGCAGGTCCTGGGGCCGGGATAGCTGAGAGGCAATAGCCAGGCTCCAAGTGGGGGGCCCTCAGGACAAAGCCTGGCAGGGCAAGGCAGGGGCCACTGGGAGCCTCTGCTCTGTCTCTTCACAGACTGGCTCACTCCCCAGGTGGCCTGGAAAAATCCATGGCCTGAAAACCCAATTCAGATTTCATGGCCAGCCTGAAAGTCGCTATCTCTACATCCAAGCAGCCCCGGGGTTGGGAGGCTGGGCATGATACAGAGGACCACAGTGGACTGCAGCAAGGGAGGACCCCAGCGATGTCAGGAGGCAAAGTCCTAACGGAGGAGGCTGGCACTCTAGCTCTGGGGCCCTGGGCAGCACCCCCAGCCTCAGTTTCCCCTTCTGTGAAACAGCAAGCACGCCCCAGGTGTCTGGGGCACCAGGTGCTCCAGCTGTGCACACTGTATGGGGGGTGTCCTACGACAGTGGCCTGCAGTAACCGTGATGATGAGGCGGGGAGGCAGCCACTCCTGGACTGGCATGGCTGCCGTGTGACACCCTCACCCGCTAGACTTGTTTTCAAAGGGCATTCTGTTCTCCACCACGAACACATTCCCACGCGCCAGCCTCTCCTCTCTCTGCCTGCCAACCTCGGGTGGCACCGCAGCTTCCAAAATCTCATTACCGCCATCATTTCCTCGGCTGCCCCCTCCCTTTGGAGGAAAAATTTCTGTGGCAGCCAATTACAGCCATTTGATGTGTGTAATGATGAAGCCGCAAAGATTGGAATTGACACCTCAGAGGGTCGCGGAGGGGAAGCCGCCGCGCACGCGATTCCAGCATTTTCCTGGAATTTTCTCCCACTGCCGACCGCCGGGCAGGCCGGCGGGCGGGGGACACGGCCAGGCAGTGGGGCCCCGGGCAGCCCCGCGCCTGCTCCTAAGCACCGATCAATTACGGTGCAGACAAGCCAGTGTCACATGTGATTCACAATGTCAATTTCATGCTCGTGGTAACCATTTAAGAAAGAGCCGGGCCGGTTTTACATTTGATAAGAAATCAGCAGCGTTTGTGTTTGTAAAAAGACCGATCACAGAGTGTGACAGGTCCCAGAGATTGCCAGCCAGCGCCGACGGCCCGTCTGGAGTCTGTCAGGGACCTGCAAGTATTTATTTCAAATGGGTTCCCCCCCGCTGCCCCCCTCAAGCCGGGACGTGAAAATAAACTGTCAGTCTCTATTTACAGCTGTACAAGCTGGAAATACAGAGGATTTTAGGTTAAATTGTCAGTTAACAGAATTCAAAATAGAAAAAAGAAATGGGCCTGGCCGCTTTTATTGCACATTTTGATGGGGAAAGTCATCTCTGCCTGTGAAGGCTGGAGGAGCCCACCGACTGGAGGGGCCCGGGAAGGGCCTGATGGTTCCAGGCAAGGACTTCCCAGTGTCAGGGAGAATTAGGGGAATATTAGGGCTAATTAGGCAGAGATGGGAGCTCATGGAGCTGTGGCTGGCCCTCACCCTGCTCCCTGCCAACATGCAGATTTGGTGTCCTTAGGAGAGTGGGCATGGCTAATCTGGCCGGGAGGACATCCTTGGATGTCTGCTAAAGAGGCAGGAACTGCCCAGGATCCTGCCTCCTGAAATCTCCAGGACTCAGGTCTGGAGGGGGGGCCCACAGGCTCTGCCCTGACCCACTGGAAACAGAGCCACCTCTACCCAAGCGGGTGCCAGGCATCCTGCCGGACCTGTGAGATCTGCAGGGACAGGAGGCTCCCGCCCCAGCTCAGGGTGCACAGAGGCCTAGGAAGGTGCTTGCAGGTGGCGTGGACCCTGGGTCTTGGGGCCATGCCCACGGGATCAGTGATCTCTCACTGCCCTGGCCTGGGATGAGGTCGGTGGAGCTGGCACCACAGCTGCCCTATTTAATTACCAGAGCCGAGTCTGGCTGCATGTGGGTGCAGAGGGGCCCCGCGCAGCCCTGGCAGCGGGACAAGGAAGCAGCTTCCCCTGGCATCTCCAGGGCAACCAGCGGACAAGCTGTCTAGCTTCTCTGGCTTCCAGGCACAGAAGCTCCTTGTCACAAGCCTGGTGGGCAGGGGGCTGTAGGCCCCCAGGAGGCCCCCAGGAGACTCAGCTCCAGGGCTGAGTGGGGAGGGGGCTGAAGAGGAAGGACTGCAGGGCCTGGCAGGGTGCCCAGGAAGGGGCCCAGGCTTAGGAGGCTCAGTTTTCTTACCTGTAGAGGGGGAACAACAGAAGCCCTACCTCGCAGGTTGACAGATCACAGCGCCTGGCAGGGCCCAGTGGACAACAGGTGCTAGGCAGGGCCTCCAACGTGCTGTGTGACCCCGAGCCCTTCCCTTCCTCTCTGGGCGCCAGTCCTCCCCCTGACTAGTGAAGGGGGTGAGGCTTGGCTGTGGACCGCAGGGGCTTGTTTTCATCCTCTGTTAGTAGTACCCCCACCCCCCACCCTGCTGGGCAACAGACGGCTTCACCAGCCCAGAGAAATCCCCCTTGGGCCTTCAGCGGGAAGCACAGAGAACTCCGTGCAGCCACCATCTCAGTGGCCCATAGACTCTGGTAAGGCCATGAGTGAGGGCCAGTGGCTGGCGAGACACCCCTGAGAGGGCTCTGTGCAGACCTGCTGAAGCTCTGAAGGAGCCTGCCATCCTCTACCCACCACCTGCTCAGCATCCAGGCCTCAGACACTGGGGCCAGCACTGTGGGAAGGAAGCTTCCAGGCTGGCCCAGCAGCCCTGCATGCCTCGCCAAATCCTGAGTGCTGGGCAGAGTCGAGTCCACCAGTGGCCTGGGCATTGTGCAGGCCACTCCTTAAGCAGGGGCAGGAGCAGCAGGAGATGAGGGTGTCCGGAGAGAGACAAGCCATACCAGATGGGAAGCAGAGCCTGTGAGCCACATCCCAGCCACGTGGTGTCCCTCAAGGCCGTCTGGGCAGGCGGCCCACCACTCGGCCTCCGGGAGGGGAGGGGATGGGCAAGCCTCAATCTGGACTGGCCCAGCTCTAGGCCCCACGCACACACAGCTATCTGCAGATAGACTCACATCCTGTGTCCCTGGGATTCTCACAGACCTCCAGCCACCTCAGTGCCCATCAGACAGAGGAGATGAGGCTCCAGAAGGTCAAAGACCCAGAGTCCAAGGTTGATCCACTCATGGGCGGCCCCCAGATTCCCACTGGACCTGGAGAAGCCAGAGGGAAATGAGTTCAGCAGCAGAGCAGCTGTCTGGGAAACCCCTGGCCCACCTGAGACATGCCAGCCTGTCCCTGCTTCTCAGATCTCCTTTGCAGCAAACTTCTCAAAGAGCCGTGTCCACGCTATTTCTTGCCTTGGAGCCCAGTGGCGGGCCCCACAGTATCCTTCACCTGGTGGCCGTGATGGTCAGCAATCCAGCCTCGTCGCTCTCAGCCTCTCAGCAGCCTCTCACCTGGTCAGCTGACCCCTCCCTCCTCCATGATCACCTGCTCTGCCCCTCCTCCCAGGGCTGTCCACCGTCTGGCCTCAGCCCTTCCTACACCACTCAGCGCCCATGTCACCCAAAACTGTCTGCAGCCCCAGCCGTCCCCCGAGCTCCACCTAAGCCTGTCCTGTCCACAGCCACACCTGGCCAGCTGAGGGCTAGAAACACGGCCAGGTGAATGAACTTTTAATTGCATCTAATGCTGTTGTAAGTTTAAATTCAAAAGCTGAAGTGGCGTGAAATGTGTCTTGGTTAAACACGACTTTGCCTCAGTGGGACAGCTGCCGGACGCCGGCGTGTGAAGCAAGTCATGGTGCACACCGACTCGGGCTTGGCCCCCGAGCAGAATGCGAGACATCTGACCCCCTCACAGTGCACACTTGTTGAAGTGTCATACTTCTGATCTGTCCAGTTAATCAGAATGTATCATGAAAATTAATGTCACCTGCTTCTTTTGACTTTTTAAAACGTGGCTACTAGAAAATCAACAATTCTTTTGTGGCTCATGTGTTCTTACGGCACAGCTGGGGGCCAACTCCGTCTCCCCAGGCTGTGGGGCTGCATCTCAACCTGGTCTGCACGTAGACGTTGAACTCCTTCCCTTCCCGCTCACTGTCCCGCCCAGGAATTGGCCTGTCACCCCTGCCTCCGTCTCTGTCCCAGTCTCTGTCTCCGTCTCTGTCTCTGGTCATGTGGCTCTTCCCTGGCCCTGACAAGCCCCGGTTCCTGCCCACCAGAGGGCTCTTTGCATGTGCTGCCCCCCTTCTGCCAGGCTGCCCACCCAGATGCTCCGTCTGCTCAGTGTCACCTCCTGAGAGCCCCACCCAGCACCATACGCCCCCACCTCACTGCACCTCAAGGGCCTGTGTGTGCCGGGACCACATCACTCCTGTTCACAGCTGCATCCCTGCAACCCGGGACAGCGCCAAGCCCAGGGAGGGACTTCAAAATGTGCTAAAACCATGGCCCACCCCACCTATCACGCGGGTCCCATGGATGTAATGAAGACTGTCAGCAGGGATGTCAGGTGGGAAGAGCAGGGAAAGAGCCTGGGCTGTGGGGGGAACGGTCAGGCTGAGCTGGGATCAGGGTGGAGGTGACACACTGGGGGCCACAGGTGTTCCTATGGCCAGGGCAGGCCGGGTCTGCAGGTGAGGAGGGGGCAACACAGGAGACCCTCAGCTGGAAGATGAGATGTGAGCCCCAAACCACAGCCTGGTCCTGCCAACCATGCAGCCCCATGCCCATCCCTTTCCAGGGGGCACAGAGGACATAGAGGAGGCCCCCACTTGCCTAGGAGGAGGATCCCCAAGCTGGTGGGTTGGACACATCCCCACTGTACCACCAGTCTCCCCCACAGCATGGACCCACCCTCCCCGCCAAGAAGCCTGAGAGGCCCCGGGGGGCAGGGCGCTGGGGTCCCCGCCTTCTGCACAAGCTTTGTGGTTTATTGACTAAGTGCAGCTTATCGATTAGTTAAGAGCTTTTGTACCTCCTTCAGTGGGAAATACTGTTCTCACCCCATCTAGCTGGAACCCTGGGCTAGAGGGTCTTTCCTTGACACCATAAATTTCTATCTGGGAGTCTGCAGCATGTAAACAAGCGTCTGCCCGGGTGTGGGGGCTGGGGACCCTTGCAAAACCGTCCAGCAGCTGCTCTGGGTCAGGCCTGCAGGGCCACGACTGCCAAGAGAATCCTCCCCAAACATCTGGGGTCCCACTCCTGCAGCCCCCATATCAGACCCTCATCATCCCTCCAGGGGCCCCAGGAACCCCAGAGTAGAACAGACTGGGTCACTCCCTGTCCCCACAGATCTATAGCCAGACCTGAATTGAGCCCCCATGCTCCACGGAGGGCCCCCAGCTCAGCCTTCTGAAACATGCCAGCCACTTCAGCTCAAGCCACCCCCAGACACGCCAGCCTCAGAGCTTCCATACCAGCTGACCCCCACGGAGTCTCCTGAGGGTCAGGAGAGCCAGGGTGGTCTTGGAAGCCCCTCCCCAAGCTGGGTGCCCGGATACAGCTCTCCAGCTCATCAGAGGGGATCCCCCTGGTGCTCTGCCATCAGTGCACCTGGGTTGCCCAGGACCCTTCCCAGCCTCCATCCTTTGACTGGGAAACCAAGGCCTAGAGCAGGGAGGGGCCGCCCCCTAGGGCCCACCCCTCGCCCCAGGACCCTCCTCCCAGAAACAGCTGCCTGCTCAGTTCAATGTGTGTGGGTGCCCAGGAGGCGTCCCCACCCTTTCCCCAGAGGCTGGGCTGGGATGACACATCACCAACACAAGATGCCATCCAGGCCAACAGAAGGGGCTCCCTGGGAGCTTCCACCCTACACCCCATGTGCCCACCAGCCCTGATGATATCCTGGAATTTCTGAACCCGGCATCCTAGACCCCAGCTTCCCAGAGAGAGCCCCCCACCCTTTATGGATCCCCAACCCGTCGCTGCCTTCAGGATAAGGCCCGTGTGCCCCTGCAGGCGAAGAGCCCCTCTGTGACCTGGTGGGCCTGACCTGCACCTGCTGACTCCCTCAGCCCAAGGCAGCCCCTGGGAGGCGCGATGTGGCACCTGTTCAGTTTGGACGAGCCGGGGAAGGATGCTGGCAAAGGCCTCAAGAGCTCAAAGAGCCACCCAGAGCTGGACGCTGGCCCTGGCTTTGTTTTTCATGATTATAACATCTCTACCACAACATCAAAACCTCAGTCCAATCGTTGAAAACAGGTATTGAAGCGAAAACTCGCCCAATGTTCACACAGCCAGCATGCCTGTGACGAGCCACCAGAGGAGAGAGGCTCCGACCCGCTGGATGCGGTGCATCGCGAGGACAGCAGTCTGGGGCAATGAGGCAGGCCCACGAGACCATGTGTGTGGCCCAGATCACGGGTACCGCCCAGAGCAGGCAAACCCGGAGACAGGACGCAGACTGGTGAGTGCCGGGGCCAGGGTGCACCTGAGCGAGGGCTTGCAGGGGGCGGGCTCCCCATGGGCAGGCAAAGTGTCCTGGCACCAGACACAGCGGTGTGATCGTACTGAATGTCATGGAAACTGGACACTTTAAAGTGGCTGAACTGTCGGCCTCGGTTTGAACAAAGAAACCAAAGTTAATCTGAAGGGAGATCATCTTGAGGTTGAAATGGGACAAAGATCTGACTTTGTATTTTTTAGTCTTTCTCTGTGTTTTCCAGATCAGCACGGCCCAGAAGAAATACCAAGTGCCCACATGAGGGGTTTCTGATTGTCTAGTAAACGTGAAGAAAAAGTCCAAGAGGACAGGAGATGTGAATTTAAATACTTTACTTTATTTAACTTGATATACCAAAAAAACAGTAACTTCAACATGCAGTGGATGTTAAGGCCTGGATCTGGTGCACGTGATGCCGTCCCACGTGGCCTGGCTTGCGTTGGCCATGTCCCAGGTGTTCTGTAAACACAGGTGCCAGTGGCCGCCATCCTGGGCCACTCCAGACTGTCCCCGACACCCTGTCGGTTCTGACGTCACTCTGTCAGGCAGGGGCAGTCCCCACCCTGCCCTTCTCCATCCTCAGGGACATTCTGCCAAGATTCCAGTCCTCTCAGCAGGCTGGTGCTGGACCCCACGGAGCAAGAAGGGCACGGAGAGGTGGGGGCATCACCCCTTCCCCACCCCGCCTTCGGCCCCTCTGCAGGTTCGGCCAGCCAAGATGGTGTCCCGACCTCACAGGCCCTGAGGGAGCCCTTCTTGCTGAGCCTGCACAACCCTGCCCGGAGCCGGGGGTGGGACCAGGCTGGACAGGAGCTTGGGTGTGAGTCCTGCCCATTCCTCCCACTCACATCTTCACCTACTCATTCTCTAAGATCTGTGGAGCACCTCCATTGTCTGGGGTCCCACATGAGCATGACGTGGCCCAGGCCATGATGGACAGAATGGCTGGGAGACAGAGACCCTGGCAAATTATCTATGGGGAGGGCAAGGAGCTCGGAGGGTGGATGGATTTGGGGGAGGCATCTCGAAAGAGTAGCTTGGATGCTGAGGTCCCACGGGGGGCACAGAGCACAGAGGAGAGAGGCTCCAACCCGCTTGTCCTCAAAGAGCCTTCTTGTCCTCAAAGAAGAGGACACCTCAGGGAACCTCAGGCAATGTGAGGACATGGGGTGGGCAGTGTCAGGGGGACTGACCAGCCCTGGAGTCCTGATGGCTGTAAACAAGGCGACAGGTTCAGGCTGATTCCTGCTGTCCTGTAACTTTGATTTTAGTCCACATCACATAAAATCCACTGTGTTAAAGTGAATAATTCAGTGATGTTTAGTACATTTCAATGTTGTGCGACCACTGTCTCTATCTGGTTCCAGACATTTCTATCCCCCAGAGGGGGACCCTGTGCCCACTGGCAGCCTTCTGCAGCCCCTCCCCGGCCGCACCAATCCGCTCCCTGTCTCTGAACGTTTCATACAAATGGAATCACACGCTATGTGGCCTTGGTGCCAGCTTCTTTCACTTGGCATAATGTCTTCTGTAGCTTTTATTTTGGAAGGGTTTCAAACTTTGAAAGAAATTCCAAGAATGATACGAGGAACCCCACGTGCCCTGGGCCCAGCAGATTCGGCTTCACCCGTAGTCTCAAGGATGTGATTCCAAGAAAAGGGTCGGGTGACAGGCTCACGCACGGCGCCCACTGCCGGGGCCTGGGCCACAGGCTGCTCTTGGGGAGCTGGCCGGCTGACTGCTGCTCGGACTTGGCAGGCACAGCCTCACGGCTGGATGGAGTAGGAATATCACAGGGGGTGGGGCTGAGTCATGTGGAGACACAGGACCTGTCCCGGCCTTGGGAGGCTCCTGCAGTGTCTGCAGGCTTTACTGCCGTGAAGTCAGTGCTCCCCACATGCAGTCGACCAGGATCTGATGGGGAGATACTCTGAAACTGCGTAAAATCGTGTTCTGTCAAATGCCACCCACTAATTTTCACATCTGTCACTGGCTCTTGCTGGAATCAATTATTGCTGCGATGCTGACCAATTGTGAATTTCAAACCCTACCTCCCTGTGTGTTTATTAATCTATCTGCATCACTACCCACTCCCGATTGCCGTTCCATCCCACAGTCACAGCCCCGTGTTTATCTGATGCTCGGATTTCCCAATTGGGCCGACCTCGTTCCTTTCGGTAGCAAATGGTGGTTAGGAGCCAGCTCTGGGCTTGAGATGTGCTCACCACCCCTGAGATGCCGCCATCTGTAGCCCCCTTAGGGTGGCAGAGCGGGATGCTGTTCACATGCTGGTGCCCATATTCACCCTCTGTATCTACGTTAATGAAAATCAACTCCAGAGGATGATGCCAACTTTCCAGTCCATTTTGTTTTGACCTTCTTCAACAATGAGAAACTTGGTCCCATTCTCTTTCATTTGCTCAATCTCTATAATGTAGCCAATCTCCTGGACTCCCTTAGACACCCTTCCCACAGGGGTCCTGACTACTGCCAGGCTGCCCTCCCCCTGAGAGAGGAAGGAAAGTGGGAAAGAAGAGGACTTGCATTTGTGTCTCTGAAACTCCCCTGGCAGCTCTGTGAACAATGGATGGGGTGGGGGAGGAGGCAGACACGGGCAGGAGAAGGTTCAAGAGCTGTGTGTCATGGCGGCAAATGACGTGCCCAAACGCTGGACACAGTGGGGTGGTCAGGCCGGCCCTGGTGCAGACACTGCAGAATACTATGCAGCACTGAAGATGAACCAGCCATGCTGGACACAATAATGTGGATTCAGAGAAAAAGTCCAGACACAAAAAGAGCACACAGTGTATTCCACTTACACAAAGTCCAGGAGCAGGCGAGAGTGACCAGGGTGGTGCAGCCAGGAGACTGGCACCCCTGTGGGTGTCCTGCCTGGGGGCAGAGGGTCTCCTGGGTGCCAGGTGTCCTGCTCCATCTGGGGCTCCGTGGACATACACACATGTAATGAGAATCACGCACACTCCACAGGATGGATCTCTGCATGCATTTCAATTAAAAACAGAGTCAAGTTGGAAACTAAGCTGTTGGGTCCCTTTCAACAGTGACAGTCTATGATTGCACTTAAGCCATCGCCCATGCTCAGTGTCCCCATCTGTCCAGTGGGCACACATTGCGCCCTGGGCCAGCCCAGAGCCCCCCCTGCCGCAGGCCCATGGAGCCGCCAGGAGTGCTGACCCTGCAGGCTGCCAAGGAGGGCACCGCGGGCTGTTTTGCAAGAGAGGTGCGATGGGCAGGCGAGGGAGCGGGCGGAGGAAGGGTTTATAATGATGATTAGGCCCGAAATTGGCGGAGATTTACAGCATGGGCCAGGAATGGAAGGAGAGGGGGCCAGCACCGGGAGCGGCCTAATGGATCCGTCAGCCCGCTCTGCTGCTCAGCGGGCTGAGGCCGGTCACCGGCTTTCCGCTGGCAGCACAAAGCACTTCAATTTCGTTAGGAAATGTATCAATTTAACTGACTTGAGCGGCACACTGAAAAACCTAATGAATCTGGACTCAATTTTCCGCCACACTGCTCCTGAGAACTGTCGGAAACAATGTCTGTGGTCGGAGGTGACGGGGTGGCCACCGATAGGCCGCCTGGGCGCCCCTGGCCTCCCCGCCCGGCCCCCGGCCCGGCCCCTGTCAGGGTTAGTGGAGAGAGACGGACCTGTCTCCACACGGCCGCCACTTCCCTAACAATGATGTCATTATAGGTAAATTGGCCTCTATTTCAGCAGGATGATAGTGCTAATTGAGTGAGAAAATATAATACAGGGAGCTGTTGTCTGCAGTAAAGGGAGGAGGGGACAGACTAAATGGCCCACCATTGTAGGTGGCAGGGTAGGCAGATGTTGCTTTCTGCTGATAACGGCAGTGGCACATCTCGGGCTTGTCACTGCAGCTTCTGCCTGGAGACTTGCAGCCCTGGTGGCAGATGGCTCCGCTGAATGGCCGCGGAGGGTCCCTGTAGCCCAGAGGGGCAGGACATGGCTGCCTGGTAAACAGGAGCCCCGGGGGGCCGGACACCCCACTTTCTCTGACACCCACAGCCCTCACAGCGCTGGGACCCACCTATCTGCAGTCAGACCCAGGGTCGCCCAAGAGTTCTGGGGAACAGTGTCCCTGCTGGAGTGTCATCTGGACGATGTTGTCTTTGTTGGGCAAGGGGAGACTGGGAGGGCAGATGAAGACTGGGCACTCCAGCTGACTGCAGGCCAGATCCTGCGGCTCTAAGCTGCCCCCTCAGGTCAGGGAGGGATAGCAGGGCAGGCCACTGGGCTGAAGGGCGTTTGCCCGGGGCTGGCTGCAGGGACGGGTCCCCTAGAAGCCTTCCCCAGCCCCCACCTGCCCCGACAGGCCCACTGTGGACAACACACAGGCCAGCCTCCAGGAGACGAGGCCCTCTGGGATCTTAGCCTGGACCCTTTCCCTCTCACACCCTCCCTCCAGCCCCGTCCTCAGCTCCTGACGTGCACCCCAGGCCAGGACGTGGCCTTTCCCTGGACGTTCGTGGCTAGTGTCTGCTGAGACCAGAGCTCCCACCGATGCCACATCTGGCCTGCAGACCCCTTCTGGAGCCGAGGTGACCTCTGGCCAATGCTCCAGCAGAAGGCGCCTGCCCCCAGCCCACTGCCACCCAGCTGCAGCACCTACCCCAGGCGGCAGGAAGGTCATCTTGGGCCCAGGGCTGAGCAACGTGAGCCAGGGGACCAGGGGGCTCCAGCGGAATGCTCACCAAGCCAGGTCTGGCCTCACTCTGGGCTGTGCTGTGCTGGGAATGCCCAAGAAGCAGATGTGGCTCCTGCCCTCAGGAGCTCCAGTGCAGGTCCCCAACAAGTGCGCCGGCTGTCGTAGAAGCATAGAAGCTGTGGGAGCCCAGGAAAGGTTTTCCAAGGGTGGTGGGAACAGAGAGCAGGCCTTAAGGGGCTGGGGACACGGGAAGGGCGCCCCAAGCAGACATGTTGGGATGGTGGGAGGAGGGGTGTGATGGCCTTGGGCAGAGGCCCTTCAGGGTCTGGAACCTCTGGCCCATGCACCCTTGGGACACCCCAGAGCAGCCATCACCATTCACTGAGCCCTTACTGGGTCCGCACCAAGTGCCCCCAGCCTCCTTCCCTCCGGGCCCTGCTTCTCAGGGGCTGCCTGAGGTGGGGCCACTCTGCTCAAGGGCACTCGGCTGGAGAGGGTGAGGCCCCCCGGCCAGGCACCCACCAAGGCTCCTGTGCCCACTAACCTCCCAGCTGGTGGGGGGGGCTGGTCCCTGGGTGAGGAAGCTGCTACATCGGGGGGAGGAGCTGGCAGGGCCACTGTCTGTGGGGTGGGGGGAATGAGTCTTCTTGGGGTCCCTGTGGGCTCTGAGTGAGGCAAGGGCAGGTGTGAGCAAATGTGGCAGAAGCAGGTGTGGGCAAGGGCCGTGGTCCCCAGATCTGGGCCTCCAGGCCCACTCCATGCTCTCCTGTGAGGCCCCACATCCCATCCCTGCCCCGGTCCCGTTCCAAGGCCGCAGACATCCCATACATGATTCAGTCCTTCTAGAACATGCCGACCCACCCCGGGGCTGCGAGTTGGGAATCCCACTGGCGCCTTAAGGAGCTGATTCTAGGGTTCATCCTCTGATCCCATAGCTATACGGCCATGAAGCCAGCCACTCCTCCCACCTTCCCAAGCTCGGCCCCTGCTCTTGGCCAAGGGCCCCTCAGGCAGTGGTGGAACCTCTCTGAACCTCAGTCTCCTCATCTGTAAGTTGGGGGTGGTCCAGATGCCTGGTTCTCTGAGGGCAGCTGAGGGAGCGAGTTGTGGGCAGGTAATGGACCCTGAGGAAAGGGGTCTGTGCCACCTCCCAGGGCTTCTCCATGTCCCCCTCAGCACCAGGGGCTCCTGTTCCCCACATTTCCCACACTGGTCTGCCTGTGGGGTTTCTATAGAGGACAGTGTCCAGGACCCTGTTGCCCACCAAGACAGAGCCTGCCCAAGCTCCAGCCCCTCCCCTCACCCCAGCCCCTGCACTGGCCCCTGACACCCTGGGCCAGGAGAGGCAGGCTCTACTCCCATATCCAGCAAGGGCACCCAGCCTCTGTGGTGCACCTGCAGACTGGGAGCAATGCCCACACTGTGCTGCCCCGTGGGGCTGAGATGGCAAACTGCAGAGTGCTGAACGCCTGTGAGAAAGCATCATGGTGGGGGTGGTGAGCAGGAGGGTGGCCACTCGACCTGAATGGGCAGCAAGGCCCCTGGGAAAGAGGTGACCTGAACTGAGCCCCGGAGAGCTGAGTGTGCAGGGGCGGGCAGTGGGGCTGAGGCAGCCTGGGAGTTTGGGGGCCTGGCTAGGGCAGCAGTGGGAGCTGAGCCCAGTGGGGCAGCCGGAAGCCAGGCCCTGTGGTCTGGGTGCTGCCTGTGGAGCAGGGAGCCTGGGAGATTCCAGACAGGGTCAGCCCAGGGTGCCAGCGCTTCTGGACTGAAATCCAGCCTCAGAAGGCAGGCTGAGGACAGGTGGGGTTTGCATAGGGCGGCCCGTCCCAGGTGCAGGGGGAGGCCCCACCCAGCCTGGCCCTCAGAGTCGGCAGGAAGATTCAGCTTTCAGCGACAGGTTTGTGGGTTGTTTGCTAATTTACTTAGATTCATTAATGGACACAGCTGGCTGGATCCCAGCAGGGCAGCCCACCACCCACCTGCTGCCAGACGGCCAGCTCAGTGCAGAGGGGCTCACAACTCAGTTGGTGCCACCCTGGTCGCTGGAGCACCAACACTTTTCCAAGGGTGCTGGCTGGGCAGGCCAGGGGGTGGTTCTGGGGCTCAAGACCCCTAATGGACAGTCGAGCAGAGGGTGTGAGCAGTGTGGAGAGTGGTGTCCGTGGGGAAGCCTGGAGACCTTGAGCAGGTCAGAGCACCCCAGGGGCTGCTCTCACCATGTGTCAATCCAGGGGCCCCGACCCTCTCTGTGCCTGTCCTGCTGCCCCAGGGTCAGAGGAAAAATGAAGCTGTTTCCCATGGTCCCACCATCCTGGGACTTGCTGGCCTTGGGCTCACCCCAGGGCCCCGGGCCCCTCGCCAGGCTGTCTCAGCCTCTGGGGTCTGTGCCGAGTTGGCCAAAGGTGGGGAAGGTTAGAAGAGGTCAGGGGTTGCGGGGGACAAGTCCTGAGCACTGCACACTGAGGCTGGGGCAGAGGGAGCGGGCACGGGGAGGCCCGCATCCAGCCGCCGGGAGTGGCAGAGCCGGGCCCACGCCAGGTTCCGGATGCGTGGCGAGGTCCGTGCCAGAGCCCTTAACAGACAGACAGTCCTCCCCTCCTCGCCTCCTGGCCCCCACAGCTTTGTTATTTAAAGTCAGGTTAAGGGAAGAAAAAAACCCCAGACAGGTTTGGCTGGGAAGCCGGAGGACAGGAAAAGTTAGAGATATTTATTTGACAGGGTCAAGGTTGGCGCCTTTCTCTTTCCTCTCCCCAGGTCCCATAGGTGTTAGGCTGAGAGACATTTAATCGCGGGAGTAGCGGTTTCATATCTATAACAAAAATCAAATAATGCAAGATGATTTACTCCCCCTAGCAACCGTGGAGCTCACCCTTAGCAACCAGGCTAGCCTCGGGCTGCGGTGTAATCAGCTTGAAAATATTTCAATTATTGTGTTGATTTTAGTGGATTTGAGAAGCGCTGTGTGGAGAGCCGGGCACATTCTCCCCGCGACCTGGAGAGGAAGATATTGATTTAAACAGGTGTCAGGGAGGGAAAGTGGAGTAAATTTAAATGCGACGGGAGAGCAGCACATTGCACGAGGAGCAGGGCGGAGATGACATTTCGTGCGCTGCCTTGAACAAAAGTGACTCAACTGAGCTAGAAATTTCACCTTGAAAGTCATCTCCCATCACGCAATCTTGGGCATTCCTGCCTCCAGCCCGTCCCCGCCGGGAGCTAGGGAGGGCCAGCCGAGCCGGCCCGGGTTTGCAGGTGTCCCAGGCTGCAGAGCCAGGCAGGCCGACAGGGTCTGCAAGAGGCCCTCTGGGGGCAATGGAGGGGCAGGACAGGCCCAGCCCCGGTCACGGTGCCTCTCCCAGCCTCAGTTTCCCCTCCATAAACCAGGCCAGTGTTTTAGAAGGCCTGCAGCTGGGCTGTCTTCTCTGAGACTTGCCCCCTGGGTCCCAGACCTCTGCCTGGGCTGCCCGGCCCCTCCCTGGCCCCACACCTGGCCTCCACAGAGCAAACCCTGCTAGGACCATCCGTCTCACGCCCCATCATGTCCTCTCTCCCTGCTGCTGAGGCTGGAGGAGGGAGGGGACACGGCTGGCCACCCCACCCTGCGCCTGGGAGAGCAAGCGCTTAGACCCGTGCCGCTGGCCACAGCCCCTGGACTCCCCGACCTGAATACCCACCCTCTCTTCACTGCAGGGGAGTGGCCAAGGGAAGAGTGAGCCCCGGACGGCCCTTTGGTCTTGGCCACAGAGATCTGGCCCCCGGCCCCCCTGAGCCTCAGCGCTCCTGAGAATCACTTGTGTGCCCCCCAGAGCCAGAAGAACCACTGTGAACCCCCAGACCCCACCTCCTGACAAATTAGAAACTTCCCATAACTGAAGTATTTGCCTTGGTTTAGAGCTCCTGCTGCTCAGCCTGTGGGCTAGAGGGGTGCTCGCCTGTGGGCTGCGGTGCTCGGCCTGTGGGCAGGAGCTGGTTCCTGCTCTCCCCAGTTTATGAGCCCCCCAGGCTGCACTGGGGCCTCTCTGGGCAGGGGTGGTCAGGAAAGGCACCCTGACCTGGTGCTCCAGGGTTGGACAGTGATCTTTCCGTGGCCATATGCAACCTCAGCTTCTCCAGAGAGCCCAGCATGGGCTGTGGCTGGCTGCTCCCTTTAAGCCCAGGCATCTCCTCAGGCTGGACATTGACACCCAGTCCCCCACCTCGCTCCCCCAGCTTGTGAGGTGACAGCAGGTGTGAGCAGGTGGGGCACTCATGCAGCAGGCACGGAGCTGACTGAGCAAAGAAGTCACGCCTACCCTGGGCTGCTCTGCTGGTGCCCCACAGCCCCACCTCCAGCCTGGCCCCAGCAGGGAAGCGCACGCTTCATGCCTGGCTCCCCCGGCCCCTGGCCAAGGCCACTGCCTGGGCCACGAGGTTGTTGAGTGGGTCTGTCTCACCCATTTCTTCACTGGTCCCGTGTGGGGTTGTAGGGCCCAGGGAATTAATGAGCCCCCCCCCTCACCTCCAGGCTCCACAGAGAAGGGCCGCATCACAGACTTGTGAAGGGCCCAGAGGGGCCCATGCACAAGAGGGAAGTGGTCTCTGATTCCCTTGCACAAGAGGACTGACCAGATGGAAGGGGGGCCAGGGGCTTCCAAGAAGAGCCCAGGGGCAGGGTGGAGCAGGCATGCAAAGCTGCGGGGTCCTGGGGCCCAAAGGTGGGCAGGACCTAGACCCAGGGCTTGGCAGCCAGGGGGGAAAAAGAAAGGAGACCCTGAGCGCTCTAAGTGGGGTCTGGGCTTCCAGAAGTTTCCTCTGGTGCAGTGGGTGGAGAGCAGATGGTGGGGGCAGCAGTGCAGGGGTCCTGGAGACCTTTGGTGGCCTTTGTCCAGGTTAGCGAGAGGGCAGGTGGTACGGGAGGTAGGGAACTGGGGGACAGTGGCCTGTGATGGGAGTGGGTGGGTGACTGAGCTCTGGTGGGGCCTGAGCTAGGAACTGGGGGCAGGAAGCAGAGACATTCCCTGGATGCACACACGGGACTGAGGTTGCCTCCACCTGGGGCTCCTGCCTTGAGGAGTGAGGGGGGGCCTTCAGGTCACCAGAAGCCCAGAGTCCAGCCCAGCAGACCGTGGTGTGGCCAGGGGGTCAGGCGTGGGGGGCTGAGACAGAGCGCCGCCCCTGTGGGTAGCCTGGACACATCTTGGTGTCATTGGTGGTCGTGATGGAGGCGATGGGGTGGCTCTTGCCTTGGTGTCAGAGCCAGACCCACACTAAGGCCCCGCCATGCCCACGGCAGCTCCACGGGAAGGCAGCCGGAGCCCGTCCAGCTCAGGGCCCTGATGCTGGGGAGCCCTGTGGAAGCAGGACCCCAGGGAGGGGCATGGGTTAAACCAAGCCACTCCCTGGCAAGACCCACGTGACACAGGCTTTCCCAGGCCTCAGAGCCAGGACACGGGATAGTGTCCAGCCAGAAGGGGTTGAGACTGCACGCTGACTGCACAGGACTCTCCAGCCCTGGGGAAGCAGCCCTCCCCTGGGTCCAGAAGCCCCTGGGAAGTGCCGCATCCTCAGGTTCTCCCCACACGGGGGCCACAGTGCCCCAGAGGAGTGGACACCGCCTATGCCCTGGGAGGTCCCACCCCTCACCACAGGGCCTGTGGGCCACATGTCACCCCTGCTGAAAGCCCATCTGCTTCCCGTGGCCCTGGGAGGAGCCCTCAAGCCTCACACCATGTGGCCCACGCCCCTCCATAGCCACGTCCCCATGTGTCAAGCCTCCTCCCTACACTCCTGCCACATGGGCCCTCAGCCCAGCCCAGAGCCCTTGCTGATCCCTCTGTCTGGACAGCTGCTCTGCAGAGCTCCACACAGCATCTCCTCATAGGCATGTATCTGTTGGCCTGTCCCCTCTGCAAACAGGGCTTTTGGATGCCCTGGCTCAAGCAGCCCTGGCCGGGACCCCTCGGCTCTATTTTCCACTTGACTCAAGCTCCCTAGCCCGGCAGGGATGCCAGGGGTTGAGGGACGAGGCCCAGGGGCGGGTGTGTCTGGAGTCCAGCAAACCCTAAGCTCCCCGGGCAAGCAGGCACCTGCCCAGGGGCAGCCCCTTCTCTAGATATGCACCCAGCCAGCCTGAGTACAGAACTGCTGCACAGGGAACTGAGTTACTTAACCTTCTGCCTCAGTTTCTTCTGCTGCAAATGGGGCCACAATACCCCTCTACCCCACTCTCAGAGCTGCTGGGAGCACCGAGAATGGGAGACTAAAGGGCTGGGCAGGCTGGGGCTGGCGCCTGGTGCCTCTCCTGCTTGGGGGAGCAGAGCCTTAGAACTTGGCCAACATCTGGGAGGTTTGTCCAAATCCTCAGACTTGCCCGAGAAATGACAGCAGCAAGAGCCCCTTGAAGCCCCTCCAGGGCACACACAGGGTGGACAGCCAGCTTTGGAGTCTGGGATTCTGGACTGGGCAAGACAAGAGGCCTGCCTGGTGCGGGCACAGCTCCATGCACCCCCAGGGCAATCTCTGACCTCTGGGAGCCTGAGTTTGCTCATTGTAGAATGGGACGTGGGCTAGGCAGTGGCAACTGGAACAAAAAGGAGTCCACGCAGGCACCCACACTTTTGATTGGTCAAATGCAGGCATTGCCCCCGGGGCTTTGCAAAGGCCCTGAAGTCATCACCAAAGCCATGTGTCTGTCAATTTCCGGGGCGAGGGTCCCCAGGCCCCACCAAGTTCTCTAAGGGATCTCCAGCCTCCAAAAGGCTACCCCACCCCCAGTAACACCTATAGGTCAGGAGGCAGGCAATCCCACTCCCCAGGACTTGCCATAGACGCCCATAAATGGGACCAGACCTGCCCGGACGAGGCTGTAGCATGGCAGTATCAGTCCTGGGCCCTCACACCAGCCTGCTGAATCCCCCGGCCCCAGCCCCATCCTGGGCTTACTTTTGGCTCTGAGTTTATAGCAAAACTCTGTTCTTCCCAGGTTTCCCAGGCCCCTGTAGAACAGCAATATGCTACTTAAATGTGTATTTTTATTACTTTCTCTATTATAAGTAAAAATATTGTAATGCCATCTGATGGCTCACCAGCTGTCTGTGCGGGAGCAGGTAGCGCCATTCTGGAATGAAGCAAGGGCGGCGGGCAGGCACGCTGTGTGGTCTGGGGAGGCATATTAGGATTTCTGCTTAGGTTGGCCCCACATATGCCAGGCCACATGTTCCCAGTCTGGGAAGGGGACAATTGTGCCCATTTATCTTGCTGTAGTTGAAAGTGCAGATGTGATGAAATAATGCCAGTGTTTGTGGCCGTTTATGGAGAGGTGGGGTGCAGATAAACCACCGGTGTGCAAGGGGGCCGTGGCCCTGGCAGAGGCAGGTGGGGCGTGGGAGGGGCACGGGCCCTTCCCCACCCTGGGACAGGTGTCAGAGCACTCTGGTGGACCAGCAGCTCCACAGATGACGGCTGTGAGCACATTCTCATCAACCAATCTGTGGTCGGCGATGTCTGGGGATTGGCACAGTTGTGGCCTAGTGAAAACCCCAATGTCTTAGTCTAGACCAGAGGTTGCAGACCGAGCCTATAGGTTGAATCTGGCCACCAGGTATTTGGACTATGTGCTGTTTTTGGAACGTTTTGAAATAGTTGCCAACACGTGGAGATGAGATTTTGTAAGCGGATCCAGATTTCTGGCCTCTCTTGGAAAGTCCACACCTCTGGCAACTCAGAGCCCAGTGACACCTGCCCCTCCTGGAGTCCCACCCAGCCTGGGCAGAGGCAACCTGGGCCCCGTGGGCCACGCTGGCCACCAGCCTCTGGGGACCCAGAGGGAACTCAGGATGCCAGCCCAGCCCCAGCTTTGTTGCCTTGCTGGGTGATCTGAGGTGCCTCTCAGAAGCAGGCAAGGGGCTCTTCCATCCCCACCCCTCACGCCCCAATCCCTGCTGTTTCTCCCTCACCAAGGGAATCCACCCAACAGAATTCTGGCCCGTTTGGTGCCTGCTGTTCCCTGCCCCTGAGCAGTGCCTGGAGTACAGCGGGTGCCCCACCGGTGTCAAATGGATGGGTGGCTGTCTCTCTCTCGGCCGACGTACCCACCTGAGACCAGCCTGACCACTGTGGGCACCAGAGCTCAGGACTCTGCTCCAAGCCAAGACACCCATTTTACAGATGAGGAAGCCAAGGCCCTCGATGGCCTTGAAGGCTAGAGATGGGGCAGGACCCAGCACGGGTCTGAGCCTCGGAGCTGACCACCCCCCACCCTCTGGAAGTCCAGATAAAAGGGGTCACACCCCCGGGCAAGGCCCACAGTGCGCAGGGCAGTCAGCAAGGCTGGGGTGGGACAGACGAGCGTCGCTGGTAATTCAGCAAAGTGGCAGGTGGGAACCATCAAGGGCGGGTGGAGAGAAGGAGCAAGGAAAGCATGGAAAGCAGTCTCACCAATCACTTTGATGTTCCACCCATGAAACTTCTCAAATTATAAAAGAGAATCACTTTTGAGCCTTTAAGTGGCTCCGAATAAACCGACTGTCCAAAGATACAATGAAAAACCGACACCGGCTCTCCCTAACAAGGCAGGAAAAATTGTCAGCGCTGAGATGAATATTAAAAGCCTACCCGAGAAGAACACCCTGGAAACGTGTTTAAAGGGGCAGTGAGAGACGGCGATCACCCAGGGTGGCTGCAGAGGCCAGCCTGGCTGGCCCACAGAGCCAGGTACGCGGCACCGAGTGGACAGGGAGGTGGGTGTGCTTGTTGTTCGTGGCAGGTGTCCCAGCCCGCCTGCCCAGGCTGTGGGTGCAGGAGGAAGCCCAAGGCTGGCCCCATGGCATGCAGTGGCCAGCCCTCTCCTCGAGGGTTGGGGCACAGCCACCTCACTGGGCCACCTGAGGACTCATCTCCACCTGCCCCCTCTGTGGGAAGGAGGGCACCAGGGTTGGCTGGGTCACAGTGGCAGCCAGCTCCCTCTCATGCCAGCCCCTGGGGACCTGCAGGGAACAGAGGGGACAGGAAAGGCAGGTATGGTGGGCCCAGGCCTGGACCTGGGGGCTCCTGCTGGAGTGGAGCTGGGGCTGGCTCCCCAGGAGAAAGGGACCACTGCCAGCGCCCACCTCCTTCTGTGTTGGGTATCCACAGCCTGACAGAATCCTGGAGCCCCCAAGCCCAGTCCCAGCCTTCAATGGGCCTGACCACCTGCTGTCTGGTCTCCTCCCCCAGTAGGCTGGACCTGCACAAGCCCCTTGCCCAGCACCCTGGCACCTGGTGGGGCCCTGGGCAGCAGGAGGGGGGCAGCAGACATGTTGCCCTCACATGGCCACCAAGGGAAGGGGGACAAGGGTTCTGCTTCCAGGGCATTAAAAGGTGTAACAATTGGACTCCAAGAGCCCCCCAAATCAGCCTGCTAATGGCATGCTTGCAGGGGCACAGAAGGAGCCTGAGGCGGCCCTCCAGAAAGTTGGAGCAATATCAAAGGTCTGCCGTGGCTTCGAGGCCCCTGGGGCAACCGACCCCTCCTTGCTCATGCACTTGAAGGCCACTGCCTCCTCCCTCTGTGCCTCCTATAGCTCATGAGCCACCATGGGTCCCTGGAAGGCAGTCATGAGGTCCAGCTCCTCTCCAGCCATCCCCACACCTGGCCCCTGCCACCCCCTAGCCAAGCAGGCATTTAAACACTATCCCCAGTGCTCCTGAGAACTCCACCACTGTGTACCATCCCGACTTTGGGGAAGAGGCCAAAGAGGCTTCCAGAGGTTAACTCATTGCCCTCACCAGGTAGGAAGCCGAGGCCTAGCTGGCTGGTTCTGTGGCATGTGCACCCTCTAGCCCTCGGTGATTCAGGAGGCCACAGCCCCGGGGCCGAGCACTTGTCCCAGTGCACACGCTTCGTCCCCTCTGCAGGCTCCTTGGAGCGCCCTGACTGACCAGTGCGAGCAGGCAGCAGGCCTGACCCCAGCGGGCGCGGCAGCCCTATTTGTCCTCAAAGCAGCTTCCTTGTAATTAAGAGTAAACTTTGTAGCAATGTCTCTCTTGCTGTTGTCTCCCTCCGCCTCCCAAATGATAAATTGTTAATGAGCACCTGTTACAATGCTAATGAAAGTGGGATCTGTATGTAAATAAAGAAAATTTAATAACTTAACAAGGTGGATTAAAATGCCCCAACCTCGCCTCAGCAGCTAATCTGGGCCACGCGGCAGAGCTGCCATCTAAGCAGGGAGCAGCAGCTAATGCATTCACCTCGGTACACTTTCTAAAATATAATTAATATTTTAAAAATTTATAAAACTGAAATCAGAGGTCTTGATTGTAACAAACAAAATATCCATCTTTAATCTGCTACCCAAGGGCCAGCAGGAGCCCCCTCCCCTCACTGATTCCACTTGGGAAACAGAAACCAGGGCCCAATGCGGGAGCCAGAGTGGTTGGCTGGGATGGTCCTCGGCCACAGTGCAGGAGCATGGGTGCGGCAGAGCCCGGGGTTCAAGAGGGTACCCGGGCTACGCAGGGCTTCCCCCTGTGAGGGTGGGGTCATGGCCTGTCTCTAGCTGGAACAGCTCTGTCCTCTCCTCCAGCCTGGGGGGACCCCAGAGCAGTGGCAGCCTCGGGTGCCAGGTCTGTCCAAGTGGCTTCCCCACACTGGACTCTGCTCTAGAGAAGGTTCCTCGAACTTGGGAGGACTGGGCAGCCTGCAGGAGCTCGGGGGTCTCAGCCTCCCCCATTCTACAGAAGAGGTCACTTAGGGGTAGAGGGGCTGGCACTGCCCAGATTCACACAGCCACTCACCCAAACCAGCTTCTAGCGGCCCACCAGCTGGGGGCCGTGGACAAGTTGGCTGCCTCCCTGAGCTCAGTTTTGCCCTCTGGAAAGTGGGGGTGATCATGGTGTGACCACGAAGGGTCTAGTGAGTGCCACATAACCCAGGACCCCTCTATGAGGATGCACAGCCCTCGGTGGGGAGGGTCCCCAGAGAGATGGGGACAGGCTCTTCCTTATCCCAGTCTGGGCCTGCTTCCCTGTGGAACAGAGTCCGGGCAGCAACTCTTGGGACCTACTGCCCTCCCAGGGCAGGGCAGAGCAGAATGGGAGAGCCAGGTGCCCCCATGGGACCTGTCCCCCTGCTCTGTCTTATAGGCTGCTTCCCAGCAGGGCTGCTGCACCATCAGGAGGAGCCTTCCCCCAGGAATTTGGGCTCAGCTGTGGGACAGCACCTGTCTGCAGCCAGGGAGCAAATGCCACAGTGTCCCCTCGGCTTTCCCAGAGCATGGGGGACAGTGCACTGCATCAGATGTGACTTTCAGAGTAAGGGACAGCAGACCTGGCTGCTGGGTCCCTGAAGACCAGGAGGAGAAAGGGCAAGGAGAGGGTAGAGGGGCCAGCAGCTTGGCCCAGCCCTCCTCCCTGCCCCGGGGGAGCCCAGCCCTGGGGACCTGCCCCCCTTGTGCTCCTATTGGTGCTGCCACCGTCCGGCGTGCTGGCCCCGTGGCTGGGCTGTTATCCTACTTGGAAGCATGACAGTGACAAGAGAACACAAACCATAACACCAAATGGTGAGAAGGGTGACCAGGACGAGTAAATGGGCCAGTAGGTGGGTGGGTGGCATTTAGCTGGCATGGACAGGCCAGGTGACATCTGAACAGAGACTTGAATGAAGTGAGGAAGCAAGCCAGCAGATATATGGGGGCAGAATGTTACAGAAAGAACACAGGGTGGAGCTGGAGTGTTTGGGAACTTGGGGTGGGGGAACCCTTTAGGGGACAATGGTGGAGGTGTAGTCAGGGAGCAGGCAGCTCTTGGGGTCAGCCCATAATGCCCTCTCCCCAGGGCAGGCCCTGCTGCCTGCAAGGTGAGCCAGCGGTAGGTCTGCCGTGTAAACAGAGCCTCTGCTGCCTGCCCTGGCTCTGCCAGCAATTCAATGCATCATAGTGCCACGGGGCATCCAGCCATTTTTCATGGACTGACCTCACTTTTAATTAGAGACTAAATTATTCATGCCCTCTGGTGGGAGGTGCTTGGGAGCAGCCTGGACCCTGGGCCACCCAGCCAGGCGGAGACCAACACTTCAAATCCAGCCTAAGTGGCAGGGGGAAGACATCTTGCCCGTGTGGCTGCTGTCTGCCCCACATCCATCACTTGTCTGCCTGTGGGCGCAGCAGGCAGGGAGGGGCAACCGGCTAACCCTGGAGGGCTGTGGCCACTCTTTCTAGTTCCCAGCCTGCCCCAGCCACAGTCATTTGGGGCTTGGCTGGCAGGAAGAGCCGGCTGATTGGGACCCCAGCCCAGGTGGGGCTTACACCTTCATTCTGGCCCCACACCCAAGTTCACCTGGCCCCACACCTTATCGCCCCTCCTGTCCTATGCCCCTTGGCTCCCTTCACATTCACCCACTTGGTGACTCCCTCCCAATCTGATACAGCAAACACAAGCACCTGCTAGGTGACATCAGGGATGTCACAGGAGCTGTTCCAGCCCCTGGCTCAGGGTGGGGGGCGACTCACAGAACAGAAATGCCAAGACAATTTGCAGAGGGGCTCTGGGTGCATCAAGGTGTGGTCCTGGAAGGCCTGGTAGAGGGACACAGCTCTGCCTCTTCTCCTCTATCCCAGCAGGCACAGCGCCCCTCAAGGGCCCCACCCTTACGCTCTGTCCCGAGCCACTGTCTCCAGTACCTGGGGCTTCATCTCCTGCAGGAGGTCCCAGGACCAGGGGGTTTTCTGGAGCTGGGCCTCAGGAACAGTCCCGATGGTTCAGCACAGTCCTCGGTCCAAGAGCCCCAGGGGAGGGGGACGAGGGGTTTTCAGTGCCTGGGGGGCATTCCCAGAACTGTGCATTCACATGCCAGAGGAGACACAGGATGGGGAAACTGAGACTCAGATTAGGTACAGGATGTAGCTGATGTGCACTGCCTTCAGCACACCCCAGATTCCCTGGTCCTCAAGTTCCTCACCCCTAGAATAGGCAGAGCCAGGGTGTGGGGAGGACAACCCAGGAATGCCTCTCGGGGCTCAGGCAAGCTCAGCATCTGCCTCCAAGTGCCTGCTCTGCAGCTGCCAAGCAGTATGTCCTTAGCAAGTGTCTGAGCCTGAATCTATCTTCTCGGGGGTACCCGTAGGCTCGGGTCATGTGGGAAAAGGCCTGTAAACACGGCTCACTGCCAGCCCTAGGTGGGAAGAGACAGCTGTGTGGGCACTTGCTCTGCAGCCCACTCATCTCATCAGGGACACGATCCCTGGGGCCCAGCTGTGGGCTCCCCGGGCTCTAGGGGCTGGGAGGATGGACCTGAGCGGGGAGAGGCCCAGGGGGGTGGGAGTGAGCCTTCCCCCAAGCTCAGGGCAGCCCCCATGCTGAGACTCCAGCCACCAGGCCCCAGCTCAGCCCAGCGTGGGGAAGGTGGTCCTGGGGCATTCCCACGGTGGCTCCCCGGCCGGTCTGCAAAGGAATAAATCAATCTGCTAATGTGAGCTTCTGGGAGGGTCTTCTCAGGAGGGTGGGCAGCCGTCTGCGGGGGAGCAGGGGGCCAGACCCGTCCACAGAAAGCACCCAGGAACTTGCCCCTCTCTGTGGTATTTGGAAAAAAGTGAATTAAATGCAACAAGGCTGTCCAAAGCGCCCCCCTCCTGGTTCCTTCAGGGCTGAGTGACAGTTGCTTCACTGGGAGCAGTGGCTCCAGGGCCCGAGCAGTAACTTTGTCTAAGATGATTTCAGCAGACATACAGAGAGGACTCGCAGTGCCGTCTCGCCAGCCACTGGGCACCCAATGGGGCAGGAGGCACGGTGGGTGGGGGCAGGGCTGAGGTCCCCAAGGTCCCCCACATCCAGTGTGGCCCTAGGACGCCTGAGAAACAGGAGCCAGGAATGGAGGCTGGGCAGGACAGACATTCAGGGACTGCGAAAGTCCTGGGAAACACCGGGCCCAGCCCAGTAGGAGGGGCTGGACAAGGTCACCTTGAGCAGCAGGCTGGAGGGCAGAAGTAGCAGAGCTCAGGGTGTGGGAAGGCACCCAAGCTGGGGCAGCAGGAGGCCTGAGTTCCAGGCCAGAGCAGCAAAACAGAAAGGTGACCTGCCCGAGGGAATCAAGAAGGGCCTTCCAGAGGAGGGTCACTTGAGCGGGGCCCTGAAGGATGAGTAGGAGTTTGTGAGACAGGCGGGGAAAGAAGGAAGAGCATTTGAGGCAGCAGACAAGGCAGGAGCGGCATGACAACATAGCCAGATGCCTGCGGGAATGGATGGAGAAGCTCTGGGGGCTGTGGTCTTTCTCACTTAGCGACCAGGAAGCCAACGATGGATTTTAAACCGAATGAGTTCTGTGACTTGGAGAGTTAATGGCAGGTTTTTTCTGCTTCATTGCTCCACATCCGCACTTACAGGTTTCCTATGATGCACACAGGTAGATCAGTTTACCTACCAGAAGAAAAGCCTCATGGGAAACAAGTGCAGGACAACAAGGGGGGCAGCTACTGAGATGCCCCAGGGCAGGACCCGAGTTCACCTGAGGCTCACCTGCCTCACCTCTGTCCCCACCCACACCCACCAGGTACCAGGACAGGCCTGTCCAGCCCCATGGAGAAAGGAGCCCCAGAGCAGGGACGCCTGGGTGAGCATGCTGATAGGCAGCCCCCCGCATGTTTTGCAGGGGACAGTTCAGGGGTGTGGGCGACTTTTCTGGGGCAGGGTAGGCTTGGGACAGGGAAGCAAACTGAGCTTCAGAGCCTGGAGCTGTGGGTTCTGACCCCCACCCTCTCCCCAGCCCTCTCTAGGCCTACAAGGCCTCTTCAGTTCTACATGGGATTCTGTGACCCCAAGGAAAGCTGACTGAGGAGACACCCAGGGTGCCCAGGAAGGTGCACCTGAATGACTGGATGACTGGGATTTGGGCAGCTCATGTGTCCCCTTTAAGCTATTTATAGCAGCTCACCCTTACAAAGTGCTAGTAGGCACTGGCCAGTGCTCCCCACAAGCTGCACCCTACAAGTCTACCAAGTCCATACATTATCTCCATGTCACAGATATGGAAACCCAGGCTCAGATTGGTTAAGCGATTTGCCTGGAGAACAGGGCAAGCAGTGAGGCTGGGCCAACTCCTGGCTGAGCGGGTGTTGTTCTGACCCTCCACCTCAGCGCCCGTGGCAGCTGCAAGTTGCACGCCCCCTCTGCAGCCACCCCTGGGGCCCCAGTCACAGCTCATCCCAGTACATCTGCTGGAAGACCTCATGAGCTCTGAATCTCACTAGCCAACTCAAGGGCTCTCCCAAAAACTCCAGAACCTAATGATATTTCTAAAACAGATGTTCAAATAAGACACCTTGATGCCCAAGAGGAGGGGAGCAGAAGGGATAAAACTCAAAAGCTTGGTTTTCTTTTTTCTCTTTCCTTAAATCATAGTCTTCTTTTTCAAAACACAGCACTCACCCCAGTCCTTGGCTGGGCAGCCCCACCCATCTTTCAATCCAACACCTAATCCTTTCATGCCCTTTATCAAACAGCTGGCCTTTAAAGTGTTATTAAATGCCTTTTTTGGGGATTATAATTTTTACTCTTGATTATATGATGACTATATAATCAAATATTCATTAGATAATGATTAAAACATATAATCCCCCAAAAGATGTTTAGAACAATTTAGGCTACCATTGACTTAATTAGGGAGTTAGAGGATTAGCAGTGAAATGAAGGGGTAATTTTTTAGAACTAATTTCGTGGTTCTCATGGCTCAGAAAGGAGAGGGTGAAGAGGATCCATGGGGAAGGGAGGAGACAGGGGTGCAATTTCAACCTCCGCTTGGGGACCTCAAGCCTCCAGGGACCAACCAGGGCAACCCCGAACATGCTGGGCAGGCAGGTCAGCCCACGAGAACCAGGCACTCAGGACTGGTGGGCAGAACCAACTTGCCAGTGGGCTGCCCGCTGCCTAGACATGGCTCGTTAAACTACAGGCCCCCTGAACAGCACCTCCGTTCCTTCTGTGCAGCCTGGGAAGGCTGGCGGATCTGCCGCCTCCTGGGTCCTCTTGCTGGGAATGCTCTCAGAGCCAGGGCCGGCATCCCTGGCAAGGCTGGCTCCTTGCTCATTGGCGTGGAGACTGTGAGGCTTGAGCAGACATGGGGTTTAGCTGCCTACATGCCTGTCTCCTACACTAGCACCTTACTCATCCTGCCTCTTTTAAGCCAGGGGTGGCACAGGACAGAATCATGCCGCTGGGTTTCAGGGGACTAGGTTCCAGGTGACAGGTTCATCAGCCTGGTCCCAGGCCACCCTGCAGGGCAGGTGACAGCCCTTGCCTCCCCAGACAGGAAAGCTGAACTGCAGAGAAGAAAGGGGACATGCCCGGGGCCACACCACCAGGAAGAGGTCAGCCTGGCTGCTGGGCCCTCTTCTTTCCCCTGCCTCCCCCAAGCCCTGTGGCTGTGTGACTTGTAGGGTGAAGCCCAGAAGACCCAGGGACTTGGGGCAGGAGCGCTCCCCCCATCTGCTGTCTGCACCCTCCTCCCTTCCCACCTCCTTCCAGGCTGAGCCGCAGTCCCTGGCAAATGCCTAGACCCCGCTCAGGGACATTAGGCGTCTGACTGAGAACGAAGTGCCTCCTGCGGACAGGCTGCAGAAACCCACCCCACCAATGGGGGCCCATGCCCAGTGTGCTCCAGGGCAGGGAAGGAAGGAGACGGAAGGGAGAATTGGGGTCAAATTTCATAATCCATATTTACTTAAATCTGCAGTGAAAAGCTGGGAATATCCCTTCACCCCACATGCCAACCGTCCCCCTCAGACACGGAGGCCAGGACCATGCCAAGCCTTTCTTCCTGCCACGAAAAGGGTTCCAAGTGACAGCATTCCCTGGACAGACATCTGCTGGCTCAGCCCAAAGTGCCTGAAAACAGGAAAGCTGAACTGCAGAGAAGAAAGGGGACATGCCCGGGGCCACACCACCAGGAAGAGGTCAGCCTGGCTGCTGGGCCCTCTTCTTTCCCCTGCCTCCCCCAAGCCCTGTGGCTGTGTGACTTGTAGGGTGAAGCCCAGAAGACCCAGGGACTTGGGGCAGGAGCCCTAGCCCTCCTCCCCACGGGAACTGGGCAGGGGTCTGCTCTGACTTCCAGACGGGGGAACGAGGGGCTCCTCTGCCCTGACCTGCTTAGTGCAGGAGGAGGCTCAGGGTCGCCCCTGGCCTCAGTATCCCGGTGGAAACAGAGTGGTCCCCAAACCTTGGAAGAGCCTGGGGGAGTGAAGTCCCCAGTGAGCACACTGAGGCCTGGGAATGTCAGAGCCCCCACCTCAGAGTCCCAGGTGAGACCCACCATAACACTGCCAGTCTGCGGGCACCTCCCTTAAGACAGGCGTGTGTCCTCCCTGCAGTGTAAGCTGGGTTTGTCGGCTGCAACAAATACCCGAGACCGGCGGGGCTTCAACAACGGAAATGTATTGTCTCAGGGATGGAGGCCAGATATCTGACGTCCAGGTGTGGGCAGCTCCCGGTCTTCCTGGGCGTGTGGACACCATCTCCTCCCTGCGTCCTCACAGTGTCATCCCTGTGTGGATACGCATCCTGATCTTACAGGACACCAGTCCAATGAGAGTAGGCCCACCCTATGACCTCACATTACCTTAATCACCTCTTTAAAGACCCTACCTCCCAATACAGTCACGTTTGGACCTGGTGGGGTCTAGGACGGCAACGTGGGAATTTTGAGGGGACACAGTTCAGCCCATAACACATGTCATCCCCCTAAATCCTCACTGCCATCCCAGGAGGAATCTCAGAGGTTAATATGCCCAGGGAACTTAAACCCCTCCAATGTTGTTGAGACCCTGCCCCACGGCTCAGCCCCCACCACTCCGCTTTGCCAGTGATGCACCTAGAAGTTGGCATGAGTCACAACCCGGAAACCAGCTCAGAGGGAGTGGAAAGCAGGCAGCAGGGCACCAGACCTGAGCACCCTCTGACTTTCTTGTGGCTGCTACTCAGCCCTCAAAAGCTCTGATGAGGTTGGAGAACCGAGGACACTCAGGTGACCAATGGGGACCTGAGGTTGTCCCCTGCAGAGGAGGGGACCCCCAGAAAATGAAGGGACTTGCCCAATGAGTTTGCTGCTTCACAGATGGCTCCCACCACCACAGCCCAGCTCCCTGCCTTGCCAGGCTGCTGCCCAGGAAGGTGCCCAGGGGGCCTTCGGTCATGGCTGAGCCCCGAGTTCCCCTACCATCTGAGCTGCCACTAGCCTCTCTGGGCAACGCTGCCTCGCCAGCCCACTGAGCCTGCGTGAGGACCACATGAGACCATGCAGGGCCGATCCGGGTGCTGTGCTGAAGCCCAGGGCCTCCACCCTCAGCAGGCCTGAGGAACAGGCAGGGAGCTGGAGAGTGAGCACCTCGCTCCTGCAGAAGAGCCCCTGTGCTCAGCCTCCATGGCCCTGGGCGGGAAGGTCACTGCTCTCAGCAGGCCCACCCTGTGTCAGGTCCACCTCGCTATGTCCCAGGCAAGCGGCTCAGCTCTCCAGACCCTCCTCCATTGCAGCACTTGCCCAGTGGGTGGTAAACAGGTTTGAACTGTGTCTCACACCGGAGCTCCGGGAGGGCAGGGCGGGAGCATTAACCATGTTTTCTTATTTCTGTATTGTTGATGCTCTGGGCCTCCTGACTGCCCCTCCCAGGGCCAGCCAGACCTTAGAGACCGTCTGTAAATGACTTGCCCCAGGACCACGCCTTCCAAACGCAAGCCAACCAACCAGAGGCCGCGCTGGAGCCCCTCCTCTCCAGCTCCCGCTGTGGGATTCCCAGGCAGGCCCCAGACAGCTAGAGACAGCCTGTAGCCCAGGGTCCCAAATTATTCAAACCAGCCAGTCCTAAACCCACAAATTGGCCTATCCTGCCATTCCCTCCCTGGAAGCCACAATAAAGGTCACTTTGCCCCGCGCCCTCTACCCTCTGACGTACTGGTGCTTCCCCACCTGGCCTTGCAGAGTGAGCATGCCTCCCATTTGTAGGATCTGTATGTAAGCATCTTCCTTCAAGACCGTCCTTTGCAGGTCTTACTGTTACTAATTAAAACAAATCCCAGGTACATCTTAACACCCATGCCTGACCCGTACTTTCATAGGCTCCAAAGGCCTCCACGTCATCCTGGAGTCAAGAGATGGTTGGGGCGTGGGCCTCCGAGCCTGTGGCTGGGAACACATGAGCATGGGTGAGTGGGGTGGAATGGATTCAAGCAGAGGGAATTTCACCCCTGAATTATGTCTGTGATGCAAAGGCATCCGCAAGGCTGGCTGAGGTGCTCCTAAAGACAGGACAACTTTGATAGCGGGAAATGACTGTCAGAACCTCAGACCCACAACTGATAGAGATGGAGGGGCTTGGGTGTGACACTGACTTGCAGGAAAAAAAACAAAACAGCTAACCTATCCCCCTGCCACCCGGAGATGGCAAAGCCTTCCCAGGGCTCCTGGACACACCCCATGTGACTCAAGTGAGAAGGGTGGAGTTGAGGGCTTGCCCCAGGCTCAGAAACAGACCTGCTCATTCCTTCGGCCCAAGTTCTAGTCAACCTTGCCACTAACAAGCCCCTGACTTAGCCACCCTCCATGGCCTCTCTGTGCTTGCTGGGGCCCTGGACGGCAGTGGGAAAGATTGGCCAGGTCCTCTCTCCTGCCCAAGGCCAGGCCTCAACCCCTCCAGGGTCTGCGGGTCTCAGTGGCTATAGGGACATGGGTCCCAGCTGGTGTGTCCCAAGTCCAGGAGCAGCCCTTTTATCATTGGCCCCCAGCCCCAGAGGGCAGATGGAAGGGTGAGCCAGCATCCTCTGGAGTGGGACTGCCTTCCCTTTCCCCCCCACCCTTCAGGCAAGGACACCAGCCCAGTAAAGGGCTGTTTTGGATCTTTTATAAGTTAGGACACCCAGAGAGCATCTGGCCAAGGGTCAGGGCCTTAAGGAAGACAGGGTAGGAATAAAAAGGGTGAGAATAGAATGTGAGAGAGGGCAAGGAAGAGGGGAAGGGAGCCCCAAAGAGAGGAGGCAGGAGAGACAGGCAGTGTGTATCTGTTCTGAGGGTGAGGAAGGGTCCCATCTCCAGCGTCCCAGCCTCAGAGACCCCATAACAGGTGCCCTCCTGACCCCAGCCCTACCTCCTCCAGTCCACCCGATCTGCTGGGCCCTCACGCCTCCGCCACCACCTCGCTCCACCTGGAAGGCTGCTGCTGCATTTGCCATAAACAGAACCTGAGCTGAGCTTTGTGTACAGAGGCTCTGGTGGTGGGAGGAAGGAGGGAGGTGAGGTAGGGAACAGAAGTCAGCCTGCACCCCAACAGAGGCCTGGCCTTCCTGAGAGAACTCCAGAGTGGGGTCCGTCAGGGCTGTCCCAGCCGAGGCCCAGAGTGGAGGAGTCGTTGGGTGTGGGTGCCCCCAGGGAGGGGGCACAACTTTGGGGGGCAGCCCCCTTTAGCCAGGGCCAGTGCTGAGAGAGGGCCTCACTGTGGGTCATGGCAGTTAGGGAAGTGGGTGCCTGTGCCCAGGAGACTGGGAACAGATTATAGCATCCACTGCCCCTCAGCCAAGCCTCTGAGACTCAGGTTAGATCATGACCCTCCCAGCTCCTTCCTGTCCTGCCTGACCTCTGGCTCTAAATGATGTCCCTGCCCCCCTTGCACACCAGACCACACCTCTTTTTCCTGTGCTCTTTCTCAGGGAACTCCTGGCTGGGCCTAAATTGTCCTGTGAAGTGCTCTTTGCTTTCCTCTCCCTAAACTGGAGACTGAGAGCGCCTGACTCTCAGGTTCCTGCAGGCAAGCCTGAGCTGATGGGCACCAAGTCCCAGCACAGCCGGCCAGGTCAGCCCTGCAGGTGTCGCCTGCTGTCACCACCCCAGGCTCCACCCACAGGGCTCCTGTCTGTCCTGGCTCCACTACACCAGGCCCACCTCAGCCCTAACACAGCGCCTGGAGGTGCGGGGACACCCAGACTGGGAATGGGGTGAAAGGACGTCAGGAACCCTAGGCCGGCCATCAGTCGGGAGGGTTTTTCTCAGTTGCCCCTCCAGGCCGGGCCGGGCCCTGAGGGAAGGGAAGTTGCTTCGCAGGCTGAGGCAGAGGCGGCTCTGAAAATCCTGCTAGCACATCCACGCTTGATAAGGGCAGTGTTGTACTTACACTTTCTAAATTAAGTGAATAATTAAAAAGAACTTGATTATCAATTAGCTAATTAAATAATCCCTTGTACTTCCATATTCCCGCTTTTTCCTTATTTTTTCTTCCTTACTTTTTTCTTTCTCCCCCCCCCCCCTTTTTTCTTTTTTGGTTAATCACTGTGGCCGCGGTAATGAGCCGCCTCGTGTTGCCAGGCAACCGGCTCCCAGTTAAACAGTCACAGCTGCCGCCCGTCAGCGCGGCCGCGGGGGTGGGGACCCTCCGCGGCCCCTTCTGCGCTGCGGAGGGACCCCACCCAGCACGGCGCTCGGGGGAGGGGCGGGCGCGGCCGCGCGCTCCTGGCCGGGAGTCCCGCGGCTGCCGGAGCCGCCTGGCCACGCCGCGCCCCGCGCCCAGCGCCCCTTCCCCGCCGCGCCCCGCGCCCAGCTCCCCATGCCCCACCGCGCTCCTTCCCCAGCGCCCCTTGTCCCGCTGAGCCCCTTTCCCAGCGCCCCTTCCCCGCCGCGCCCCGTTCCCAGCGCACTGTCCAGTTCCAGGCACTCCGGAACCCGCGCCCAGCAAAGCGCCGCGGGCCGCAGGCTCTCTGCCGCAGGGGCTCAGGCCGCTGCCTTGGGACCAGGAAGGAGGCCCCCGGTCCGAGGCCTGTGACCTCCTCGCCAGGGCCCGGGTAGGGGCACCAAGCCCAGCGCGACCCTCAGGTCTGCAGGCAGACTGGAGTCTGGAGGAGGGCTCCCGGGGACCAGTTAGGAGAGGTTGGGCCGAACCGGCCCGTCAGGGACAGTGAAGCAAAGCCGCGCCCTCCGAGGGGACAACTGGCTGGGACAAGTGCGCTTGGCCACCGAGCCCCAGGGAGGCAGGCAGGTCCTATCCCGCGCGTCGGCTGGGCCTGAACCCGCTCCAAAGGTGCCCCGAGGCTCACCGGCCGGCCCCACTGGTGCACACCCTGGGCGCCGCACAGTCCGGGCGGGCCACCCGCATCCTCTCCCCAGCTGCCCGCTGCCGCGGGGGTCTCCCCTGGGGGTCTCGGCCTCGGGATCCACCGTCCGCTCGGTCCCTCTCCAGCTCCTCTCCGGCGCCCTCCGCCCACCCCCAGCTCGCGTTCTGTGTGTGTTTTTCTCTAATTCTCCGGAGTTACTCTTTTGTTGCCAATTGTTTCTATGCCCCGAGGCCACGCTGTAAATGAGATGTTACATCTGCACCGAGCTAAGTAAACACTTTATAAATGAATAAATAAGTGAATAAATAACGAAATAGTCATCTCGGGGACGGGACCGGCTGCCAGGGCTCTGGCCGCCATCCGTGTCTGCAGGGCCCAGGCCTCGGGTGTGTGGGAGGGTTGGGGCCGGTGGCTGTGCCACTCTCCGCGACCCCACCGGCCCGCCGCCCAGGTCAAGTGTCCCCCCTCAGCAACCCCTCCTCCATCTCTCATTTCCTCTGGGGCTTCAGGCTCTGAGGCATCTTTTCCCAGATGTCGTTAGGGACTCATCACTTCCAACCAAGGTTTTTCAAACAAAAACAAGTTGTCCCCGCGTCTCAGCCCAGGTTTACCACCGAATGTGTCTCCTCGAGAGGGTGGCGCGTTGGCCTGTCCAGCGAGGGGGCCCGGGCTCAGCACAGCCACCGTGGCCTGTCAGTCCGCAGCGCTACCCCAGGACCCGGCCGAGGCTGTGCGCATCTGCCCGGAGCTAACACAGCCTCCAGCAGGAAAACGCCGAGTTGGGGAGCAGCCAGGTCCCCCAATCCCAGCCCCGCCGCCAGAGCTGCGCAGAAGGAGCCAGGCAGGCCTCCACCGTGGAGCCGAGGCTGAACTTCGCAGTCATCGCGGATAAGGACAACAAATGGAAAAGCCGTCATTGAGTAACTGATATCAATTATGATGCCGCCTTTAGAGTCTGGAGTAAATGATAGGGGAATTGGCCTGAGAGAGAAGGGGAGCAGACATGTTATTATTTACGCCAGATTAAGGAAAGTATCCAATTTGCTGGCCATCTCCCTCCCCATGGGAATTGGCATCAATTTTATTATTGTTCCTCCGATTTTAATATTCTCTAAATGAATTACTATTGAGCAACGTAGTTAGTCAATACTTTAATGCAATTAATTATCTTTAAATCGCTTTATTATCTTTTTTCCTTTTTTTGTGTGTGTGAAAGATTCTTAACTGGTAAGCAGTTTATGGGAAGCTCAACAGAGAGTACTCAGAGGGCCCGGGGACTGCAGTGGAGACCCTGGTAAGGGGTTTTCCTGGTCCAGTACAGCTTTAGATCCCAAATCCACGAAAACCCGAGGGGCGGGCCACACAGAGAGTCGTTGCACGGTGGTTAAACCCAGAGGCTGCAGGAGGCCAGGCCTGGCTGGCAGGGCCAGCTGGACCTGGGGATAGCCCGGTGCCTCCGGTGGCAGCTGGGGCCTCTGTGTGCTGTATTGCTTGTTTGTTTTTAGTTTAAGTGAAGAAGGAGGGAAGGGAGAAGGGAGGGAAGGAAGGGAAGAGAAGGAGGGAGGAGAAAGGGAGGGAGGGAGGGAATAAAGAAAGAACCTCAGAGGCCACTCCTTGGCTCTGCCCTGGTGAGAGGGTGGGCAGCTCCTGGGTGTGGCAGTTAAAAGGGCTGAGCTGGTTCTTGTAGTCACCCCTAGTTTCTCCTCCTCTAGGGGACAAGGGAGGGTAGCCCTGGGCAAAGGACTTGTGAGACTGAAGACTATTGGGAGAAACAGTGAGGAGACAACTATTATTTCTTATAATTACTGCAAGTTACTATATCCTAGCTTCTTTGTTGTTTGGGGGTGTGTCTCCCCCCACACCCCCTAAAATATCCCCTGGACCATTTTGGACTCTACAGACCTCCCTTAGGGCTCACTCTGGGTTCCCCCAGCATGTGGCCACAGCAGCTCAGCCCTAGCTCTACAGGGCCAGGCAGGGCAGGCTCAGGAAGATAGACTGAGCTCCGCAGAACTCAGGGGTGCAAGAAACTGGGAGTCCTCTCCTTGGTTCCTACCTGTCTGTTTTTTTGTCCACTGCCTTGATTAGAAGCAAGAGGGGCAGTCATCTCAGCTCAAACTAAGGGCTGAAATTTTTCCGGTGGAACATTTGCTAACAAAGAAAGGGAGGAGAAGAACGGAAGAGACGAAGTTTTCTCCTAGCAGGTCAGAGTAACTTCTCCATGTGATCAGGCTACCAAATGGGAGTGCCGGGGGGACGCAGGGGTACTGGCAGAGGCCTGCTCATAGACAGATGATAGATAATAGATAACCTTGTAAATAGTCACTCGCCCAGGCCAGGCTTTGAGCCCAGCGAGTAATTAAAAATGCTAATGTGTGGTACAAATGCTGTGCCTCCTCTCTGACCCCATTTCAGACGTGTGCTGAATGTGAGCATGAGCATGTCTGTACGTCAGGGGGTGAAGGGACTCCAGTGTGTGGCCCGGACACCAACAAGGCTCTCTGGAATGCCAAGGAAGTCCCTGAGAATTTTCCTCCCACAGAGCCATTGATCACTCCCAAAAGAAATGCTGGCGCCTCTCACCGTTCAGTGAAAATTGAATTCCCCCGAAATAGCACCAAGGACAGGACCTGGTATTTCATAGTATTTTAAAAGTAATATTCCGTTTGTTGGTGCCGTGAAATAGGGCGTCAGGAATACTACCAGAAATAAAGAGTAATTTTCTCGGTGAGGAAGTTGCCTTTCTCCAATTCAGGGCTTGGCTTGCAGGACCCGGATACGGGAGCCTCCACCAGGGAGACTGGGCCCTCCCCGGCCAGGAGGCCTGGCCCCGCCTGCCCCACACATCTGGAATTGGCATCAGGGCTGCGGTCTCAGGAAGTTCTCACCCTTCACGACCCATTAACCGTGGAGCTTGGGTTCCCGGGGAAGCGGGTGAGGGTGGGAGTTATGCTGGGGGATTGGGGTGGAGGCTAGGTGCCCACTCCTCCCCACCCCCCCCAGTTCCTGTGGCTCCAGCTGGACCTGAAAGAGAGAGCCGGCAAGATCTCAGAGGAGCTTCTTCTCCAAGGCTTGGGAACCGGCTGGGTGCCCATCTCAATGGGACAAGCCTGAAAGTACCTAGGCTGGGGGAGTAAGGGGAGTGGGGACTGCGTGACTGAGGGGAGAAACCGCCTTGGGATTCTGGGAAGCCCTAGGGTCTGTTCAGGAGCGAATGTGGGCCCTTGGTGCAGCGACCAGAGGGGCAGGTGGGGCCGACTCTCCGTCAAGCATTCCAAGAATGGTTTCACTTGGAACTACAACTGAAGGGGATCATTGTGCCCCCGGGAGAGATCTGGGGGGCTGCTGGCACTGCTCAGGCTGGGCCAGTGGCCCTGGCGAGGTCTT